>NC_056665.1:41403777-42028777 GCF_018350195.1 Panthera tigris
AGACACAGAATCTGAAACAGGCTCCAGGCTCTGAGCGGTCAGCACAGAGCCTGACGCGGGGCTCGAACTTACGGACCGTGAGATCATGACCTGAGCTGAAGTCGGCCGCTTAACCGACTGAGCCACCCAGGCGCCCCAAGTTTATTTATTTTTGAGAGAGAGAATGCACACATGCGTGAGAGCAGGGGAGGAGCAGAAGGAAAGCGAGAGAATCCTAAGCAGGCTCTGTACTGTCAGCATAAAGCTTGATGTGGGGCTCTATCTCACAAAATGTGAGATCAAGACCTGAGTCAAAATCAAAAGTTGGACACTTAACCCACTGAGCCACCCAGGTGCCCTGTACTAGCCACTTTTAATTTTTATATATTTTTTAATGTTTATTCTTAAGACAGAGACACAGAGACAGAGAGACAGAGCAGGAGAGGGGCAGAGAGAGAGGGAGACACAGAATCTGAAGCAGGCTCCAGGCTCTGAGCTGTCCGCACAGAGCCCAATGCGGGGCTCAAACTCATGAGCCATGAGATCGTGACCTGAGCTGAAGTTGAACGCTTAACGTACTGAGCCATCCAGGTGCCCCTGTACTAGCCACTTTTAATTGCTCAAATGCTACCATATTTTATGGCACACATATCACACCCAAAACAGAGAAAAATTTCTCTTTCTTAACTTTAAAACTCTAAGGTTGTTTTTCCATTCCTATTAAGTGCTATTAAAGTTACAAAGATCCGTATCGCATCCTTGAAGAACTAAGAAAATACTCCCAAGCCAAACGACTCTCCACCAATCGGAAACAAGAAGCAACCATCATACAAATGAACCTGATTTTTTATGCGACAGTAAAGAAACAATCTTTTAACCTACAGCTACAAAGTGATCTTTTTTAATGCTATTTATTTTTAGAGAAAGAGAGCGTGCATGTACGAGCAGCGGAGGGGGCAGAGAGAGAGAGGGAGAGAGAATCTCAAGCAGGCAACTGTCAACGCAGAGCCTGCTATGGAGCTCAGACTCATGAAGTGTGAGATCATGAACTGAGCTGAAATCAAGAGTTGGATGGTTAATCGACTGAGCCACCCAGGTGCCCCTACAAAGTGATCTTTAAACGGTAAGTTGAGTATAATACTAATACCAAAAAATCCCCTCAAAATAAAACAAAAATTTCTATGCAAAAAGTACCCCTCAAAAAGGGCAGTAGGGGATCCAGCAATAAATTTTAAATTCCTTTTCATTCCCTTGTATAGTATTGTTATATTTGGAGGCAAATTTGATCTCTGGTTTTATTATAAATACTAGATATGGATACAGAAAAAAAAAAAAAAAAGCTTGTAATCTAGTGACTTCATCTTTTCAAACCAAGAAAAGTTAAAACTCAAAAGAACTCATTTACATAGCAAGCTTATTTTTAAATTCTTTTATTAAATTCTAATGTATTGCCATCGAATAGGCCAATTTTGGAAAATTAGAACAATACCTGCAGAGAAAATCTATATCCTTTGTTAAAAGCAAACAAGTACTAGCTTATTAGGAAAGAGCCCTTTATGTTTTCAGAACACCTCTATTAAAAAAGTTCTTTTTAAACTTCAAAATGATTATATACACAATGGAATACTACACAGCAATGAGAAAGAATGAAATACGGCCTTTTGTAGCAACATGGATGGAATTGGAGAGTGTTATGCTAACTGAAATAAGCCATAAAGAGAAAGACAGATACCGTATGTTTTCACTCCTATGTGGATCCTGAGAAACTTAACAGAAGACCATGGGGCAGGGGAAGGGGAAAAAAAAAAAAGGTTAGAGAAGGAGGGAGCCAAACCATCAGAGACTCTTAAAAACTGAGAACAATCTGAGGGTTGATGGGGGGTGGGAGGGAGGGGAGGGTGAGTGAGGGGTACTGAGGAGGGCACCTGTTGGGATGAGCACTGGGTGTTGTATGGAAACCAATTTGACAATGTATTTCATATTAAAATAAATAAATAAATAAACTTCAAAATGCTGTTTTTAAATAAACAAAACTCTTCCTGTTCTCTAATCTTTACATCACTGAAAATTTGTACTAAAATCGTTTATAAAGATAGTGAAAAGATGTTCCCCTTTTTAATAGTCAATCACAATTTTCTTTGAGAACAATTCGGTATCAATTTAAGTCCACAAATAAGAGCTTTATTTTTACTAGTTTTAGTTAAAACTATTTGTTACAGGTGTTTAAAATCTGAAATACAAGTCTTTTTTCTAAACAAATGAATTGCTTAACATTTCATAATTATTCCCTTGTGTGAAAGAGTGCCTTAAAACATTACCTGCCAGAAAAGAAAAATTCTAGTAATTTAGTTTTAATATTCCTTTTATATTTTTGTATCCTCAGAAATTCAGTTACTGTTGATAAGGATCGGAATCGGCAAGACTATGTCAGATGTCAAAAGCTATTTGTTCAGTATTTAAAAACTATTAACTCCAAATATCTACATAAGAAATCAAAGTTCCTAATTTTAATCTTAGTTTCTTTGTGATAAAAGAACATATACCACATACAATTCCATTTTTACTGACTGGAGAGAGAAGATGGGGTGTGAGGAAAAAATAAATTACTTAAATAATAAAAGTGAACACTAGCCCTTGTGGGAGTGATTTTCATTTTTGGGGAGATTTTCATTTTTATAGAAATCTTCACTTGACTTCAAAGCTCAGTTTAGCTGACTGATCTCCTAAATGAGTAGGTCTGTGTCAAATCAAAATTACTCCTTTTGGTGTCGCTTTCCCTCTTTAGAAACAGTGACCCATTTTATGTTGTTCTGTTTGGATGATATGAACTTCTTCCGGATGTCCTGTTTATGTGAGAAGTGAAGGGAGCTATAGCAAGGTGTCCTTCTTGGGAGGTAAATAAAATAGCTCACACTTGCCATGATTTAGGTCTTCTTGGAGAAAGATTTTCCATGGCTATTCAGTCCTCCAAAATGACCAAAGGACACGATATTATAGATGTGATGTAACCTTCCCCATTTTTGGAAGATACGTAACAAAATACAAACCTCCAAACACATACTGCCCTCTCTGCACCAGACACTGAGTAGCGCGGAAGAGATGATCTGACATATGGTTCCTGCAGTCACCAAGGACATTTACAAATAACCTAATGCACAGCAGGAAATTACAAGTATCCCAAGAACTATGAGTTTAGGAGCGATTACATCTAGCTACAATAGAAGCTGGGAGGAGGGACTGGGGAGAGTTCAGTGGTTAACTTCACTGAAGGATATGCAAAGATAAGACAGGGCAGGGACTCTTGGAAAGGGGAAATAAAGATATGGCATGTTTCTCAAGAGCATGTTTCAACTTCTTTAGAGTACAGAGCACATGGAAAAGGAGCTTTAACATTAACTAAAGTAAAAAGATTTTGACCACGGTAATAACAATAAAGTTAAAACTAATGCACCAATATTTTACCAACGAAGCAAATCACTGAGTCTAACCACAAGAAACTTATGGGCAAGGAAAATTTATAAACTGAAGTGAAATTACTGAAGTGTACTAGAAAATAACACACACACATTCATACAGAAAGAAGAAATCCTTTTTCATTTCTTTCTTAATCACACCGAGGTATGAGGAAACTTAATTTAGAGTACAGCTTTCTCAGCTTGCAACTATCACAGATTTCTTTTAAGGCATCAGTGTAATCCTGCTACAGGGTGAGTCCCTGGCATTTTGTTTTTAAACCCCCAAATGATACAGTAATGTGACCAGATGCAGTTCCCGTCCTACGTTGCAGAAGCTCTGAGTGTCCATACACTTGCAGCTCTGTATAACTTCACACAAAAGACTGGCAATTGGCCAAGAAGGCTCTGCCATGGTGTATATTCCCCAAGATCTGCCATTTAAGGGGCAGCTGGGTGGCTCAGTCAGTTAAGTGTCCGACTTCAGCTCAGGTCATGATCTCATGGTTCGTGAGTTCAAGCCCTGTGTTGGGCTCTGTGCTGACAGTACAGAGCCTGGAGCCTGCTTCAGATTCTGTGTCTCCCTCTCTCTCTCTGCCCCTCCTCAACTCACACTCGTGTCTCTCTCTCTCAAAAGTAAAAAACATTAAAAAAAAATTTTTTTTTAAACATCTGCCATTTAATTCCAATTCAGCCATGAAACCACACGTACTTTAGCATATTATACCAACATAAAACAAATCAAATTGCAATTCTGGTTAATAAAGGCATTCCTTCAAAATTCATAAAGTCTCAAATGTATTTTTACAAATAAAGACACTGAAGTATACAACATATTTTTAAATAGACCTATGAATATTAATTCCACTCCATTATGATAATTTTTTAAATTTCCTCAGAGTTACTGTTTCCTCATAATCTTACCAGCTGCAAGAAAACCCACTGCAAACTTTTTACATAGCACACAGAGATCGAATTGTATTTCCAAACTTCCCAATTTAACATTTCATGCACACTGCTAAATGAAAATGAAGAAAAATGTGTGTTTTCAATATCTGGTATGTATAGAGTGGTCTGACTCACAACAATGATTGTGAGATTATACCTAAAGAATGATCTTAATTTCCACTCACTAAAAGAAATAGTCTTAAAGAAACATGGTTCTGTCAATTAGGTAGCTACCTCATTCTAGTATCTAAGTGTCCTGAAGGAAAAGAGGAAAAACTAATGAGAACACTTTAAAAGCCTGGCTAATGCTTAACTTTCATAGGAAGCAGTGTTTTACAACAGCAAATAACAATAAACTGAGCACTAGACCATGTGTCAAAATCTCGGCAAGATTTTCATTTTTATTGAAACTTTTTATTTTTATCTACCTCCAACTTCTCTCTCTTCCAGGTCTGGACATCTTCCACCGAAACAGTAGTAGTCTAAATGACTAAATCTTAAGGTATTTATTCAATAGCCACAATTTAATAATGTTCAACCTGTAAAAATTTTAAAGACGGGAAGCCATTCTTTCCTCCTTTTAATGGACATTTTCCTACAATACAATAACCAACTAAGGATGATATAGAAAAGATTAGCACAAAACTTCAGTAGAGTGTGAATCAAAAGTGGTATTTAGACTTTAAATCCCCATCCGCGCCCAGTACTGCTTTCATGTGACATTCAAGGGCTGTATGGCCAAAAAAAAAATCTCCAAAGGGATCCTTCAAATGGCTTTTTTCCCCCCTTCAATGTCAAAAACCTTTTGAATTGAGAGTAAACTGATTAAAACAAGTAAAGAATTCATCATCATAATTTACTAGTCAACGAAAAACATTTGCTTAACACTGAAGTTAAAACTGCAAAAACAGTGACCTTCTGAGTATAACAAATGGATATGAATTGTTAAACGTTACTGTAAATTAAATAACCTAGTTTTAAGTAGTCACAAAAATTGATACTTCTTTCATTGCCATTTATATGAAATATATATGTATACTATATTACAAAGAGAGAACAGGGACTCTAATATTTTAAAGGATGTGATATTTACAAAACAAAACAAAACAAAACAAAACAAAAAAAAAAGCCTGAAAGGCTACACATGAAATCCTTAACATTTATCTACAGAGGAGGAGAAGAGAATGGATCTGTGCTGGAAGAAGACAGAGTGTCAGAACAGTTTTTTTAAAAAGAAGTTACATTTTTAAGATTACATAACAAAATGTTACCCAGACAGTAAAAGCATACGCTTGGTTTTTTTTTGGTGTTTTGTTTTTTTTTTGGTTTGTTTGTTTTTAACAGAAGTTTGTATCATAATATTCTTCAATAAAAAACAAAACAAGAAAAAGAATTATAAAGAACCACAAACAAATGCTTTTCATTGCCCTGCAGTTTACTGAGATGAACAAGGAACAGAGGGGGTGGGAAAGAGAAGGAGGCCCAGAAGTTGAAGGGAACAATGCAGAGTAAAAACTGAATGAATAAGGCCAGGCATTCCCAATGGCTCCAATCCCCTATGAGTCCTAACAGAACAAAAAGGAGGTAATGGCAGCAGCACTGGTTTAGAGATTGACGGGGAAGAGGTGAGAGCAAGGAAAATGAGACAACGTTTGCACACTAAGGAATATCATTTCCAGAAAATACTAATACTTACCAGTATGTACTGTAGCTACTGCAATCCATACACACTGTGTGCTGAGGTTTATCTTGCTTTTCTGATTTCTTATGATTAGCTAAGGGTACTTGTGCATCTTCATAATGTTTTTTTGCATGGCCATTCACATACCTTATAAAAACCAAATAAAAATTTATTTTAATCCAAATATTACTTTGGAAGTTAAAATAGTAGCAGATGACAATAAAATCAGATGATAATCAAACTAGAATGAGAAAGAATTCCTCCTTTTAAGAGTACTCAGCCCTATAAAAGCATTCAATTGGATAGTGATTTATTAAGCTGAGTGCTTAAAATATGCTTTTTTACAATCAAACATGACAGTCAACTTTTAATTATACACAGATTAGGGTGAGGCAAGGAAAAGCATCATCTATGCAAATCAGTTTCAATACCATTGACATTATCACTTATCAACCCCTCTGCTAAGGCTTTTGCTGTAGCTTTTTTCTTTTTTTAAGCTTTTCTCAGACTGCTAACCCCCAACTCAGGTTGTTCTCAAAGGTGAACTCTGTAAACTAAATCACTCAACCACTTCCCAAAGGACCATAGGTTATGCCTGGACTGCTGCTTAATATAAAAGGTGAAAGTCAGATATGGAAACAAGATCATCTTCTGTCTCTTTCTCATCAATATGGCTTCAGATCTTGTATTCGAATGCCTAAATAATTAGTTCCACTCATATGGAAACACGTTTGTTTGGAAACAACAGAAAGTACAAATCATCTTAAACCTAAACTTATTTCTTTACATGGACAATCAAAAGTCAACTATATTCATAAAAATCTCCTAATACTTTCCAACTCAGATTTAATAAATCAATGTATTACAGAAGGCAGAATGAAACTGAAATAATGCGTATGGTGTACACCCAAATTCCTCTCAACCTCCACCTAAATACTGTACTATGTTGTAACTGACCAGTACTGTGAAGACCTTATAAAACAAAATTTCCCAGTCCCTAGACAGTAGTCGATTTATAGGAGGCAAGGCCTAATTGAAAACTCAGTCAAAACAAATGTTGTTTAAATGGTACCAAAATAAACATACTCAGAGAATTAAAGTAACATTTTGTCATGAGGCATCTCAATTATACTAGGAGCAACACTCACCTTGGGGAAAGTAGGACAGTTGGGGTAAATAGGGAGGATGAACTTCAGGTCCAGCCTCTACCCTAGGAAAGCTGGAAGCATCAGAGGCACTACAACCTCACCTTAAACTTTGATGTATTTTTCCCCTGTTTTTTTCATCATAGTAAACAAAACCAAAACTTGTGTGTATATGAGTCCTTTGTCCACAAAGGTATAAAGCAATTTTAAAATAAAATATAGATTAAGAGTATAAGCTCAAAAACTAGACTTCCTGGCTTCAAAAGTAACCTTGTCACATGCTAGACATCATGAACTTAGACGAGTTACTTAACCTCTGTGCTTAGAAAGTGGTCATATTACGCACATACGTTGCATAGGTCAAGAAACACCCAATATTTAAATTCCAAGGCATCATATAGGTTCAACATCTAATTACCTCAATTTCCTATGCTTATATAATTTATACTGTCCTATGAGAAACACAACTACTATTTATAATGAGCACCTTCCAAATCAAAGAAAAAGCAGTACTGAATGATGATAATAATAAGGCATTACTTTAAGTCTTTGAAAACTGGTCATCTGTACATAGTACGTATACTTCACTTAGCCACCACACTATAGTCTTTCAATGTACTAGAGGTTTCAATGGTTACTGTAAAATATCACTGAAAAGTAGGAAGTGTATTACTGCTGACATTAAGATTAGCAATGTTTTGGGTAATATTCAAATATATCACTCAGAAGTTAACAGTTACGTATAAGATGAATAACATAAAAACAAGTATTTCCCTCATTTAGATTAGATTTTAACTGGACAATTTGGTCTAAGAAGGAAAAGCATCAATGTATATATCACAGACTTCTAACAATCACAAAAATTTGAAAAATAAACAGGATGATGTCGTGAAGGCCAACTAAATTACATAAATCAAATATGCTACTGACAAACTATGTTTTCCAGTTGAAGGAATATTCAATTTAAGACTTTCTGCAGACAACTGGCCTAAAATTACTGAAAATCAGAACCCTTGGCAATCAATACCCAGGATTACATGAAAGAAAATTAACCAATCAGCTATGTAAAATGAAGAACCAAACACAAGCTACTGTCATTATCTGTTTAATCTATTTAATCATATTTCTCTGAAACTATGTAAAATTTCTAAATTTAAGACTGCTTGCAATTAGAAACAGACTACCTGCAGAGTCTAGAAATTTTTCATTTTGTTTTTCCAAAACCTACTTAAGAGAATTGTTTGTTGCTTGCTATTAAGAATATTAATCTCTCCAATTTTTGCGAGTTTGCTAGGTCTTTTTGCTGGCATATGACCTTCAAGATTTAGGTCGTAGAGCACTATGAGACAACTGGAGAACAGAACTACATAAATTTTAGTGCATTATAATTCTCACCTCTCAAAATCTAGGAGAGGAATCTGTCTCTTCAAGTGCAGAATTTAAGTGCTTGTACTTTTCTTCTTTTTTTAAAAAAAATGTTATCTGTACAAAGTATTTTCAGGTTCCCCAAATCCTAGAGATTTCAAAACCACAACAGCCACAATTAAGATATGCAGTTAACATTTTCCAAACGTACTTTTAAGTGTACATGGAAAAAATACTCAATTCCACGACTCAAAATGTAAAAAATCAAAAGTGAACTGAACATAGATGCTTTCTTCATGCAATGAAGATTTAAAAATAACAATGGGGAAATAGTCCTAATAAATACAAAGTATATTTCCACCTGTGTGACAGTATGATTTCCCATTCTAAGTAAATTCAAAGTGGATTTTCTAAGTTAAAAGAGCAATAGGAATAAATGTGCTACTGCCAAGGTAAAAGAACACAAAGGTTGGTATTTATTTGAGTTTGAAGAAAAGAGTTATCAAAGTATTTAAGTAACATCATTTTGAAGCCAAGAATGGGGAGGAAAAGCTAGGCTTGAACCAGAATTGGGGAGGTGGGGGTGGGAGTTTTTTGTAAAACAAAAAATGTATTAATGGAACAATGAAACAGTTGGTACATCTTAGACACCAATTAATAATGAACTCCACAGTGAGATCATTTTCAAGGGGATCCTTTATCTGTAATAAAGGGAACTCTTTATCTGTAAACATTTTGTTATTTTATTTTCAGAAGAATGATGTGATAACTGGAATTTGATTCAAAAGTTAGTAAAGCCGGGCATGGTATAGGGAATAGAAGAAATAAGACAGGCAACGTATTGACAGCTGTTGAAATTGGGTGATGAAAGTAATGGGGTTCAATTATATTATCTCTCTACTCTTGTGTATGCTTGAATTTACCCTATTAAAAGGTTTAAGAAACAACCATAAGGTAAACTTTTATTTAAAGATTTCGAAGTTCTCTCATTTCATCTTTTTAATCAAATATTACTAGATTATCTGATCATCAAATTAATTCTTCTGAGTATCAATACAAAGGTTTTTCCCCCTAGATTTTCCTCAGTTTTATCACTGAGCAAATAGACTGTATTAGGAGAGGGAAGCCATACAGAGAAATTACAGACTATGATTAAGCAATGGTGTTGATAATCCAAATCAATAAAACTTTGACATAAAGCTTAAAGGCAAATTGAAAAAATCAAGTAGGGTAGTGAGGTAATAAGTATGTCACCTACCTTCCACAGTGGACACTTGAACAAGTCAAACAGACCCAGGGGCTTTTGTTGGACCGGCACACTAATAAAAAGAAAAATACACAATATACCAATTGTATCATGTTATTTCCCAGTTTCTCCCCTAATCTGTAATATCATATCCTGTGGTTAAGTTATAAATTCCATGGCTGCTTAGGTGTACTGAAATCCTAAATCCTTGCTTTGTGAGTGCATGTACACAGAATGGCTGCCTAATTAAAGTTACACTGAAAAGAACTGAAATGCATGTCCACAGCAGCTGCTCATTTTAATTGTTGACTCAAACAGTTCAATCACAAGTTAAGAACATATACATTTACTTTTACCAGTCTCCAACAAGCTAATGACAGTCTATTTTCTCTTAAAAACATTTTTTAAGTCTAATTTTTTAATCACATGTCTTTGCCAGGCAGATTATATACTAATATAAATGACAATTCTTTCAGTTTACTTAGAGACAAAGCCTAAAGATACAATTAGGAAGACTAAACCCAGCTCTTCCCAGATGAATGTCTTGGTTGCATGAAATTCAATTCTAAATAGGACAACTGCATATAATTCTTGCTGAGGGTAAATCAGGACATTATTTTAGTTTAAGTATTATAAGGATGGGACAGGCAAGAAAAGCATGAAAACTTTTAAAATACTGCTTATAATTTTGCCTACTGTTTACCTATTCAATTTTTTTAAAAAAAGCCCAATAAACATAACAATGATTTTCAAAAAGAAGAGACACAAAAATCACGTGGAAAGCTATTCAAAACTCCTATGTTTTACTCAGGCAAAGATATCTACATTGGGGTGGGGAAAGAGGACAAAGAACATGTGTATTTTGAGAAAAGTAGCTTCTCAGGTGACCCCGTAATACAACCCCTTGAGAACCATAAGTCCACCTCCTAGGGGTATGGGAGGGGCACCATGGCACAACCACACTCAGGAGTATAATAAATCCATTGCCTGGCACACAGTGTGTACTCAATAAACATCTGCTGAAAGTTCAAATTTCCTAGTTTAAGCTCTTCCAAATCCTGGTCCTTACTGTACTATTCTTGCCTTACACATTACAACAGGCCTTTCTGGCTGGTAAGAAAAACTGACCAAAACTTGAAATGAGGTTAATCAAGAACCACTGGCCCTTTCAACATGTAATGAAGCATTAAGAGGTCCTCCCAAAGATATTTAATTATAGCACTACTGTTTGACTACTGTTTATTGTTGATTAGGACCCAAATTCTATGAAGTTAGAGGTAAACAGGTAGATTTTTGAGATGTATCTGTCCAGCACACTCCAAAAGTAATGGTTTTACTACTATATAGGACATTAACCAATTTTACATCAAGTTTAGCAATTTATTTCAATGTTCTTTCTTCAATATCTACATGCACTCAATTCCTCAAATGCTCTTAGAATCAGCTTTATCATACTGCTATTTCCTTCATTAATGAGTTAAATAAATCTCTGACATACATTCATTCTATATTTGTATGGGAGGGAAGAGGTGGGCAAGGAATAGGAAAGCACAGTGATACACTGCCCAAGGGATTCTGCTTGTCTGGCCAGCACAGGGCTCTAACCCTTCTTGAATATGAAAGCTTTGTGTGGTAAAATTTCCTTCCAGCAGGCAAGGTTCCTACCTTTCCTTAATGCATTCACACCTTTACAGTAACTGCCAGGGCCATCCTGAAGGCATTTGAGGTTTTTACTTGATTGGGTCCAATTTTATTATACGTGGCATGTAAGCCACATGACCAAAAGGCCATGAAGAATTCTAGCCAAACTACTAACAGCAATTATTATAGGCAGGTACATGAGAAGACTATATTTGAGGGGAGAGTGTTAGCTTTTCATTTGTACACCCCCATGGTATTTGATTTATATCAACAGGAATATGATGTTTTTATAGTTTGAAAAGAAAGTTCTAAAGTATTTATTTTTTAAAGGAAAATAAATTAGAACACAGCTTACTCAAAACAGGTATTCATGGTTTGAGATATAACTGGAGGACTGAAAAACCATGAATACTATAACTTTGTTCCTCCAGCAAATCTTTTTCTCTTATTAAATACTAAGAAACATATAACTCAATCGGGAGTGGGGGGAGCTGTTGAAGTTTAGTATTAACCTGAAACAAGTAATTATATTACAACAGTAAGTTTAGGCCCAAGTTTTTAACTATCTAGAGTTTGTTTTCATTTTAATTATGGAAACTTTTTTCCCTCTTTTAAATGAGAAAAAAATCTAGAGTAATATCACTATCACTTTGGTGTGTTTTCTATGAAGTATTCCTTTTTCCTCCTTATAGTTGGAACTATACACACAGCACATACAACTTTATAAACTAATTTCTCCACTGTCAGCATATTAAATGCATTTCTGCATGCTGTTGAATTTAGAACAACATATTCTACATCTTGTGTTATAGCATCTCAATTAACTCAAAAAGTTTTATTAGCTTTTTAATTTCTCAATGTCAAATTTTAAAATAGTACCCTGAGGCTAGGGCAGAAAGAAATGGGAGTAACTACTTAATGGGTATAGAGTTTATTTTGAGATGATGAAAATGTCTCAGAACTAGATAGAGGTCATGGCTGTAGATGTACTAAATGCCACTGAATTTTTCACTTTAAAATGGTTCATTTTGTTATGTGAATTGTACCTCAATAAAATAAATAAGTAGGTAAACAGGTATGTTACACAGGGATGAAGAAAGAGAATAAAAGAAAATACAGTATTGACTTTCAGAAATACTGCAAAAAGTGACTGTGCCTTTGAATAAAACTCAAAAAAGACTTCACTTCCTAAGTTAAGAAACCTGACTTCTTCTAACATGAATATTTACAGTAAGAAGGTTGGTCTTGGCTATTTAAATGACAGTGCTTTCTGAGGGCTTAATACTTTAACAGCAAAAAAACATTTGAAAGCTAAAAAACTATAGAGAATAGGGTTATGATGAGACATTCTGAAGCCACTTATTGCACTGTGTTGGGGAACAGTCACCGTTTATACATACCTTATCCAAATTAAAAACCTTTTTTAAAAAAAAAATTTATATTCTTTTCTTTTTGAGAGAGACAAAGACAAAGAGAAAGAGAGAGAGAGCATGAGCAGGGGAGGAGCAGAGAGAGGAGACACAGAATCCAAAGCAGGCTCCAGGCTCTGAGCTGTCAGCAGAGCTCAACACGGGGTTCAAACTCACAAGCCATGAGATCATAGCGTGAGCCGAAGTCGGACATTTAACTGACTGAGTCACCCAGGCACTCCCAAACAAGGAACCTTTAATGTACCCCACTGTAGGGGTACATTAAACTAACTTTCAATTGTTGTTGAGAACAAGACGTAGCATGAATAAAAGAACACTACAAATAATTTTAAAATTATTTATTTTATCACCTTAAGGGGCACTATCTTATAAAAGGTAGTCTCAGTTTATAGGCAGATGAGTTTCAAAAGTTTATCTGTAGGATGAACATATTGTCCATGGAAACAGTATTAGAAGTTTCCCAGGCTCTTCTATAAAATGCTAGATGAACCATAATGTAACTGAAATAATATACAGTTGACCCTTGAACAATGCAGGGAGGGTTTAGGGTCCCAACCCTACACAGTCAAAAATCCATATATAACTTTTGACTCCCCAAAAACTTAACTACTAATAGCCTATAGTTGACTGTAAGTGTTAGTGATAACATAAACAGTCCATTAACATATATTTTGTATGCTATATAAGAGTAAGCTAAAGAAAATATTAAGAAAATCATAAGAGAAAGCACATTTACAGTACTACACTATATTTACTGAAAAAATCCACATATAAGTAGACCCACATAGTTCAAACCTGTGTTGATCAAGGGTAGACCATATATATACATATATATATATGTTTTTTTTAAAAACACAACCACACAGAGTCAATAAAAATGTTTTTAAGCTATGAATATTCATACTATCTATTCAGTGAAAAATAAAAATATTAAACTGAAGAGGTTTTATTTTTTTTAAATCTTAAATGCTAGAACTTGACAGAAACAGTTATAAGGATAGAAACTTGTAGAAGTTTAAAAAGATAAATCTAAGAACTTATTAGAGCTCTTTTTATTACACCTAATTATACTTAAAGGTGATATCAAGGCAAGGAAGTCAGGTGGTGTATTTCTCAGTTACACTTGGCCCCGACAGAGTCACTGGATCTCATAAATGGAGTTTTGCCTTTACTCAGATTATAAAATGTCCTCAAAGTTACTCTTTCTTTCACCAATCTCTCCAATTTATTTGGATTCTTCCAACTGTAAGCTAAGCTTGGGCATCTCAGCTCAGAGGTTGGTACTAACTAGGCTCCCTCTACTCTCCTCCTTCAACTATGGCATCACAACCTTCCTCTGGCCCTGTTCTCACCTCAGCCACAAACTCTACAGTTTGGCAAAAGGGCCTTTTTGGAGGTAGAGAGTCTTGATCTTCTCCTGGCTAGAGCCAGTCTCCAGAAGGTAGAAGCTGTAACACATATGCTGAGAGGGGTGAAGGAGCACCAGCCTCTAAAACATGCTCATGCCAGATCTTCTTCCTAAAAGCCCCAAAGTTTTAACTCTCCTGGAAACCAGGAGGTGAGAACTAATAGGGCACACAGGCAGAGGGAAGGCATCCAAGTGATCTATGACCAAAATGATTTTATTCCTTAACTACTTTTGCAAAAGGAATGGTAGTGTGCTCCTTTATCAAGAGATAAAGAAAGGCAGAAAACTAGGGGCCCATTTTGTGCTTAAAGGGTCATTTACACACAAATGTTTTCAGCTTGTGTTCCGAAGACAAGGAGTTCGTTCACAAGACAAGATGGCATCCACATTGAATACAACGTTCTTTCCACATAACCACTGATATCCAATATCCTTAGTAGTCACTACCTAGAACCTAATAATATACAGGACATTTGATATTCAAAGCCTATCAACAACTCTCATGAAATTCTAAAAATGTTTTTAATAAAACATCATGCACCAATGCTTATGATACAACTTAGTCACTGTTTCTACCCACAAAATAGTTCAAGCATACAGCACTGACAGGCAAGCCACCTATAGTGCATCCATTACTCACTAGTTGCTTCAACTCAAAGTGAGGCTCTTTACCTTCTTAAGAATTCAGAAAGGTGAGGATCCAATGACCAAGATTCTAGTCCTGGTTCTACCATTACTAGAACCAGAACTGAGAATATCAGGAGTGTCTGGGTGGCTCAATCAGTTATGTGTCTGACTCTTGATCTCAGGGTCATAAATTCAAGACCCTCATTGGGCTCAGTGCTGGAAATGGAGCCTACTTAAAAAAAATTTTTTGAGACCATCACTACTATTCTGGGTCTATTTCTTCATTGTAAAATGAAGACTAGGCGATAGGCATGTCCTCTCTAATCATAAAATTAGTCAAAGAATATAAGGAAAAAAATGAAACAATAATGTCATCTTCCCATATAGGCAGAAGTCTCCCAACTCTACTCTCCACCTAATCTGAAGGCCTAACACAAGGATTAATTGCTAATGTAGTATAAAATTCTAAACCAATGGTTTTCAGCTTTTTTTCCTGCCTCCCACCACTTGAGAGGCAAACACATTCCCACCACATCGCCCATCAGTAACAGCAACTCACTTCAACAGTGAGGGGTAGGAAGTGTAAGTGTATGGAATCACTGTATAAAACTGTTATAGACAAACACGGCTGCTATGACAGTAAAACTCAGAACACTACTCCCCCCAAACACACACAAAATTTTTTAAGTGTAGCACTCTAAAAATATTACCAGGCCATAAGAAAACATCCACAATACGGGTTTTTTAAAAAGCAAGTTCAGGGGCACCTGCGTGGCTCAGTCGGTTAGGCATCCGACTTCGGCTCAGGTCATGATCTCACGGTCTGTGGGTTCGAGCCCCGCGCCGGGCTCTGTGCTGACAGCTCAGAGCCTGGAGCCTGTTTCAGATTCTGTGTCTCCCTCTTTCTCTGACCCTCCCCTGTTCATGCTCTCTCTCTGTCTCAAAAATAAATAAATGTTAAAAAAATAAAAAAAAAAAGCAAGTTCACTTTTATCTAATTCATATTTATCTAGGTCATACTATGTATCAGGCACCATGGCAACCACTTTATGAATATTACTTAATCTAATCCTCTAAAATCCAATAAGGAATATATTATTCTTTGTACAGATAAGCAAACTAAGGCATAGACAAGGTATGTAACTTGCTAAGTTAGTAAGTGACAGAACTGGAAATCAAACTCTGTTTGAAGGCACGGATGGCTATAAAGCAGTAAGTCCAGAAGGTTGTCATATTTTTAGAAAGATTTTATACTATGTGTTTCCGTGTGTATATTATATACCTGTTTACGGAATTTTTAAAGTCTGAAAAGATATATAGTATATAACTGTTAGTGGTTATGTAAAACAAATGGGATGGAGGATTGGAGCCACATGGGCCTATTTTCTACTACAGTGTTTGAATTTTTTTCAGAAACCATTACTACTTGTATAGTAAAATTTTTAAATGGCTTAAATTTAAAGATGCTGATAATATGAAGTTGCCCTAATGAAACAGACTTAATTCTAAATTATTAAGCATGAGTGGTAAATTATATCAAAATCCAAGACTACAACTTACGGGTTTGTAAAAATATAATCAGTGAAAACAAAATTTTTGCAGGTGTTATTCAAAACACACACACATACACATTACACAAAAGTGTCAATAGTAAAAGTGTTATTGCCTGTGAAACTGAAGAACAGAGCAGTATTATCATAAAAATTCTATGAGTATTCCAGTAAATATAAGTAGAACAATATTCTAGGACTAAACCAGCTTACCCTCTAACTAATGTATTTTTAGATATTTAAGAGCAAGGCATATAATCTTCTTTATACCATAAATATTATTTGAACCATATGTTCACAAGCCTATTCTATGCTACAAATTCTGAAGTCTCTATCTTCAACTCGAATCCTCTGAAATCACTGGGGGAAAAGAGTTGGTAAAGTCACATAAAGACAGCAAGAACTGGGCCACAATGTAGTCCAGAAAAGAAGAAATCCAGCTATACTAATCAAACGCCAAAGGTGCCAGAGCAGTTTGAACACAGCCAAAATCATTGTCTGTCGCACCCCATCACCCAATGCTGTTCATTCTGGGAGTGGGCATCGGGTTCCCAAGGAACAGAGAAATAGGAGAGTTCTCTTAAAAAGCAACGGGAGGTGCCAAGGGCCAAAGAAGTAAGTCAATGCAGAGTCTGGGAGACTAGGCAGAGGTCCAAATACTAGAGGGAGGGGAGGAGGAGGGAGCAAGGAGGGTGCAGAGGAGGAGGAGAAGATGATGATGGTGACAACGATGACCACCAAGCATGAGCACCAAATCCAAAGGGGAAAGAAGTGGCAGGGAGGGACTCAAGGCCAAGATCACAGAACAAAGAGTTCAGGGCCAAGGCAGGAAAAGCAATTATGAAGCAAAGCGTACCTTGGTCGCCTTTCCACTTTGCCCCATAAGAACCTTTTCTACCTTCTTCCTTCTGGCAGCTCTCTCCTGCTCACTCCCATTCTTATTCAAGGCTAGCAATCCATTAATCTCTCCTGAATCATTAAATAAGTAAATTGTTTTCTGGTAAAGTCACGGTTCAGTATTTCTCATAATCCTTCTCTCCTGTTTAATGGCCCTGTGATAGATTAAAGATAGCCACAAATACTTTCACATTCCTTCCATCGAGAGGTAGGTCTATGTCCTCATTCTTTGAATTTGGCAGGCTCTGTAACTGCCCTGATCAACTGAATATAAGAGAAGAGACTCTGTATCCATTTACAAGTCCAGACCTTAAGAAACTGACAGCTTACTCTTGATATTACTTGGAATGCTTACTCTTGGAAAAGCCAGCCACCATCTAAGGAGTCTGATCATCCTGAGACCAACATACTATGAGAAACCCATGCCACATCGAGAGATATTGGAGAATACGATACCATGGGATCAGGGGTTGGGAAAGGAAGAGAGACTATGGAGCACAGAAGCACCAGACATGTGAATTAAGAAGCCATCTTGGAAGAAGACGGCTCCAGCCCTAAGTACTCCATAAGATGCAACACAAGCCAAATTCCTCCTGAATTCCTGATTCACACAAAATCATAAGCAACATAAAATGGTTGCTTTAAGCTATTAACATGTAGCTTTGATATGCAGCAGTAGACAACCAGAAAACCACATCTAGAAAGAGAGCTATCAGTGATATAGCATCCATCACTCACACCTACCAAACTCACTGAAATGATTGACATTGTTTAAGAGAAGCGAGGATGGGAACCTTCAAAAGGTTCTACCCATACGAATCAAAATTATATAAGGGCTAGACTATCCTCTCTGCAATAGAGGTAGTAAGAGAGTAAAGACATGGTGGTCTATCATCAACTAAACTGCCATCATCTCTGGGACTGGCTCTTTCTATATCCTCTCAATATTTTAATAACTCAAATCCAGATGTGCTGTCACTACCATATGACAACCTAACTCTTATTTGAGCACAAAAATCACTTCTAATGTTGCCCTATATTATAAAAACAAACTTCAAATTTCAAAAACACTATTCCCATAGCAACCCCAAATTCTGAATAAAGATTCTTATGGAAGTGTTATGGGCACTTTCAAGAATTCCTTTTCTCTCCTTTAAAACTACAAAGCCTCAGGGCACCTGGGTAGCTTGGTCAGTTAAGGATCCAACTTTCTTTTTCTTTTTTTTTTTTTTTGTTCTTTTTAAATGTTTACTTATTTTTGAGAGAGAGCGAGACAGAGCATGAGCAGGGGTGGGGCAGAGAGAGAGGCAGATACAGAATCTGAACCAGGGCACAGGCTCCAGCTGCCAGCACAGAACCCAACGCAGGGCTCGAAGCCACGAACTGTGAGATCATGACCCAAGCCGAAGTTGGAGGCTTAGCTGATTGAGCCGCCCAGGTGTCCCAGGAGCTTATCCTTCTTCTTCTTTTTTTTTTTTTGGTCTCTCTGGATTATTTTTTTTTTAAGTTTATCTATTTATTTTGAGAGAGAGTGAGCAAGCAAGCAGGGGAGGGCAGACAGAGAGGGAAAGAGAAGGTCCCAAACAGGTTCTGTGCTGGGACCAAAGCGGAGCTCAAACTCACGAACCATGAGATCATGACCTGAGCTGAAGCCAAGATGGGAAGCTTAACCAACTGAGCCAGCCGGGCATCCCCAGGAATATGCTCTTTAATAAGCATTCTGGGTAACCTCAGATTTTACAGAAGGTTCGATTGGAAAAACTGTATAGTTATGAATGAATACTCTATCTCTGTTTCCAATTCTATCTTCGCTCTAAGAGTTCTAACATACTCCTCAGCCAGCCTGACTTGATCCCTATCTTACTCAGCAATGTCTGATCCCAGGCCTTTCTAGCTGGGATCAAGAGTCCCCCCATCCTATCTAGAATGCCAAGATTTCTGAGGAAGTACTCACACTTTTCTCTTGGATTTCTGAGAAAATTGCTGGATGGCCAGCCTAGAAGAAGGAACAGGAAAAGGACGGGCACAATGGCCAGAACTCCTTTCTATATCATTTTGGTTGAACTAGGCAGAGGCCTTGATCATCTGCCCTTGACTCAATGCTGCCAAAAGAAATCTTCCTTCTTTAACACAAAAAATACACCAAATGATTAGGTTAACCCTTATAGGAAGGTAGCTGTTACTCTACAGACTCAAAATAAACATGTTAAGAGGTCATGTGACATAATGAAGCAAGCATGGGCTTCATAACCAACAGTTTTACGTTTACCTTCTAGCTTTACCATTGTTTTATTCTGTGACCTTAAGAGGCTGGTTCCAGAGCTAGCTTCTTCATCTGGAATAAAGGACAAACACCACCTCACATGGCTATGGTAAAGATTTCCTAAGACAAAAGATACAAAGTGCACAGCAAAGGACCTAACAAAGAGACAGCACCAGTGACTGTCAGTTTATTTCCCTCAAAAATGTATTAAAAAGAATAAAATGGCTGCCAGGGGTTAATTCTGGTGGCTGCTATTATATATAATACAGTTAACATATGTCCACATATACCATGAGTACCAATTCTCAGAATTTTTTACCTTAGTTTACACTCACTAAAAGGAATTGCAGCTGACAATTCTTTTTCATAAAAAAATTCAAATACATAAGTCACATTAAAGTCAGCAAAAATCCCTCAGAAACCCCTCCTATATCTGACCTAAAATTATAATATTCAAAACATCAAATGAAAGAGGTAAAATAGTCAATTTTAAGAAGTTTATTTCAAAATTGATTGAAGTACGATAACCACCTTAATGTCAGAATCATTAAATTTTACATATCCAATGTAAAAGAAATATACTGTATTTAGAAAGCAAATGCATTTTAGATGTACATTTTGAGAGATGTGCAAAGAGGTTTAAATAACTTAATAAAAAGACACAGATAAAATATTTAAGTACAGAAACGACTTAAGTGTCAAAACCACACTGAAATACACTCAACTCAAAGGTATTTAGAACAGAGATTATATGATGGCTCACCAATCTAATCAAGCAAAATATACCTTGGGTATTCCAATATCCAATACAATGCACTAAGCCAAGTCATTAAAAAAATTTTTTAATTTATTTATTTTTAATGAAGTATAGTTGACACACAATGTTACATTAGTTTAAGGTATACAACAGTGATTTGACAACTCTATATCACCACAAGTATAGCTACCATCTGTCATTATACAACACTATTACAATACCATTGTACATGCGCTATGCTTTACCTTTCATCCCCATGACTTAAACATTCCGTAACTAGAAACCTGTACCTCCCACTCCCTTTCACCCATTTCCCTGTCTCTCCACCCCTCCCCTCTGGCAACCACTAATCTGTTCTCTGTTTATGGGGTCTGTTTCTGCTTTGCTTGTTTGTTTTGCTTTTTAGATTCCACATAGAAGTGAAATCATATGGTACTTGTCTTTCTGACTTATTTCACTTAGCATTATACCTTCTAGGTCCATCATGTTGCTGCAAATGCCAAGATCTCATTATTTTTGATGGCTGAGTAATATTCCTGTGTGTGTGTGTGTGTGTGTGTGTGTGTGTATAAAACATCTTTTTTATCCATTCATCTATCAGTCTACACTTGAGTTGCTTCCTTATTTTGGCCACTCTAAATAACACTGCAATAAACACGGGGGTATATATATCTTTTTTGAATTAGTGTTTTCATTTTCTTTGGGTAAACATAAATATTTTTTAAGTTTCCAATTCTTTTTTAGCAAATTTCTTTTTAGCAAAGAAGAAAATAGGAATGATTTTAAATCACACCAAATTAAATATATGGTGTTCAGCCAATTTTTATGAACCAGTAGGCTGAAATTTAATTCCTCTTTATCCACCTTATTACCAGATTCTCTTTAAGAAGCAGTGTCCTTGGGGCGCCTGGGTGGCTCAGTCAGTTAAGCGTCCAACTCTTGGTTTTAGTTCAGTTCATGATCTCACAGTTCATGAGTTTGAGCCCTGCATCAGGCTCTCTGCTGTCAACACAGAGCCCACTTCGGATCCTCTGTCCCCTCTCTTTGCCCTTCCCCAGCTCAAGTTCTCTCTCCCTCGCTCTCTGTCTCAAAACTAAACAAACATTAAAAAAAAAAAAAAAGCCAAGTCTTTGGCTCTTTGACGCTAATTTTGAGACTGTGCTCTAACCTACTTTTCCAACCTTTTCCATGTCAGGACATGCACAGAAAATGATCAACATCTGTATGGCACATGCACATAAACTCAAAAGGCTTCTCTTAACCAAAAGTGATCTATTGGGAGGCTACAGCTACCCTTAGGCTGAGGGAATCATTACCTCAACACATGTATAATCATTCATGGTCCCTGTGATGGGAAACTGTACTAGCCAATGTTTTACATGGTTATCTACTAATGTAGGAAGAAGTCTTCCTTCTGCTGCAATGCCCACGTATTGGAACAAAAGACTGGAAGTCCTCAGCCACCTGAGAGGGCCAGCAGCATTATCTGGGAATCCAAGAAGCCATTCCTTTGAAAATCTGCAGTTTATAATATTGACTAATGCTCTGAGACCATCAGAGAAAACAGATGCCCAAATATCCACTTCTGTCTCATCCAATGCAATTCTATAACCCCAGGGAGCAGCCAGTCAGCAGTACAACTTGAAGGAACCTAACACAAATTAAAAGAAAGAAAGAAGTCCCAGAAACAGTTCAGTCTGCACACTCAGGTGGTAAAATAGCATTGATTAGCATGCACAAGGAGCAGTCAACTGCTTAAAATGAAACTGGGCCCAGAACACATATGATTAGCTATTATGTACTGACTAAAAATGTTTCCAAGGCCACTTAGAGCTCTCTGATTTCAAGGTTTCTCAAACAGAAAAATAATTACAACACAGTATTTCCCTTCAACAGCCTTAAATACATTTGTAAGGCCAAAGCAGATGGGAAGACATGAGCAGGCAGGCAAATAGGTTGAGGTATAATTATAAAATGACTTACACATTACTGCTCACACAACTAAAAAGTTAAAATTTCCAATACGCTTGATACAAAAGCATATCTGTACAAGGTTATTAATTGAAACATTATTTGTAATTGTAAAACATTGGAAACAACCTAAATATAGGAGCCAAAACACAGGAGAATTGTTGAATTCACTGTGACCCATCCAAAGATGGAGTACTATGAAGCTGTTAAAAAATAATACGGAGGGGCGCCTGGGTGGCTCAGTCTGTTGAGCATCCGACTTCAGCTCAGGTCATGATCTCATAGCTCATGAGTCTGAGCGCCATATCAGGCTCTGTATTGACAGCTCAGAGCCTAAAGCCTGCTTCAGATTCTGTGTCTCCTTCTCTCTCTCTGCCCTTCCCAGCTTGTGCTCGCTCACTCTATCAAAAATAAGCAAACATTAAACAAAATTCTTACAAACATAAAATGATATACAGGGTATACTGTTAAATAAAAGAAGCAAAGTCCAGTGCAGTCTGTGCTGCCAGTGCAGAGCCCTACATGGGGCTTGAACCCATGAACCGCGAGATCATGACCTGAGCCAAAACTAAGAGTCAACCACTTACCCAACTGAGCTACCCAGGCACCCCCCCCCCCAACCAGTATAGCTTTAACTTTTGGAACCATGCTAATGTTTTATACACTCAAAAAGTAAAATAAAAATCAGCTTTTAAAGATAAAGTGAAAAAAATCCAAAATGGGAATCAAATGCAAATGAACCCAAATGTAAATCAAATAAATAAGTTTATTAAAAGACAGAAAGTAACCTAAGTGGCTTTTGAGCATAATACTTTATATATTGTCAGTATACAGACAAACATAACTATAAACAAATATTGAACTCTAGTTAAAAGGGGTTTTCTTTATAATGGTATGGGTTAGCAGTTCTGGAACTACTTTCTCTGATTATGGCACACAGAACAAATAAGTACATATACTGAGGAAAATGAGAACCAGATTTTCAATGTCAGAGAAGAGAATTGCAAATATGAAAAGGCTGTTGAAGGGAAATACTGGGCAAGACCAGACCTGTATTGTTGAATTGGAATTATAAGGATTAATATGAACTCACACACACACACACACACACATAGACATGTGCATTTATTTATATTTCTTAGCTCTTATTTGCTGAGATGTCCTAGTTTACAAACATCACTCCCACTAAACAGAGTAAGGGATACTTGGAAAAATGGCTGACTCCAAGGCTGGGGAAGGCTGAGTATAAGACGAGACTGGAGTATCCTGTGTCAGAAAGTAAGAAAGAGCTCAAACAACAATAGGGACATGTCAAAACTATAGCTTAAGTTGCCCCCACTAGTCAAATATATGCTAATATGAGCCTCAAATTATAACAGTATCACAGAATAAAATTTAAAAAATCTATGAGTCCATACTAACACAATAAATGAATAAATAAATAGGTGGGAGAGAAAGGAAAGCTCTTCTCTACAGAATACTAATATATTTAGAAGAAATACAAATTAAAAATTCAACATCGTAAAAAAAAAAAATTCAACATCTCGCAACCATCCTACTAATAAGTGATTCAGTCAAGAATCATCAATGGATGCTAAATTATTGGGTGAAAGCTTGGAACAGTATATACACACAAATTCTAAAGGACCTCCAAAAAAGATACTAATAGCAAAAGGAAAAATAGTAACTTTACAGTGGAATAACGTTGTAAATATTACCTTAATACTGGAAGTTAACATTACCAAAAATGAGACAAACCAACATCATATACCTCTTGATAGGATGTCCTGAGAAGACACATTACTTTTGTAGTAGTCCTATGAAAAAAGTGCATGACCTGAATCTAATCATGAGAAAATATCAGAAAAACTCAAATTGAAGTACATTTTATAAAATAATTGGCCTGTATTCTTTAAAAATACCATGATCTGAAAGATAAAAGCCAACAAACGGTTCCAGATTAAAGAAAACTAAAGAGTTATGACAACAAAATGAAATGCATGATCCTGGATTAGATCTGAGGTAGCTAGGTAGGTGTAACACAAAGGAAAAGTGCTGTAAAGGACATACATAAGGGACATTACTGGGACAACTGGAGAAATCTGAATATGGAATGTGCATACCATTAATATTCTATCAGTATTAATGTCCTGTTTTCACCAATATCCTACACTTACTGAAAAGAAACTCCTTGTTCTTAGAAAAAACACAAACTAAAGTATTTATTGACAAAGAAGCATTTTATCTGCAAATTACTCAGGGGGGAAATATACAAACAGAGGGTGCATACATAAATAACACAAATGGGGTAAAATGTTAATGATTGGTGAGTCTAGGCAAACACTCTTAACCATAGAGAACTGATGGTTACCAAAGAGGGGAGGGAATGGGTTAAACAAGTGATGGGGATTAAGGAGGGCACTTGTTGTAATGAGCACTGCGTGTTGTTTGAAAGTGTGGAATCATTAAATTCTAAACCTGAAACCAGTATTACACTGTATGTTAACTAACTGGAATTTAAATAAAACCTTGGGGGAAAAAAAGTACATGGGAGTTCTTTGTACCATTCTTAGCAATGTGTCTCTAAGTGTGGAATTATATCAAAATACAAGTTTTTGGAGATTAAAAAAAATTTTATTCTTTACTTCCAATTCAGGACACACTTTTTGGGGCACCTAGATGGTTCAGTCAGTTAAGCATCCGACTTCGGCTCAGGTCATGATCTCATGGTTTGTGGGTTCGAGCCCCCCACATTGTGCTCTCTGCTGTCAGCAAGGAGTCCACTGGCTTCAGATCCTCTGTCCTCCCCCCTCTCTCTCTGCTGCTCCCCCGCTCATTCTCTCTCTCTCTCAAAATAAATAAATAAACTTTTAAAAAGTTAATTAATTTAAAAAGAACACACTTTTTTTAAAATACCAAAACACAAGGAACAAGGCTAAATTACCAATGCACAGAGCCAAAGAGTTTTATGAACCCAGCATTAACTCCACTATATTGATGATGAACTAATCCAGTAAAAATATTCCAACATATTAAATGTAGTAGTCCAAAAGACCTTACAACTTTATTTTACATATTCAAAGTCTGGCTTGTGATTTGGTTTCCTAAGCAGAGTCAAAAAACCCCTCTGGTCTACCTAGTTTTTCTGCTGACTCTAATAGAAACAATATCTTGCTCTGTCCATCAGAGAAGGTAAATCTGAGTTTGAATTTTTACTCAGAGTAAGGCAAAAGTTCAGTCTCAGTGATTTAACTATCTGAATGATAATTAGTAAGATCCATTTTTGATAGGACAAAGATCTTGCCCTAAAAACAGATTTAAAATATTTCATTTAAAAATAGACACCAAATTAAACATGGCAGACCAACTTCTCTCTAATCTCCTGTTCCTAACATCCCACTAAAATGACAATAAAGGAATTAAATTGATAATAATTTACAAGGATAAAGAGAACATGTGAGGCAACCAAAGCACACAAAAGATTTCAACATGTTTTTGGAAGTCAGGAAGAAGTTAGAGGAGCTTTAAGAATCTTAGTGGTGCAAAGGAAGCTACAACCTAACTGCCAGCAGAAAAGAATGCAGACAGGAGGTGGCCCTGGACTCAGGGACACTAGGCACAGCAGACAGCAGGAGAAGGACAGGATTGAAAACAATGGATCTAAGGGCTGTAAGGAACAACTGAATCATGAAACTTCCTACACCCTGATGTCAGAGCATTCGTGGCCAGGTGTATAGCCTGGGAAAACTGGAAAACTGAAAAACTGAATAGAGCTAAAAAAAAGTTCTCATACAGACATCTTCAGTGTCACCTTCAATGAAAAAAGTTCCCTTACCTCATAGCAAAGCCAAATATAAACAAGCCCCATCAACTCACGAAGCTTTTTAGTACCTCACTCTTGTATGAAGACAGACAGACAAAGATTAAACAAATCCTTGAAAAAACCCCTAGTCTGAATCCTTTTAAAAGAAAGGAACACCTGGCTGGCTCAGGCGGTAGAGCATGCAACTCTGGACCTCAGGGTCATGAGTTCAAGCCCCATGTTAGGCACAGAAATTACTTAGAAAAGAAAAGAAAAGAAAAGAAAAGAAAAGAAAAGAAAAGAAAAGAAAAGAAGGAAGGAAGAAAGGAAGAAAAGAAGGAAGGAAGAACAAAAGAACAAGAGGAATCCAGAGGAAACAAATAATGTTGTAGCACAGAAGCACAGAAGAACTTTAAAACAAATTCTAAAACTCTGGAGTAATAGAAGATACTGCAAAAAAGCAATAGGATATATGAAGAGGCAATGGTCAGAAAAACAAGAAAAAGCTCTTGAAAATTAAAAATATGATTATCAAAATTCAATAAAAAGGATAGAAGAAAAAAGTAAGGAACTATTTCAGGAACTGGAGCCAAAGGGAAAAGAAATAAAAAGATAAGAAAATTGCAAGTTCTATCCAGGACAACCAACATTCAATTAATAGGAGTTCCAGAAAGAAAAAAGAACAAATTGAGAGATGTGAGTATGGGAAGATAAGTATGCTATCACACATGGAAACTGAAAGGCCCCTTCAGTACCCATCACAATAAAAGAAAAACTACCCATACCAACACATATCACACTTTGAGATTTCAGAACACTAAGGATAAAAAGAATATCCTAAAAGCATCCAGAAAAAAGAATAAAAGGACATACACTATGTGAAGTCTTAATAATCAGAAAGGCATCAGGTTTCTCAACAGCAACACTGGAAGCCTAAAAACAAAGAAACAACACTTTTCTATTTCTCAGAGAAAAATCTTTTCTAACTAATATTCTATAGTCAGTCAAGCAATCAAGTATGAAGGTGGAATAAAAGTGTCAGGCTTGCATGGGGTCAAAAATCTGCCTTCTATGAGGAGGGGGCTGTATGACGTACTCCAACAAAAGTCTAATAAACCAAGAAAGAAAAAGAAATGGGATCCAGGAAATGGGAGATCTCAGTGACAAGAGAACAGCAAGGGAATAATAGGATAAAATAGGATAAAAAGTGCACAGTAGGCCTAGAGAACAATCTGTTCAAATAGGAGCAAGAAGGCCCTGGAAAAGAGGTCTTCAGAAAAAAAAAATAATAATAATACTAAGAGACTGTCTGCTTAAGTGCTTGAAAAACAATATTCATAGACATTTGACAAATTTAGAAGTAAATCTGGGAGAAATTTTGTAGAAGGCAAATTTTTTAAGAAAGGCAATTATTAACTCAAGGAAAAATAAAATTCTGGACAAGAAAGAAAAAGTAATCTCCATATTAACCAAAACTTGTACTCTAACTATATTGAGAAATGCAAAAATGGGCAGAAAGGAGGGTGGAAGAAACACTAGTGTCCCCATTTACCAGAGCAAGATGTCAAGAGATAAAGCCTAAAAGCAATAAATTAAGAAATAACAATGTATTACTTAGAAATATACAGGTATTTACCTGCATGAGAGAGAAAACTAAATGGGCCTTAAAGTGGTTGTCTATGGCAGTAAAATTGAGGGCAGAGGGGAGGGAAATTGCTGCTGTGTTTTAAACCTTTGGCTACTATGACTTAATTATGTACACGTATTACTTTTTGAAAACATGAATTAATCTTTAAAAGGTAAATTGATAAAGTCCTATCAATTCATGTAACTGCCCAAACCATTTTTTCATTATTACACGGCACTTAGTGATGTACGGAATTGCTGAATCACTATACCGTACACTTGAAACTAATATAAAACTGTATGTTAACTATACTGGAATTAAAATTTTTTAAAAATCTCTTACATGACATAAAATTTACAATAGCAACTTATCATATGAGGTGTGTTAGGCACACAGTGAAGTCCCTATATACTACAAGTAGAATTTGCAGAGCTAATTGTATGTGTTCTTTATTAGAGAATATAATTTCAAAACTGGCCAAAACGTGTCATCTATAGGTTAGCAGATCCAGTTACCTACAGAGCTAGAAAAGAGAGGGCATCTGGTCTTGCTGACTTCCCACATAGAGGCAAATTTTGATCCATAAGGCTGGTCCCCTCACCTGAGATTAAATGCTCAAGCATTTTAATCTATTTGGAAATTTCTGTAATCAGTTTTCAACATCAAATGCAAACAGCATATGGAAACAATGTATGTGAAACTATATAAGCCCCCAAACAGTAATGCATTAAATAAAATTGTTATTAGTCATTCTATCACAAACTCTGACTTCTTCAGACCTATTTTGGTGAAAAACCTAATGAAGCTATTATGTATGCTATATCTACCCTACCAGCCTTCAGCTAACTGCTGGAACTGTGCCCCTACCTCCAAATGAGGGGAAAGGGTAGTGGGGAGGAGGATTAAAACTACTAAAGCCAAAGCAGATTACCAAATCTAGAGTCAAAATGGGCCACTTTTGCCTTTGGAAGACCAGACACAAATAACTACAGAAAAATTACCAAGAGTTTATATTTATATCGTTTCAAAAATAACTTCCCCTATGAAGCAGATTATGCAGAATGAAAACAAAAGCCATGCATCACTTAAGAATAATTCTGATGGGGCACCTGGGTGGCTCAGTCGGTTAAGTGTCTGACTTCGGCTCAGGTCATGATCTCACAGTTTGTGAGTTCGAGCCCCGCGTCGGGCTCTGTGCTGACAGCTCAGAGCCTGGAGTGTGCTTCAGATTCCATGTCTCCCTCTCTCTCTGCCCTCCCCCGCTTGTGCTCTGTCTCTCTCTCTCAAAAATAAATAAACATTAAAAAAAAAAAAGAATAATTCTGACATCCAATTTTTCCATTTATTTCACATAGCAAGATCTAATCTATTCCATGCTTTTGCCAATAAACTGAGTAAGCAAATCCAATGGTAGTGAGATCTTCAAAAGAAAGCAATCAGGTCATAAATATAAACACCACACAACTATTATTTCAAAACAGCAAGTATATGCAATACAAGACTCATATATATATGTGTGTACATATATGAATATTTATAATTTATATTTATAAATAAATAAAATAAGTAAGAAGTTCAAGAACCTCCCATTGTCAAAGACTTTACTGAGAGAACAGGTTTAATATCTGCATTGTATAATTCTCTTCCTAGTTTTCTGTGGTTACATAATAAAGGGAAACAGTAAAGCACAAAGAGGTGGGGTGGGGAACACCACACTTGTATTTACTGGTATGCTGGGAACCTCTTCATTCTCCAAAAATCAGTGTGACTATGGAAAAAATGGAAAGAAAAACTATAAAATGGGCACATGGTTATATTCTGCCTAAGGGGCTAGATACCAAATATTACAGAAAATAGGCACCTGCAAACTCCAACAGCTGTTCTAATTGTTTAACAAAAAACAAGTGTTGGAATTTTATAAAAAATAGTAGACACAAATCTAAAATCTGACCCACACTTCCCCAAAATATCTATTAGTTGTTCAAAGAAGAAAAACCCACAAAAGCCTAAAAAATGTTTTTAAATGAGGCTCTAAAAAGACTACAAACAAACAAAACACTTAAAATAACTGAATGTAACTGATGTAGTAAAGCTCTCAAGTTAAACTCTCATGTCATGAATGCTGACGTCTGGCAACTACTGCATACCCATAAGGTAAAACTTGAGTCCTTAGTCGGGGCAGAGCAATTTCTCCAATGTTAATGCATCTCACAATTAACATTCGAAATAACTTTTTTTTAAATTTTTAAATATTTATTTATTATTTTTGAGACAGACAGAGCACAAGCTGGAGGGGGAAGAGAGAGAGGAAGGCACAGAGTCTGGAGCAGGCTCCAGGCTCTGAGCTGTCAGCACAGAGCCCAACACGGGGCTCAAACTCTCAAACCATGAGATCATGACCTGAGCAGAAGTTGGAGGCTCAACCAACTGAGCCACCCAGGCTCCCCTAACATTCAAAATAATTTAAGTGGAAGCTAGATTTAATCTCAAATAAATCAAAGGATGTTTAACAGTGTGGCATTAAAATTAAAAGCTCATCAATCAATAACCTAAGTACTGGACCCAAGAACTCTAAGAATGATTGACAGATTGATTGATGGATGTTTATTTATTTTTGAGAGAGAAACAGACAGACTGTGAGGGGGGTAGGGGCAGAGAGTAGGAAACACAGAATCCAAAGCAGGCTCCAGGCTCTGAGCTGTTAGCACAGAGCCTGACGCAGGGCTCAAACCCATGAACTGTGAGATCATGACCTGAGCCAGTCAGACACTTAACCGACTGAGCCACCCAGCCACGCCAGCAACTAACTCTAAGTTTTAAATAGAAGTTCTTTTTTTAAGAAATATTACATTAAAGCATTTCTCTAACATGTTATCTACCAATTTTTCCAAAACATTCTAGAGCAAAAACTGTTTCCTTGAAATTTCAGTATGATCTTCAAAAACTTTGACCAAAACATTACCATCCTAATATTGTGCAACAAATGTTCAAAACAAAGGAATGAATAATCTATTATTATACAATAAGTGTACTATCTTACAAGCAGTTAAATTAAACATGTAGGAATATGACAGTTAATCACCAGCCTGCTCTTTCTGATGATGAGATAGTACAAGAACAGTCTATAAAATGACGAGCCTTCAGGGTAGGTCAAGGATAAACAGGCAAACAGATGTTTACAAGGCTGTCTTAAACCTAACTAGAAAAAATATCAGGACTGAATGTCTACTCAAGATGGAAAACGGCCCACTGATAGAACTATTCAATCCTAAAGCACAGTACAAAGTCTTCACATAAAAACCAGCTGGTTATATCTTTCCAAAGATACAAGCTAGTTCATATTGTAAAAATAAACTTTGAATTCCCACCTTGTATTTATTAATCATGAAGCATTTAGCTAACACAAACACTAAGACAACTATAAACTTCAATGTCTAAGTTTAATTTCAACAATAGTTTTCAAAATCTGAAATGGCCTAAGTTCATCTGCATTTTATACATCTGTAAATAACACACATACATACTTTTCAATACTTAAGAGAGGGAAATCTGTTTTAATCTTTGTAGTCTAAAAACTATAATTAACCTTTATAAGAAATACAACTGGAAAATCTTAGACTATAACTAAGTGGAATCTACAAAGTACACTGGCCTAAAAGCAAAAATTCAAAAAACCTCTGAGCTACCAAAAGCAAAAGCAAAATTTCATATCTTAAGAATTCCCTATCTTCCCTACCCCATATGAAAACCACCTCCAAGAAGAATCTCCTCTACCAGAAACAAAATTTAAAAATGAGAAGGGACTTGGAGCACCTGGGTGGCTCAGGTGGTTAACCGCCGACTTCAGCTCAGGTCATGATCTTGCAGTTCATGAGTTCGAGCCCCATGTCAGGCTCTGCACTGACAGCTCAGAGCCTGGAGCCTGCTGTGGATTCTGTCTCCCTCTCTCTCCGCTCCTTCCCCACTTGTGCTCTCTCTGTCTCTTAAAAATAAACATTAAAAAAAAAATTAAAAATGAGAAGGACAACTTCAAGAGCAGAAGCACATTTATTTTTTCTTAATGTTTTATTTTTATTTTTGAGACAGCACAAGCAGAGGAGGGGCAAAGAAAGAGAGACCAGGATTTGAAGTGGGCTCTGAGCTGACAGCAGTGAGCCAATGAGCCCAATGTGGGGCTCAAATTCACGAACACAATGTGAGATCATGATCTGAGCTGAAGTCAGATGCTCACCCAGCCACCTAGGTGCTGGAAGAACAGAAGCGCATTTTAAAAATAACCAAAGGCTAACTGCATTTTATCCATTGCTATGTTGAGAAGGCTGATTTATTATATCTGAACTAAAGTAATATGAATTTCAGACAACAACAAAAAAAATTAGATCTGAACTGTAATGAAGTTATGACATTCAAAAACAGCAGTTTCTTCCAACCACATTACCAATCTTGTTCCAACTTGTCTGCACTTTAATCAATAAGCAGGGAGAGGAAAGGCTAATCAAATACAGAATTTTAAAATCAATTATTTTCAAAATGTGGAATTTAAAACATATTTCTGCCAAAAATCTTCAAAGGAATTATTTCCAGTATGTTTCCAAACACTTTAAATCCTTTAAATTATTAAGCACTAAGTTACTGGATGACAAAATAAAGACCCTGCTTTTTAAAAGGCAAGCTGAAAGTATGGTTTGAATGGTATTTGAATCTAAGCTTTGGGCTATCTCTAATACCCCCAAGCATCTTAAGCAACTCTCTTAATCTTTGTCTCAGTTTCACAATCCATAAAACAGGAAAAACTACAAGGATGGGCAGTTAATTAAATTAGTCAGGATTAAACGCTAGCAATCTTCTTTGAAGTTACTTTATGTTGTTCTCCATTCTCCTCCTACTCAGTAAAACTAATAGATGAGAAAACATCTGGAATTACTATAGATACTAACATCTGCAGACTCACAGCAGCTAAAAGATGATCTCTACATACAAGTTTCTATATTAAAAAGCATTCAAACCCCAAAAGATTCCAGGATACAACTGCAATGAACAAGTTTTAGGTAAATTTTCTTTCAATCTAAAAGACACCTACTCTTACCTACATTCTCAATTTAGACTTACTATGAATCACAGAGCATCTTGAGAGGTCTTGACACAAAATAATTCTAGGTAAGATGAACAAGCTGTTACTAATATCAATGCTATTCTCACCATTCTAAACTGTCAATCAAGGTAAGCTTCATCACAAATATACCATCCAAAAAGTACTAGCCCCTGCTGAGAATCTAAGTACTTCCTTCTAAGCCATCTGTCCAGGAAAGCTCTATTAAAACACCCAGAATGCAATTGCTCTCATGTCTAAAGGAGCTATGAATAAACATGAAACACTAAAATATATTAAACCGTATATATTTTCCACTTCAAGCACTGATAAACTACCTACCCAACTCTATTCCAATGCCTAGGCTGAACACCAAACCCATAAGGAGGGAGGTGGGAAACTGCAGTTAATCGAAGGATAATATTTTTTTTTTAAAGAAGGAGAAAAATAGGGGTGCCTGGGTGGCTCAGTCAGTTAAGCATCAGACTTCAGCTCAGGTCATAATCTCGTCATTTGTGGGGTCAAGCCACCATGTGGGGTTCTGTGCTGAGAACTTGGAGCCTGGAGCCTGCTTCAGATTATGGGTCTCTCTCTCTCTCTCTCTCTCTCTCTCTCTCTGCGCCTCCCCTGCTCACGCTCTGTCCCTGTCTCTCAAAAATATTTAAAAAAAAGAAAAAATATATAAAATAGCTCAAGAAAGAGAGAAAAACTCTAAAAGAAAGAAAAAAAACAAAGTTGGGGGAAATGTACATGTAAATTACTCCCTGATAGAAGAGAGACTCAATTAAATTTTTAAAACAGGAATTTAAATTACTCACTGAGCTCAAACTAAACTACTTACTCTCCTGCTTACTGAGCTACAAATACTACAAACGTAAGTATTTCTTTTTTTTTTTTTTTTTCAAACGTAAGTATTTCTAAATCTAGTTTCAACAATCCAAAAATGAATCTATTAAATTCCAGTAAAGAAGGAAATTGCATATATTAAAATGATTTAAAAAGTAGGATGTTATAAAGGCCTAAGGCTAATGCTGTAAAAGCAAATAATGATGAGAAGGAATTATTTTGAGAATAAATGAATAACGGGAAACCGAAACAAAGAGTTCACATTCTCCTCTTAACCCTATCCTTTCTTCTGCTTTGGACATGAAGGATATTCTTTGCATACTACTAAGAATACTATTTAGAAAATAACTTCTGATCAATGTGTCAAAACTTCACAACAGCAAAACGTTAGGCTCAATGCCCAGACTGCAGCCTCTCCAAGCAAATACACAAAGCACACTCTAGATTCTAGGTATTTCACATCTACTACCAATTATTTAGAGACTTTGCTAAGGCTGGTTTAAGGTTCTGGGGGTGAGGGGCAATCCTGCTAGAAAAACTAGAAAGACAATTACATTTGACTTAAGCTTACAAATATTACCAACAAAGTTTAAGTTCTCAAGAGAAGTATATAAAATTCAAATGTTAGCCTCTAGAATTAATGTGAAAAGCATCACCTGTCCACTGATTTTTAACTGCCCCAACCACACTGACACTAAAATGTACACATGCCCATCTATAAACACAGAATGCCAAAAGAATACAAATTCATTGTGCCAACAACATTGCAGAAGGCCATTTGCTCTAATCCAGACAAAGTATACCTTAGAAACTAAAATATTGGGAGTGAGGTCTGGTGAAAGCATTCTGGGGAGAAGTTCACTCTGCATTTATTTTCAACATAAAGTTTAAGGCCATTCCAGCCATGATCTTAAGTTGAAGAAATTCCTTCATTCATTAAGCAAATATTTACTGAGTGTCTTATATACATGCTAAGCACCTAATAAGTACTTCAAACAGTGTTACCAAAAGCAGAAAATACATTCGACTCAAGGATGAACAAATGACTGATCCTATCTAGAAAATTTAGTCTACTGGGCATCCAAGAGTCTTCTTTAGATGAAGGTTGTAAGAGAAATATGACACAAGATAACCCATCACCAGATCAAGGTAATTTCTCACATTTATCACAAGCTTTACTAAAAATCACAAATTTATTACCACTGTCAAGGACTCAATAATTAGTGCCTATTCTTACTAAACGGATCTTCAAAACAGGTGGGGGTATCTCTAATGTCCACCCCCAACTGGAGAACACTTACTTCATTTACACTTAGTTTTCTTGGGTAGAATAATGTGAGGGCAACTGTGTACTGGAAACTTAAACAGGTATTCTCAGCTCTTTGAAGAATTAATCAGGGAAAATTCTCATGACTACGCTATTAAAATATCTCCAATTTAACTGGCTATTTTATTTAATCCAAACGCCTGAGGCCCAAATGCTTATTCTTTGGCTTTAGTTATTAAAACAGTTGTGTTTAGGGCACCTTTTTAAACAATTTGTGTTTTCTCTCCTGTATTTTACCACTGGTTCAGTCATTTTACCCACAAAAGTAAGAAATGCCCAAGCCTCCAGCTTCTGAAAATAACATCTGGTATGTGCACGTAACAAAGATCTTGAGAGAATGTCCTAGTTTTTATTTAAAACTTTTTCACTTAAAATGAAATGCCCTTAGCAAAGATTAGACATAAATCAGCCTTTACCTTATTAGGAAATTGCTATTTTCAACATTTACCTTAAACCACAACATGGATTTATCTTCTAACCTGTTAGCTTCCTGTCTCTCACCAACTAGATTAGACTGTAACTTTTTTGAGAGGACAGGACAACTGGACCCCAACAGAACTGGATCCCCACAGAACTGGACCCCAACAGAACTGGATCCGTTCCCAGCAAATATATTTGAAAAACCCTGTAAGTCTCCACAAAGACATAAATGTGGCTAGCCTTAAGGATTTATCTAATATTTTAAAGCTTTTTATTAGAGCAATTGTCCTTCACAGTTAGTAAAGTTATATTACTAGTGCATTCTCAAAGTGTGGTCCTGGACCCCTGAGAGTTTCCAAAACCCTGTCAGGGGTATAGTGAAGTCAAACCATTTTCATAAATAATAATAAGATGTTACTTTTATTGTTTACCCTCATTCTCTCATAAGCATACAGTGAGTTTTCCAGAGGCTACATGATGTGTGGTATCTCAAGAGACTGAATGCAGAAGCAGATACGAAAATGCAGCTGTCTCCTATTAAGCTAGACAATAATAAGAGCTGCAGAAATGTAAAATAATGCCACTCTCCTTATCAAATCTTTGTTTTGAAAAGTACAGTTATTTTATGTAAACTATTGTTTCTATTAACAGGTAATGGGTTTATTACTGTTATTTGTAAATGACTTACTAAAATATATTTAAATTTTGTTTTAATATCTAGTACAGCAAATATCAATAGATACAAGCCATACAAAAGCTGAGGTTTCAGTAGTTTTTAAGTATATAGGGGTCCCAAGAAGAAAAAGTTTGAGAACCACTGTAGTATACAATTATATAACCTAACATACAGTGCCTTATTCCATAAATAAGAAGCTCAAGTTAATGCTGAAATATAATTACTTCTTACACACCCTAATCTTGTTGGGTAAGATATCTCCTTGCAAAGCGTAATTCAGCATAAAGCCAGTCTGTCCCAGGCCCTATTTAAGGGGCTTTAGATATTTAAGTATGCAGAGTCCTATTTATAAAGATGTTCTGGCTGTAATACCACCTATTACTTGCCTAGTGTACAGGAGTTTCCCAACACTTTCACGAAAAATTATCTTGTTCATCCTAGCAGCAACCTGTGAAGTAGATGTGAAGTATTACCTCCCCCTTTTTTTTTTTACATTTGAAATAATCAAAGTGATGCTCAAAAGAAAAAGAACTACTTGTCCAAGGATGTACTGCTAGCTAACAGAGCCTAGGATGTTGGCCTTTTGCAATTTGCTTGGCTGCCTTAAGGCTGTTTCACTGTGGTGTAATTGCAAGCTCCCAAAGAAAACAAGGCGAGGGCATTACTTTTATTGTCCCAGTGCCAAAACAGGGATTTTTTTTTCCCTCCTTAATAAGAATGTAATCGGACTCAATACTCAGTCACAGCATTATTCAACACACTGGCTACCCTTTTGGTCCCCTACCAAAAAAAAAAAAAAAAAAGAAAGAAAATAAATTCAAGAGTTAGAGAATAAATACCAGAATACATAACACTCCAAGATGATGAATTAGTTAAGGACTCACAGATTTACTAATCATTTAATCACTGAAACAGGCAGGCAAGAACAAGATCAAGCTCAATACAGTAACAGAAGATTATATCAACAAATGGATGACAACAGGTTAAAATGGGAGGCCCATACAAAACGGGTTCAATTCACAAAACATGAACAGAAGGAAAAAAAACATAAAGTTGTGAATCTAGCTTTATTGATTCTAGAAATCCAAGCATGTGACTAGAACCACCCTTGTGAAGCAATGTCAGAGACAAATTTTGTTTCAAGATGCAAAGACCGCCATCCTCCTCCTGGGAGAGAAATCACCCCATCTTTAAGGCTACACATAATACTTTGTTCTTGTTATCAGCACTAGTCTGTTAGTTATGCTCCATTTTAACTTCAGTTCCTCAAGAGATACTCATTTTTCTGCACTTATTTCCACAGTCAAGTGGACTCCCTGACTGACAAAGGCCAAGACCGACTCACAACAGGCTATCTGCCACTTGCATAAGCTCTTTCCCCTTTATAATTTTTTTAATGTTTATTTATTTTGAGATATAGAGAGCACGCCCACAAGCACAGGGGAGGGGGGGGGCAGGGATGGGTGACTGGAGCAGAGAGAGTGAGAGAATGAGAGAGAGTGAGAGTGAGAGAGTGAGAGTGAGAATCCCAAGCAGGCTTCGTGCTGTCAGCACAGAGGCCAACACAGGGCTTGATCCCATGAACCGTTCATGACCTGAGCTGGAACCAAGAGTCAGACACTTCAACAACTGAGCCACCCAGGCGTCCCTCTTTTTTAGATGCATATGCCCAGCGAGGCCATCTTTAAATCTGATGTGATTTTACCTAGAAAAAAACGAGAAGTGTGCTGTCCACTTTGTACCCCTGAAGTTTACTACAGATGAGCAAGAGCCCCATTCCTCAAGTGATAAGCTTTTCCTAGTGTTTACTTTGGTCCTTTGTTTTTCAAATCTCTGGGGCAGGTGGGGGGGGGGGGGGAGGATTAAAAGTTAGGTTATAGCACGACAGCTATAGCTACAATTATAGCTAATGCACCCCCAACCAATTTGTAAAACGATTTGCTACACCGTATTTATTTTTCCATACTCAACATTCACTGTGGAAGAGAAATTTGTAGGTGAAAGCTAATTTGTACAAGTTTCTGCACCTTCATAAAAAAACTGCAATACTGCACTGTAAAACCAATTTAACCAGTTAATCTTTAAAGGCATCATGCAGAAAAAGATCATCTGACTTTACAAAGGCACGAAAAAGCATCAAACCTCTGAAAGCTCCAAGAAACCGCAGTTATTTCTAGTCCTTACCCTAGAGTACCTTTTTCTTTGTGGCGTTGCCTATGTTTTTCTCCAAGGACGTAATCACCATTTAAGAAGTAACCTGTCAAAAGTGTTAAAGCGTTCTCTCAACTACCTTCCCAGCTCCAAACCACAATGACAAATGTCACACATCCAAACTGTACCATTGCCATTTTCCTATATTTCTTCAAATGAACTTAAGGGTTTTGAAATGCACAATTCAAATTTTACACTACACCTCAAGCTACCATTGATCATCTCAAAGCTAATAAACAAAGACTCTAGCGGCGGCACCAGGGCCCTACCAGGAAGTAATCAAAGCAGTGTGGCTGGTGCGATCCTAAGTCGCTAGAGCAGACAATAAGAGGGCACTGGGGCTTCCAAAGAGCCCAACAGAAGGAGTTAAGATGCTTAAGTAACGCAGAAGCAGTACATAAACCTAATAACGGTCCTACAGCACATGAATTCGGGAATCCTAACGCAATTTCAGACAACCCAAAAGATATGAAAGGCAACTCGAACCGCCCTTCCAAACCAGCTGCTGGCTCAGCCTCCGGAGCTTTTTAGCCCGCAGCCTGTCTTCAAACTTCACCCTTCACGTTTGATGAAAGACTCCAACCTCCGCCGCCCGAGTTCCGAGCGCCTCTCGGGGCTGAGGGCTCCCACCTGGCGTGGATCGAGTTGCCCGAGCCTGCCGGGAAGCGAAAGGAAGCCGGGCGGAGGAAGCGGCGAAGGGCCCCTGCGCGCCCCGCAGCCCAGACAAAGCTGCGCCCGGCGAGCGGCGCTTTTCTCGTGCGGTTGAGGAGGGACGCAACCCGGGCCCCACCACACGTGCGGCCGCCGCGTGGGGGCCGGACACCCGCCCCCACAGCCCCGGACCCGGCGACACGGGTGAGTACAGCCCCCCGGCAGGGCGGGGCGGGGGGCGAGCCGCGCGGGCCCGGGCCCCCGCCCGCCGCTGCCCCCACGCGCTCGTGGCCCCCGCGGGCTCCCGCCCCTCTCGGGCCTCTCCTCAGCGGGCCGGGCCGTCGGGCCGCGGGAAACAAAGGAGCCGCCGCCGCTCCACCCGCGGCGCCCGCCCGAGCCCGCCTCACCGAGTACCCCTCCCCAGCCGCCGGGCCCGGCTCGCCCTCACCCCACCCTGGGTCCGCGCGCCGGCCGCCCGCGGCCCCTAGACGGCAGGCCGGGCGAGACCGGGGCCTCGGGTGCGCGGCAGGGCCGCCCCGGGGCCGCACTCACCGCTGCAACACCAAGACGACGGGGAGCCGTTGGGGAACTTGGCTGAGTCCGGAGTGATGCAGACGCTTGAGCTGAGGTGTGGACACTCCATTGCCACGAGGAGGGCGGCGAGGAAGACTAAGGCTCGGAGACTGGGAGACGGGGCGGGGGGCGGCGCGGCTGCGAAGGCTCCGTCTGGGGTCGCTCCTCGCCGGGCGCTCGGCCGACGGCGGCTGCGTCCCGAGCCCTTGCGTCAAAGAAAGCAAAGGCTTCCGGGCGCCGGGTTTTCCCACCCGCCGTCTCCAGAAGCCCCGCTCCCAAGAACGTGGAATTCCGCGATCCGGGTTCTACCGCCACCCATAGGCTCAGGGCTTCCGTCTTCCCAGGCCGGCCCCGCCCCGCCCCTAGTCAGGCCCCGCCCCCAGACCCGGCCCCGCCCCCGTCCTCTTGCTCCGGGTGGGGTTCCAAAGCGCGCGGGCGGGTGGCGCTGAGAATCCCGCTGCGTTCGCGAGTGACTTCCCAACTTTGCAGCGCGGAGCGGCTGTGGCTTCCCCCTCTTACCGGTAAGGGTGGGGCGCCAAGCCCCCACACGCCGGGCAGGTCCGCTGCGTTTACCGCGGAGGAGCGAGTGCTCACAGAGAAGACTGATCCGGCGTGTTGTGTGGTGGTCTGACTACTCTGTGGTAGAACATCTGGCCACTCAGAAAAGTGTGAAGAAAATAAAAACCACCTGGGCAGACGGGGACTGGAGCTCCCATTTTACACACGAAGACACAAGCGCAGAGAGGTTTAGGTACTGGCTCCCGGTGGCCCAGCGGGCTGCATACATCCCAGAACAGTCCCGATTTAGTGTTATGCTCCCTGCGACAGGTTCGATATTGACCTGGTTCCAGGTTCTGAACACGTGGCCTTTAGCCAGTCACCTGGGTGCTGTGTGGCTGGGACCGCGGGGGCGCCCACGAACCTGGCTTCAGATCTTGTCACTGTGACTCACCATCTGCTTTGCCTGGAACACGTGGTTGGACTTTCATCCCTAACCCCCCAGTGTGGGTTTAAGCGAGATGTAACCTGGGTTTGCTGCGTGCGAGGTCTCAATTACTATGTGATAAAAAGGGAAGGGATCTAACATTGGTTAGATCCTACTACTTTTTTCGTTAGACACCTACTAGCCAGGCACTTGACACACAATATCTCATTTAAACCTCGCACCGCTCTGCTAGCTGCCGTTACCATACCCTTTTTGGCCTGGGGGAATTGGTTAATCCTTGCGAGGACTGGATCCCTAGCTCTCAGACCGCTCTGTAGAAAAAGGGGCCAGGGCAATCCTCAACCGGCCGCTTGGGCAGTCATTACACCCGAGCTAGCCTGCGATCTCTCTGGGGAATGGCCTTGAGGACGTCCGGGGCTATTACAAATATTGCCTCAAAGTTGGAGCTTCTTGTAAAACCCGGCGAAGGAGCTGCAGGGCCAGGAGGCGAGCGGGGGCGGGGTGGGGGTGGGGGCTGATGTGGCAATCCTGCGGGCAGGGCGAAAGGGGGAAGGAAGGTCAGGAAATGATTAACCGGGCAGGGCCGGGTAGTGGTTAGAGCTGGGCAACTCCCCGCAGCAGCGCAGTCCTGAAGCAGCCCAGGACGCCCTCCCGGTCACTTGTCACGCCTTCCCATTCCTACCCCTCCTACGCCCCACTCCCCCCTTCCCGCCCCCCCCCCCCCCACACCCTCCACCAGGACTCGGTTTCTTCCTCGCATTCTTCTGCCTCATGATGTTCAGTCAGTCACCTGGAGCACCTCTGCCGACCCTTTTCTCCCAGCAATATTTTGGAATTAAAGTTCTTCTGTTGCTTTCCAAGTTTTATTTGATTGCTTTTAGAGCATGCCCCGGTCTGGGGATTTTATGGCAGTGAGGAGTGTGGAAAGTGTAGCTGCTCAAATACTAGCTCTGTTGTCTACTTGATGGCCAACTTTAGCAAGCAAATGTCTCTCTAGTCCTCCCAACCCTTTTTTTTCTAATCTGTAAAACTGGAAAAATAATACTTATCTCACAAGGAAGATGGAAGACTTCATAAGAATTGCCACTACTTAGTAGATAGCCCATAATTTATAGCTTTTTTTTTTAATAGCCTGTGAGGACATAATTCCCCAGGAAGGGGGTGGATAAACAATAAATCGGACCTTTGCTCAATCTGACCTTCCAGTCCTCTCCAGTCCTTCTTCCAATGCCTGGCTAGAGCAACCTCTGTTTCTCTCTAAACAACTACCCCCCATTTAGTATCCATACCCTCTCATTTAGCCATGGAGCAGGCGCTGACCCATGTCCTCTTCATTCCAGTATGTACTGCTTTTTTCACCCTCCAAGAGACTCAGTTTCCTCATCCTCTAGACCTCAGCTTAAACATTACTTCCTCAGAAAGGCCTTTCCTGACCCCTCTCCACCCCTAGGTTATTTCCAGGTGATGCCTATGTGATGCCCTTGTCTGCCCCCATACTCTGCCTATTCGAAACACTCTTCACGTGTGTAATTATTTATTTAATGTCTGTCTCCCCCTTGGAGGTCCATGAGAGTAGCAAGCAAGTCTGTCTGATTTCCTTCTGTATTCCTAACATATGGAACATGGACGATGTCCAATAAGTAAGTGTTCAATAATGAATGAATGAATGAATGAATGAATGAGTGATCAATTAGCAATGTCCACCAGGGGCAGGAGCTGAGGAAGTGGCTGGTATTAGGCCAGGTATTTGCCACTCCCCTGCCCCTCCCAGTTGATCTCTAAATTTCCTTTGGGCTCTGAGTTTATCATTTTAATGACATTAGGAATGTGCAAGCACCTAAAGTGTAAACTGCTAAAAGAAAAAAAAAAAAAAAGAAGAAGAAGAAGAAGAAGAAGAAGAAGAAGAAGGAGAAGAAGAAGAAGAAGAAGAAAGAAAAGGAAAAGAAGGTTTTTATTAGCGTCTTCTTCCTCCCAAGTAGAATTAAAAACTCCTGTGAGTAGGGGCCCTAATTTAGTCATCACTGACTGCTAAAGTTCCCAAAGGGCAAACTATGACTTTCCAACAGTCAAACAGTCCAGAGAAGCTGGGCAAAATCAGAAAGGCCCTCCTGGGGCTTTCACTAAATTTCCCTAAAACACAGAGAACATTCCTGTGTCTCAGCTTTCATTTTATATATATATATATATATATATATATATATATATATATACACACACACACACACACATATGCACATATATACATACATATGTATACATGTACATACATACATATGCATGTGTATACACACACACATTTTTTTTGGGGGGGAACCTTCACGGTGAGTAAATGTGTCAAAAGGGGGAAGACCATGGCCATGCACACTGAGAAATCAACTTTCTCAGTTCCTGATATCTCCCGGCTACCTATAACAATGTTTGCTTTTTTGTTCTTAGCCCACATCCCTTTGGCTCCTGGGAGCCCTGACATACATAGAGCCCTGGTGGTGACAAGCCAACCTCCAGCTCGGGCAGTAGGGAAGGCAGTGATGGGGATTCCCCGACCAGCCCTCTAGAGAGGGGAACTGGGGCGGGGCAGGGACGTGGGGGGAGCTCCTGCCAGGAGCAGCGGGAGTATTTTAAAAGTTTGCACTTTTCAGAGGACAGGAATACACAATTTCAACCATGCTATCAAACGGTTTCTCTTATAAAGGATATATATATATATATATATATATATATATATATATACACACACACATATATATATATATATATAAAGGAGGGGGCCTGCTGAGAGGGGACATCATACGTTGCCATGGGAACAATGATCAGGAAAGGTCGCAAGGTTGCTGTGACCTTCCCCTAGCCTTACACTTGAGATTTGTACCAGAAGTGGGTGGTCCCGAAGCAAGGATTACAAACTGACCAGGCCCTGGAGAAGACTAGCTATCTCCACGCAGGCTTATTGGAAGCGCACAGAGAGCTGAGTTAATTATTTACCGTAGAGATTTTTTTTTTCTAAGAGCAAAGCCTCCTTGGGAAACCAAACTTAGATCTAGAGAAGGCTTGGCGAAGATTCAGAAGTGAGGGGGCAGGTAGGAACAGCCCCTCGGGACTCTTTTATCACCTGGTTTGATTTTCCAAGAGGCTCTTATCTGATACTTCCTTGCTTGTTTACTTGTTTATCTAGTATCAGTCTCTTCCATGAGAACAGAGACCTTTCCAGTCCTGTTCACTGCCTGATTTCCAACTCCTGGAATTGAGCCTGGTTCTCTGCAGGTCCTGGGTAACTATTTGAAAAACTGAAGGAAGGTGGGTGTGGCCTTGAGCCAGCCAGCGTTCTCTTTCGTAGTCACGAATAGTTACCTGCGGTGTAATTTTCCCACTTCTTCCATTTACCCCATTCGCATTATCTCCCTGCCCCCAATTCTCCAGTGGCTCCCCATCTCCGGCAAGATAAAATCAATCAGAAACCCACTGCTGTCAATCACCTGTCCCTTCTCTTTTGCTAAAGCTTTTTATTTATTTATTTTACTGTTCCAGCAGTACTGAAATAGCTCCCTCATTTTAGAAAATGTGCTTCCTTACACGTCTGTGTCCTCCCCTACCTGTTTCGCTTCTATCTGACAGCTCCTGCTCCTTCCCCATGAAGCATATAATCTCCTCAAGAAAGTCCTCCATCACTCAGGTAAGCAGACTTCCTAGCCCCCCCTGCCCCCCCCCACCCATTCTGTCCCCTAAGCTTGTCATATAGTGCTGTTACTTTCTGTTTAGGGTTCAGTCTCCCTTGGGTAGAGTTGCTTATCTTTTTCTCAATGGATATTAGGTACCTAGTTCAGCGATTGCAGATATTAAGAAAACATCCTATTAGTTGATTAAATGTTGAAAGTGCCCCTTTCGAGAGTGATTATATCAATCATTATGTAATGGTCCCCTAGGTGTTCACAGAAAGAATTGCAGTTATATAACAACAGAAACTTAACGTTTATTGGGTCCCAACTAGGTGCCAAATATTACATCAAGTGGTTTTCATTTCTTGTTTAATCCCCACAACAAACCTGAGAGGTAGATATTATCATTTCCATTTTATTGGTGAAAGAACTAAAGCTCAAAGGTGAAGTAATTGCACAAATTTACACAATTAGTACTTGGTATTTTATCCGGTGTGGTAGTTTCACCCCTCATACACATGGTCAGCTAAAGGATTTTGCAGTATTATGTGTGTGTGGGGGGGGTAGCTGATGTTCCTAATAATGAAGACTCTTAAGGACCACAGGACACATAAGAGCCTTCTAAGTAACTAAAGAATCATTTACTCCCATTGTAATAATCATTATTTCATCAACATCTTAATTTGTATTGCTTTTAATGCTTTTTTCTTTATCGTTGAAATGTAAACTTCACAGTGCTTTCAGGAAGGAGATGAGAAGGTTCTCTTGTTTAAAGACCCACTTTTCAAGGGCGCTTGGGTGGTTCAGTTATTTAAGCATCCAACTTTCCAATTCTTGATCTCAGCTCATGTCTTGATCTCAGGGTCATAAGTTCAATCCCTGCGTTGGGCTCCACGTTCCTCGCTGGGAGTAAAAACTACTTAAAAAAAATAATAGGAGTGCCTGGGTGGCTCAGTCTGTTGAGCATCCAACTTTGGCTCAGGTTATGATCTTCCATTTGGTGGGTTCAAATCCCTCATCAGGCTCTGTGCTGTCAGCTCAGAGCCTGGAGCCTGCTTCGGATTCTGTGTGTCTCTCTCTGTCCCTCCCCTGCTTACGCTCTCTGTCTCTCTCTCTCTCTCAAAATAAATAAATAAACAATAATAATGATAATAATAATAATAATGGGGCACCTGAGTAGCTCAGTAGGTTAAACGTCTGACTCTTGGTTTTGGCTCAGGTAATGATCTTGCAGTTCCTAAGTTCGAGCCACACATCAGGCTCCTAGCTAACAGTGCAGAGCCTGCTTGGGATTCTCTCTCCCTCTCTCCCTGCCCCTCCCCTGCTCGTGCCCTCTCTCTCAAAATAAATAAACTTAAACTAAAACTAAACTAAAATTTAAAAAGATCCCCTTTGCAGATAAAGCACTGACTGATTAAGCAAAACAGCATGACCCTAGCACCAAACAACTCTGACAGTGAAGGAAATACTTCTCTCACTAGGCCTTAGTGTCCCATTTGTAAAATTAGGGGGTGGAATTAAATTATCCCCGAGGGCCTTTCCAGAGTGAGCATCCAGTGATCCTGTGATAACTCATGGCCAGCCAGTGACACTGGCAGAGCCAGGATGATCCTTCTGTCCTGTGGCAGAGACTGCTAGCTGTTTACCCCAAATCTGTCTCTTTTCCTCCTGGGTTCACAACCAGCAATCTCTCAGCTTCCCTTGTGACTAGGTGTAGCCATTTTTAGTCAATAGAGACTGAGCAGAAATCGCAAGGATCAACCTTGGCCGGCACTGTGGACAACTGCCCAAGACAAAAATACTTCAGTGTCCAGTTTTGTGTATCAACACATGGAGGAAGTGGGGGGAATATTTTAGGTCAGATCTGGAAAGAAAGATGGGTTTCCTAGGCTTCCAATCTGCTCTTTCTGCGTTCTCTCTTCAACCGTTCATTCATTTGTTTGACAAATCTTGTCTGTGCTGCTGCCATATGCGAGGCACTGAAGATTCAGGGACTCAGAGCCTGGTGCTATGTGGGGGTCCCCCTCTACTAACATCTCTTTGCCACTAACAAGATGGAAAGTGTTGTGGTATCACTCCTTTCTCCTTGTTCGTTGCATGACTGCACATCAGAGCCTTTGAGTTTCAAAGTGCTATCTAGACGTGGAGCTTCCAGTCTTCTAATTGTGAAAATGGCTTTACATGTAAAGGGCCTGTCTTGGTGCTTGGCATACAGTAGATCCTCAAGAAGTGTTCGTTTTCTCAATACCTTGTCAAACAGGAGGATTGGTGTGGGAAATGGAGGATGATGGCTCGAAATCCTTGATTCTAGTATAGCTGGCCCAGAAGGTTAGATTTTTGTTCGTTTAAAGGCATCTGGGCCAGACCATTCAATAAATATCACAGATGCTCAAGGCTCATGGGATACAAAAAGTCTCATCTCAAAGGGATGAGGAAGGGGCAAGAGAAGCAGGCAATTGCAACACAGTGTGATAAGTGCTAGGAGGGGAAGTACAGGATGTTGCTTAGCCACAAATAAGGGGCAACTAACCCAAACTGGTGGGTGGGGGTGAGGGAAAGCATCATGCAGGGCTTCCTGGAGGAAGTGAGATATGATGTGGGACTTGATTGATACCTAAGAGTTAGCCAGGTAAAGTATGGTGGTGGGAAGGGAACATAGTGTCCAAGGCAGAAGGAATTGTATCTGCAAATGCTCAGAGGCTTGGAGAGGATCTGAACCTGCCAGTCTGGCTGGAGAGTCATATAGAAGGAGATGGAAAGCTGAAAGATGAGCTGGGAGGTAGGCAGAAGACAGACAACGTAGGACTACTGACTCCCCAAAGCAGAGAACTGCCAACACAGAGAAATCTGGGGCCCCAAGACTCTGGCATCTTTCGGGGTTGCACTTTGCCAGGTCCTGGGAAAGGGGATAAGGGTGCAAAGATACAGAAGAATAAGAGATATGACAGAGTAAAGAAAGGCACTAACAATTATTAAACACCTATATGATGTTGAATTGCATTAGCCACCTGGAAAATGCAAACTAAAACCACAGTGTATACCTACCTAGAAACAAAGAGGCAGGGATTAGAATGCAGATGTGACTCCCCTTTACCCCTAATCGTGAGGGGAGACTGTGTCCTGACTGTGTCATGATGGGAGGAGCTTACAACCCACTGAAAAGGAGAGGCTCATGGAATTTTGATGGGGAAAGAATCCTAGGCTTGGAGAACCTCCATCTCTACCTTCCCCTTTCCTTTCCTAACCTTAACCTGACAATTCAGCTATCTGGAATATTCAGCTCACCAGAAAATGAATTTCTCAAAATGCAGAACATAGTCCCAGGCCTTTTTGTGAGGTGCCTGGTGCATTGGAAAGAAGTGGAGCTTTGGTGCCAATCAGACTAGGATCCTGCTTCTGCCACTGGCCTGCTGTGTGACCTTAGGCCAGCATCCTGACCTCTCTGAGCCTCTGTCTATGAAATGGGAATAATAATAGTTGCTTCCAAAATGGTGACTTCCCTACTTAATGCTCACTCTCCCTTAGCCATATACTTACTATTTGGAAAGAGAGAACAGGGATTCACATGTCATGATTGGAACCATTTTCTGAAGTCACCAACACCCATAACTTCTGCATTTATGTAATTATACCTCAAAGGTTACAAGCATATATATTTTTTAATTTTTAAATTTATTTTTAACGTTTATTTTATTATTGAAAGACAGAGAGAGTCAGAGTGTGAGCAGGGGAGGGGCAGAAAGAGACACACACACAGAATCCGAAGCAGGTTCCAGGCTCCGAGCTGTCAGCACAGAGCCCGACGCGGGGCTGGAAATCACAAATGGCAAGATCATGACCTGAGCCCAAGTCAGACGCTTAAATGACTGAGCCATCCAGGTGCATCTATAAACATATTTTATAATTACATTATAGAAAGCAGTGCTGTGGCTGATCCAGTTATAAACTGGCAGAAGCATGGGGAAAAAAGGTATTTGACATTATTATCATCTACAGAACAATGGTGGGAAAGTAGGGAAAAGGCATTCCAGCCCTCTTGGCCATTCTCAGTCACCCGTGGAGTAGCTGGCCCTTTTGGGCTGGAAGTGAGACCAGAAGCAACAAGGCTTCACAGAAAATGACCCTTCTCAAGAGTCCTTCGGGCAAAACGATTAACGAGCTGGAAGGGTCAGGAGTTTCACAGAGGAGGAAGCTGGTCCCAGAGAGATGTCACATTTGTCCAGCACCCCCCAGAGTCCTCTGGTTGGCTTCTGACACCAGAGTGCTCCTCGCTTGCCAGAGTCTGTGCAAAGCCAAGTTAGAGAAGAGTTTTTTTGTGCACTTCTTTCGGCCTTTTCCTGTGCTCAGGATGTTGGTTGTACTGGGGAAAAAGATGGCCAGAGAGGGAAAAATACTGGGTGCAGCACTCAGTACAGCAACTTCCTCCATAAATAACTTCTAGACTCAAGCCAGTGAGCCCTCTGAAGGCAGCAGTAGCCCAGAAAAAAGTCCCCAGTGCATATGAGGCACTCAGGGAATTACATTACTCTGGTAAATAAGTGTGTGTTAAGCAGTGAGCGGCTCAGTCTAAGGCTCACTCTGGAAAGACATACAAGAAATTGGTAACAGCTGTTGGCTCTGGAGAGGAAGGCTGAGTGAAGAGGAGGGAGAAAGGGAAATTTCTTTTTCACTGTACACCCTTTTATTTCTTTTGAGTTGTGTACTACTGGTTATCAAAAAGGTAAGTTACATTTAAAGAAAAAAAACGTAAGGCTAAGGCAATTCCCCACTCAGAGAACCATGCACCACATTAAGAGGGAGAGCTGGGTCTTTGGAGTCAAATCACCTTGGCTTTGACTGTCAGCTAATCCTGCTACTTCCAAGCTGTGTATCCTAAAGCAGGTTATCTACCCTCTCTGAGCCTCACTCTGGGCCTCATCTAACCACAACGAGGACAATGATCCTCGACTGGACTGTTGTGAAGGTAAATGAGATAACCTATCAACACTTCTAGAGCCTCACCACGGACCAGATACCCTTCTGAAGCTACTCTCTGTGTATCGATTCATTTCACCCTCAGAACAACCCTGAGGGATACTACTATTCTTTGGTTCCTCCTTATATATTTTTTTAAATTTTTTTTAACATTTATTCAATTTTGAGAGACAGAGAAAGACAGAGGATGAGCGGGGGAGGGGCAGAGAGAGAGGGAGACACTCTGAAGCAGGCTCCAGGCTCTGAGCTGTCAGCACAGAGCCTGACATGGGGCTCGAACTCACAGACCGTGAGATCATGAGCTGAGCCGAAGTCGGACGCTTAACCAACTGAGCCACCCAGGCACCCCCATCCTTATCTTATAGATGAAGAAACTGAGGCCCAGAGGGACTGAGAAAATTGTTCAGAGTCTCACAGCCAGGCAGGCTACCTCCCCAGCCTGGCTCTTCCCACCTCCACTCTGCTGCCTTGTAATGTTCCATCTTCTCCTTTTCAATAGGGAACCCTTAAAATATAAACATTTTCAAGAGCCCCCCCAAATGTCTTTATAATGGTAGGCTGTTGGATATGGTGACAGGCTAGTAAGGGCGGTCCTGGTTAAGGAATCAGCAAAGCAGGTAAAAAGAAAAGTGCATGCATGCACACACACGTACACACACAAAATCGGTTCCAATGAAGTAAAAAATTTGCAATCAGAGAATGAAGTTAAATTGTAGCATATGTGTAATTTTTCTCTTTTATACATTATAGAGGAGGACACCAGAAGTTCTTCAGAACTTAAGGACTCTAAAAACATTAATAGGGTGGAGCAAACTTTTAGGTGGGGTTGCTTCTCCCACACCCTTCAAATGGGCCCCAGGCTGAGTCATCTGCTTGCGGTATCCATAGTAGGTGTTTTTATGACTAATATTCTGATATTAACTTGTCTGTGGTCATTTACCTCTTTTTCTTATAATTCAATCAAATAATAATTCTCTCTCAGTGGATTGAACACCCAGGCAATTGTGTTCTTAATTTCACTGAGTTTTTATTGCACTTAGAAGAAAAATTCATCTGCACTTCCTTAAAAAAGATTTTCCGGGTCGCCTGTGTGGCTCAGTCTGTTGAACATCTGACTTCAGCGCAGGTCATAATCTCGAGGTTCGAGGGTTCCAGCCCCATGTCAGGTTCTTTGCTGACAGTGCGGATCCTGCTTGAGATTCTCTCCTTCTCCTCTCTGCCCCTCCCCCACTTGTGATTGTTCTCTCTCTCTCAGAATAAATAAATAAACTTTTAAAAAAGCAAGATTTTCAAAGCCAGAAATGAGCCTGATTTTGTAGGGGGTGAAGGCTATTATTTTGCTTTGGCTGAGTTGAAAAGACTTCTTCACCATGTTCCAGAATGTGTTTCCTTTCCATTCCCCCTGCCCATGTCCACCATCTCCTCCTGCCTCGGGACCTTCTGAGTTTCCTACAGCCACCCCACGCCCCCAAATCAGGCCACTTCCTTCTCTGAATCTCTCCCACAGGCCTTTAGGGGCCTTATGCTCAGCCTGTGCTAAGATAGGGAGCTCCCACTGCTGGAAGCAATCCTCCTCTTTCTATCCCGCACTGAGTGCCCGGCCTAGCAGCAGGCGGTGGCCAAAGAAGGGAGGAACCACAATGGCCTCATCTCTACCTCCCACGGCCAGTTCTCACTGCAAACTTTGGTCATCTCTTCCTGCCTGTGCTCTGTCAGAAGCTTCCAGCAGCTCCCCCACTGCTCCCAGAAGCAAGCTAGACCCTCCCCTGGCATCAAGGTCCTGATTCACCTGCCTGGCTTCTCTCTACACCCCCACACTGGCCTGATTGCTAATGAGATTCTGAGCACTCTCGCCCTGGCTTCTCACTCAAGCTGCCTCCTCTGCCCATGTTACTGCAGCCTGTGGGAGATCTAAGACCCAACACAAAGCCCATCTTCTAGAAAAATTCTTCCCAGTACCCATCTTAGTCATATTTTTTCTCTTTCTCTCGTCCCTTCTCTTCTTCCTTTCTCCCTTTTCCCCTCCCCCACCCCTCCCTCTCTCACACACACAGTGTGAATTGATCTCTCTCCATCCAGTTCCCATGGACACTGCTTGTACTTTAGAGATCTCACTTATTTCAGTCTGCTTTGGAATAGAATCCTTTACGTTCACCCCAGATCACAATTAGAAACTGCATTCCTGGGATGCAAGAACTACCCCTTCCTCATTCATCTGCACATTTATCATGGCCCCGGGGGGTTGCATATAGTAGGTTCTCAATAAATGTTTAGCCCTTGAGTACAGCGACTTGATGGATAGAGCCTTGGCTTTGACATGAGTCACCAACTTCATCCTCTGCACATTTTTCAAGCCCTAACTTTTGCCAAGGACCCCGTGGAGTGGATATCTGGGAAGAAGGCTACTAGAATATTTGCACTGGAAGATAAAGATAAGTTGGTTGCAAACTAGGTCTGGTTACAGAGGGGATGGCAAAGACCAAATGATTCTAAAGAAAGGCCTGTGGCCTGAAGCTGACTCCAGGCCCTGGAGGAGGTGTGCCACTCCCTTCCCAACCCAAGAGGTCATACACTGCCCAGGAAATCAGCCCCTCCAGTCTCATTTGTGATACATGAGCACCTACAAGAGACCCTTCCCAAAGCCATCTCCATACCTTCATGTGAGCCTGGGTAACTGGAGAATAGGAATGACAGCTTGGAGCATGGAGAAAGAGCATTTTCAAAGGATCTTGGCCAGTGTGTCCCTGGCACTGGGGTGTGGGGAACAGAGGCCCAGGAGGGCAAGACTCTAGAGTACCAGAGAGCCTATGCTATCATGGAGACATTCACCTTGCCCAACAGCCTTCTGATCTTACCCTGGTTTCTAAGAGCAGCATCCTGGAAAGGGTGATGGGGGGACAGGGTATAGTGTAGGGTGGAAAGGGTAGAGTGGGAACAGAGCAATATTCTCTGCTTGGCAGCTGTGGTTCTCAGTACACATTAAGTGGGCGTTCTGATGCATTTCAGTCTTCTGAGAATTTGGGCAGGGCCATCAGCTTTTCCCAGGGCTGAGCTCCCTTGAATGAGGTGATCTGTTTCCTTCCAGACACCACCTCCACCAGCCTGTATAAAATCTAGGTCCCTGTGACAGGGCAGTGTTGTGGGATTGGGGGGGGGGGGTTGGTGGTGACACTAGTTTGCAAAACACTCATTGTTGGAGGAATTGAATGTCATGTGGCAGCCTTTCCCTTGGAGTTACAATCTTGGACTGGGATTTGGCATCTGAATGACTTTTGGAGATCATCTAATCCAACCCACCCTTTTACAGATGAGGAAATGAGACCTAAAGAGTCCAAGAGTGTGTTGGGGCGCCTGGGTGGCTCAGTCGGTTGAGCATCCGACTTCAGCTCAGGTCACGATCTTGCGGTCCGTGAGTTCGAGCCCCGCGTCAGGCTCTGGGCTGATGGCCCAGAGCCTGGAGCCTGCTTCCGATTCTGTGTCTCCCTCTCTCTCTGCCCCTTCCCCGTTCATGCTCTGTCTCTCTCTGTCTCAAAAATAAATAAATGTTAAAACATTAAAAAAAAAAAAAAAAGAGTCCAAGAGTGTGTACAATGTGTAGGATATCAAATCATCAGAAGGAGGGCCCAGGTCTCCTCACCCCTAGTTCAGGGTTTTTATCCTGTTTCTCTATAATAGCCTCATAAAGGCATTTTGGTGTGGTATGATGAAGGTGTCACCACGTGGTTGGAAATCTGGATTTGACTAGAAAGCACGAATCTTGCTTGTTCTATTCTCAAATTGGAACCCTTATTTACTTCTTGCTTGACTTGCAGCTTCTCATTCCTATTGGTGACGTGCAAATGGTATCTAGATTCATCCTCAGATGGAATCTTGGGGTGAAGTTGGGGAAGGTCCAAGGCATGAGAGTTTTGGCTGGATCAGCTTGCTTTTTTGAGTGGTAGGTAGGCAGGCAGGCATTCTCTCCCTCCTTCCCTAAAAGATCTCCAGCCTCTTAAAGTCCAAAGGAGGCTGGTGTGTAATGAGACACCCCTGGGAGGTAGCACCTGGCACCTCTCCCAGGGAAAGGAACAGAGTAAATGAAAAACTGACAGTAACTCATGTGGGTTAACACACACACACACACACACACACACCCCACACACAAGTAAATGAAACTGGGGGTGCCTGGGTGGCTCAGTCAGTTAAGCGTCTGACTCTTGGTTTCAGCTCAGGTCATGAGCTCACGGGTTCACCTGCTCCAGCCCCACATCAGGCTCTGCGCTAACAGCAGGGAGTCTGCTTGGGATTTTCTCTCTCCTTTCTCTCTGCCCCTCCCCCGCTCACATTCTGTCTGTCTCTCTCTCAAAAATAAATAAAATTTTAAAAAACAAGTAAATAAAACTGGCATGGGTATGACAGATGGAAAAGCTAAAGGAAGGGGGGCGGATGTCAAAAGGATTGATGAAACTCACAAAGGGACATTCATTCACTCATTCAAGAGATTTTGATTGAACACTGAATTAAACCAGGTACAATTCTAGGCACTGGGGAAATGAGACCAAGAAGAGACCCATGTAAGTGACCGAGAAGAGGAAAACTCAAGGTCATAGACAGGTTCTCAGTGAAATGGAAAGCAAGGATAGAGGACGGTGGGAGGAATGAGTTCTTAAAAAACTGGTTTTATTTTGAAGAGGATAACATCTGCACAGATAACATTTTTTAAAACCTGGAATAAAGGAGGCAGAAGGAGTTGTGATTTGAGAGCCACTTTGAACTCCAAGGACTAAACTTAAGTGTGTGCACTGCATGCTGGGATAAGTCCTTCACTTAGCAAGTGCTGACCGGAGCACCTATTTCTCTGGCCACACCAGGCTCTTTGCTGTTCCTTGCTATTACCACATACATTCCCCTACCTGCCTTTAATCCATCACTGTGCTCTCCTTCCCAGAGTCCCCACCCTCTATGAATAGGACCATTTAGCAGATACATAAACAAGCTGAAGATACTGTGAGAGGAGATGGAACAGTATCCTAGCAAGGACCCTGTGTAATTCATTTTTGTGCCCCACTGCCAGGCACAGAGTAGGCATTTGGGAAATGTTTGATGAGTGAATATCACTGCTAGGCACTGAGGAGGCCAAATTTTTATTTATTTTGAGAGAGACGCAGGACTTGAACCCACAAGCCATGAGATCATGACCAGAGCCGAGATCAAGAGTTGGCAGCTTAACTGACTGAGCCACTCAGGCACCCCCTTTTTTTTTCTGGAGGAGGCCAAATTTTTAAAATCAGAAATGTTACCATGACTACAACGTTGTAAAAAGTACATTGAGGGGTTCCTGAGTGGCTCAGTCAGTTAGGCATCCAACTTTGGCTCAGGTCATGACCTCATGGTTCTTGAGTTTGAGCCCCAGCGTAGGGCTCTGTGCTAACAGCTCAGAGCCTAGAGCCTGCTTCGAATTCTGTGTCTCCCTGTCACTGCCCCTCCCCGGCTTGCGCTCTGTCTCTCACTCTCTCTCTCTCAAAAATAAATAAACATTGAAAAAATTAAAGAAAAAATTTTTAAAAAGCTCATTTTAAAAGTGTTTTAAAAACCCACTGAAACATATTAATAGCAACTGAATGATGTAAGTATGGGAGTTTTCTTTATTTTCCATATTTTGTGTATTGTAGCAATATTTTTTAATGAAAAAAGCATATTTTAACCCCATCCCTGCCTTGCTTCTCCCCCAAGGAAAGAATTGTGAGAATAACCTACTACCTAATTTTTTAAACAAATTTGTGCCATATACATTATAAAGACTGAGAAAACACGACCTCAGTTTCATAATGCAACCAAAATAAGCTTTATCACCATGTTACTCTGGTGTTTGATGATATGCATAATCATTGTGTAGCTGGGCATAAACAGCACTTCTCATAAAATGCTTTGATCAGTATTACTTGAAACAACCAGACAGGGCCATTTGTCAGAGCACCGGGGGAGAGGAGGCAGGAACTGGGCCAAGAGGAATGGGACTCTCCCTCACGAGGGCCCCCGCTTTTCCGGCAAAGAATGTCTGGACCTGGGAGCTCTGAAGACCTCTGGCTGATAGATACGCAGGCGCCCAGATGTTGGCAGGGGAGCAAGGTGGTCACCGGGGCTGCTCCTGCTGCACAGAGGAGCTTTTCACTCCAACTGGAGTGGGGCTACCACCCCAAACTCTCCGTTCCTTCCCCTCCCACAGTCTGCCTTCCCAGTATGAGAAAGCCCTTAAGATACTGCCTAAAATGTCATCAGTAAAGACTTATTCCGGCAGCGCAACCATTGCCTTTTAGAGGGCTAGAGGAAGGACCTATTCATTCAGGCTACAGAAACTTACTGAGAACCAACAATGCACGAGACGTGAGGAAGGTCCTGAAGGTACATGATAGCGTTTCTTCCGTTCATTAAACAGATAATGAAAAGGGCTCAGGAAGCTTAAGTAACTGGCTCAAGGTCACACATTTAAGTAAGTGGTGAAAACTGGGTGGCAGGGGGCCGAGGGGGACGCGAGGGGGACGCAAGGGGGAAGGAAGAGGGATCCGAACTCAGCTAGATGGGGCTTGAAAAGTCACTCTCCACACACCTCGCACTGCAGCAAGGCGGCATTTTCCAGACTTGATGTTTAAAGTCTGTGTGACCATCAGCAACCACTCCGGGTTTCATCCTCCTTTATAAAAATAAAGGACTTGAGAAATATGTTTTCGAAGTGTCCTTCCCACACTAGATTCTTTGTACAATGTTTCTTCTTCTCGCCTTTGTAAAAGCTCCGCTGGACGAATTCTCCCTGGCCGCCTGTGCAGAGCAACTCAGGGGCTCTTGCGTGTCCCCTGGGATCGCCCCCTAGAGGACATCCGTGGTGTTGAGGGAGCCAGGGCTCCCGCTGAGAGTACACGCAACTGACAAACCAACGTAATCACGCGGCCCAAGTCAACTTTAATTACCGCTTTAACTTTTTTTAAAAAATGGATTTAGAAAACATTCTCACAGCCCTTCCCACGCTCACCAGGGCAATGCTACTGGAACATTTAATGATGGGGAGCATTTGTAGCCTGAAGACCTACTGGTTCTATGAGTCATGTTTTAAAATTGGATTTTTTACTTCCTACACCTCAGTTTCTTTTAGTTTCTTTCTTTCACAAGGCCAGTTATTGATCCAATGCTGATTTTGCAGCGCTGCCCAACAGTGATTGTAAAACAAAATATCTGTCTCTCGTTATTTTTATTACACTAGTCCATTTTTGGTTCGGTAATATATGCACATGGGATAACATTCCAAAGTCACTACAGAGTTTTCAGTAATTATCCTATGACCTAGCAATTCCACTCCTGGGTATATATTCACCTAAATGGAAAACAGGTGTTCAAACAAAAACTTGCATGCTAATGTTTAGAGCAGCACTATTTACAATAGCCAAAAAGTGTAAACAACCCAAATGTTGTCAACTGACAAAAGATAAACACAACATGGTGTATCTGTACAATGGAATATTATTCAGCCATAAAAGGAAATGAAGTACTGATGCATGCCACTGCTTGGATGACCTTGAAAACATTATGCTAACTGAAAGAAGCCAGATACAAATGGCCATATATTATATCATTCCATTTATATGAAATATCCAGAAGGGGCAAATCCATAGAGATTTTCTTCTCTGCAAATTAGTAGATGCCAGGGTCTGGGGGAACGTTGGAATGGCAAGTGACTCCTAATGGTATGGGGTCTCTTTTTGGGCAATGAAAAGGTTCTGGAACTAGATAGTGGTGATGGTTGCACAACATCGTGAGTGCACTAAATGCCACTGGATTGTACACTTTAAAATAAAGTGATGACTTTATTTTACCATAATACAAATACACAAGGTTTATTTAGGTTCCATTCCTGAAGACAAAAACAACTGTTAGAACTCTTCTCTTTCCAGAAATTATTATTGTATGTATGTGAATGTGGATATATATTTATATAATATTAATATTACTGTATATGCTTATATATATATTATTTTTCTCATTTTTTGAACAGCAAATGGTCATACCATTCTGCAGCATTGTTTTTCTGCTTAAATTGTTTTGGATGGTTCTAAGTCTGTACTTTTTTTTTTAAATGGCTTTTGATCTTTCTAAAATGATAAATGAAAAATATTATCTCATTTATAATTTTTATTTTCTTATGAATGAGATTGAGCATCTTTTCATGCATTTCAGACTCATTTTTAGGAGTGTCTGGGTGGCTCAGTCAGTGAAGTGTCCGACTTGATTTTGGCTGGGGTCATGATCTCACAGTCGTGGCATCAAACCCCACATCGGGCTCTGTGCCATCAGCTTGGAGACTGCTTGGGATTCTCTCTCTGCCCCCTCCTGCTTGTGCACTCTCTCTCTCAAAATAAATAAATAAATAAATAAACAAACATTTTTTTTAAAAAGACCCATTTTTATTTTACGTGAATTTTCATGTATTTTGCCTGATGTGGAGTTGGTTTTTCTTTTTGGTCTCAGGCACTTTTTTAAATTAACACTATTAGCTCTCTATGTATGATATGCATTCTAAATGTGTTACTCCGTTGTCTTTTAACTCTCCAGCATCTGTGTAATCAGATGCATTAATTATCCCTGCTGGAATTACCTAGCATGGTTTCTGTCTTCCTGACTGGATCTTGACTGATACACTTGGGTGATTTTTTCCTTATTCATTTGTAAGAACTCTTTGTATAAGGAAATTAGCCAATTATCATATATGTAATGATTTTATTAGTTTGTTTTTGCCTTTGTTTCTGTTTATTCTTGTTCAGAAATTTAAAAACTTTATATACTCAAATTTATCAACGTTTGCCTTTAGAGCTTCTATATTTCATGGCATGCTTTCTTAATTTCAAGATTATAAACATATTCCTTTTTTTTTTAAGATTTTATTTTTTAAGTAATCTCTACACTCAATGTGGGGCTTGAACTCACAGCCTCAAAATCAAGAGTTGCATGCTTTACCCACTAAGTCAGCCAGGTGCCCCTTTCTTCTTATACTTTTATGGCTTCATGGTTTACACTGAGTTTTTTATTCATCTGGAATTTATTTTGGAGTAAGGAGTGAAGTAGCAATATAATTTAAACAGTTTTCCCAAATGGAAAATGGTGTTTAGTCAATTGTCTCAATACCCACACACTTGAATAGTACTTCCTTTCTCCTTTAAAATGCTAGTTTTATTAAGTGTTATGTTCATATATATACTTGGGTCTATTGCTGGACAGTTTTTTTTTTTATTGGTTTGTCTATTTCTCAGTCGGTAACACTTTATTTGTTAACCAGAAATCAGCATTTGATTTTATGGAATCATCCATACAAATACCTCTACATTTGAAGTAAGTAACTCTTGGACGTCAAAACACAAGATAAAGAGGGTGGGATCCAATCATGTCTAAGAAGCCAGATGTTGATGGAACAGGAAATATAGAAAAGTTGATTTCCTAAACCAAGGCTTCTTGAATACTTTTTGGTTGATAAAGCAAATGCATCTTAAGTTTCTGATTTCAACAAAAAGTTATGCAGGGTTTTTTTGTTTACTTTCTGGTCTGGGAGATTTTTAAATTCTATCTTGTGACTCTTTTACTGAGCTGTCATTTCTGCTATCATATTTAAAAAAATTTTTTTAATGTTTATTTCAAGAGACAGAGAGAGTGAGAAAAAGAGAGAGAAGAGGGGAAGAGAGAAAGCAGAGAGAGACTCCCAAGCAGGTTCTGCACTATCAGCACAGAGTGGGACGCAGGGCTCCATCCTATGAACCAGGAGATCATGACCTGAGCCGAAACCAAGAGTCAGAAGCTTAACTGACTGAGCCACCCAGACCCCACTCTGCTATCATATTTTTAAGTCCAAGAGTGTTTTATTATTTTCCAAGTGCTCCTTTTTTGTTTCATGGATACATTATTTTCTCTTCCCTTCCTGAAGATTAAATATAGAATTTTTTCCCTCCTCTTTTCTGTATATCTCTCTTTTCTCTGAGTTCATTGTTTTGTTTTAGCTGCTTTTAAATTAGAGACTTTGCCTTAATTATATGATTTTTGCTTATTTATCCTTATTTAAGAGCGGAGCATCAGAAAAACTGACTGGAAAATGTATGTGTGTGTGTGTGTGTGTGTGTGTGTGTGTCTAAGAGGGAGAATAAGGTTGTTTGATAAAAAGGCTTCAGGCAGGACAACTAGGCAGAGAGCCCACTGTTTATTTAGGTGACCTTCAACTGTCAATCTCTTAAGCCTTTTTCCCTTGGGGCCTCCAGTCTCCTGCTTAGTGGGTGTATATCTGGCTGCCTGCTCTTTGGGAGTTAAGCTAGGGAAGTGTGTGTGTGTGTGTGTGTGTGTGTGTGTGTGTGTGTGTGTGTGTGTGTTGGGGGGTGTGGGGGAGGTGGCATTGGCAACATAGGGACAGTACAGAATGGAAAAATCTTTTGGGAAAAAATTTGATATTTGATATCTCAAAACAATATTAAAATACTAATATGTGGAGAATCTATGTTGGAAACCAGTAAGTTTGCTGGGTAAGAGCCTCTGGATACATGAAGTGTCACCGTATTCATAACTACTAATATAAGTGCGTTTGAAGGACAGATGTAACACGTATCCTTTACTACTTCCTTAGTCTGTGGCCCCTGTAATGCTACTGCCTGCACCTGTAGTTGAAAGAATGTACCATACACTGCCCATGGTGGGGGGGTGGGGAGGAGCAGGAGTGATGGGGATGGTGGAGAAGGGAGCCCTTTGGGAAACAATTCCATTCATAGGAATCTTGGGTCTACTTCCCTACAACCTTTAGGAGTTTGTGCTGATGAGGATTATTTCAGTGGCCTGTTTGGCCTCTATAAAGCTCTCAATTGTTCCTTCTTCCCTTTTAACTGGGGATCAGATGTGTGGGAAGATTTTGCTTTGAAATGTTTTTATTCCAGCAAGAAGACTCAGTTTTAAACACAGAATGTACTTGTTTTAGCTCTGGGCTCTCCAACTTCCAGAGGGAAGATCTTTTATAAATGTGCTGAATTCTCTGTGAGCTCACAGTTTATCAAGTCCCGCTGTTTGCAAAGTATTTTACAGCAACATAAACATCATTTTAAAACAGGAAGTTAGCTTTTAATCATCTGTCTGAAATCAAGTGCTTCAGAAAATAGGAAGGCTTCAGCCTGAGAATTTAACATGACAAAAGTCACGGCAGGAAGTTAGGTGACTCTGGCTTTGCTTCTTCAGTCACAGCCTTTGGGCACGTTCTTTCATTTGTCCATTTCTTAAATACCTACTCTGTGCAAGGCCTCATTTAACACTCTAGTCTACCTATCAGTTGAGCTACTCAATCAAAATGCAAGAACTCTGCTAATACATAGACTTCCCATATACAAAGATGGGGGAAAGAGGCTTTATTTTTACTGTTATAAAATATTCCATTGTGTGAATGAACTACAATTCATTTATTCATTCTCCTGCTGATGGGTGATACTTGGAATGTTTCCAGTGTTTTCTATTACAAACAATACTGCAATGGACAATCTAGCACATTCCTCCCAGCACACATGTTTAAGTTTCACTGAGACCACATTTCTCAAAGTGTGATCCAAGGACCCTAGGGGTCCCTATGTCCTTTTTGGGGGACCATGAGGTCAAAACTATTTTCACAATAATTTTTCCCTCTTTTCTGTCAGGCATATGCAGTGCAGTTTTCCAGAGGTTGTAGGATATATGCATCGTGATCAGAAAAGGCTATTTAAAATACTCCTGTCTTGGGGTGCCTGGGTGGCCTAGTCGGTTAGGCATCTGACTTTGGCTCAGGTCATGATCTCGTGGTCCGTGAGTTCGAGCCCCGTGTCGGGCTCTGTGCTGATAGCTCAGAGCCTGGAGCCTGCTTCAGATTCTGTGTCTCCCTCTCTCTCTCTGACCCTCCCCCGTTCATGCTCTGTCTCTCTCTGTCTCAAAAATAAATAAACATTAAAAAAAAAATTAAAATACTCCTGTCTTTTCCAACTATGTATCTGTGTGAGGTTGTCTTTTATTAAGCCAGACAATAAAGAGATTGGTAAAATGTAAAAATATGCCACTCATCTCCCCAAATTTTAAAGTATATATAATTCTTTCTCATAAAATATGTTGTGTTAACATGTAATGAGTTTATTTTAAAATTAATAAATTAATTTAAGGGTGCCTGGGTGGCTCAGTCGGTTAAGTGTCCAACCTGGGCTCAGGTCATAATCTCGCAGTTCGTGAGTTTGAGCCCTGCTTCAGATTCTGTGTCTCCCTCTCTCTCTGCCCCTCCCCTGCTCACACTCTGTCTCTCTCTCAATAATAATAAACATTAAAAAAATAAAATTAATTAATTTAATTTTCAGTTTTAATTTTTTAAATATCTATTTATTTTTGAGAGAGAGAGAGAGAGTGTGCATGCAAGCAAGGGAGGGGCTGAGGGAGGGAAACAGGATCCGAAGCAGGCTCTGTGCTGAGATCAGAGCCTGATATGGGGCTCAAATTCACGAACTAGGAGATCATGACCTGAGCCCACGTTGAATGCTTAACCAACTGAGCCACCCAGGCGTCCCAGTTTTAATTTCTCATATAGTAAATATCAATAAACACAACCCCACAAAAACAAAAATTCTTTGGGATGGGATCTTTTAATAATTGTTAAGAGCACAGAAGAATCCTAAAACCAAAAAGTTTAAGAAGCTCTGCATTAGGGTACATACTGAGGAGTGGAATTGTTGAGTGACAGGGTAGGTACATATCCATCCTTAAATGGTAAATCTCATGACCACTGAAGTTTAAATTCAGCTTGAGATTGTTTATAGAGAACCGCATCCTCAAAACCCAGCACAGGTAAAGTATATAGAGCTCAGAAGTGCATACATATTTGCTAAAACTGAAAACAAAAAAATAGAAGGCAATTTTAAGCTCAAAATACAGGACAGTGGTTACCTTTTGAGAAGAGACAGGATATATGGGAGGAGACCGTTTGGATTAGTTTTTAAGTGGAGTGTTTATTATTGTGCTTTATAATTTACAGATATGCTGTATTTTTCTTTTATATGTAGTAGGGTTTTTTTTTTTGTTTTTGTTTTTTTTTTTTAATTTACTGAAAACAAGAAAGAGTTTCTGACCCCACAGGGGTCCCAGTCTGCCGCTGAGGTCTGAGCAGAAATCCTGCTCCTCCTTCCATGTGGGTTTCAACCAGCTGAGAAACTGACCCAGGGCTAAGGGTCTTAATGGTTGGCAAAACTGGATTAGAGAAAGTGGATGGCACATGGTTTCCTCTTTCTCACCTGATTCAGCTGGTCAGTGCAAACTGGAAGTTCCCCTGCTGACCTCTCCTCAAGTGGCAGGGCCTCCCTGGGGGAGGAGGCAGGACAGAAACCACTGAAGGGAAAAAGAGACAGGGGCCCTCCTTCCTGGGGAGTGGAGTTGTAGTTCCCCGGATGAGTCTCAAGCTAACTACTGGGACGCAGAGCAGTAGGTGACAATTGTTTGGTCAAGAGTAAGTGAGCAGAGCAAGACAAAGTTATTTGCAGCTAAGAGTGTGATGGGAGGCTTCCCAGAGGAGGCCACAAACATTGTGCCTCCACGTGAAAGAAAGATGGTGGGCCCTGAGGGGGAAAGGGGGGAAATAGGGGGTATTAATACAGAGGTTGAAGGGGCCAGAATGGTCAGTGGGTCGAGGTCTGAGTTGGGGCTACTATGAGCTCCACATGGCAGAACTGGCTCTTCTGTGGACATTAAGGGATGTCACTTGAAAGCAAGCAAGTCCAGCAACAGGTTGGGCAATGAAGTGGGCTGGAGGAGGGACAAGTGTGAGGAAGAGCTGACTGGGTGCTTGGAGAACCCCCCTCTCTCTCCTTTCAGCTGCCGATTCCTGAGCACACACAGGGAGACCAGAGGAGGCATGGAGATCCTGCCCTAAAGTGAGGTCCCCGACTTACCCCCCAGGGGGATGGGTGACCTTGACTTTGGGCAAGGAACAAGAGGAGCCACGTTCCCTGAAAACCCACCTCCTGTGTGTCAGGGCCTTGTTTTCTGTGCATTATTGTCCTTAATTGGATGGAATCCTCACAACTCCGGGAGGCGGGCATTAATATCTCCATTCACAGATGAGGAGTTTGAGGGTCAGGGAGGTGAAGCAGTGATATTAGATACCCAGTTCGTCTCTAAAGGTGATGGCCTGCCCATTATACAGCTTAAGCCTTCTGGGCTAGATTCCCCTTCTGTAAAATGGGAATAAGATCTACGTCCCAGATTTGTCATGGAAAACTAACTGCTTAACCTAGCACATTGGTTGACCTTTCTTCTTTCCCTTCAAGTTCCGGGTGCAGGATCAGGCTGTAGCCTGAAGTTGCCTGTGTGTACCTCTCTAGCCTTGGCTGTTCTCGGATACCTTCATGGCTGGGACCTATCCAGAGAGGGCGGGACCATTTCACCTCATAATTCTCTTATGTTTCTGAGTTACATTTTCCCCTCACTGACTGTAGGTGGGGCCTCTCTTCCTCCCCCACCCCGTTTATGCTCATTCACACCCCGGCTGAGCTCATACCCGGATTCTCTCAGAGACTTCACGCTCTTGACTTGATTCAAAGCCAGTCGTTTACCACAGGCAGTAACTGAGAAACCAGAGTTGAACCACAGAGCAATGAGCTAAGTAAGAAGAGAACCTTCCCAAACTACCAGAATGGGTGCTAGGAGTGTGCGTGCCTCCTCTTAGACACTGTGGTTTCAGCTGGGCTACATTTAAAGGGCCAGTGGCCCTTACGGGCAAGGCTAGGTTTTGGCCTATCAGTTCAATCTGGTTTGATTCTATTTAATTAGGTTTAACTCCTTTTAACAATTAAACTTCAGGTGGTGGGCAAGCCTAGTGTGTTTCGATGACTGAAGCTCAACTCTCCAGAAAACCACTTTGTTTGGGACACAATTCCAGGAATGGAGTCTACTTCACAAATAATTTAACTGGGACAAGAGATGGAATGAGAGGGAAATGGAGGGCACATGAGTTTCATTATTACTGAGGAGTCTAGTTCTCAGCCTGTCATGCTGAGACCTCTGATTTTACCAAAGAGAGGCAGAATCATGGCTCACCCTAATCAGGCCATGCCACAGAGAGCTGCTTCTCCAATGTAGTTTAGAAACATGCGTGTTTGTGCTACTATGGAGCTGGAGAAGGAAAACCAAACGGGGGGGAGGGGGGCGGGGATGCAAATCAAGGGGGGAAAAACATAGTTAAAAGCTGTTTTCTCTAGCATTCTCTCCACTGGAAGTTTCCAATTCTGATATTCTTGTTAGTTTTTAATATATTGAAAAAAATATATATATATATAGTCATCTATTTTGAGTGAGCAATACTGATCACAACACAGTAGGGGAGGAGTGAAAGATATCAAAGTGAGCTGGTAAAAATAAAATGAGTTTCGTAGGTCATTTGTAGAAGAAATAATACATGTCAGGCAGACCTTATAAAGAGAGACAAGACAAGATGAAGACTGCCCCCCTCCCCCGCAACTACCACCCAACCAGGAGAACTGAAGAATGTTTACATTATTGCAACCACAAATGTGAAGTGAGCTCAAAACCCAGTGGGAGTTTAACAAAATAGAATTAAGGTTGAGGTGGAGGCTGTTCTGTGCATACTCCCCGGTCTGGTTGCCCTGGCAATGGAACATCTGCCTTACGGTAATGAAAGCATATGGAGAAGAAACCCACATGCACAAGAGTTTGCTGGGTCTACAGTCTTGCTGTTTCTCCCTCTGATGTTCGTCTAGTGAATACAGGACACAGATGAGGTAGTTGTGTATGCCTGTGGCTGCCCCCTTGCCCCTTTTGCTCTTTGGCACCCCTGCCTGGCAGGAAACTTCAGGTACTCAAGACTGGGAAGTGTCAGGAGCTTTATCTCCTGGTGGCCTGCCCGAGGGGCTAGGATCAGAGGGGTTAGAGAGAGGAGAGCCTGAGTCCACTCATTAGCCAGCTAATTCATTCTTGAGCAGGTCATGGGGTTGTCATGGAGAAGATAAAACGAATAAGAGGAGATCCATGTCCCCAAGGTAAAGGGAAAGCAGGCGCATATATGAATGAGCTGTGAGATAAACCACACTGAGGTGGGCAACCAAAGTATTACAGGAACGCTTTTCCCCTTCGGTATTCTTTTTCTTACGCAAGCCATGTTTTTCTAGGAAAAAATCTTACTGAATGTGAAAATAAGCAAAAGGAAAAAATTAAAATCACTCCATATTACACCACCCAGAGAGAAGTATCATTCATATTTTGGAGTATATCTTTTCACACTTTTTTCTCATGCAAATATGTGCATCAGTTCAAGACATATATATGCACTCTTTCTATAGATTGATATTTTTTGGAACAATTATATATATATGATTTTACCCTTTGGCATCTTACAATACACCAAGAACATCTTTTCAACTAACACATATATGCTGCCATCAACATATTTAATATCTACCTTGCATCCATTATTTGACCTTAAAATAATTTAGCCAGCCAAAGTGGAGGGAGAAGAGGTTCCTGTCCTTCCCCTCAAGTCAAGGCAAGGGGCTCTGATGGGAACACTCAAAGAACTTAATAAGGGTTTCTTATTGTTCTCAGAGCCAACGTTGGTGTCCAAAACTAAGAAATCTAAAGGGCAAATGCAGGCTGGCTGGCAGCTGATGGACAGGATAAAGGAAGGGGCAGGGCCGGGATCAGCCTCCAGTCCCAGAGTTCCCACCAACAATGAGTGAGCATTTGCAAGGTGCGGGGTGATTCCATCACATACAGGTTAAAGCCGTAAAGGAGCTCAGACATTATTTCGATGTAAAGGAGCTCAGACATTATTTCGATGCTAAGAAGACTCTTTGGAAGGCTGAGGAGGGGAATGATGCTGTTGGAGCCTTGCTGTAGGAGATCAATCTACTAATTGTGTCTAAGAGAACTGGAGGGAGGGGAAACAAGAGGACAGGAAGTGGGTTCAGAGGCTGTTACTGAAGTCTGAAGACAAACATTCCCTCCTTTCAGGGGAGCGAGAGGATCTGGGTTCAAGTGTGGCCTCTACCACTGATGAACTTGAATCAGTCACTTTTCTTTCCTGAGCCTTAATATCTCACCCATAAAAAGGGCATAAAAACAACCCCAAGGAGTGATGAAAATGCTTTGGAACTTGCTAAAGGTGGTGGTCGCACAACATTGTGAATCTACTAATGCCAGTTGAATCGTATACATTATAATAGTTAATTTTATGTTATGTGAATTTCACCTCAATCAGAAAACAAACAGGCACCTGGGTGGCTTAGCCAGTTGAGCATCCGATTTCAGCTCAGGTCATGATCTCATGGCTCATGAGTTTAAGCCCCACACTGGGCTCTGTGCTGACAGCTCAGAGCCTGGAGCCTGCTTTGGAGTCTGTGTCTCCCTCTCTCTCTGTCCCTCCCCCACTTGCTCACTTCTGTCAAAAACAACTAAATAAACACTCAAAATAAAACAAAACAAAACAAAAACACAAACAAAATATCCCCAAGGGTTGTTGTGGGGGGATTGAGTCTGGTGGATTTGTTTTTATCATCACTTTTACATGGGCAAACATGAAACTAGCTTTATTCCCATAATGGCATTAACCCTTCTTGGCCTGGATCCCTCCATAGGCTTAGAGCAAGCAATTTATTTAGGTCCCTCTAAGGTTTTACAGGCTTGTAGTTCCAACTGGTTATTAAAATCTCAGTCACTGCGCAGTTTACGATTTCAATATCCTTCCTCCTCCTGGTCCTGAGGAACGGGGTAGTGTTGAGAGGAAACAAATGAGGGCCTGTTGATGGCAGTAGGAGTTCACAGTGATTCACAGTGATTTTCCTGGGACTCCCCTTGCCTGAGTCATACTATCTGGCTCCTGGCCACGGCCTCATCCAGGTGCTGCTGGGGTTGGCAGGGCCAGGTTCTCCACCTGCTCAGTCCAGGGTCCACTGAAGAGACAGTCTCAGTGTGAGTGCTGTACAAGGTTCCCTTGGGCAGTATTCAGTCTGGCCCCACCAAAGAGCACCCCAGAGGGGTGGCCACATCTGTTTGGGGTGGAGGAATGGTCTTTCCTCTTGGTGCTAGCTGGGCTGGGCGACCACTCAGGCTGCCTGACGGTTCTTCCCATTCCTCCCTCAATCTCACCAATGTCTGTGCTTTCTTGTGAGAGTCCTTTCCCAGGTCCTCCCGGCCCCTGGTTCCCCAGCTGCTAAGGTGAAGCCATTCTGCTAAATTCCAGTCCAAGACTTGCTTTCTTACTTGCCCTGGTTCAGAGACACATTTAAATCTCCTCCTCTTCTGGCTTCATGCTCAACTTTTCATTGATTCCAGGCTGACATTTTTTTTTTTCTGATTTTTTAATGTTTACTTATTTTTGAAAGAGAGAGAGAGCATGCGCACATGAGCATGAGCGGGGAGGGGCGGAGAGAAAGGGAGACACAGATCTGAAGCAGGCTCCGGACTCTGACCTGTCAGAACAGAGCCCAACACGGGGCTCGAACTCACAAGCTGTGAGATCATGATCTGAGCCGAAGTCAGGTGCTTCACCAACTGAGCCATCCAGGCACCCCTGGGCTAACATTTTCTTTCAGTGACTCAACAAGGACAGATGACACCCATGGTTGATGGCTCCTCCCTCATTTGTTCCTGGTCTGTCACCATCACTACATGATGGACTCTAGGAAAACAGTCATGGAGGAAAAATGGATGGCAGAGAGAGAAAATAATCAATCTTAACTTTTATCCCCAAGCCAGCCCTTGTCAGCTGAAAGCACATGTCCCCAGCCCCTGAGATGCCTATTTGCCAGCATTTGAGACATACTGGCTCTTCCAGAGGGAGCTGTCACAAGAGGGCAGATGTAAAAAAGCTACAGCCTTTCAACTGGGAAGGGAAGAGGCCCAGAGGCTGTCTCAAGCTTCCCTCCCCTCAGCTAAGGCTACAGTGCCTACAACCCCGAAGTCACAGTGAAACAAATGGCAGCGTTCCCTCCACCTGCAGGAACCTCCTTTTCCTCTTTTCTGCACATAGAACTCCTAACCTGTCCTTCCAAGCCCAACTCAACTGCTACACTTCCAGGAAGGCTCACCCACCCCTCCGCTGTGAGTCTCCTAGGGTGTGCCAAGTGTCCGTGAGACATCAGGTGTGGAAGGACAGAATGCCTAGCACAGCAACCTTCCTCTTCGCCCCTGTGGTAGGGTCCTCGTGAGGGTCACTGGACACCGTGTGTGTATGTGAACAGCCTTTCCAAACTATAAGGCACTATATTCAAATTAATTTATCTGCCTGGGTTTAGTTAGTTGCTTGTACCTGTTCCTAAACAGGTACTCTTTGATGACTTTTTTTTTTTTTTTTAAAGGTGTAGCCTCTTCATTTTGCACAATGCTGGGGCACAAAGGTAGGCACTTGACAGACATGCCTCTGGGCATGGGAGCTGCCTTCACAAAGGCCCGCAGCCTGGCCAGGAAGGCTGGCACCTGACTCTTTGCAGGAGCACAGCAGTTAGTTCTAACTTAAGGCCCCAGACTGGCTGTCACATCTTCCTCTGAGACCCGTGTGACCCTGTTTGTCTTTGCCTGCCCCGAGCAGCTCTTGCAACCCACTCTTCTAGAATCCTAGGACCTCCCACTTGCTCCCCCAGCACTTGACCATGGCCTCTTTCCTGCCCACCACGGCTGCATCTCAAACTGGACCTGTTATTGCTTCCCTAGCACTGACTACTACGTGACTGACTCAGATTTTGTCTTATTAAGGCAGGCTTTGGACCTCGTGGGTGGCCCAAAGCTCAATAACTTTATGTTGAAAGTGGAGAGGATATCAGTGTTGTGAACTGACGGGCCAGCATTAGTGGAGAGAGCAGGGGCAGACCTGGGGGCAGATCGTGGAGGAGTTCTTTACTAGCTGTGTCAGAGTGGCCAGTTGCTGAACTTCTTAGAATCTGAGTTTTCTCATCTGTACGTGGGATCAAAAGACACACACACCCTAACGCATAGAGTCACTCTGAAGAGTAAATACGATGACACATACTAAGCCTCTGGCCTTGTGCCTGATACGTGGCATATTCTAAGTATGAGTTTCCTTCCTTTCCTCTTCGGCTAAGATCTCTTCCAAGTCTAAAAGTTCATGAGCCTTTGAAACACATATTCCCATATTAACCTGTAAGTCGGGAAGGTCACCCAGCTGCCAGAAAGTTTATCTTTCCAGAGGAACAAGGATCTCAGGTAGCAGATAACCTATGGCCCATGTCACCCTGAATCAGATCTCTTACTCTCAGTCTAAAGTCCCGCGGATGGGAAGAAAGAGGGTATTGCAAGCAGGCAGAGTTCTCAAACCATACTCGACAGAGTAGATGAAAGCGGATTCGGTCCACCAAGCAGCAGCAAGTGAGCGCAAGTCCAGGGGGGCCTGGGATTGACACCGGGGTGCAGGGGGAGGGCGGCCCCGCTCTGTCGGCACGGAGCCTGCGGTCTCTAACACGGGCTCCCATGAAAACAGAGGGGAAGATCTGGGGCAGCACTTGCCCTCCCTCTTCTCTTCAGGCAGGTAAAGTGAGTAGACTTTGGAGGGGCCAAACTGACCTGGAGGTGGGAAAGTTAATGGAGTCTGTCCCTTAGAGCGGTGGTTCTGAGTAGCAGCACCAGGAGCACCTGGGTTTGTCAGGCCCCACTCCAGACCTACTGAATCGGAAGCTCTAGGGGTGGCCCCCAACTATCTGTACTATATATCTACATATATAATGTTAATTTATTTGGGAGACACAGAATGAGAGTGGGGGAGGGGCAGAGAGCTACAGGAACAGAACATCCAAGGCAGGCTTTGTGCTGAGAGCAGGGAGCCTGGTGTGGGGTTTTGAACTCACACACCAAATGGTGAGATCAGGACCTGGGCTGAAGTCAGACACTTAACCGACTGAGCCACCCAGGCGCCCCCCTCCCCCCCAACTACCTGATTGTAATAAGCCCTCCCAGTGACTCTGGTGCCTGGGAAAGTTTGAGGACCCCTGACTTAGCACACACTTTTGTTAATTTACCTGAAAGTCCCCTCCCATTCTGAAGTGGTGGGACATGGCATGAGGGTGGATGGTTGTAATTTTTGGAGACAAGAAGACCTCAATTCAGATCCTGGCTCTGCCCCTACATGCCCCTACGTGGCCTTGGACAAGTGCATCAGCCTCTCTGAATCCTGACCTCCTCAAGTGTACAATACCTGGTTTGTAGGATTAGGTGGTTAGGTGTGGAGAGAATATGCAGAAAGCATTTAGCAGAGTGCCTGGCACAGAGAAGGTGCTCATCATCATCATCCTACCCACCATGACTACGAACAACTCCCTGGTCGAGTAAGAATTCTAGATGCATCTAAGGACAATCTTCAGGTTGAATATGGATCATCTTGTTCCACGAGCGTTTAACATGCTGCTCAGAATGCCACTTCTCATTCATCCAGCAACGACAATTCCTTTCAAGTTTGAAATCCAAATTCCAAATCCCTATCTAACTTGGGTATACCAAGTGAAAACCCGACGGGAAAAACCACTCTTATCCTAATATAACCTAGTCATTTTCTCACCCTGCCTGCTTTCCCTTTTCCTTTTAGTTAAGTCCCTTGAGCAAACAGTAGCACTGGGCAAATATTTGCTGAGTGTTAAGTGAATGGATTGACTCTATTTGATTTGAAAATGCCCAACTGTTGTGCAATAAAAGGAGTCAAGTCTGTGGCCAGGTCTTTAGGATCCTGGGTGGAAATGTGGCAGGAGTGGCCATAGTACCCACGTGGGGAGCACATTGAAATCTTGGCAAATCAGGCAGGCACTGTGGGGTTTATCAGAGACTGAGCTGACTAGGACAGGGAATGTAGGTGGTTTTCTGCATTTAGCAAAGGCTTTTTTTTTTTTTTTTTTTTTTTTTGCAAAGGCGTTTTATGATGCGATGGCTAGTGGCCCTCTATCCCTGGCTGTCCACGTACGTGTCCATGTCTGCTTCACCCTCTAAGCCTGGAAAGGAACTCGCCCTTGCCAGCAAAGCAGTTGTCCCGTGGCCTCTGCAAATTAGAGCACCAAAATGGGATTCCAGTTTTCCCCCTGGAGACATAAATGTAAATATTACCATTCTAGTTCTGGCTGAAAGGCATTACAGGTATCCCCTAATTATCAAAAGTTCATGTTACATCACTTTGCTTTTCAGAAAGGCCTACAGGGGTGCCTGGGTAGCTCAGTTGAGCGTCCGACTTCAGCTCAGGTCATGATCTCGTGGTTTGTGAGTTTGAGCCCCACATAGGGCTCTGTGCTGACAGCTCAGAGCCTGGAACCTGCTTTGGATTCTGTGTCTCCCTCTCGCTTTGTGCCCCTCTCCCACTCTCACTCTGCCTGTCTCTCTCTCAAAAAAATATAAACATAAAAAAAAGTAAAAAAAAAAAAAAAACCAAAACAAAACAACCCTACATTAGTATCTATTTTCACTAGCCAAAAGAGATCTAAAGAGGATTTTCACTTTTATGATTGAAAAAACAATGCAAAAATTGGGGCCCCTGGGTGGTTCAGTTAGTTAGGGCGCTGACTTCCGCTCAGGTCATGATCTCGTGGTTGGTGGGTTCAAGCTTGGCATCGGGCTTTGTGCTGACAGCTCAGAATCTGGAGCCTGCTTCGGATTCGGTGTGTGTGTGTGTGTGTGTGTGTGTGTGTGTGTGTGTGTGTGTCTGCCCCCCCCCCGCTCATGCTCGGTCTCTCAAAAATAAACATTAAAAAAGATTTTTTTTTTTAAATGTGAAAACTGAGAATAGCATTTAGTGTTTGTTTTACAGTCAGCCACTATCAAGCACACACCCCAGCCGCAACAGTGGCGCCACCAAGCTCCTTCCGCATGAACTACACTCACGTGGCAGCATCCAGCCCTCACAGCCCTGAAAAGTGTGAGCATCCCAGCCTTTTCTTGGTTTATGTTGTGCTTCTGTTAGCAAGATGTGTCCTAAGAAAGGCCTAAGAGAGGCAATTTTTTTTGGCTCTGGGAATGCTCAAAAATTTTTTCCACATAAATTAACGGGGATTCCTGCTTCACTTTATACTATTGTGGCTTACAAAAGTTTTCATAGTAACACTCTACTTTTGGGTAGCCGGGGAAACCAACATTCAAGCCCTCAACGTCTTTAGCCTCCAAACGCTGCAGTAGTCCTGGGTCTCCGTAGCTCCTGTCCTGCTCTTCTACGTTCATCCCCCCACCGTGTATGACATATATCTTATTCCCTGCCCACTCCCTGCTTACAGGATAAAGTCCTGTCACCTGTGCAGGGCGTTCGTTCCTTTAGAGTTCAACCCCAACCTACAGTCTGGCTTTCCTGCCCACAGCCAGTGCCTGCCCACATGTGACTCCTGCCTGCCAGTGCCCTATTCTTTCATACTTCCTGGCCACTTACTGAAAGGCCCTTCCTCCTGTTGTCTGGTTGGAGCGCCCTGACTCCTCTTTCCAGAACCTGCTCAAATGTAGCTTTCTGTGAAATGGGCCCACCAGCATCCAGTGGGTTCTTGAATGCTTTCCTCAGTCTTTACTTGGCCCGGGGTTCCCTTTTCCTCCTTCCCAACCTCAGAATTCCTAGTTTCCTTCCAGATGTGGCTCTGCTATTGCTTAAAAATGTTTTCTTAAAATGTTATTTGACATAATTTAAGACTTAAAGGGAGATTGTAGGAATAGTATACAAAGAATTCATGTACATTGTTCACCCAGATTCCCTAAATGTTAATGTTTTGCCACATTTGCCTTCATCTCTCTAGATCTATCCGTCTATTTATCTGGAGGTATAATTTTATTCTTTCCCAACTGTTGGTGAGTTGCTTGCAGACTTTATACCCCTCTATTCCTTCAACGTGTATGTTTTCTCATCCTCTTAGCTAATCATAGAACAATTATCGAAATTAGGCAATTAACTTTGATATTGATTATTATCTAACATACAGACTTTCCTCAGATTTCACAAAGTACCCCAATGTAGTCCTTTATCACAAAGGAAAGTCCAGATCATGATTCATACATTGCGTTTAGTTATGTCTCTTTTGTATTCTTTAATCTAGAAGAGTTACCTTTTTTTTTTTTTTTTTGGTCTTTCATGACATTTTTGAAGTGTCTAGGCCAGTTATTTTATACAAAGCATCTCATTGTAGGTTGGCCGGTTGTTTCCTCATGATGGGTTCATGGTGTACAGATTTGGCTGGAGTATCCCATGGGCTATGCTGTGTTCACCTGTGTTCACCCTGAGGTGTCACTATCAAGATGTCCATGAGGTCACTGTCTCATTTCTGGTCATGTTAACATTGATCACTTGGTTGATTTGTTGATGTGTCTGATTCTTCCCCTGGCCAGTGAGGCCCTTTGCAAGGTTAAGGAGGGAATTGGCCTGATTCATCCTGGTGTCCTGGTACCTGAGGATGTGGAAATCCAGAGAAGTGAGGAACAAACACCAGCTGAGCCCCTCCCGTGTGTCTGATTCTATGGCTGTTTTTCATCTAAGCCTCATAACCCCCCTATAATTTAGTCATTTGTGCTCCTTTTGCATGTGTGCTGAATGAAGATGAGCAATTTGCCTAAGGGTACTTGAGTGGTAAGTACCAGGGCCAGATTCAAATCTGGTTCTGTCTGCCACTTTCTATAACACGAATGCCTTAGACACAATAAACGGTCAATGACATTCATTAAATGGAAAAGTCTAACACCAAGACTATCAAAAAACTTAACACCCTCCTACATCAATGAGGGTGCTTTCTATCATTTATCCTTTCAACAAATATTGATGGTGGGTCTACTGTGTACCAGACAGTATTATAGATAATGGAGATATAGCAGTGAACAAATAGCTTACGTTCTAGTGGGACTCTGCAAATACCAACAAATCCAACTAAAGTGGCTTGAACAATAACAAGAAGGTTAGCTGTAGAGCAGTTCCAGGGTTGATTAATTTAGCAGCTCAAAGACGTCATGACTAAGACTCCGTTCTCTTAGCTCTCCCTTTAGGGATGCAAGATATTTGCCTTAGTTTTAAGCAAGACATCCTCAAAGGAAACAAAGGGGGCATTCCTGCCATGAACTCTTTATACGGGCAAAGAAAGTCTTGCTAGAATCTCCCAGCTACCTTCCCTTCTACCTCACTGGCCAGAATGGCATGACCAGCCCACGTCTAAATTAACCTCTTGGCAAGAGAAATGGGCTGCCACGTGGGCCTTGGGCAATTTAGATTTGTACCAACCCTCCCCCACCTTTTCCAGACCTCCAGGCTCAACCTTCCCCAAAGCACTTGGTTGTCAGAAGAGTAGGAGGAAAATGAACAAAATTGCAATTTTCTTTTAAGAAGGAATGAGGGGGAAAGGCTATTGAGTAGGCAACTGACAATATTTGCCACTTTTCCCATTCATGAAATTACCAAATATTTACAAACTCTGTGGCTTCTTAGAAACTCTTCTTTATGTAAATAAAAATTTGCCTCATTGCTATTCCTTATATTCATTACATCAAGATCTACCTCTTTTTACTAAGTCATATGATGTCTCTGCCTTTATCGATCTCCGTGTCTTTGGTCTCCTTCTAAAACAAGGTCCCCTTTACGTGACTGTAGGGAATCTTAGCCAGAGGAGGTTTAGAAAATATTTAAGAACTGTTCCTAGGATATGCATTGACCACTGACAGGGTAGGGTCCTGGAGCATCCTCCTGGGCCAGGCATTCACCATTTAGTGGCTGGATGGGGAGATCCAGGAGGATCCTAGGGGAGGAGCCAGGGAGGTTGGCAAGTGGGGGTGGGGGACACTCAGGTCATACTATTTACCGACTGGTATGGGAATATTTATTTCAGTAATGGAACAACCAGTATGACAGTACCCACGTGACAAGCTGGACATCAGCTCTGATCTTCCCAGTGTCAGTATAGTGACCATAGTACAGTATCCCCAGCTCCTACCAGGGTCGGCATTCAGGCTGCCTCCAGTTTTAACTGTAATATTAAGAGTATGATCAAAGGGTATGATCTAAGTTGTGTAAAAAGCATTTAAATCATGGTTTAGAAATATCCTTGCCCACTTTTTCACAGACTGCTGCTGCTGCTGGGGAGCTGGGAGTCACAGGATGTGGTAGAGGAGGGTAGGGATGGGAGTAAGGAGACCTGAGCTCAGGTCTGGCCAGTACTCATCTACTAGAGACTGGGGACTTGGCAGTCTCTTGGCCTCTACGAAGTTTGGTTTCCCCAACTGTAAAACGAAGGAGATGCCATCTCTCCTAGTACCAGGCACAGTAGACATCGATTGCCTCCATCTACTCCTGACTTTGGCCTGAGGCCCTGGTGACCCTTGTCACATGCTCACTATGGTCCACCACTGACTAATCTGATGATCAAAAAGGTCCTGGAAGGTGTTGGTTCTGTGCCCTAACAAAGTGTATAGACTGCCACCTTCTGGTGTAAAGAATTAGTATCCAGATCCAGTGCTCCCCCTTGTGTCCCTGTCAAGATCTGCCCTTCGGGTGAAGCTGCAGGAGGAAGCCGAGGTGACCCTGGGGCCGGTGGTGGCTTTAGGGTGATGTCTTCCTTCTGTCAGTGAAACTCTGAGAAAGAGAAGATACTGAGTTTTGAAAAGCTGTTTCTAAGTGACAGTGCTCTTGTTTTTAGAGACTGGGAAGGTGCTGGCAAGGGCGTCGTTGCACAGACAGGAGGTCTTTGTCGGGGATTTATTAGACCCTGTTTAGAGACAGCAGTGGTCAGTCCGTCCACAAATATTTACAGAGCACTTCATACGTACCAGACAAGTGCTTTGGTAAATAATTTTGAACAAAACAAGCCAAGTTCCTGGTCTCATTGTCTAGTGGGAAAGTTTGGTGATAAGATGAATTCTTTTTTAACTGATATACCTTAACTGAAGACAAGATGTCATCTGAACAGAAAAACTGAATGCTACAGCGACTTGTATTTCAACACCTTCCAGCTGTTTTACACGTGTATGCACATTTTAAAAAGCTATAATCAAAATGCATGTTACCCTGAAGTTTGTTATAGTTCAATCATAATGAACACTCCTCTCTATGTTGCTAATCTGCATAATTATCCTTATAGCTACGTAGGAGGTAAATGTGTGGCCTATCAAAATCCATGTAGCAATTCCCTTAAGCTTGGACACATTTTTTCCCTTTTCTTTTTCTATAAGAGAAGTTGCTGATGTTGACTTCTTCATGCGGACTTTTTATTGCATTACTGTTTAGTAATCATGAATATGGTTCTAGGATCCCATGTGTTGCCATATTGTTTCCCCAAAGAGCTATTACTATTTATAATGGCATAGTTTATATTATATAAGTGAGCCAATTTTGCTGCAACATTGGGTACGTTGAATGTTGTGACTTTAACACATTTTTGAGGATTAATATTTTAAAAGAGGGTCCCAAATTTGCTTTAATCTGCATTTCTTTGGATATCAGTGCACAGGTTCTTTTTTTGCCTGTATAATTGCTCCTTTGTGAAACGGCTGTTCTTACTGCAGTTAAGCATTTGAGTCTTTCCTGTGAAGACAGAAAAGCACCAGAAGACTGCAGTATTGCACCCCAGGGAGTCAGAATGGCACTTACTGCATTATTCACTGGGTTAATAAGTCCTTCTGGAATCTTCCTAAGAAAGCTCAGCTGTTTCAGAATCTAGAGTGCAACTCTGTTCTGCTGCCCAGAACTACTAAGTGAGGAAAGGGATTCTGTGACACCCTTGGCTGGGCTTGACTCACTAATGGAAGGGACATAATTGCCCACTGTTTATTAAAGAGTTGGACATCAGCCCAGGTTACAATAACGTAAATGAAAATTATGTGATTGGAGAGTTAATTCGTTTCCTAGTGACTCTGAAGGATACAAAGCATCGTTGAATGTCTCTGTTGGAAAGGTCTTTCTGCTATGGCCCAGAGCCCTGGCCCAGAGCAGTCAAGTGACTTGCCCAAGCTTACAGAGAGAGCTAGAACCTCTAGCTCCTGGTTCTCATCTGTCCTAGATTTGAATCTAAATGAAGCTGTGATTCTCTCCTTCCAGGCCCCTGCCCCCAATTGTCCACCTCTTGCCTGCCTGGATGACTTCCAGAACACGGTTCTGGGAACACTTTCTGTGTTGTGGGAGTTGGTTTCCTTTTCCTACCTAGCCTCCAACAAGAACTCTGGGCCTTTCCTCTCTGGGAACTCCAAGTGCCCCACCACCCAGGGATCCAAGCAGGAGCTCAAATACTTGGCTTAAGCACAAGTTCTTTTCCTGAAAGAAGACTGGAAATGTTAGAAACTGGGCCTGTGTGAGGGTGAGCGATTTTGACTCTGTCAGAAAGGCTTTGGGTTTAATAACCCACCCCACTACTATTTTCTGGGATCATTGGATGAAGAAGGAACAAATGTTTGATTAACACATACTATGCATTAGGCACCGCCTCATTTAGTTTCTTAAAAACACCTGTAGAGTAACAGATTTGGAAATGGAGGCTCAGAGAGGTCAGGTAACTCCATCAGCTCCCACAGCTAAGATGTGTTACTCACTGATCCTCAAATGGGGGTATGGTGGGGACCTGGAATGGCCAATAAGAGTCTCCAGGGAGCTTTTCCAAACCATCTTGCTATGTTTTCCATTGACAATGACTGCACTGTACAGAGCCATCTATAAGATTTGTGTGCCAGGGTGCCACCCCCGGGATATTCTAGTCTGGACAGGTGTCAATAAACTGGTGATGTATATAGTAAGAGGCAGATTGAAATCTATGTAGAGGGGCTATAATGACAGTAAGGAAAAGGAGCATCTGAAGAAATTCCTTAGGGAAAAAGAAATAGAAGACTCCTAAGGATTGGGACACAGGGAAATATAACTCAAGACCAGAGAAGAGAAGTAGTCCCAGTGGGTGGGAGGGTGCGGGGGGGGGGGGCAGGCTGACCCATTCCCAGGAAGGATGTGGCTGGAGGGAAGAGGGGCATGGTGCAGGCTTGGCAGGGGTAGGTGGGTGGCAGATTTGTGGTAGAATCTCTCTCTACCACACTCAGAACAGAGAGGCAGCAGCTATTACCATAGAGCACTTGACCAGAGGTTCTAAGACCTAGTGCTGGCTGTGTGGCCTCAATCAAGTCACATCACCTCTCTTGGACTTGACTTCTTCTCCTTTACAAGAGGCCTAAAAATAACCTTCTCTGGCTACTTCTCAGAGAGATCATGGGAACCAACCGGGTCAACTCATATGAAAGGGTTTTGTAAATTGTGAAACACTGTGCAAATATTCCACATGGACTACTGGGTACAGCAGTAAGTTCTAATTCGCTGTCATTCAGAATTTCAGCCCCTCAGTTTGTTTGTGGTTTGCATTATTGGCAATGTAGCATTTGATGCCCATTGAGAGTGTGCATGCCTACTAGACCCTGGCGTAGGGTAAGCCCCCCGTTAGTGTGAATGCCCTCCCTTCCCCCAGCCCTGATGTTCTGTCCTGAGCCCATCCAGATGGATCAGCTACATAGAAAGTACCCTCTGAAACTTATCTGACTGACCTTTTTTTTTTTTTTTTAATTTTTTTTTTAACGTTTATTTATTTTTGAGACAGAGAGAGATAGAGCATGAACGGGGGAGGGGCAGAGAGAGAGGGAGACACAGAATCGGAAGCAGGCTCCAGGCTCTGAGCCATCAGCCCAGAGCCCGACGCAGGGCTCAAACTCACGGACCACGAGATTGTGACCTGAGCTGAAGTCGGACGCCTAACCGACTGAGCCACCCAGGCGCCCCTTATCTGACTGACCTTTAAAAAAATCCAGCACCTTGAACATCACCCATCATCAGGGAAATACAAATCAAAACCAGAATGAGATACCTCCTCACACGTGTCAGAATGGCTAACATGAACAACTTAGGCAACAACAGATGGTGGCGAGGATGCGGAGAGAGAGGATCTCTTTTGCACTGTTGGTGGGAATGCAAGCTGATGCAGCCACTCTGGAAATCAGTGTGGAAGTTCCTCAAAAAGTTAAAAATAGAAGTACCCTACGATCCAGGAATTGTACTACTAGGTATTTATCCAAGGAATACAGGTGTGCTGTTTCAAAGGGACACATGCACCCCAGTGTTTATAGCAGCACTATAGACAACAGCCAAAGTATGGAAAGAGCTCACATGTCCATTGACAGATAAATGGATAAAGAAGATGTGGTGGGTGTGTATACACACACACACATATGTGTATACACACACACATATATATGTATACATATATATACATATACATACATACATACAAACAATGGAATATTAATTGACAATCAAAAATAATGAAATCTTGCCATTTGCAACTATGTGGATGGAACTAGAGGATAGAGGGTATTATGCTAAGCGAAATTATCCAGAGAAAGACAAATGTCATATGACTTCACTCACATGAGGAATTTAAGATACAAAACAGATGAACATAAGGGAAGGGAAGCAAAACTAGTATAAAAACAAGGAAGGGAACAAAACATAAGAGACTCTTAAATACAGAGAATAAACTGAGGGTTGCTGGAGGGGTAATGGGTGGGGGGGATGGGCTAAGTGGGTAAGGGACATTAATGAAGACATTTGTTGGGATGGGCACTGGATGTTATACATAGGGGATAAGTCACTGGAATCTACTCCTGACATCATTATAGCACTATATGCTAACTAACTTGGATGTAAAATACATACATACATACATACATACATACATACGTAAAATTAAAAAAAAAAACAGCTCTTGATCTTTAAAGAGTTTTTAGTGAAAAGTTCATTCATACAACAAAACACATACTGACCTTAAGAAAAAATATCCCCCAAATCTCCTGTGAAGCCCTTACTTGTCCTTCCCAGATGCTTTCCCTTCACTCCGCTAGCCTCACTCTGTGTGGATCTTTGTTGTCCTTTTGAAAAATAGCTTCATTACATATTTGATATCCCTAAGAAATGTATTAGTTTTTTTGTTTCTGAACTTCTTTTTTCAAAGTTTTAATTTTTTAAACATTTATTTTTATTTTTGAGAATAAAATAAAGGGAGAGAGGGAGAGAGAGACAGAGTGTGAATAGGGGAGGGGCAGAGAGAGAGGCAGACACAGAATCCTAAACACGCTCCAGGCTCTGAGTTGTCAGCACAGAGCCCGACACAGGGCTCCAACCCATGAACCATGAGATCATGACCTGAGCTGAAGTCGGAGGCTTAACTGACTGAGCCACTCAGGCACCCCTAATGTTTACTTAATTTTGAGAGACAGAGAGAGACAGAACACAAGCAGGGGAGGGGCAGAGAGAAAGGGAGACATAGACTCTGAAGCAGGCTCCAGGCTCTGAGCTGTTAGCACAGAGCCCAATGTGGGGCTCAAACCTATGAACCGTGAATTCATGACCTGAGCCAAAGTCAGATGCTTAAAAGACTAAGCCACCCAGGCGCCTGTATCTGAACTTCTAAAGTCAATTTATTTTGAGAGAGAGAGAGAGAGAGAGAGAGAGAAAGAGAGAGGCAGGCAAAGGGACAGAGAAAGAGGAGGGAGGGAGGGAGGGAGGGAGGGGGAGGGGGGGGAGAGAGAGAGAGAGAGAGAGAGAGAGAGAGACAGAGAGAGAGAGAGAATATCCCAAGCAGGCTCTGCAGTGTCAGTGTAGAGCCCAATGCAAGGCTTGAACTCACAAACCAGGATTAGGACCTGAGCCGAAATCAAGAGTTGGATGCTTAACTGACTGAACCACCCAGGCACCCCATGTCTCTGAACTTTTATAAAGACGATTGTACTATAAGTATGTTTCTATAACTTACTTCTTGCATCTGTGATGTCCCTGTGGTGATAGATACAGCTGCAGCTCGTTCATTTTTCACTGGTATATAGTATTCCATGATGGGGATGTGCTATCATTCACTTACCTGTTCTACAGCAAATGGACATTGGGTTGTTTCCAGTTTGAGAATATTATAAACAATACTTTTCTAGGTCTCCTGTAGCATATGGGTAACAGCTTGTATGTATCTACAAGTGGAAGTGCTGGGTCATTTAGCATGTAGGTCTTTAATTTTTAAGATAAGGCCAAACTCTTCCAACAGGTTATACAACTTAACACACCAACAGTATATGAGAATTTGCACTGTTCTGCATTCCTGTTCATGCTTGATTGCTTCTAAATTTCTGGTTACTGTGGACAAGACAAATCTTGATTAACAACAGATAGGAAGTAGGAAGGCACTTGTCTGTCAGCCAGGGCTCGAGACTAACTCACCAGAGGAGAAATCCCACCTGATCCTGTGACTAGCTACAGCCAGCTCCATAGCACCATCCAGTATTTGCTCATTTTGGTTTTAGTTTGCATTTCTTTATTAATAAGGACGTTGAGCATCTTTTCATGTACTTGTGGCCTTTTGGTCTTCATGTCTGAAATGCCTGTTCATGTCTTTTGCCCATTTAAAAATTAAGTTTTTTCCTATTGAGGTGTAGCTGCCTTTTATAGATTCTGGACACAAATTCTTTGCCAGTTGTATGTGTGATAGTGATCTTCTCCCAGTCTCTGGCTTGTCTTGTCACGCTCTGTGATTTTTTTCCCCCAATGAATAGAAGTTCTTATTTTAATGCACAGTCCATCTTTCCCTTCATCATTTCCTTCACTTTTGGCATCTTGTTTAGGAAATTATTTTTCACCTGAGATCACACAGATAATCTCCCACATTTCCTGCTGTAAGTTACAAAATTCCAAATGCCTTTCTTAGGACTGTTCTGTCTTCTGAGCTCCTGCATCTTTCCATAAAATGTAAGCCAGAGGTTATTTCTATTCTAGTATGTCTCCTCTCAGCACAGAGGGCTTTCAGTTCTGACAGGTGCCAAGAGAAAGACTTCATTGGGGGCTGCAGGCTTGGCTCTCAAAGGCCGTGTGTCCTGCATCCTTCAGCTGCTCCAAAACCCCTAGGAGGCGCCTCCACACCAGATATGGAGCTCCCTACCCTACAGTCTGCTCGGCTCAGAGGTGGTGAAGCCCGTCCCTCGGCCCTGCTCAGCTGTGCCCAGCTCCTGCCCCCATGCTCTCACATCCCAGCAGCCCGCAAGGGTAGCACCTCTGCATCAGCTAACATACTCCTGCCGTCACCCAGCTTCACACTGGGCCTGAGCCTCTGGGGCTCAGGCTTCTCCTTGGTTTGGAAAGAACCACATGAAAGCTTCCTCACCAGTCTTTCAAACCCATCCTCCTCCCTCTTGCTCTGTCTCCTTTCCTGGAATTCCTCCTGATTCTGTATGGTCATTTGGAGGACCCCTCACAACAGTTTGTTATTAGGTCAGATGCTGCTATCTATGGTTTGATTCTGCCCCAAACCTCTTTGGCATGTAACTGAATGAACTAAAGGCTCCTCAAAGGACCAAAACTCTTAGGAGATCACAAAAAGTGTAACATACTGAGGGTGAGGCATGGTGCCCTTTGCCTGTCTGAATACTCCATTTCATTATCACCAGTTAATAGCTGCCTATTTCCTCTTACCTCAGTTTTCTTATCTGGAAGACCCAGTTAATAATCACAGTATTATAGGGGTGCCTGGGTGGCTTAGCCGGTTAAGTGTCCGACTTTGGCTCAGATCATAATCTCACCATTCGTGGGTTCAAGCCCCGCGTTGGGCTCTGTGCTGAACTCTTGCTCAGCGCCTGGAGTCTGCTTCGGATTCTGTGTCTCCTTCTCTTTCTGCCCCTCCCCATCTCGTGCTCTGTCTCACTCTGTCTCTCAAAAATAAATAAATGTAATAAAAATTTTTTTTAAATAAAAAAATAATCGTAGTATTACAGATGAAATGAGACAACACAGGGAAGGCTCACTGTGCTTGGCACTTAATAGGAATCCATAAGTATTTGTTTCCTGTTGTCTTAGCTTGAGTTCCCCAGAAAACAGAGCCTGCAGCCAGTCTTATGCACTGATGCTTTATTGGCTGGCTTCACCCAGGGCAACAAGAGTGAGGGGGGAAAGAGAAGAGAGGGAGGGAGGAAGGAAGAGCAAATACTGGATGGTGGTACTGAGCTGGCATGGCCGGTTATGGGGTCATGCGGGATTTCTCTGAAGAGACCATCTGGAGCCTTGGAGGAGAGAAGAACACCTTACTTTCCAGCACCTTCCTATTTCCTGTCTCTGGCTAATCAAAGTTTGCCCTACGGGGTACTTAGTCCTTGCATTTCTGCACGCCCCTACAAGCCCACCCCCCTGAGACTTCGGGCAACCTCTGGAGAAGCCAAGGCCTCTATGAGTCAGGTGAGCTCAGGTCTGGGGGTCTGAGCTGCTGTGATTCTTGCTGTGGTGGGCAAGATGGAAGCACCTAGTACTCTGGCCCTTGTCCTTAGAGGAGGTGGAGGCAACCAGTGGCACTGGGAGAGGGGGTGATGGTGGTAGCTGCTAGGACCTTATGAGCTCACAAATAGTATGAGCTCTGCCAGGACCACTTGGGCCAAGAATTAAGGAGAGGGGTCAAGGCCTGGGACAAGGAATGTTTGAGGGCCAAGGAGACATAATAGGGAGCATATAAACTGGATCTGGTACATCTTTCACTCTTAGATTTATGTGACCTCTGCTTCCTAGAACAGCGCATCCACATGGATGTAGGTATGTCCATATTCCTTAACTCATTCGACATTTATTTGCACAGTACCCATAAGGGTGCAGAGATGAATGAAGCACGCATCAAGCACATGACTTCATGCACTGTGCAGATAGTCTATTGGGGAAGGACCAGAGGAGTGAACTTTGTACGGCCACTGAATGCTATGCAGAGTTATGTTAGCATCATCGGTTATTCCAGGGCTCAGCAAGAATTTTCTGTAGAAGGCTAGAGAGCAAATAGTTCAGGCTTGGCAGGCCTCATACAGCTCTTGCATTCTGTTTATATCCCTTTGAAAATGCAAACACCTTTCTTAGCTTGTATTCCCAATAAAAACAGACTGGGGGCACTAACAATCTCCCGACCTAAGTGGCTTAGCACATTGAAGGTTTAGACTTGCTCACTTACTGTCCCAGGCAGCCTCAGTGATCTCCTGAGCAGCTAGGCTCCGTGTGGTACTTCAGGGACCCAGGCCACCTCCATCATGTGAGGCCACCGTCTCTGCCATCCTGCGAAAGAAGAAAAGAGGGTTGAAGGCTTGCATGAGACCTTTGAAGAGGCACATTACTTCTGCACACATGTTCTTGGTTAGAATTCAAACAGTCCCAACAGAACCGCAAGGGATATGAGGAAATCACTTTCCAGTATGTCTAGGAAGAGGCAACAGCTTGATAAATAAATTATAGCACTGTCTGTGGCAGAGAGTCAAGAGGACTTTAAGACACGTGCCTGTGTCAGAGGAGCCCAGGATCTGGCTGGGGAGAAAAGTGAGCATGTATGAAAATGTGAGTAACAGTACAATTGCAAACACCGTGTCAAGCATAGCATTCGCAGTATAGTTGCTGACTATATCAGTAACTATACGATAACAAAAGACTGTAAGAGTTCACAGAACCAAGAGATCGAACTGATCTGGAGTAGTTGGATAAAGTTTCATGGAGAAGGCGACTTGAGTTAGGTCTTGAAGGACTGGTGAAATGTAGCCAGAGGCAGAGGAAGGGGGAAGCAGCACCAACAAAAGGGTCACCCTGGAGAAGGTGGCAAAGTCCCGAGTTAACACTTGGTAAAGTGCACGTGCTAACCAGTCCTGATGATTACTGGCCAGGTGAGTCTCAGTTGTTGGGTCTGGGAGACGTTCCTAGGGCAGGGACCCCGAGGTGTGTGTGTGCGCGTGGGAGCTCAGGACAGCAGTTAGAGATGACTTCTGATCGATTTAACCACCTGCTGAAGGATGTTATTCGTCTTTGAACACCCAGGATGGCTCTATCAGTGCCTGCTGGCTAAACATCTGCCCTGCATTGGAGACTAATGGCAGCTGAGGCTGTAAAGTCACGTTGGAGTTAAGTTGTGAAGGGCTTTAACATTTTTTTTCATTTTATTTATTTGAGAGAGAGAGAGAGAGAAAGCACAATCAGGGGAAAGGGGCAGTGGGGGGAGAGGGGGAGGGGGAGGAGGAAGGGGAGGGGGAGAGAGAGAAACAATCTTTAAAAATTTTTTTTAATTTTTAATGTTTTTATTTATTTTTGAAGGAGAGAGAGCAAATGGGGGAGGGGCAGAGAGAGAGGGAGACACAGAATCCAAAGCAGGCTCCAGGCTCCAAGCTGTCAGCAAAGAGCTGGACGCGGAGCTCGAACTCACAGACTGTGAGATCATGAGTGGAACAGAAGTTGGACGCTCAACCGACTGAGCCACCCAGGCGCCCCCCCACCCCACCAAAAAAAATTTTTTTTAACGTTTATTCAGTTTTTGAGAGACAGAGAGCATGAGCAGGGGAGGGGCAGAGAGAGGGAGACACAGAATCCAAAGCAGGCTCCAGGCTCTGAGCTGTCAGCACAGAGCCCAATGACGGACTTGAACTCAGGAACCGTGAGACCACAACCTGAGCTGAAATCAGATGCTTAACCAACTGAGCCAACAAGGCACCACAAATTGTGAAGGGCTTTAAATGCCCAGGTGCTTGGGATTCCCAAAGATGAACATCGTTTATTTTCAGAGACAAAACTTAGGACCCCCCCCCCAATAAACATCTAATAATGAATGAATGGTTAAAAAAACAATAGTCTATCTATACAATGGAATAGCCTGTAATCCTTGAAAATCAAGTTCCTGATGACTCATTGATGACATGGAATAAGAAAAAAATAGGAAACTATCAACTAGAATACCAATAATTAAAACTATAAAGATATTAAGAATAAACATTAAACTGTAAATTATGGTTATTTTTGATAGTAGTGGGATGCTTGATTTTTCTTTTCATAATTTTTTGTGTTTTAACTTTCTGTAATGAGTACATAGAATTTTTAGAGTGACTAACATGTAATAAATATTCTTTTTCAAATGCAAAGCTTAAACATGTGGAGTTTGGTCAGGTGGTTGCTGTTTCTGTTTTATTCTTTCAGTGCAGATGGATCCTATCTTCATATCCACAGCATGCAGGATCTGTTCACCCACATCGTTCAGTTCACAGTGGCTGAGTGCCATCTGTGCCTGTGGTATTAGACTTCGCTTGCCACTGTGCATATGACTGCCCTCCTGACTTGTCATCATTCTTGAAAGGTCTTCCAGGGCACCTGTAATTTTAGCCATTTCCTGAGGCTTCTGGAACTCCAGGGTGAATATCTATATCAGGAAAGCACCTGATCACTGGGAGTAGGAGCTCCGAGATGTGGGAAGGCGGAAGATGGACATAGAACTACAGGGAGTGAGATCACATTCAGACAGAACTTCTCAATGTGTAGATGACAAAAATGAGGCCAGCAAGAGGAAGGCTCCTGCTCAAGATTACACAGTCAGCTAGTGGCAAGTGGGGACTTGGGCCCAGGTCTCCAGCATCCTGTGCTGTCATTAACAGTCACAGGCCTGTAGGGGCACCTGGGTGCCTAGATTGGTTAAGCGTCTGACTTTGGCTCAGGCCATGATATGGTGGTTTCTGGGTTCAAGCCCCTTGTTGGGCTCTGTGCTGACAGCTCAGAGCCTGGAGCCTGCTTTGGGTTCTGTGTGTCCTCCTCTCTCTCTCTGCCCCTCCCCTGCTCAAGATCTGTCTCTCTCAAAAGTAAATAAACATTAAAAAACAATTAAAAAAATTTTTTTAAACAAAACAAATGAGTCACAGGCCTGTAGACAACTGGCTTTTCTAGGTCCTGGTCAAATTCATTTTTTTTTTTGCCCACTTTTCAGATGTAGTGTGGGTTGAAGTTCACTGAATCGTTTCTATTTCTTGTCTATTCAGTTTTGTGGCTCCCCAAGTCTCTTTAACTGCACGCTGATCTTGTTTAATTCCAATATAGTACCAAAATAGTGAAAAGATTCTCTGAAAACAGTTTGGCAGTTTCTGAAAAATGTTCGTAAACACAGAGTTACTGTAAGACCCAGCAAAAGCCATTCCTATATACCCAAGAGACTGTAAGCACACGTCCACTTAAAATCACACACCCATGTTCACAGCAGCATTATCCATGATAGCCAAAAAGTGGAAACCACCAACTGATGAATGGATAAGCAAACCATCCTATAACCATACAATGGCACCTTACATGGCAATTAAGAAGGAATGAAGTGCTGATACATGCTCAAGCATGGATGCACCTTGAGAACGTTTGCTAAGTGAAAGAAGCCAGTCACCAAAGACATGTTGTATGGTTCCATTTGTATGCAATTTCCAGAATGGGCATATCCATAGAGACAGCATAGATTCGTGGTTTCCAGAGGCTGGGGGAAGATGCATGGTAGTAACTGCTAACGGATATGGCATTTCTTTATCGAATGATAAAAATGTTCTGGAAGGAGATAGTGGAGGAAAACCACAATGAGAGTTTTGTAATACAATGATCTACATTTAGAAGCTAGATGCATGAGCCTAACACAGCGTTTATATGCAGGTCTTCTGCTCCAAGTGGAGTGGTGGAATGCATTCTGCCTTATGAGGTAGCTAATGAGATACTAATTAGAATCCTAGTTCCTCCACTAGCCAGATGCAAGGCCTTAGTCAAGTTGCTCACTCTTGATCAACCTCTGTTTCTTCATCTGTGAAATGGGGCAATGAAGTCTGTCTAGCAGGTAGTTGCACGTACAGAGCCTCACACTCATCACTTGGTTGCCTTTGGCTTCCCTTTCTCACCTCTTCTCCTGTCTCGGGAGCTGTGCAATATTGGGGGTGTTTGCCCTCCTTAGCAGGTGCAAGACGACTTCCTGGCACAGGGGTCTGGAAGCTTTTCTGAGTGAGGGCTTCTCAAGTATCACAGGCACAGGCATCATTTCTTTCCCATAGCTTTTCTCTAACTCTGTAGTTGGTGACTAGAACAAGGCTTCTCACACCAAAATGTACACTGAATCGCTTGGGGATCTTAAAATGTAGATTCTGAATTTCTGAGTCACAAGTCTGGGGTGGAACCCGAGAGTCTGCATTTCTAAACATCTCCCAGGTTGTGCTATTGTTTCTCATCCTTGCAAACACCTGCGAAGTATGGTATGAAGTCCCTGGAAATGTTAAGTTAGAATAGCTGATGGACCCCTGAGCATGTAGCAAACTTTGAGTGTCAGTGTAAGGTCCGTAGAGATAAAATAAATTAATATGGGTTCTATAAGAAGCTTGCAGAGATAGCGTCAGAAATACTATCAAGATTTTTTGAAAGTCCTTTCAGGTATTCACAGAAATATCTAGAGCCTTCCACGAGAGCCCAGAGACGACATACGAAATTCTAATTAGAACGATAAATATTCAGAGTTGCATGAAGTGTCCACATTTTCCAAGCACAGCTTTAAACTAGTATCCCCTTCAATCTGCTTAGACCAAGTCTAGGAAGTAGGTAGAAGAGGAACAATTGTCCTTATTTTGTAGATGACAAAGCTGAAGTTCAAGCAGGTTAAGGGGCCTGTGAAGGGCACCTGGACGGTCAGTGGCTGAGCCAGGCATATGGAAGGCCCCTCCTCTCAGCACCTGGGTCCCCTCCCCTCCCCTCCCCTTCCCTTCTGAGGACATGACACAGGATTCTGTGCAACTCCACATCTTCCCTCTGGTGGGTGCACAAACTAGGCAGCTTCAAGGATAAAGAGGCGAGAGAACCTCTAGCAAAGAGTATCGGCAGATGTCTAAGATAATAGAGCTAGTAATAGTCCTACCCTTCTCTTTGCCCCCTGACCCCTATCAGAACTAAAAAATGTCACAGTCTTGCCTACACTAAAACAAGCCTGTTTGGGATCAAAACACCCACGTTGCTATCTTCTTGCTCTCATTGTTTATAGGACACAGGAAGGCCAAAGGTCCCCAGCCTTCAGCGTATCCCCAGACTCCCTTTCACACAGCCTACCATGGCCTATCCAACTTGGCCCCTGAAACCTCTCAGGCCTTTGGCGAGGGGCCCAGTGGGAAGGCAGAAACAATCTCTCTTCAGAGTTGGAGTTTATGTCTGATAATTCATCAGCCGGGCATTCTCAAGTCTTAGGGGTAGGTGTGATTTTCAACCTTAATGTTTTAATTTCCATGCTGGGGCTCCACCCCTGGAGATCTGTGGTGGGGCTCGCATTTCTTCAAGTTTTCCAGGCATGCTAATGGGTAGCCAGAGTGGCAAGGATTTGTGGATCCCCCAACCCCAAAGACAGGTTACTTCTCTCCATTCTGTCCCACGTAGAGAGACTTTGCTCACCCTAGATTAAACATGTTACATGAATTTCATTCCACACAAATTAAGCTGTGTGTAGGAAGTGCAGGCTGGAAGGGAGACTGGTTCATTTCGTGGTTCTACCACTTGCCCCTCTCAGACAGCCCATGAGTGTGTTAGGGGCACAGACCTTTGGGTTTGCCTCCCAACTCCACTGCTGATGAATTCAACACGTTGCTAAATCGTTCCCAAGCCTCAGCTTTCTTATCTGTGACATGGGGCTGTGTTTTGTAGAAGGGATGCAGGGCTGGGAAGAGGGCATACTTGTCTGGCCCTGAGCATGGGGGTCCCTGTAAGGTTTGCATCCTAGGCACCTCACTTGCCTCACCTTGGTCCTTGCTCTGAGTGGGTGCAAGGAGATAGCGCATGCTCAGTGCTTAGCATCGTGTCAGGTGTAAGCCAAGCACTCAATAAATGGTGAGCAGGAGCCAAGAGGTGGGTCTACTACGTGCCTCTCAACTCAGCCGATTCCATTGTGTTTTATTCCACCCCAACAAGTGAAATTCCATTCCTTTCTATTTAACTCAGGTCAACAACCCAATTCCATCCCTCCTCTCCACCCCCCAACTCCTGCAGCTTTCCGAACTGGCCACAGCAACTTAATTTCACTCAGTTCAATTCTTCTAATATCCCCCGACTCCCAGAATTGTCAGATTCAATGACCACAAACACGCAGGGCGCCCAGTTTAGATAATCACGGAGCAATTATTTTAGCATCAGTATGTCCATGCTATGTTCAAGTTTAAACTGGAAATAAATCAGATCAGGCGTAGTGTTATTTGGCCGCGCCACCACCTGCCCTTCACCGCTCAGGCAGAGTTGGGCTCTTTGCTCGCTGGGGCTTTTTCTGCCCGCCTTATGGCATTTACAGTGTAAGACAAGTTTTAAGGGCTCCCTGGCAGACTGGGAGCACCTGGAAGACGACACTAATTCATATCTCTGTTTCTATCACTCAGCATAGCTCCCAGGACCGTTTGAGGAAGATAGGAGGGAAGGAAGGGAGTGAGGGAGCGAAGGAGAAAGAAAAGGAAACAAGGAAGGAAGGAAAGTTTGGTTGTCCACTCATCTGATTTAGCATATGAAAATGGAGAGGCGAAAATTACTCCCTCCTTTGTGCTCAACACTTTGTAATTTCAGTAATTAACACATGCCCAGTGTTTTAACATTTACAAATAGATTACACATGTTTATCTTATTTAATCTTCATATTAAGGCTTTTTTCTAATATTTATTTATTTTTCAGAGAGAGAGAGAGACAGCACGAGCAGAGAAGGGGCAGAGAAAGAGGGAAACCCAGAATCCCAGGCAGGCTCCAGGCTCTGAGCTGTCAGCACAGAGCCCAACACGGGGCTCGAACCCACAAACCTCGAGATCATGACCTGAGCTGAAGTCAGACGCTTAACCAACTGAGCTTCTCAGGCGCCTCTGGTTTTTTCAATGTTTATTTATTTTTGAGAGAGAGAGAATGCAGGAGCAGGGGAGGGGCAAAGAGAAAGGAAGAGTGAATCCCAAGCAGGCCCCACACCCCACACTGTCAGTGCAGAGCCCGACACAAGGCTTGAACCCACGAACCACGATATCATGACCTGAGCTGAAATCAAGAGTCTGACACTTAACCGACTGAGCCACCCGGGTGCCCCTTCATATCAAGACTTTAGAATAGGTCTTATTTTTAACCGCAGGCAGCAGAGTTGGTTACCCACTTACCAGTTATTCCGGGGGTCCCCATCTGTCTCCTTTTGTGAATATTGGGCCTCGGCTTTGTTCCTTCTTCCTGGGCCTCAGAGGGGGTGGGCGCTGCTCCCCGATTCCCAGATCACGGAGCAGCACAGGGCAGGGTGGGGGGCACTCCCTTTGCTAGTCGCCAGTTAGGCACCTGGCACAGTTCTAGAGGGATGCAGGAAAGTCTGGTGAAGGGCTTCGAGGAATGATTCTCCTTGCTCTTCAAAGAGCTGCTGTTCTGCTCCTTGGCTGCTGGACGGTGTTGCGTCTGAGCTTGAGGCCTGGAGAAGGAGCAGTTATCCTGAGCAGACACCAGCAGAGCAGGGAGACGGAAGGAACCCGGGGGCTGAAGAACAGCCTGGAGCTGAGAGCCCACCCTGACCCTCCTCCCTCCCACTTCTCCCTGCGAGACTCTTGATTGTCTCAGCTGTTTTGAGTTGGGTTTTCTGTTCTTTGCACCTGAAAGCATTCCACTCGACACGCTCCTTCTCATGGGTGAGAACAAATTGAGGCATCAGAAGGGAAATGACTTGCCCGGGCCGAGTAGCTGGTAAACCGCAGAAAAGGGTCCCAGTCCCAGCTGTACCTGAGTTCAGGTCCAAGGCTGCCTCCACTATGCCTCGTGCCCCTCGCTCACTATCGTTCCCTCCTTGGGGTTTGCCACCTTAACTCAGATTCCCACTGTTCAGCTGTCTCTTTGGGTTGAGTAAGATATTGAGGACCTTTATAAAAACGCAACTACATTTGTATTTCACTCCTGAACGTGTATGTCTGTGCACTGTGACGGATTGTTCTTTTCTCCCCTGAGAAGTAACAATTAATCCACTTTATTATATCAGCAGATTATCTTTTTTTTTTTAAATCTAATTTCTGGTCAAACAGGCTAACATACAGTGTATACAGTGTGCTCTTGGTTTTGGGGGTAGATTCCCGTGGTTCATCGCTTAAACACAACGCCCAGTGCTCATCCCAGGTTACCATGTGGATACACTTGCTCACACAGGTGACTTTTCTTGTAGCCCAAAGAGGGATTTTTCTCCTTTTGAAAACACGTTTTCCCCAGAAGGATGAAACATTTTATTTTATTTTTTTTATTAAAAAAATTTTTTTTTAAACGTTTATTTATTTTTGAGACAGAGAGAGACAGAGCATGAACGGGGGAGGGTCAGAGAGAGGGAGACATAGAATCCGAAACAGGCTCCAGGCTCTGAGCTCTCAGCACAGAGCCCGACGCGGGGCTCAAACTCACAGACCGTGAGATCATGACCTGAGCCCAAGTCGGACACTTATCCGACCGAGCCACCCAGGTGCCCCAAGGATGAAACATTTTAAAAGCATGTATTTTCGTAGTATGTAGGAATTACAAATAATCATTTTTTTTTTTTTTTAAAGTCACAAGGCACAGGCCTGGTCAGCAGATGTGAGGGCTTTAAATTTGCTTTCAGGTCTCCCTTCTAATTTATTCTTCATCTTTCACAAGTGGTATCAGAACATAAAGATCTCATCCTCCCTGCAGAGAATTAAAAGCACTTCACGTGAAAAATCAACTTTTTTTTTTCCTAGTAAGAAAAATAGTGTGATATCAGGGATTGTGAATATAATTAATGCCGCTGAATTATACACTTAAAAATGGTTACAATGGCACATTTTATGTTATATATTTTTTACCTCGATTTAAAATTTAATGATATATCAAAAGCCTTAAGTTATATACTTTAAATGGGTGAATTGCACGGTAAGTGAATTATATCTCAATAAAGCTGTTAAAAAAAGTAGAAAGGGCTATTATTTCCATTAAGAAAATGTTGTTTTCCATTGGCATTTACGTTTCTTAAAAAGTGACCTGATGTCTAAATCATTTCAACTTCGTTAATAAAAGGGACCCATGTGTGATCACCCATGTATAAACATCAGTGGTAGTTATCACAACCTTTATAATAACTTCTTTGGGGTAATGTTTTATTTATTTTGTTTATTTGTTTATTTTTAATTTTTTAATGGTTGTTTATTTTTGAGAGACAAAGAGAGAGAGAGAGAGAGAGAGACCTCACAAGCAGGGGAGGGGCAGAGAGAGAGGGAGACACAGAATCGGAAGCAGGCTCCAGGCTCTGAGCTGTCAGCACAGAGCCCAACGTGGGGCTTGAACTTGTGAGCCGTAAGATCATGACCTGAGCCCAAGTCAGTCGGAGCCACCCAGGCACCCCTATTTTTATATCATTTGAAACTTTCAGAAAAGTTGTTAGCATTTTACATGCTCTTAAAATAACATAGGACACATATAGACACACAAAGAGGGGAAATTTGGACAATTTAAAGTAAGTATTATGCCATGCCATCAGGAGAAAATCCCATCATACAAAATAAACACAACTTTGAAATAACTAAATTTCACCACTTTAATACAATTGAAGTTCAGCATACAGCGGTTTCACTACCCAATGATAAAGCGCCTGGGCTCCTCACAAGTAAGGAGTTTGTGTATTACAGTTATGTGCTCCACATTTTTACACAAGGAAGCCATTCAAGTGCATACTTTATTTATTTATTATTTTTTGAGAGAGAGAGAGAGAACATGTGAGTGGGAGAGGAGTAGAGAGAGAGAGAAAAAATTTTTTTTTTAAATTTTGAGAGAGAAACTCTTAAGCAGGCTCCACACTCAGCACAGAGTCTGAGTTGGGGCTTGATCCCAAGACCTTGGATCATGACCTGAGCCGATGTCAAGAGTCTGACACTCAACGGACTGAGCCACCGAGGCTCCCCCAAATGCGTACTTTAAAATGGGAATACACTTAATACATGGCCTTTAAATTGTTTTAAAATTTTTCAGTGCAGGGGTGCCTGGGTGGCTCAGTCGGTTGAGCATCTGACTTCAGCTCAGGTCATGATCTCACAGTCTGTGGGTTCAAGCCCCACGTCGGGCTCTGTGCTGACAGGTCAGAGCCCGGAGCCTGCTTCAGATTCTGTGTCTCCCTCTCTCTCTGCTCCTCCCCAGCTCGTGCTCTGTCTCTCTCAAAAATAAATAAACATTAAAAAAAATCAGTGCCAACATCTACAAATATGCACTTCTTGCAGCAAACTCCCATTTTCTCTTTCATAGGGTTCTGGGTCCCCTCCCCAGCTTCACAGCTCCCGCAGTGTATCCCTGGGGAAATGTCCTTTTCCAGCCCCTCTTCTCTCCCTGTTCCTGCCCTTCCAGGCTTGGAAACCTGAGAGGGAAACCAGTCTTCTCCCACAACTGACTGACTGTGATGGGGAGGAGGTCCCCCTGGTTGCTCTAATTGCTGATCTTTGGGATGGCCAGGGGACCTTGGTCCCTGAGCCACCTCATTGTCAAGAGGTTCCGTGTGGATGGGTAGAAGCTCCATCCAGCCCCAGTGTGACAGGACTCAAGCTCACGCAATCCCTTTGACATCGGTCGGCGCAGAATTGATCAGGCTCCCAACTTCCGGCTGCCTCACTCCACCCCCACCTCATGTGCATCCCCCACTGGCGGTACCATGCTGCAGCTTGCTCTCCCTGTCTCTTTACTTTCCAGCTCTGGACCCCCCAGCCGTACTTTTCCAGAAATGGGATTAGAGGATGTTGGTTTGAAACCCTCTTAGGAACTCCCCTGGTGTAACCTGAGAAGGGTCGGTGCACAGAGAGTTCAGAGAGACTGAAGAAAGAGGCAGCCACTCCAGGTTGGTCCTGGCAATTTTAATAAGCAAAGGGAACTTACATATGAGGCTCGTCTGGCTGCAGCAAGACCAATAGGTCCCTGCAGCCGCCCTCCAAACCCTTAAAAGTTTACAAAGAGGATTTAATTGGGTTTAGTCACGCCTACAAAGTAGATGTTCTCAACACATCACTGTCTCAAGGCCAGGTCCTTGGTGCTGCCTCTGGGAGCAGGAAAAGCCAGCAGAACTCACTTTCCCAGGACAGGGGAGGAGTGAGGAGCCTCCCAGTGCCCGGGTCTGGCTTATAAATCAATCTGAGGTCATGTCTTTGCGATGATATTCCCCAGCAGAGGAAGTGGCCCTGGTCCCTTCTAGCTAACTCACCCTAGTGAGCCTCCTCTTCACCTCCCCCAGCTCTGCTCAGGCCAGCAAGCTCTGAGGCCCTACAAAAGATTGTCTCAGGGTCATTATCTTGGCACTTCTACTGTTGGCCTTTATGCATGGGACCAATCAGGGGACCCTCTCACAATGGCAGGAGATGGCAAAAAAGTCATCTCAATTTACAAACGTGCTCACCCCTCAAAGTTAAGCATCAATCCCCCTCCCCCAGTGCATCTTGCAGGGACCCAGGGTGGAATCATGGGGCTCGGGTGGGAGAAATGGGGTGCTGGTTCTCTAGAAATGATGTTTTGCATGTTAGAAAATTTGTACAGGGGTAGCTGGTGGAGTTGTTCTAAAAATGTGAGGTTTCCAGCTATGGGCTCTCACAGGCAATTCTGGAAAAGAGGAAAGATCCCACCGTCATGATATGTTGTTCAAATATAGTGAGGCAGTGCTACCCCGGGGACATTTATGAGCAGAAAGAGGGGCAGGGGTTAGGGATGGGGCTGAGGTAGGGCTGCTATTTGAAGGAGACACCTGCTGGGGAGCAGGAAGGAGCCTTCCAGCCAGGGAAGAATGTTTGCTAAGACTCTGTCTTGAAAGGATAGGGCCTTTTCAGGAAAGAGCCTGGGAGTGCCTGGGCAGGGAAGAGAGATGATTTTAGCAAGTGGGTTGCAGCCAGTTATGAAGGATATGGGGGTCCACATAAGGAGCATGGGCTTCTGTTGACTTAATGGGACACTCCAAGAATCTTCAAGTAGGAGAGTAACACCATGGTATTTTTTGTGTACTGTCTCCTTATGATAAAGACTATTACAACGAACTATATATTTATAAAGTTTCTACTTCTAACATGTTTCTAAAGTCATAGGATATACATCAATATCCCAGAATGAAAATTCCCATAGGATTTTATTTATATAAAATTTATTTAATTTATATAAAACTATTATTTATTTATAACTAAATTAAAAGTAAATACATTCTTTGTGTAGCTATTTTAATATAGCAACATAGTATATATTTTCATTTCTACTGAATTATAAGCCCTGCTAAATAACTATAAAGTCTGAGCAAAACTGCCAAGTCTATAAAAAAATAAAATTCTATAGAAAACCATTTTTTATTTTATTTTTTTAAAGTTTATTTATTTATTCGGAGAGAGAAGACAGTGTGAGTGAGGGAGAAGCAGAGAGAGAGGGAGAGAGAGAATCCCAAGCAGGCTCTGCATTGTCCGCACAGAGCCCTATGTAAGGCTCGAACTCACAAACTCATGAACCATGAGATCATGACCTGAGCCAAAATCAAGAGGTGGACACTTAACCGACTGAGCCACCCAGGCGCCCCTAGAAAAACATTTTTAAAATTTCATTTTCAATTAAAAAAATAACTTTGTTTTGAAGAGCTTCACCTAGAAACTACTGACACAGAGCTGTGCTTATACGGCATACAGGATTTTCCCACCTTGCAGTGACACAGGTAAATGATTCAGTATTTTTTTGCTGTTAGAAAGAGTAACCGAGTTTCAGAATAAAAGTATTTTCCCTGGTTCTTCACAACTCACTTTGAATATTGTGTGGCTATTTCTAAAGCTACCTGTACTTCCTGTTCTTATTTTAAAAAAATTAAATCTATGGAAGAGTGGCAAATAATACAACATTTGCTTACTCTTCAATGAGATCCGCTAGCTTTAACATTTTAGTGCATTATATATATTCTATATATTGACATTTTGGAAAATCATGGGCACAGGTTTTGTAGCATGTCCCTTAATTTGGATTTGTCTGGCTGTTTTGTCATGATTAGGTCCAGCTTACGAGTTTTTGGCAGAAACAGTGTGTCCTCCTCAGTGCATCATACCAGGAGGCACATGATGTTGGTTGTCTCGTTAATGGTGAGGTTAACTTTGATCAGTTTGTTAAGGTTGTGTTTCTAGATCTTTCAACTGTAAAGGGACTCTTTTCACTTTGTAATTAAAAATACACAAACCAGGGGTGCCTGGGTGGCTCAGTAGGTTGAGTGACCAACTTCGGCTCAGGTCATGATCTCATGGTCTGTGAGTTCGAGTCCCGTGTTGGGCTCTGTGCTGATGGCTTGGAGCCTGGAGCCTGCTTCAGATCCCATGTCTCCTCTCTCTGCCCCTCACCCACTCATGCTCTGTCTCTCTGTCTCTCTCTCAAAAATAAATAAACGTTAAAAAATAATAAATAAGTACACAATAATAAAAAAATACACAAATCATTGGGGGGCCTGGCTGGCTAGGGTCATTAGAGCATGTGATTTTTTTTTTCTTTTTTTTTGAGCGTGCAACTCTTGATCTCAGGGTGGTGAGGTCCAGCCCAGGTGTAGAGATTACTTAAAAACAAAATATTAAAAAAATTTTTTTAAATACACAATCATTTATTAGTATAATAGTTAGAAAATGATGATTTTCTTACTCATCATTTCTTCTACATTTATTATTTGACAGGAAGAGCTTTCTTTCTCCTTACTGTTTCCTATCCCTTAATTAATTATTTATCTATTTGTATATCTGTTTGTGTTTATAAGTGTCAATATGGGCTAATAGAGTCTTTGGATGGATAACATCTTATAATCTTTTACAGTTATTATTTATTTTGATGCCCAAATTGTCTCTGGTTTGTCCAGTAGGTAACCTTTTCCCGCTGTTTTTTTTTTTTTAATGTCCCTATCAGCTTTTTAAAATTAATTGGGATATTTCCCATCTAAAAAATTTCAAAACTCCCTCATTTTCTGGTCCTGCAAGATGTTCCAGACTCACCTTCTACTTCTCTGCCCAAGTCCTGGAATCAACTATTTCTCTAAGGAGCCCTTGGTGCTTTTACTGGACAATGGTGTTTGGAAACCAATATTTGGGTGCTGAATGTGATATAGAATTTAGAAAAATAAAACAGAACTCAGCACATTATGCAGGGGCAGTTGCACAGGGAACCAGACAAAAGGCCTTCTCCTTTCATGTCTTTCCTGGGAGGGCACTTGGGCATTAGTGGCCTTACACTTAGCAACACGTGCTTCTCTGAGCTGGGCTGGCTGCCAGAAACCCAACTGCAGAAAGGATGGAGCCTTCTTTATGGCCACCTGCCCTCTTTTGCTGCCTCCTGGGTATTGAAGTCCCTCAGGTTCCTGCCTTTAGTGAACCCGAGAGCTTGTCCTGCTCTGAAACTTTCCAGTTCCCTAGATCCAAAAAGGTACCTCCCCCACCCCCTTCTCCCAAGTGCTCCAGGCTTTGGAAATAGGAACATGAAGATTTGCACTCAAATTGTGGTTCCTCTACCTGTGTAACTATGTATTAATGTTCCTGGGCCTCAGTTTTCTTATCTTTAAACTTTCTTATCTTTCTTATTCTTACTATCAAAAAACAAATTACCGTGAAAGTGCTTTGTGAACCATAACACCTCCATAAAAATGTAAGAGGTCATTATTACTATAAATTAAATCTTCTGATGTATTAATAGCTTAAGGAGTTAATGCTTCTGGGTTATCAAGGCAGCCTGATGAGCCGGGAATCTCTTTGAAGCCAGAGAAATCCAGTCTGCTATTAATTACTTGGGTGCCCTTGGGGAAAAATCACTTAAACTCTCTGGGCCTCAATTTCTTCATCTATAAAATGGGAACACAATACCTACCTGTAGTTTGTTACTGGGTGTCTGCTGAGCCTCAGGCTTTCTAGACTGACCAGGACTGGAGTGGGAAGGGGAGGGGAGGAGAGGCTTGAGGGTTGGGGTGACATCACTACTGTAAACTCTCCAGGTGACTCCAATGTTAAGTGAGTTAATAAACCCAACTCCTGTTGACCTTTCTCCTCTCTCCCTTTGGGACAAAGACCCAGACTAATGGTGGCACCTTAGGCCTGGGGGCAAGGTGATGAGGAGGGCACTTCTGTATGGGCAAGCCTTTCAGAGACTGCCTCTTTCCTGAGTGTATTTAGGTCGAAGGTTTTTTTTTTTTTTTTTAAGTTTATTTATTTTGAGAGAGAGAGAAGGAATGTCAGCAGGGGAGGAGCAGAGAGAGGGGGAGAAAGAGAATTTCAGGCAGGCTGTGGGCTGTCAGCACAGAGCCCTACCCAGGCTCGATCTCACTACTGTGAGAACCTGACCTGAGCCAGTATCAAGAGTTAGACGCTTAACCAACTGAGCCACCCAGGCTCCCTGAGGTTGAAGTTAAGTGACATCATGCTGATGCCTCTATCTCTCATCACTCCCACCCCAGGTACATAGGATCTTATTTTTAAAACTCTCCTTAATGATAGGTATATACTGAAATGTTGAAGCTGCCTGTTCAAAACATCAACAACATACTTAAATGTGTAATAAGCACATTATGCATTTAACCTGGGGTTACACAGAGGCTTGTCATCTTGACCATATGTTGTGCTGTCGGGGAGAGGTTTCCAGGAAACCACGTGGGTGCCCTCCAGCCAGACCCTTCAATGTCGGGCTGGTCCCTGGCCCAGATTTGAATAATTTTGGCTTGGGAATTACAATGAAGCTTTGTGTTTATATTATGGTTTTGCTAGCACGGCTTTCGAGCTGCTATAATTTAGTGCCTCTACTGCCAAAGACGGAGGGCGGTGTCCCCTTGCACTGTCAGAGGGGTGACGGAAGAGAAAGGGAAATACCCAGGAGTCCTGGCTGCTAAGGTCCAACCTTCCTCCCTCGAGCAGAGGTCTTTGCTTCCTTGAGATCTTTCCCTTACTGCGCAGATCTTGCAATAAATAGTGCAGGTGGTTCTCAAACTGTTTAGGTGGTAAACACCCAGAGGTTACGGGGAGGTTTCAGCTACTGAGCATTGACCTCCTATTGCCAGTTGCTTCATGTGCATTATTGTGTCTAATCGGACCTATACCCTGCAAGCTGGATATATCCCTACATATTTTCCAGTGATAAAAACCAATGCTCAGAGAGGTGACAAAGTTGTCCAAAGTCACACAGCTAGTAAGTGGCAAGACCAAGCTTGGAAACCAAGTCTGATTGGCAGACTGCAGGGGGGAGGAGCCAACATGGCAGAGAAATAAGGGGATCCGAAGTTTCCTAGTCTCACAAACAAAGCAGTGTCGAAGCTAAAGGACTTTGAACTCTGAGAGTCCGGGAGGAAAAGAGACAGTCGCGCTTCCAGGGACCCACCGGGACAACCTGACGAGCCACAGGACTACTTCAAGGAACAAATCAAAGCACACCTAGTGGAGGGTTCAAAACATCACCACGAGTAGGGAGAGAAAGTAACCAAACTCACAACAAGAGAGAGCAAGTAACACTCTCCAAAAAACACCTCCTGAAGGGCCAGGCCCTGGACAGTGCATGACCCCTCTTTAATATAGTAGTGCTCACAGGTGCAGGACACATAACAAGCTTTTAAAACACATATGGGACAGAAAACTAACCAAAATGATGAAATGGAAGAATTCACCTCAAAAGAAATTCCAGGAAGAAATGACAGCTAAAGAATTGCTCAAAACAGTTATAAACAATACAACTAGACAAGAATTTAGAATAATAGTCATAAGATTAATTGCTGGACTTGAAAAAAGCACAGAAGACAGCAGAGAATCTATTGCTGCAGAGATCAAAGAACTAAAAAATAGTCATGAGGAATTAAAAAATGTTGTAAATGAGGCGCAAAATAAACTAGAGGCAGTGACAGCCAGAATTGAAGAGGCAGAGGGGAGAATAGGTGAATTAGAAGATAAAATTATGGAAAAAGATGAAGCTGAGAAAAAGAGAGATAAAAAAATTCTGGATCACGAGGGGAGAATTAGAGAACTAAGTGACTCAATGAAACAGAACAATATCTGTGTCATAGGAGTTCCAGAAGAAGAAGAAGAGAGAGAAAGGGGCTGAAGGTTGTGCTTGAACAAATCAGAGCTGAGAACTTCCTCAATTTGGAGAAGGAAACAGACATTGAAATCCAGGAGGCACAGAGAGAACTCTCTTCAGACGTAACTTGAATCGATCTTCTGCACGACGTATCATAGTGAAACTGGCAAAATACAAGGATAAAGAGAGAATTCTGAAAGCGGCCAGGGATAAACGGGCCTTAACCTACAAGGGTGATTGGCAGACTCCCCTTTCAATGTTCAGCTACGTGAGTCCACGAAGCCCAAATGATCCAGCTCCACCAGCTCCTCTGGTTTACAGAAATACGAGGGTTCATAAGCAAGGCTTGCCCCTCCACAAAATAATCAAGCCAACAAGCAGTACTTGCAGAAGTTCTGCTCTCCTTCCAGAATGATTTTGTCTTGCCTCTATGACCACCACCACGCAGACATGACAATAATTGTGTTAAGAGGCAGCAAGGAAAGGCATTTCTCTCACTCTGGCACCAGGGGACTGTTCACAACCTTATCTGGAAAGCTCATTGTATGGACACATCTAGAATACACCACAAGCCATCAAGACTTGTCTCCGGATTTCAAGCCCAAGGTGTCCACTCTACTTTTGTGCCCATCCTCTCCTAGTCCCTCTGGGTAGCAAACCAGAGTTGTAATGAATTTGTCTTAAAATCCAGTCTTGATTTTAAAAATTCAGGTCCATAGGGGCATCTGGGTGGCTCAGTAGGTTGAGTGTCTGACTCATGATCTTGGCTTGGGTCATGATCTCAGAGTTAGTGAGTTTGAGCCCCTCACCAGGTTTCTTGATGACAGCCCGGCGCCTGATTGGGCTTCTGTGTGTGTGTCTCTCTCAAAATAAATAAGTAAACTTAAAACAAAAATCAGGCCCATAGAGTTTTAGATTCACAGCATTTTAGAGCTGGAAAGGATCTTAAAGATTAATGATTTAAATCTCCTTTATGTTGGAATGAGCACTGGGTGTTGTATGGAAACCAATTTGACAATAAATTTCATATATTGAAAAAAATAAAAAATAAAAATAAATAAATAAAAAAGAGCAAACAACAAAAATAAATAAATCTCCTTTATGTACAGTTGGGGAAACTGGGATCTCAAGCTGTGTAGACGCTGCTGAGGTTACACTGTGAAATTACTGTCCAGAACACGGCATTACTGGGGTGCCTGGGTGGCTCAGTCAGTTAAGCATCCGACTTCGGCTCAGGTCATGATCTCATGGTTTGTGGGTTCAAGCCCTGCGTCGCGCTCTATGCTGACAACTCGGAGGCTGGAGCCTGCTTTGGATTCTGTATCCCCCCCCTCTCTGCCCCTCCCCTGCTTGTGCTCTCTCTCTCTCAAAAATAAATAAACATTAAAACAAACAAACAAACAAAACCCACAATTCTTTAAAAAAAAAAAAAAAAGACCACGGCATTACTAAGAAAGGCTAAGTCAGGTCCTCCCTTTCCCCTTGTCATTGTGTCCCAGAGTTTTATTCCTGACACCTTGATTCCCATTCTGGAACCTACTTCTGGGAAGACTCCATCAAGGGATGAGGCAAGATGGGCAGGGCCTGTGGCATCTATGGGTGGGCACAGAGGAAGGGATGGGAAGTCACCCACCCTCAACCTCAGGCCACAGCTCAGGATCAAATGTAGCTTGGTGAGATGTTGGTTGCAGAGCATCTTTGCCCCAGAAACCAGGAGCGTTTAGATGCCACAACTCCATGTGGCAGGAGAGGGATGGGGCATTTGGCAAAGTCCCTCAAAGGGAGGCCAGTGTGAGCAAGCCCTGGTGACAGGGAATCCAAGGCCTGGGTCCTGGTTCCCACTCTCCCGGAGGACCAGCTCTGATCTTGACAGCTTTGGCCCCAGCCCCGCCCCTGGCGTATGGCAGGTGCTTAGTGCATTATTGCCTTTGAAACCCCCTGCAGAGCCACACATGGGATCCAGTGCATTTCTGAGGTTTCTCATCTTATTTGGGACAAAGAAGAGTATCTCATTCTTATCCCACAGGTTCAGCTCTGAATGACTTCGCCTGTTTTTCAAGAACCCCAATCTATCTTTAAAGGAAGAAGATTGGTTACTATTGATAAGATTCAAAGGAAAGTGCCACAGACTTTGAAGGCATTTCTACAGGAAGAGTTCCCAAAAGGCTCAGCCCAGGGCGGTGATTCTCAACCCTCTGCATGTTAGAACCGCCCGGTGAGATGTGAAAAATCCCCATGCCTCGGCCCTGCCTGCCCAACTCAATTGAATCTTGGCAGGTCGGGCCCGGCATCAGTGTATTAAAGCTTCCCAGTGATTCCGATGTGCCAGGTTGCGACGCCCAGTGCAGGAAGTGGAGTCCTCCAAGGTGCTTCCTTTGAAAAGAACAGCAGTGGTTTGGAGGGCTTAGCTCCCGTGTGATTGCTGCAAACTAACCTTAACCACTTGGTCATTCCAGTTTATCCCTGGCAGTGGGCACATCTCGGTTCGTTTCATTGATCTCATTTACTTCAGGTGCAGCCGGATGTCCCGGACGGCAGCTTATAGATGCCTCCAGCCTGTTACACACTTTGAAGTGGAAAAGGAAAAAATGGTCTGTAACAAACCGGAAGGATCTTGCTGTCATTTGTCACTCCACTGGTTGGTCCAAAACCGTTACTCTCTTTGCTTCTTCCTCTTTGCTGCTGGAGAAATCCCCGGTGTCTGCTGGTGATCTTGGGAAAGTTACTTGAAGTCTCTGGGCTCGGATTTCTTCATCTATAAAATGGGAATAATACTGGCCTCATAGCATCGAAGGAAGGAGTAAAAGGAAATTGTGTTGGTTAAACACCTGGCCCAGGTGAAGGTACTCACTGAATAGTAGCTAATGTTTATATTCACGGAGTTGCCCGGATCTTCATTCTAATACAAAACACCCAAAGAGTTTATTTATTTATCTATTTTTTAAATTTTTATTTATTATTTTTGAGAGAGAGAGGGAGGGAGGGAGGGAGGGAGGGAGAAGGAGACAGAGGATCCGAAGTAGGCTCTGCGGTGACAGCAGAGCGCCTGATGCGGGGCTCAAACTCACGAACCACAAAATCATGATCTGAGCCGAAGTCAGACGCTCAGCTGACTGAACCACCCAGGTGCCCCTCCAGAGAATTGATTTTTAAAGAGGATACTGTGTTGGTCAGGTCTATTTTAATGTGCCTAAGAAAGGTGAAGAATTCCCACTTCTTTACTCTTCACCGCTCAGATGTGAATGCTGAGTTCACCGTTAGCCACTTACAATGGTGGTTGGTTGTCCCTCTGGTGGATGTGAATCCAACATTATCATCACAGGGGTGGCCACAGTGCAGTGCTATAATGGAAACCCGAAGGTGAGAAAGTCCTTTAGTATACCATGTTTCACAATCGGAAGGGCATCTCGAATCTCTGACATGCTTTCAGGTTCTGACTGCTTTCAAAGTCGGGGACAACAGATCTGAGCAGAGATTCCCTCATCGGCAACGGTACTAACCCCTTACGCTTATAAGATGCTTTCAGACTTCAAATATTTCCCGCATTCATTGCAGCAACCATGGGAAAAAGGCAGGGGAGCCTTACGCCCATTTTACAGATAGAGAAACTAAAGAACTAACGTTTCTCCACAGAACGGGGGCTGACATGTCCGGTATTTCCAAGAAAGTACTCTGATGCCAATAGCCCCACGAGGAGAGGTCAAGTCCACTCAGTAACGATTTGCTATTTCTACCCTGGGCTGGGCACTGTTTGAGTGTCGGGAAGGATAGTGAAGGGGACAGACTTAGTGCTGTCCTCACGGAGCTGAATCAGGAGAGTCACTCGGTCTCCAATTTGTTCCTCTGCTCAGGATGGTTCCTCTGTCCAACCTGACCTTAGCAAGGAGTCTCTAATGTAAATCTCTACCAGGCAGGTGCTCCAGAAAAGGCAGCTACTGTTGTTCGCCAGCCAGACCCAGGCCTCCCCCACGCCCACGGCTCATGGCACGCCATCCCGTTTGGTCAGCGAGTGCCCTCCGAGGCTGGTGATCAGAGCCCCACACATGTCATCGTTCCCGTCTCAGACATTTGAGGTCTGTGGGCCAAGCCAGAGTCCGGCGGCCAGAGGCCCGTCCTCACTTGGCGATCCAAAGCTAACAGAGGAGCCTCCTTGGCGGTTATTCCCCTTCACCACAGTTTGGATTACAGATCTCTGGCCGCAGGCCTGGTGACTTCTGTGTCAGGTGCTGAGGTGGAAAAGCAGACTCCAGGGAGGCTGGGGAGCTATTTTCATCTGTCCTGACAGCTTAAAACACCAGCTTCTCTTGTGCCTTATTTAGATGAATAGTCTTGACCTAAAAGAAGTCAAAGCTGTGACTCAGTTGAGCTCCCAAGTTGCCCAAAATGCTCTGGGCTCCCGTCTGGGGCTATTCTGAACATCTTTAGATGGTTTAAGGTGGACGCCATGTTTGGGCAACTGAAAGAGGTTTTGGAAATCATTCCCCTGGATTCGGGGGCCAGAATGAAAACCACTGGTGTTTGGGATCCCAGCTTGCTGTTTTGGCCCACTCTGATTTTAAATAGCATGGGTGGGATGTGGACCTGTCCATTCAAAGACAAACGTGTTTCCATCCCTCTGAGCCACAGCGTATGGGACTTGTAGACATACCGAGGTGAGCCCGGAGACCAGATCCCATCTGAGGAGCCACACTGCTATGTTCACCAGGGCCACGCTGCCTTGCAGGAAGGGCCGTGGCAAGGTAAACACACTCATTTCAAACCTCTTCTCAACACCAGGCTGGCCTGAGGAATAGGCCAAGTTCGCCTCCCGTGTCCTCTGATGCCCTCTGGTCACTGCACGCCCCCTTGACCCGGCCCCCACTGTTGAGTCCTGTCTGTGTCTTCCTTTCCAGGACAGTAACCTGTCCTCCAAAATGGTCTGTTTGCCTTGCCGTAGCCATATCATTCAACCACTACTTTTGGGGTGCCTGGGGGGCTCAGTCGGTTGAGCGTCTGACTCTCGATTTCGGCTCAGGTCGTGATCTCGCGGTTTGTGAGTTCGAGCGCCACATCAGGCTCTGTGCTGTCAGCACTGGTGTTTGGAATTCTGTCTCTTCCTCTCTCTCTGCCCTTCCCCCACTTACTCTCTATCTCTCTCTCGGAGTAAATAAAAACAAAACAAAAATGATTGCTTTTTCTTCATGTGGAACCTCGAGTGGCAAGAGAAAAATATGTTCTTCACGTTGTCCCAGTGTCCAGCCTGCCCCGTCCCAGGATCTAAGCAGGATGCACAGACAAGAAGAGGTGGCCTGCTGTGAGGGCAAATACGTGGGTTCTGGGGACTTGGTTCAAATCCCACCCATGCTACTTTACTTCCTAGCTAGGTGACCACGGTCTAAGGCTCTTCACCTCTCAGCCTTAGTTTCCCCTTCTGTGACAGCGTCATGGGTCACAAATCTGAAGAAACATTTCTACCAATGGCTTCAGACAAACATCAGCAATAATCGCGGGCCTGGTACAAGTTTTAAAATCAGCCTTTGGTCTGACGTCAATGCCAATAGCACTCCACCGTCCACCCCAACACTGACAGGCTTGAGTACGTTGCATTTAGTGGTATGACAGCGACGCTCGGGAGCACATGGGCGGTCGCTGCAGTGTAGGCTCGGCAATAGCCAGACTATTTGGCTTGTATCTGAGGGCTTCCGGTTCCTGGCTGAGTGGTCTTGGGCTGGTATCTTGGTTGCCTCATTTAGAAGTGAGGGTACTAACAGTGCCACAGGTATCTCACAGTATCTCACAGTGTTGTGATAAAGATGAAATGAGTTGATTCATGTGAAGTTCTTAGAACTTAGAACTAATGCCTCGCATCAAGAAGGCACTCGATAACTATTATAACTAGCAGTTTCCATGTGTGGAGAATGTTCAGAGGCATCATCTCATTTGCGTTTGATTCCTACAACATCCTGTGAGGGGCAGAGAATCCTATCCATTTACAAATAAGGAAACTCAGATTCACATGATGACACATCTCATCTGAGGACAGAGGCCAGTTTTCTGACTCCAACACCAGTGCTCTTTCTATTGTTTTCTGCCACATGGACAAAAGTACTCGTTTTTTTTTTTTTTTTTTTTTTTTTTTTTTTTTTAGTGTTGATTCATTTTTGAGAGAGAGAGAGAGCATGAGCTGGGGAGGGACAGAGAGAGAGGGAGACCCAGAATATGAAGCAGGTTCCAGGCTCTGAGCTGTCAGCAGAGAGCCCGATGCAGAGCTTGAGCTCACGAACCACGAGATCATGACCTGAGCTGAAGTAGGCCGATCAATTGACTGAGCCACCCAGGCGCCCCCAAAAGTATTCTTAAAACTAAACAACAAAAGCCCATTAGAGTCAAGTCATAGGTCAATGTTTTTAGAAATTCTTGTCAAGGGCTAGACAAAATCAAGCCAAGTTTTAGATGTGACTTTTGAGTGATGGGTTCCCCACTCCAATGTCTGCAGCTTTGTGGAGTGGCCAAGTCACTCTGAAAATTGAAAAATTTGGTTAAAGGCAGAATCCAATATTCCAACCTGAAAAACAGCTCCAGAAATACAGAGCAGTAAATGTAACCTGAACCCTGTGCCCACGGAAACTTTGATAGCAAGGCACTGATTACTCATTCTGTTCCTCTATCCATCCGTCAATCTGTCCATGCAGTCATTCTTTCATCCCACGTGTATTTATCAAGCTCTGACTCTTAGGGCCACCTCTTGAGTTACTTATGGCTCGCCCAGTGGTCACAGTTAGCTGTAGCCAGGAACAGTGTCCCTGGCACCTCTCTTCAAGGGGCAAACTTGGCTCAAAGCCGCAGCTTGGCCTCCCTGGTTTGCCCCTTCCCTCCCTCCTTCCCTTTTAATCTGGGCCAGTGTCCTCAGACGTGGCAAGGATGGTGATTTCCCAAAGCACGTCTATTATTTTGTTTCTATATTTGGCCCACCTGGATGTCATGCATTTAATTTCAAAGCACCATTAGACCCTGTTTTTTCTTGGCTTCTTAGAAACAAGGCACCCTAGAGCTGCCTCTTGGGCCCTCCCCTACCACATACAGCTGGTTACACCTACAACCTCTCATCAGAAGAGCCCAGAATGATGCCTCCCTGCTGCCATTGTCAGGCATCCGTGCCTGAGTCACCTGGCTGTTGGGAACATGGATGTCCCAAGCTCTTCTCCACTGAGTGGGTGGGGAAGGTGGGGGAAGGGAGGCTGAGTGTCAGCAAAATGGCGAGCACTTAGCACTAGAAGGCAGGAGACCTAGGTGCTTGCTCCTTCTTGCCCTAGATCTCTTAGTAACTCACTTGCTTTCAAACCCTAGGCAAGCACTTTCCCCTTTCTCCAGTTTCTTTATCTGTATCTCAAGGATAGGCACCCACCCGTGGCTATAGTGGGACCACTAGAGGCAATATGACGTCACAGGCTAAAAGGTACCAGTCCTATCTAAAAATTAGTTATTATGGATGACTGGTTGCTATAGGGACAAAAGAGAGTCCTGCTGATTCAGATATCTGACCCCTGCCACTTGCTTAATGCTTTTAAGATAAACCAGCCTCTGTGATTCATGCCCAGACAGTTTTAGAAAAAGTTGAGAAACCAGAAGTCTGTCACACAAGTTCATACAACTCATATGGCAAGTACTTAGAGATGATATCGCTGTTGGTGCCTATGGTTGTAAAAATGCCACATGGTTTCAAAATACTTAGTGTCTTAAAAGGCACTAGTATAATATTCATCAGTGTGGGTAGGTCTTTTATGCTTCTTTTTCTCATTGTGCACACATCTCTGTTTCTTCCTATACCTATTCCACTTCATTTATTTTATTTTAATTTGAGAGAGAGAGAAAGAGAGCACAAGTTGGGGGTGAGGGGCCGAGGGAGAGAGAGAGAATCCCAAGTAGGCTCGACGTTCAGCACGGAGCTGGATGTGGGGCTTGAGCCTATGACTGTGAGATCATGACCTGAGCTGAAATTAAGAGTCTAACACTTAACAGTCTGAGCTGCCCAGGTGCCCCCCAACTTCATTTATTTTTTAAAAATTACTTTGCCTTATTGAGGGGGACACCTGTTGGGATGAGAACTGGGTGTTGCATGTAAGCGATGAATCACGGGAATCTACCCCCAAAGCCAAGAGCACACTGTATACACTGTATGTTAGTCAACTTGACAATAAATTACATTAAGAAATTACTTTACCTTTTTATTCCCATTTCCCCTGGTATTTCTCCCCTAAACTGGTCATGACTAAAAAACAAGGTTAAAAACCACAATTCAAGGTTCATTGTCCTTACCTGTATTTATTGAAAGTTTAAATATCCTGTTCCAATTTTTGAATTGGATGGATCGAATATTTTATGAATGGTAAAGCCATCAAGCAGAAAAGCTTATTTTTTGCCAACATACTAGAATTTTTACAAGAGAATGTTTTGGAACTATTTGTAGGGGATTCTTTTTTAAATCCTCAATGAGAACAAAATCGTCCTTTAAGGGAAGATTTTTAGAAACAGCCGAAGATGGGTTTGGATTTGCCTCTGATGCTATAACGGGTCTATCCTTAGCACCCTCTAAACAGAGTTTCACTCCTTTTTGCCACCTCAGGCAAGTGCTCTACGCTCCATTCCCCAGTACCCTCCCATGTCCCATGTCACAACCAGCTCAGCTGTGAGGTCTGGGGAGGTAGCACCCTTAGACCTGGGGGAAGGGGGACACTTGCCCTGGGCCTCACACTTTATAGGGCCTGCTCTGGCCCTTCTCTAGCCCTGGCCTTCCCCGTGGGGTCAGGAGTTCATGGTGCCAAGTGGCTGTGCCCTCACTACTGGACCATCCTCAGGGTACCAGGGGCTCCCACATTCCCTACCCAAGAGCCTCTAAGCTGCATGACCTCCCTCTTAGATTACACTGCTGCTGTGCTTATCCTCGGCTGAGGAGATATCAAGGGCAGCTGTTTGTGAGTATGACGTTTGTGTGGGGAGTTGGGGTGCCGAGATGCATTCACCTAAGTCCCCTCGTGGTATGACACAGAGTTGGCAATGGAAAGAAAACTGGGCAGGGGGACCGACAGGTTGGGGGTTGGGGGCTTTCCTCTGCTATCGTATTTGGACTTGGAACTTTGAGGAATGTGAAAATTCTACAACTGAACCTGGGATTCCATCCTGTGGAATGAAGGTATGGTATAAAGGTGTATTTGCCAAGGTAGGAGGATAGAACATATTTATTTCATGCTGTTGTTAGCTTGATTTGTAATTTTATTTTATTTGTTTATTTTTAATGTTTATTTCTCTTGAGAGAGAGAGAGAGAGAGAGACAGGGTAGGGACAGAGAGAGAGAGAGAGGGAGAGAGAGAATCCCAAGCAGGCTCTGCACTGTCAGCGCAGAGCCAGACACAGGGCTCGATCACATGACCTGAGCCAAGATCAAGAGTCGGAGGCTTGCCAACTGAGCCACCCAGGTGCCCCTTGATTTGTAATTTTAAAATACTGATGTATATGGTCTGTGACCTCTGAACACTTAGCCTGTGTATGTTAAGGAGACCCAAGCTGGCAGGCCTGTTGCTCTGGGCTGGTGTCGGCCTCTCAGCATGGCTCCATTGGAAGGCCCCAACTTCACCCAAGATCCTGATTTAGAGCTCCCCCGTGGTGTCATGCCATGTGGCCCAGGGGCCAGCTCAACCCAGCTCCTCCGCCCAGCCTTGGGTCCTGAGAGGCCTGGGAAGGAAATTTCAACGATTGGGAATCAAATCTGGTGAATCGGGCTGGGACTTAAGCTAGATTATTGCTTTTGTTTGCTTCAAGATGTGACAGGCCATTAAAGGGGAGGGCAGCCCCTTTCTTCTGTGGCCGACGGGCTGACTCTTCAGGCAGGTCCACCATAGATCTGGGGCACAGGCAGCATGATGGTTGGAGGGAGCTGAAGGTTATTGGGGCTCTGCCAAAACCTGAAATTGAGAGATCAGGTAGGCCAGGCCAGGAGAGAGGGAAGTCCAGATCCTTGTCCTTGTCCAGGTCCCAGTCCTTGTCCAGGACAAGACCGTGAGGCTGAAAAGCCCACTACGGTCGATTACAGGGGCATCGGCGGAGCACTGACCAATAAAGACAGTATAGCCTGCTATAGCCTGAATGTCTGTGTCCCCCTGAAATTTATATGTTGAAATCCTAACCCCCAAGCCTATGGTATTAAGAAGTAGGCCTTTGGGATTGTGATTAGGTCACGGTGGGTGGAGCCTTCATGAATGAGATCAGCGCCTTATAAAAGAGACCCAGGGAGTTTGCTTGTCCTTCTGCCATAGGAAGACACAGTGAGAAGGCACTGGTTATGAACCAGGAGGAGGGGCTTCACCAGAATATGCTGGCATGTTGATCTTGAGCTTCCAGCCTTCTGAACTGTGAGAAATAAATTCCTGCTGTTTATAAGGCATGAAGCCTATAGCATTTTGAGACAGCCACCCAGATGGACTAAGACGGTTCCCCTCCGGAAGTGTGTTTCTCAACATGCCTCATGGAGAGCACAATGACGTTGGGGAAGGGGACCTCAGCCTGGGGCAGGGGCTGAGAGCCTCGGTGCTGCACTGGTAACATCAAGAGCTCACTCAGTGCCCTCCAAGGCTGGGCTCGGCTACTGCAGGACTTCCTTTTGCCTGGTGCCCCGCTCTCCTCTGGGCTCTCTGTAGGTTCTGAGATGGGCTGTCCACTGGCAACATGAGTGACGTGGGGACCGGAGCATATGAAGTGAGGCACTGAAACAGAGGACAACTTCAACTGGCAGGGGCCCTGCTCGCCTTCCAGTTTCTCCAGGAACTACCCTGACTGGCCTCTCCTGGCCGGTGCTCTCAAGGCTGAGGAGTCTGAAGCTTACATTTCTCCATTCATTCCGTCTAGAGTTCTCTCTATAGGGCCGGCATTGTTTTCCCCAAGAACAGTGAATAAAGCCTTACGCTCTAGTGGGGAAGACAGGCAAGAAAAAACCAGACACATATAACACGTTTCAGGTAGGAATACACACTAGAAAGGACCTACAGTGGAGCATGAGGATAGAAGGTGACTGAGAAGAGGGGCTGGTCTTTTTGAGACAGGGTAGGTGGGGAGGGGACCACGGGAAGTGTCTTGAGGAGGCACCATGTGAGCAGAGGCCCCTGGGAAGTGAGGGAGCCGTGTGGGTACTGGGGTAAGGAGTGTCACTGGGCCAAGACCCCGTGGGCCCACCAGGTGTAACGAGTGAGGGAAAAGTGGTAGAATGAGGGCGGGGAGGCAGCCAGAGCCCGGATCAGGTGAAGCCCTGTTGTTGTGGTCCCTTGGTATTTTATTTTTGGTGATGGGACACTGTTGGAGGGTTTGAAGCAGGGCAGTGATATGATAGGACATACATAGGAAGCAGTCAGGGGGACTGTGGTGTGGAAAATGGACGGAGGGAGGCCGGGTTGCAAGCCTGGAGGCTTCCTGTAAAACTCCAGGTGTTCGCATGCAGAATTCGGGGAGTTCATGCCCTTAGATGGGGCTTCGCTTTATTTTTATTAACCTCTAACTAAACGTTAGCATTGCCCGCGATGATAAATGTAGGCAACGATCACAGTACGGACAGTGCCTGTGACTTTGTCACTGCTAGAAATCACAGATGGTTTTACATCATGTTACATACAGTTTCTGCAGGTGTCTAGAAATACTGCTTATCCTCGTCACTACTTTGTAATTATAATAATTATTAGACTTGCCACTAGGTCTTTTCACTTAACCAGTGAAGCACATACATTAATATACCATAAGTCTGTTATTTAAAATATTTTGGTAGCTATATTTCAGTATGATTGGTTTTCTTTGTAATCCCCAGCATTTTATGTACTGAAAAAACACTATTCTGATACAGGGATCCTTCAGTTCCTGGCAAGAAAATGAAGAAAATGCCGGCACTAGTGGAAATAGGGTATGTGGTAACAAATAGGTTCTGGATGCATCCTATGGGTGAAGCTGGCAGAGCCAGCTGGTGGATTAAGCATGGGGAGGGGAGGAAGAGGAGTTGGGGCCCCCGGATCTTTGGCCTGAGCAGGTGGATGAAGACTGATGGGTTACAGAGAAGAGGCGTGTTGATTATTGGATGACAAAGCAGAGGTACAGGGGACAGTCACATGCATGAATCTAGAGCTCAGGAGAGCCACTGGGGACGGAGATTCGAATGTGGGAGGCATCAATCTACCGACGGTATTGCCGGTCATGCATAGGACTGGATGCGGGAAAGGTTACCGTCCCCACCTTCTAGATAAGAAACCGAGGCTAAGAACAGCAAAACGCGGTACCCGCTGTGGGCAGAGTGCGTTCTTAGCTCTTTCCTCTATGAAGCAGCCCCTGCTTGCTCCCGCTGAAAATAAGCGAGCGTGGTGGCTCCACCCCGTCACGTGAGGATGGCTGCAGAGAGGGACTGTTTGACAGAAGCAGGCCCTGTGTGGAGTCTGGCACCAGCAAGTTGAAATACGTGAGGTTTCCTCCCATCTTGCCAAGGGGGTCACCTTTCTCCTGATTCAGACCTCTGCATGCCCATGGGGCCCGCGGTCATTTCACGTGCAAGAGGCCATTCCAGCCGCAGCGTATTTCGGGCAGAGATTACTCTAGAAAGGTGGTAATTTAACGGCACAGCCAGAGACGCTGTCATATATGATCGCTCGTATTGATGTGAAACCTCAAACACTGTTTACCAGAAGCACAGGGTGGTTAGTAATTTTGTTTCAGACACGAAAGCGTGGAGCAGTTGTGACCAACGTGACTGACTGGGCCTCAGTTTCCTTACCTGTTAACCAAACAGGTTCAACAAGGTGTGGTGAATATCTCCAAGGCTTTAAAACTCGGGTTTGCTTTTCTCTGAGCTTGCTTCCCCTTGTGTGAATGAATGAATGTCCAGTTATTCCAGGGAAAGCCGTCATCCAAGAAGAGGCAGGGACTGCTCTACATGAGGGTATCAGGGCTTCTGTTTCCAGTGGCTGTTCTGATCCGGGGAAAATCTACATTTCGGGGTCTCCATCCCTTTTGAGGTCCTGAATAAGAAGGGAAACTTTCAGAAGTGAGTGGAGAGATGAATTTCATGATTATAGAATGCTCTGAACATAGACGCCCAGAAGAATCCTTTCCTGGAATCAACATGAAAGTATTCCTTCAGTGTTCTGTGTCACACAGACCATGGTATGTGCGTAGAGAGGAAGAATGGTGGTGGAAAGAATGTGGATTTTGGAGGCAGGAGACCCCACCCCAGGCTCAGCGCTGGGGCAAGTTTCCATTACAGCTGCCACTGGGTGCCTACTATGTACCAGGCGCCTTAGAGGCATGGTTTCTTCCCACGAGGATGATTGATCACCCCCATCTTATGCACAAGGAAACATTACATACAGTTGTGCAATTCCCCAGCTGTGGGGGGTCAGGGTGCAAACATGGGTTACCTAGACGACTCCAAGTTTTCCTCACACTGCACAGAGACCGTGGGGCAACAAGTGCCCGGGAAACACCTAGGACATCATAGTTGTCCAAGGAACACCAGTCTCCTCTCATTTCTGGGCTAATATGGAAAGTACAGGTTCCCAAGTTCAGAGAAGATTCTTTCCCTCCCCTTCCTTCAACCATTTAACTATCACCAGCATCAGAACCCTTGAGAAATACCAGCCTTTCACATAGGAAGCGACTTTGCGGCCAGGCAGATTTGTGGGTCCAGCTTCTGCACCCTTTGCATCAGCAGGGCTGGGCTGTGCCTTTGATGCACTGGTCTGTGGGGGAGTATTTCTGCTGATCGTAGTATCAGTCCGCATCTGGGGAGCACCTGCTAGGGGCCAAGCTCTGCATCCGGCATTTCAGTGCGTTTTCTCACTTCATCCTCAGAACATACCCGTGAGGTAGACATAGTTGATATCTATTTCACAGATGAGGAAACTGAGTCTTAGAGGGGACCACTTTCTTAAGGCTGCACAACTCAGCAGTAGTAGTCAGGATTAGAAGTCAGGACTGCCTTCCCCCTAAATTCTTCATGCCCCTTAGAAAATAGACATTTCTGGGGTGCCTGGGTGGCTCAGTCGGTTAAGCATCTGACTCTTGGTTTCAGCTCAGGTCATGATCTCACAGTTTCTTGAGTTCGAGCCCCGCATCAGGCTCTGTGCTGGCAGTGCGAAGCCTGCTTAGGATGCTCTCTCTCCCTCTCTCCCTGCACCTCTCCCCACTACTTGTGCTGTCTCTGTCTCTCTCGAAATAAACTTAAAAAAAAAAAAAGAAAATAGACATTTCTTTGGGCAAACTGGGGTTTGCCCATCTCCTCCCAGCTGTCTTCTTTAGCCTCCCCACAAACTAGTAAAACAAAAACAAGCCCAAAATAGATTATTTCTAAAATGAAGATTCCTAGGCATTTGGGAGGGCCAGGGCTTTAAGTAAACAGCCATTGTCAGAGGGAAAGCTTTATGTGTGTCGTGGCAAAATTCCACACAGACAGTCACACCCCCTGACTTAGTAATTGTACCCCTGGGATTCTGCTAAGGTTATATTTAACATAAACAAAAACTTCTATGAGTATATTTATCATAAAGTTATTTCAATATCTAAAATTGAGAAGCAATATAAATGTCCAAAATAGAGGACTGGATGAATGCATCAACACAACGGAACATCGTGCAGCCATTTAAAAGGATGATTCTTTAGACTATATAGAAATGGAGAAACATTTATGGTCATACCATGTATGATTAGGTGAGAAAAGTAGAGTATAGAATACATGTGCAATATGATTGCAGTTCGGCACTATGTATGTGTGTGGGCAAACCTGGAAAAGGATTAATGGAAATTAAAATAGTGGTGTTAAAGCTTTAGCACAGTGAAGGAAACCATCAACAACATAAAAAGGCAATCTACTGAATGGGAAAAGGTATTTGCATATAACATATCTGATAAGGGTTTACTATCCAAAATCTATAAAGAACTTTTACAACTCAACACCAACAAAACAAAATAAAACAAAACAAAACCCAAATAATCTGATTAAAAAATGGACAGAGGACCTGAATAGACATTTTCCCAAAGAAGACATCCAGATGGCCAACAGACACATGAAAAGATGTTCAGCCTCACTAATCATCAGCGAAATGCAAATCAACACCACAATGACATATCACCTCACACCTGTCAGAATGGCTAGTATCAAAAAGACAAAAAGGAACGAGTGTTGACAAGGATGTGGAATAAAAGGAATCCTCATGCACTGTTGCTGGGAATGCAAACTGGCGCAGCTCTTGGGGAAAACAGTATGGCGTTTCCTCAAAAACTTAAAAATAGAAATACCATATGATCCAGTTAATTCCACTATTGGGTTATTTACCCCTCCACCCCAAAAAATGAAAACACTAATTAAAAAAGATGTGTGCATCTCTATGTTTATTGCAACCCTATTTATAATAGCCAAGATATGGAAGCAGCCCAAATGTCCATTACTTGATAAATGGATAAAGATGATATGACACAGATAAAGAGATAGGTAGGTAGGTAGATAGATACACACAATGAAATATTTCTCAGCCACAAAAAAAAAAAAAAAAAAAAAAAGAATGATCTTGCCACTTGGGACAATATGGATGGACCTGGAGGGTATAATGCAAAGTGAAATAAGTGAGAGAAAGACAAATACCATTATGACTTAACTTAGATGTGGAATCTAAGAAAAAGAAAAAAAGCAGAACAGACCTACAAATACAAAGAACAAACTGGTTGCCCAAGGGGAAGGGGTGAGGGCCTAGGCAAAATGGGTGAAGGGGGGATGGCAGGGAGAGGGTGATACAGGTGTCCAGTTTGGGAATGAATAAGTCAGGGGAATGAAGGTGCAACGGAGGGAATCCCGGCAATGGTATGGTAATAGGGTTGTATCCCCATACACCACACACCCCAGTGTGTGCCTCCGTCTTAGTGCCTCCGTCTCCTTCTCTCTCTGCCCCTACCCCACTTATGCTCTCTCTCTCAAAAATAAATATTAAAAAAAAAAACTTTTAAAAGGCAGTTTCTGCTCATGTTAAAAAAAGTTCAGACAGGGAAAGTATGAAGTTGGAAGTATTTCTACTTTCCAATGGCAATTCCTATCACATTCTCTGTTGCTCTTCTCACAGATGCATTTTTCAACTTAAAAAGATCTTTAATCCTTAAAACCATTTGGATTCTTTCAATAAGATTTTACTTTGGTTAATACTACTTTTTCGTTTAAAAAATTTCAGACCTAGAAAAACTTTAGACTATAATGTCATGGTCATAGGTATACCTACTGCCCAGCATAAAAAACAAAACACTTAAAATACACTTTTATTTTAAGGCCTCCTGTGTGCACCCTCTAATCCCATCCCTCCCTCCCTGTCGGTGGTCATGACTCACCTGAATTCGCTGTTCATCACATTTTCTACTTTTACTATGAATACCTAAGTCGCAAAAATATTTGCTCTTGTTTTGCATGTTTTAAACATTTCCATAAATTATATGCTATTACATATCTCCTCCTGCAACCTGCTGGTTTCACTCAATATTATTTTTGTGAGATTTATTCATATTGATACAAATATTTCGTTCATTTTTCCTGCTATTTACTCTTCCTTTGTATGAATGTAGCAGTCCCTGTACCAACCAGGAATCTTGCCTGCCTGGATCCAGCACTTAGGCCTGGCCCCGCTCCAGCATCCCACATAATTGCCGGAGGGCTTTCTCTGGCTGCTGGAACCTGCTGTACTGCCCGAGGGGCAGACCAGAGGGCCAGGATTTAACAGCTCCCAGAGCAGCCCTCAGTCCCTGCTTGAGGGGAGCTGGTAGATACATTCTCCAGCTCCCTTGATCCTCAGACAGAATAACTCTGAGGCACATGCCCTGCACTGTCTCCTAGAGGTCCCTGGAGGTTAAGCTCCACTTAATTGCCCACAGTAGTCACTGGCTTGATAATCATCTCAAGCCGGCTTCTCCAGAAGCAGATGTTGAGCCAGAGCTTGGGCACAAGGCATTTGTTAGGAATTACTGCCTGCAAAACGCAGGCAGAGAAACCAGGATTGGGCATCGGGAGAAGAAGAACTGTTATGCAGGACTGACAAAGCTTCAGTCAACCCACAGGGAACTCAGGGATGAGTAGTGGCCTTCAGAGTGTCCCACAGTGATGCAAAACGTCTGCCTCTCTAAGTCTCCAGATGTGAGCTGCCCTGGGGAGGGCCTGATCTCAGGTGAGGCTTCTCTCAGAAGGAGAGATTCTCTGAGTTGAATAAACAGAGGTGGGGTCCAGGGAAGCCATGGCAGCTAGAGCTCACAGGGCAGAGTAGCAGAGAGGAGAGAGCTGCACAGAGAGAGAATACTGAAGATCTGCAAAGGAGGCCCCTTGAGTACACATTTGGATACTCGTCAGCCCATGCATGTGAAGAATCTTGCTGAGACAAGGAAAAGAGCCACCTAAAAGGATTTGAGGGAACAGTACTCAGAGCTCACACTGGGCCAAAAGTAATTCCTTTTCCCAACAGCCAGAGTGGAAACATCACAATCCAGGAGGCACTGACTAGAGTACTAAAGAGGGTCTTGTCTTGGGGGAAAAAATAACTGTAAATGAAATGCAGCTCTGATCTAGTCTCACAAAATTTTAAAATAAGACCTGAAATGATCAAACTATTGCCAAGTAACTTAACTGCATTCAAGAACAAAGCTCAAGAATATTTATATAAATACAAAAGTATTCACATCCATCAAAGTAAAATTCACAATGTTTGGCATCCAAACAAAAGGTACCAGGCATGCGTAAAGTCAGGAAAGTATAATCCAGAATGAAGACAAATATCAGTGAGTTAAAAGTGACCCAGAAAGAATACAGATGCTATAATTCATGTACAACAATGTATTTTTCAAGTTATTAGGACTGTATTCAATATCTTGAGAAACTAGAAGAAAGAATGGCCATAATAAGTGGAGACATGGAAGATATAAAATAGGCCCAAAGTGAACTTTGAGAGATGAGAACTATGATGTCCAAGATGAAAAATGCACTAGGTAGGATAAATAGATTGTACATTATAGAAAAAAAGAAGAGTGAACTTGAAGACATAGCAATAGAAACTATCCCAAATGAAACTTAGAAAAAAGACTGAAGAAAAGTTACAGCTTCAGTAAAATGAAGAATAACTTTAAGTGGCCTAACATACGTGTAATTTAGAAATTAGAGTCCCAGAAATGGGGGTCCAGGGGTCAAAAAGAATATTTGAGGGAATAATGGCCAAAAATATTCTAAATTTGACAAAAACTACAGACCCACAGATCCAAGAAGCTCAACAAACCCTAAGCACAAAAACATGAAGAAAAAAACTTCGAGGCACATCATAATCAAATTGCTTAAAACGAGTAATAAAGAGAGAATAAAAAGCAGTGGAGGAAAAAAGACATATTACAGAGAAACAAAGATGACAGATTATTTTGGTCAGAAACGAAGCAAGTTGGAAGATAGTAGAATGACATCTTTATAGTACTAAAAAGAGGGGTGCCTGGGTGGCTCCGTCAGTTGAGCATCTGACTCTTGATTTCAGCTCAGGTCATGATGTCACAGTTTGTGGGATCGAGCCCTGCACTGGGCTCTGCACTGACAGCACAGAGCCTGCTTGGGATTCCCTCTCTCCCTCTCTCTGCCCCTCCCCTGCTTGTGCTTGCTCACACTCTAGCCCAAAATAAATAAACTTTACCAAAAAATTAAATAAAGTGCTAAAAAGAAAAAAAAATCTGTCAAACTAGAATTCTGTACTCAATGAAAATATCTTTAAAAAATAAAGATGATCAAGAGAATGAGAAGGCAAGCCACAGACAGGGAGAAAATATTTGCAAAAGACATACCTGATAAAGGATTGTTATCCAAAACATACACAAAACTCTTAAAACTCAACAATAAGATAGCAATAAGAAAAAAAAAAGATGTAATTAAAAAAACAAACAAACAAACAAACAAACAAACAAACAACTAGGGGCACCTGGGTAGCTAGGTCGATTGAACACCTGACTTCAGCTCAGGTCATGATCTCATGGTTCGTGAGATCAAGCCCCTTACTGGGCTCTGTGCTGGCAGCTCAGAGCCCGGAGCCTGCTTCAGATTCTGTGTCTCCCTCTCTCTCTGGCCCTCCCCTGCTCACACTCTGTCTGTCTGTCTCTCACTCAAAAATAAATAAACATTAAAAAAAATTTTTTTTAAACGCACAAACGACCCAAATAAAGAGTGGGCCAAACTGTAACAGACATGTCACTAAAGAAGATATGCAGATGATGTATAAGCATATGAAAGGGTAATCCACACTCTATGTCATCAGGGAAATGCCAATTAAAACAATGAGGTATCACTACATACCTATTAGAACGGCCGAATCTGGTACACTGTCAACTATGACAACTGCTGGTGAGGACTCAGAGTAACAGAAACTCTCACTCACCACTAGTGAGAGTGCAAAATCACATGAGCATTTTGGAAGACATTTTGAGGTTTCTTATTAAACTAAACATATTCTTGGGGCGCCTGGGTATCCGTCGGTTAAGCGTCCGGCTTCAACTGAGGTCATGGTCTTGTGGTTTGTGGGTTCAAGTCCTGTGTTCAGCTCTGTGCTGACAGGCAGCTCAGAGCCTGGAGGCTGCTTCAGATTCTGTGTCTCCTTCTCTCTATGCCACTTCCCTGCTCACGCGCTGTCTCTCTCTCTCCCTCTCCCTCTCTTTCTTTCAAAAATAAATAAACATTAAAAAAAAGCCCTAAATATATTCTTACCGTATGATCCAGAAATTGCACTCCTTAGTTTTTAGCAGCTTTATTCATAATTACCAGAACTTGTAAGCAACCAAGATGTCCTCCAATAGATGAATGGCTAAATAAACTGTGGTACATCCACACGATGGAATATTATTCTATGCTAAAAAGAAATGACCTATCAAGGCATGAAAAGACATGCATACTACTAAGTTAAAGAAGTCAATCTGAAAAGGCTATATACTGTATGATTTCAACTGTATGACATTCTGGAAAAGGCAAAACTGTGGAGACAGTAAAAAGATCAGTAGTTGCCAGGAGTTGGAGTGCGAGGAATGAACAGGTAGAGCAGGGAGGATTGTTTGGGCAGTAAAAACACTCTGTATGATACTATAATAGTGAATACATGTTACTACACATTTGCCTTAAACCCACAGAATGTATGATACAAAGAATGAACCCTGAGATAAACTGGGCTTTGGATGACTGTGATGTGTCAATGTAGGTTCATCAACTGCAACAAATGTACCATTCTGGTGGAGGATGTTTATAAGGGGAGAGGCTATGCATGTATGGGGGTAGGTGATACATGAGAAATCTGTATACTTCCTTCTCAATTTTGCTGTGAACCTAAAACTGCTCTAAAAAAAATAAAATCTTTAAAAAAAGTTTTGTAAGAAGGAAAAAGAAAGATAGGTAAAATACTTTTTCAGAAACACAAAAGCTGGAAAAATTCATCAGTAGCAGACATATTCTACAAGAAATGTTATTGAAAGTCTAATAAGCAGAAGGAAAATGATACCAAAGGGAAACCTAGATCCACATAAAAGAATAAAGAGCATCAGAAATGACAATTGCATCAGCAATTTAAAGGATTTTTTCTTCCTAGCCTAATCTCCTCATAAGATAATTGACTATTTATGGGGCGGCTGGGTGGCTCAGTTGTTTGGGCGTCTGACTTTGGGTCAGGTCACGATGTCATGGTTTGTGAGTTCGAGCCCCACATCAGCCTCCATGAACTGACAGTGTGGAGGCTGCTTGGGATTCTCTCTCTCCCTCTCTCTCTGCCTCTCCCCAGCTTGTGCTTGTGCGCTCTCTCTCTCAAAATAAATAAATAAACACTTAAAAAATAAGATAATTGACTATTTAAAGCAAAGATAATAATGCCATTATTTAGAAGTAAATGTATGAGAACAATAACCCAAAGGCCAGAAGGATATACAGTTATAAGGTTTTTATATTACACATAGGTATATCATTATAACATTCTTACATCATACATGAAGTGGTATAATGTCAATTGAAGTTAAACTGTGATGTTAAAGATGCATACTATAAACCCTAAAGCAGTCACTAAAGTAGCACAACAAAGAGCTATAGCCAATAAATCGAGAAAAATGGAATCATGAAAAATATCTAATTAGCTGAAAAAAGGCAGAACAAGAGAGAAAATTGAAGCCAATCATAAAAATCATCACAGTAAATGCAAATGAGCTAAATATGCAAATTAAAACAAAGATAAGAAAGTAGACTCAACTATATGCTATCGATAAGAAACTCACTTTAAATATAAAAACACAAATAGGTTAAAAGTAAAAGGATAGAAAAAATATACCATGCTAACACTAGTCAAAGGAAAACTGGAGTGGTTATACAAATATCAGACAATGTAGATTTCAGAGAAAGAATATTACCAGGAATAAAGAGAGTAATGAAATAATGACAAAGAAGTCAATTCAATTCAATAATCTTAACCACTTGTATACCTTATAATAGAGCTTCATGAAATACATGAAGGAAAAACTGATAGAACTACAAGGAGTTATAAACAAAACCACAATTACTGTTTGAGATTTTTTTTTTTTCTTAAGTAGGCTTCATGCCCAGTGTGGAGCCCAACACAGGGCTGGAACTCACAACCCTGAGACCAAGACCTGAGCTGAGATCAAGAGTCAGATGCCTAACCAGCTGAGCCATCCAGGTGCCCCAACTGTCTGAGATTTTAAAACCTCTCTCCCAATAATTGTTAGAATAAGTAGATTGGTAGAAGATGAACTCAGTAACTCTGGGGCCCAAAGGAAAGGAAGTGTTTGGTAAACATGAAGCTCTCCTATTGCTAACCATAGTTAGGTCAGAAGATTCCAGTTTCTATAGTTTCAGGCATTCTTTTTATTTTTATATAAATAATCTATAAGTTTTTGCCACAGGAATACTGTTGCTCTTTAATTACAAGAACCAGTTGGGAGCAGAATCCTTCGAATTTTATAAAGTCAGACCAAGAGAACAGTCTATGACTGTCTATGAGACAGTCTGCCTGTCTATGAGTCAGACCAAGAGAACAGTCTATGACTGACCCAGATTATCATTGTCCCTTGGGGAACACTCTGGCAATAATAGACATCCTGTGACATGACACCATAGCTTGTCAACTCAAACCTTCTCAAATCAGTCCCCCAAAACACTGGGTCACCAAGAATTCAGGCCAAGTGGGAGCTACACCTGGATCAGACTGTACTGAAGGGAGAAGTAACCTGTTGGACAAGATGTACCTTCTCCAGAAAGAGAAACAAAGATGAGTGGGCGTGGGACTTCACTTCTTTCCCTCTATTTTTTCCATTCCTCTCCAGTTTCAGTCTTTCCTACTCCCGACCCCAAAGCATCATTTGGTTAAGAGCCAATTGGCCACTTAATTGGCAGATGTGCGGACCTCTCTTAGAAAAGTGACCAGATAAACCCCACTTAATATGGAATGTGGAGTCCTGAAGAAAGCATCAGTTTCGGGGGCTAGAAGCACCTAGGTTTGACACTATCACCCAGCTCTAACACGTAGATGTTGCCTAACCGTGATTAAGTCTTGGTTTTCCCATCTGTAACATGGGGAAAATACCAATTAAAATACCAAATTTTTCTGAAATTTAGCTTTAAATACTATCACGAGCTCCCATCCTGCCTTCTGGTTAAATGCAGACACAGTAACAGTCAGACGATAGTCAATTCCAGGAAAATTCAGACACTTGAGGGTTTTCTTGGTCATTTTAGTTTTAAGCTCAGTGAAGTCTGTATTTGTTCCTCTCTTTTCTTTTCCCTAGGGTGACTGTCCTCCTTCATCCTGGGGGCTTACGTGTCATCACAATAGTGGAGGAAGACACCTGCCCATGTTTACTCCCTGAACTGTGATTCATCTTGACTAGGCTTTGGCGCAGAATGTGCTGGCTTCTGGGACATCACGTACCTCATCTGTTATCTGGTCATCAAGGCCATTCTACTCTGTACTCTCTGTGTCCTTTTCAGGGCCTCTGGCCTTCTTAGGCTGTCTTTGAACCATTATATATATATATATATATATAATCATCTCCTATCTATCATGGGTCGAATTCCACCTCAGGTATACATAATACACACAAATATATATTTATATACACAAATGTATATATACATAATATGTAATATTACCATCATTTTTATATACACATAATAAATATATACATAATACTTAAAATTTTATAGATATTATATATTACATTATAAATTATATTTTATTATAAAATATATATTATATATATTTTTACAATATACACATATTATATAATTTTATTATATATTGTAAAATACATTAATGTATAATATAATATATAATAAAATAATATATATAATAATATGTAATATATAAAAATTATATGTATATTATATATACATATATATATATAATATTTTTAACTGCCTTTGACAACAGAGCCTAAGGCAAACACTTTATGGAAGGACATAATCCCACGGCACAGCAAAAGTGAAGGAAAAATGGAAGTGAGGTGAGACAGTGTACTGATTTCTTCAGGCCTCTGTAACAGAGTCCCACAAACCGGGAAGGCGGAGTTAAAAGCAAGAGCCTGCATGTGATGGTCTCTGGGCCCCAAATCCTCTTTCTTCAAAAAGCCTGGACTCTTATTTTCCCTTAATTTCTCTGTCAGAAACTGCAGGGAATCATCAGGTACCCCTCCTGCTCTTAGAGACAGTCTCTGAAAAATTTAACTACCTTTGAGTGAATGGAAATATTAACCCCAAGAATTGAGTTGTTGGGTTTTTTTTAAATGTTTATTTATTTTGAGGGCGTGAGCAGGAGAGGGGCAGAGAGAGAGAGGGAGAGAGAGAATCCCAAACAGGCTCCTCACTGTCCGCACAGAGCCTGACGTGGGACTCGATTCCACAAATCGTGAGATCATGACCTGAGCAGCAATCCGGAGTTGGATGCTTAACCGACTGAGCCACCCAGGTGCCCCCTCCTCAAAGTATTGAGCTGTTCAATCAGATTTCTAATATCTTTCACAATCTTCAGCAGATTCTTATTGAGCACCTACTATTTGGCAGCCATTGGGCAAGGCAGCAGGAATATACCAGACAAAGGCAGCCCCCCACCCCCCTTCCCTCCCTACCCCCCCCCCCAAAGCGTGTGCCCCAGCAGGAGGGAGGGAGACAATAATCAAGCTGTTAAGTGCAGTTTTTATAGGGCTCTGAGCAGGGAAGGACAAGGGGTTACAGAATCCAGTTTTGCCTCTGTTGTTATCTTTATTTTCTTTTTAATTTTAAACTGTTCGACAAGAAAACTTGGAAAATACAGAAACATGCAGGGGCAGTGCTGGATGCTCTTTTATTATCTAGCAGAAAAGAGCTACACTGAGGGAAGGGAATTTTATTAATTGGAGGGGAGATAGGTAATCGATACTTTGTGGCTAGCCTAGGCCTGAATGGCTTAGGACACCCTAAATTCAGGGACAGCCAGTCCAGCATAGAAGAGGCACACTGTCTTGTGCATTCTGATCTCTTGGAGAGCTTGTGAAATATGATAGATTCTTGAGGTCTACTCCCAGATATTCTGTTTCCAAATATGGGATAGGGGAATTGATGCATAGTTCATAGAGCTCTTGAAATGCTTCTGTTGAATGAATGAATGAATGAATTTTTTAAAATAAGATTTTTATTTCTCTTTGAGAGAGAAAGTTCAAGTGTGGGAGGGGCAGAGAGAGAGGGGGGGACAGAGGATCCCAAGCAGGCTCTGCACTGACAGCAGTGAGCCCGATGCAGGGCTTGAACTCATGAACCCTGAGATCATACCTGAGCCAAAGTCGGAGGCTCAACTGATTGAGCCACCCAGGTGCCCCAATGAATGAATTCTAATGCGGGTAATCCAAGGATCCCATTTTGATCTAGAGAGAGGTGCAGTAGGAAGTTTTGCCCAACCCAAGGATGTTACTAGGAGCACCCTGTATAAGGGAAAGCAGGAGAAAACCTATGTCCCTTCTGTATCCCATGGCCCCCTCCTCTCAGGACTCAAAGCTCAGGCTGGAAGTGTTTATACTCTAGTTCGGCTCTGTTCGGGGTTAAGTAGGCATTGGGAGTTGGTCTGGGAACTTAACCATGACTTACAACAGTATTTCTTTGGGGAAGCATAAGTGAGGTTCAAAGACCAATGCAAGACATAAACTTTTAGAATAAATTCGTCTGGTGAGTTGGGAATTACAGAGCGAAAAAGGAAAAGACAACATATAAAATGTTGTAAAAAGTAACTTGAATGTAAATGACTATGTATCGTATGACTCCATTTATGTGAAGTGTCCAGAAAGGACAAATCCAAAGGTACAGAAACCAGATCAATGGTTGCCTCAGACTGGGGGGTGGTGCGAATGGAACTCTACAGCACATGGGCATCAGGGGTCCCTTTGGGGCGATGGAAATGTTCTAAAACTGGATCGGGGCGAGGGTTGCACAACTCTGTTACTGTGCAAAAATAAATCACTGCGTTGTACACTTAAAATGGGTGAATTTCATGGTACACAAAGTATACCTCATCAAAACTATTTTTTCCAAGTGACTCGAAAAGACCTCCAAGATTACCCAGTAGCACGCCCTTACATACGTGAAGCACTCGATAGCATAAAACACTTCATTTGCATTATCTCCACATACGCATCACAATATCCCTGCAAGGAGGTAGATTCTTGTTTTGTAGTGAAGAAACTGAGGCTCAGTGCTCTTATTGACTTAAGTGGAAGGTTTCAAGTCCTGCTTTTGCATGATGCCTTTACCCACTAAATTCTAGGTCTGTAAACCCCTTTCTCCAGGTACTATACTCAGGAATAGAAGCAGGACTCATTTTTCTCATCTGTTCTTCTGTCTAGCCTTTGAGCCAACCTTCTCTCTGATTACTTCACCTAGTCGGTTCTGCGTGCTTGGGGGGGCCTCATGGCTTAAGCCTCCTGAAGTAGCTGCTTTAGGCCTAGATCCTTTTACTGGGGAGAGGAGGTTAACCTTTAATTGGAAACATGCTGGGACTAAGTTGGGAGGAATGGGTTGAGGCCAGGCTAAGGAGATTTTTGACATAGGGGCACCTGGGTGGCTCAGTTGGTTAAGTGTCTGTCTCTTGACTGTGGCTCAGGTCATGATCTCACGGGTTCATAAGTTTGCGCTCTGTGTTGAGCTCTGCACTGACAGTGCGGAGCCTGCTTGGGATTCTCTCTCTGCCCCAACCCTGCATGCACATGTGCTAACTTTTTCTCTCTGAAAATAAATAAATAAACTTAAAAAAAAAACAAACCCACATGATATCTAGGTGGAGAGGGCATCCAGTCCTTGTCAGCTCCACTCTGGGGACCTCCACTGGGTCCAGGGATATACTTATTGGCCCTCTGGGGCCAGAACAGCCGATGCTTCTCCACTTGGTTTCCCATCCGGGCTGGCATTGGCACACACCATTAAATGTCACCCTTGGATCAGGCAGTCAGGGTTCCTGCCCTATACACTCAGCTCTACGGGACCACGTGCTTAGGCCTTCCTATCCTGGGCTCTTCCCCCATGGAGCAAGATGGAGCCAACGGGGTCGGGGACAAGATGCACCTTCCAGATCAGGCTGTGGTGCCTGGGGCCCTGGAATTCTCTGTTGAAATGAGCCCCAGACCCTTTGATGAACTTTTCCCCAGATCCGTCCTCCCCAAGGCGGGTAGTGTGTCTGACGTGCACAGCAAGGGGCCCAGGAGGTAGCCAAGGGCGCTCTGGTGGGAGCACGAGGACGAAGTCAGCCTATGTGCATGCAGGGCCCTCTGCAGTGAGGAACAGAACAGCATGTGCACAGAGCAGCAACATGAGCTGTGGCCAGGGAGCCTCCCTTTAAATGCATGCTTTAGCCTCTGCAAATATAAGTAGTGAGCTTACCCCAGGAAGAAGAGATGGAATTAGTCAAAGAACGTACAAAAGTCATGCAACCAACACATTTACCACAACTTGTGTTTTGGTGTAGAGAGAAAAGCATCCCCATTACTTTACTACATGTGGACATAAAGCTCAATTTATTTTTCATTGTAAAAACCAAATACTGATTATTCCAATAGCTGAAATCCATTTGTTTGGCAAATGGCTATACGAGATTCCCACATCATTGTCAAGAAAAAGGGAGAACGCAGGCAGGATTTAGCGGAGGGCAGCACTGAATACATGCTAATATGATTGTTCTTTTTTTAATTTTCCTCCAGCTGGTCTCTAAGATAACGTTCAAAGCTTTACCTTTTCCTTCACTTGTCTTAGGCTGTCTGGTGGGATATAGTTAATAAAAACCAGACACTGAGATGGTTTTGAATGTCAAGTTAAGACAAGTTAATAATTGCTCTCCCACAATATGAGAGCAGAGTATAGTCCAGGATCAAAAGCAACTGTTTTTCTACTTTTTGGAGCTGCCAGAATTCCCTTCGGGCTGTGCACCAGGTAAGTGTGGGGACAAGCTTGGAATCCGGATGATATCATCAACACAGCTTACGCCAGACCCCAGCTGGGGGCGTCTATCCAGTTTGATGAGGGTGTGATTTCATCTGCCTTGTCTGAAAAACCATGCTGGCGAACCATGCAATCTGCTCAAATATCACAACACGCTACCTGCAGCTGGTCTCCAGGGGTCAGTAAATCGTAGGGGCGGGGCTCACGCCAAAACTCACAGTTGGGAGCCTGACACTGTGTAGCTCTTTGTTGTTTCCACGGGGCTGCCACAGACATGACTTCACACCTTCCTCCTGTGGAGACAGAGTAGTGCTTGTCCACACAGAGAACCCAGGGACAGAACCCTCAGCATTCTCCCGCTCCTATTTGGAGGGCACTGGGAGAAAATGACATTGGCTTTGTGGGTTGAGCAGAGCACCGGGAGCTCAGTACGTGGCCCACCAGTGGCCCCTGAGATTGGGCGGTGCCACGTGCTGCAAGGCCCCTAACCAGTGTGGAAGCCACGATGCCTCGAGGGAAGCCGCCCACCTCAGGCCCCTGGGTGCAGCCCCTCCCATCAAGGTCCAGCATGGATTTGGTTTTGGCTCTCCCCTCCCTGCCCTGGAGGAACAGTTGTTACTAACATGGGCGGGCATCGGGGAGACCCGCATTTGGACCCACCACAGATGTCTGAAAGGAAGCTCTGGTCTACAGATCTGGTTGGAGGGAATGGCCCCGGCCTGAGGGCTTGGGGCCAGATGCTCAATAATCTCATCGTGGGTGTTCAGGCTGGTGCGCTCAGAAGAGGCACAGAGGCAGGCAGCTGACCAAATCAACCCAAATTATCGTGACCACCATTTATGGAGTGTCTCCAGGCACTGAGTCCTCTGTATACATTATTTTGTTTAATCCTCACAACACCTTGCATAGGTTTTATTCTTCCCACTTCACAGATAAGGAGACTGAGGCTTAGTGGGGGGATGAAATTTCCCACAGGCATGTTTTGGGAACCAAGGGCTTTCTATCAAAAGGTCTGCTTATAGAAAGTCACAAGGGCAACCCTTGGGTCAGAGAGTGCTCCCAGGCCATTGTCTTGGGAGCCTTATTTCACAGCTGAGATTCTCATACTTGCAAACACTATTATGTAAGATTCCACCAAGCTTAGGAACCAAGGCCTAGGTGCTTTCTCAAAGGACAACACACTCCTCTACAGCTCTGTTTCAGGCTGCCCAGTTTTCCCAGTAGGTGAGGATGGCCTTGTGGATGCCTCCTTCCCAGTCTGGTGGTTTTTAACCCTCTTGCGGGACAGAGAGAACACATCCCCAAGGGGGCCGGGGTGGGCGCAGGAGGAGTGCAGGACTGGGGAGCCAATGCTCAGGACTGATGCTGGGTCCTGGGCTGGGTCAGGTGGAGAGAGCCCATGTAGCATGACCCATGCCACATGCTGAGGGTGAGTGCGGGACACCGCTGAGGAGGCGGGCCAGGATTCCCCGAGTGTGCGACTGGAGGTGAGGCAGGTGGGCAGGAGCCAGGGAATCAGCAGGCCCCGGGTGCCAAAGAAGGGAGCAGCAGGAGCTTGTTTGGACAGAAGCAATAGGGGGTCGTGAAGCTGGCTGTTCTGGGTGTTGGTCACATAGATTCATCAAGGTAAAGAGACTCAGGCCATCTCACTGTTCGCTCCTATGAGGCATTTTGTACCAGTTACACTAAAAACCCATAGGATTCAAAGCAAACTTTTGCACAAGCTGGTCTCCACTTCCCTTTCTAGCCTCACCACCACCATTTCTCTTTTTGGTATACCCTATCCCCCAACCAAAAAGTCTGCATTTCCCTTCCATCCCGACACCTGCTTGAGCCATTTGTTTTCCCCAACGGGCCTGTTCACTGGCTCTCTGCCTGTAGAATTCTGCCCCCTTGCCCTGAACAGGAACTCACTAAGAGGTACAACCAGGAAGGATATGGAAAAAGTTATTGCAGAAATGTCAATTAAGATAGCAGTGAGGCATCATGGCATAGCTATGACATCAGATTAAAAAAACAAAAAGCCAAAAAAAAAAAAAAATCACCCAATGCTGACATTGTTTTGAAGAAACAGGTTGCTGGTGACATCGTAAATGGGTCCAAGTTTTGGGGGAGGGTGTTGGAAACAACAGAGCAATATATTTCAAGAGATACAGAAATGTTCATGCCCTTCGACCCCTATCCATCCTACTTTGCAGACCTAACCTAAATAAGATTATACTAAAGAAGAAAAAAAGCTACATGCGTAAAGATACCCTTTACATCATAAATTTTAACTATGAAAAAACTGGAAATAGCCCAACCATCCTACAGTGGGGGACCGTAAAGGCAATTACATTCACCAACAGAGGGAAATTATGATGGAGAGTATTTAGCAAAAGGAAATGCTTATAACTTGATGCTTAGGAGAGCACAAAACTGTACTGTGAACATACTATAAAAATCACATAGATGCTTGAATAAGATTGTGTAAGGGAGCACAGAGAACAGAAAATCACTATTCATTGGAGCATTATTTTTATTAGAATGTTGTTGATGTGATAAAAATCTAGAGAAAATGCTACCCTTCCTTCAAACTCCCCGGTTTACCTTGTTCCTACCTGATTGGGGGTCCCTGAGTGTGTATTCGGTTTAGCTCCCTCTGGACCTCTTGCCCCTCTTCAGGGGCAAGAACTATGTTTCACTTTTCTTTGTTTCACCTGAGCTCCTCTATTTGCCTGGCACATAGTAAATGTTCAGTAAGTATTTTTTAAAGTGAATTCAGCTAATGCAAAGGATGACGTTATGCTTAGAAGTAAAACTCAACAGAGGCATGTTCTCTACTCTCTTGTCTCTTGGCAAAAGGCACTCAGAGAAATAGATCTTTTTTAAAGGCTTCGGGAGAAGGAAAATCCACATTAAAAACGTTAAGCATTTTACCTCTGGGGTGACGCAGATGCCGCAACACAGGCAACGCTTGGAAATCTACTGAGGCTCTTGGGAAGTATTTACATTTGCCTCTTAAGGCAACAAAATGTTTAAAAATGAGAGCTGTGCTGAGGTTTGCCCCTTTGGGCCCCACGAGATCCCAACCAGAAGGAAAACTATTCACCGCTTCTGCTGGGACCCCCAAAGCTGCCGTGCCTGAGTCGGGGCCTGTCTTGAATGAGCTTAAATGTCAGGGCTGAGGAGGAGACAGGAAGCGTGACAAAATGGCAGGAGCTTAGCTCGCCCCGAGAGAATAATAGGAATTTACTGAGTGCCTGGCAAGCTATGTGCATCACTTTCGGCTCCCATTTTACAGACTAAGAACTTGAAGTTCAAAGATATCATATTACTCACCCAAGGTCAAATGGCTGGCGAGGGGTGGGTCAGGACCCCACAGCTGCCACAGGCCTTGCAACTCTCTCTAAACGCCCCATTTTGGCTTTTGGTCCAGGCTGGTGATGTCTCGGGGTCTTCCTTTTCGTTTCGTTTCTCCTTCTCCTTTTTCTCATTTTTAAAAGGCCAGTTAATGCTTTTGCAGGATCCCAGTAGGGAGGAATCGAGCAGATTCTTGCCCAGTTATCTCCCTTTCTCGTAGCCTGCAATTCTCGTAGCCTGCAATTCTCGTATCCAGATCATTCTCACCTGGCTTACATTTTCTCTCTTGTTTTCAGCCTGGATCCCCCAGCCCTTGATTCCACTCCATACTCTCTGAATCCCTGTGGTCATTGGTCATTTCTCCCCAAGAAAATTGCACATTCACTTTTATCAGTGACTTTTCCTGATGCCTGAGTGTGTAAATCATTTCCAGAACATGTTTTCTTTAACTGAACGCAATCTCACATGTGGTGGATTGGGTTTGGAGATGAAAACGGCAGTTGTTTGAGAAAGAGTTTCTTCCAAAATTAAATGAATTTTCTTTTCTTTTGGAAGTAAAGCTTTTTCACAAATTGCACTTTTTAACATTTAAGATTCTCCTCCTCTCGCTGTTTCCCCTTTCCTTTTTTCTCTTTCATGCATTTTGTCTTAGTGCAAAACTGATACTTAATGTAACAATCACATCTAATGAATACCCAGCTACACTCCTGCTAACCCCCTTCACCTGCTGTCCCGCGGGGCTCCCCCCACTTTGCTCACTTATATTCATTTTAGCTTTATTTTGTGCCCTTCAAATTGTCTTCCTAAAATACAGAATACCACATCAACTAAAAATTAGTGTAGCAAATAGATGGTGCTTAGTAAGTTCCAAAACACTAAAATCCCACCCATTCTCATCGTCTGGGGCTCACACAGTTAAATATTAAGTGGTAGCAGATGTTCCTGCTGGGGACTCCATTTCCAGGCCTGCATTTCATCATTCTCTTTAAAAGTCCATTCCCCGCCCCCCTTTTATTCTTCCATTGAAAAAAACCCACACATTTATCTAGGTTTAAATAGAATTAAACCTTCTGTGTTTGGATAGTTTCGCGATAGTTGCTTTTCCTTTTAACCAGTTAAGGGAGATGGTGGAAATTGAGACGATGCTTTCTAGGTTTGCCGTGCGTTATGTAGATTTCAAAAGAGTAAATGAATATTTTAGTACATGTGTGTGGTGAATGAAATCCAGCCATCGATTCTTTGCAGCTCCTCCCACCAAGAGGCAGAGTTTATTTTCCTACTCTTTCAAGTGGGGCTGGCTTTGTGACTTGCCTTGACTGATATCAGATGGCTAAGCGGGCATCCCGTGAGTTCAGGGCCTAGAACCCAAAAGGACTTGCAGCTTCTGCCCTTATCACTCAGAATGCCCTGAGACTGCCATAAAAAGAAGCCTGTCTGGGGCGCCTGGGCGGCTCAGTCAGTTAAGCATCTGACTTCGGCTCAGGTCATGATCTCACGGTTTGTGAGTTCAAGCCCCGCATCAGGCTCTATGCTGACAGCTCAGAGCCTGGAGCCTGCTTCGGATTCTGTGTCTCCCTCTCTCTCTCCCCCTCCCCCACTCATGCTCTCTCTCCCTCTCTCTCTCTCTCTCACTCAAAAATAAATAAACATTAAAAAATTTTTTAATGTAAAAAGAAATACACCCATATTTTAATAATACATTAAATAATACCTAATATATCTAAAATATTATTTCAATATTTAGTCAGTATGAAAATGATTAAAGTTTGTTTTTCTCATAACAACTATTCAAAATCTGATGTGTATTTTACAGTTATAGCATGTTTATGTGGTTGCATTTCAAGAGCTCAGTAGCCACCTGTGGCTACTAGCTAATTTATTAGCACAGATCTACATTTAAAATCTGACCTGAGGGGTGCCTGGGTGGCTCCATCAGTTATATGCCTGATTCTTGGTTTCGGCTCAGGCCATGATCTCATGGGTTTCTGGGTTCGAGCCCCGCCATCAGCCCAGAGCCTGCTTGGGATTCTCTCTCCCTATCTCTCTCTGCTCCTCTCTTGCTCGCACGCACTCTCTTTCAAAATTAATAAATAAAAAAAAATCTGACCTGAAAACACTCACCGAGTAATCCTCAGTATGTGAATCTTCATATTAACGAATGGACACTATGAAGGTGTTTGCATCTTTCCACGAGGCTAGAGGAAGTCTTTGCACAGGGGGCTTCGGGGCCGCTGGGATGGTGCAGACAAGGCAGCACCAAATGGTTTGGGAGGCCTGGCAGGGGCCGGGGTTGTGCTGCAGCCCTGTACTCCCTTTATATAATCTTAGGAAGGTCGCTTGACCCCCTAACCTTTTGGGGCCTCAGTTTCCCTCTCCATAAAATTGGGGATGGACTAGGAGTGTTTCATGGGCCTTCATAGCACTGATGATCCTGAGTTTTCCATTTTCCATGGCCAGTCTGCCTTGGGATAAGGACCATGCTGGTCCTCCACGGAAGGGATGGGATGTTATTTGTCTTCCCATCACAGAGCACCATTAGAAACGGACTCCTGCATGTCCCACGGAGCTGACACATAAACGCCTGTTCTTTCAGAAGGACCATGATTCTGCCCGAGCCAGGCTGGCACCACAGGCGTCCACGGTCAGAAGGAACCACAAACCAACTCCCCTGGGTGGCATGGTCCAGGCGGCACTTTATTTAGAGGAATCCACACAGAGATGCTACAGTTTGGTCTGGGCATATGATTATATGGTTTTGATGCAAACTGGCTTACGGGAAGTCAAAAGTAGTGGCTGCAAATCCCAGCACACACCACAGTTACTGTGCCCTGCCTCAGTTTCCCTTTTTCTCATACTGGCAATAGAGCCGTTATTTATCATGGAAGTATGGTGATTCTGTCCTGGTCCCCAAATCTCTTTTCAAAGAGATACATGTCTTTACATAAATGCTGCATAAATCCAAGTTCTGAAGTAACTTTGAGCTGAAACCAGATTTGAAGTCAGGAGAGATCTCAGGGTTTATCCGGTTTTCTTCTTTGAAAGCTGATGGTTCTACGGAGGGTAGGTGGCCATGACTAGCCGAGGGATCAGAGGAAAAGGAAGAAAGATGGTAACCTTTGTTCTTTTTTTGTTTAAAAGAATTTTTTAAATATTTATTTTTGAAGGAGAGAGAGAGAGAGAGAGAGAGACAGAGAGAGACAGAGCGTGAGAGGGGGAGGGGCAGAGAGAGGGGAAGAGACACAGAATCCGAAGCAGGCTCCAGGCTCTGAGCTGTCAGCACAGAGCCGGACATGGGGTTTGAACTGACAAGCCGTGAGATCATGCCCCGAGCCCATGTTCTTCTTCTTCTTCTTCTTTTTTTTTTTTTTAATGTTCATTTATTTATTTTGAGGGGGCGGGGAGGGAGAGAGAGAGGGACAGAGAGAGGATCTCAGGCAGGCTCTGCACTGTCAGCACAGAGGGGCTCAAACCCACGAACAGTGAGACCATGACCTGAGCCGAAATCAAGAGTCATAGTCTTAACCGTCAGAGACACCCAAGTGCCCCAAGAGATGGTAAGTTTCACCCTGTTCATCAAGCCCTTACAGAGACGTGGGGGGGGGGGTGAGTGTGCCCCTGAAAGGGAGGATCCAAGCTGTTAGCACCTTCCAAGGTCCCTTTCGAGATGGGCACCAAGGGGACAAGCTCTCAGTCACTCTTCTCTAATCATGGGTGGGAAGGAAAAGGAAGACTCTCCAGCCAATGTAACTTCCTATCGACAGTCAAGAGGGCCACTTGTCAGTGCATTCCGATTCTTGGCAAATTGTCATTAGGCATAAATCTGAAGTTCATGCAGTGCCACATCCACCCCCACCGCGCCCCGTCCCGCCTGATCTCTTTAAAGAGATGGGTCACCACCCAAACATTGCAGGCTCATTCAGAAATTACTCTCCCTCCGAGAGCTCATGTATCCTGCAAAGCCTCTGGTTGGATCCTCTCAGGGTTGTGACATTTATTTTCAGAAAGGATTTAAGTTGCAAAAGTGATTTAGAATTCAATTTAATTTACAAAGTTATACATACAGGGGCGCCTGAGTGGCTCAGTTGGTTAAGCATCTGACTCTTGGTTTCAGCTCAGGTCATGAGCTCACAGTTTCGTGGGTTCGAGGCCCACGTCGGGCTCCGTGCTGACAGTGAGGAGCCTGCCTGGGATTCTCTCCCTCTCTCTCTGCCCCTCTTGAACAGGCACTGTCTGTCTCTCTCAAAATAAATAAACTTTAAAAAAGTCTAAAAAGTAATAAAAAGTTATACATAGAGATAAATACATACACAGATACAAATATACACATGCAAAAAAATCTGGTAAAAACTAAGATATTATAAAAGAGTATTCAACCAAAAGTTTCTGGTATATTACTTCAAAGCTATTCTATGCATAAAAAATATTTTTTCTGGAGCACCTGGCTGGCTCAGTCAGTAGAGCATGCGACTCCCAATCTATCTTGGGGTTGTAAGTCTAAGCCCCACTTTGGGTGTAGAGATTACTTAAAAATGAAACCTTAAAAAATATTTTTTTCAGACATTAAAAAAGATATACTGTTTAATTTTAAAGCCACTTTAACTCAAGACAAAGTAGAAGGGCAGAAACCTGTGGATTTAAAAAGCAGGAGAGAGAGAGAGAGAGAGAGAGAGACAGAAAGCCTGAGCTATAATTGTTTTAAATGATGTGTTGATGTGTTGAGTTTAAAAATATTTTGATGTGTTCCAATGCATGGAAAACAAGATGCTATGAATCATTGACTGTCCTGAATAAACTGTCCAATATGATTATATATTTTTGTGTTCACTTGGTAAGGTCACCTCAACGAGTTTACATAATAATATACAGAACACGGAAAGCCACCAAATAAACCGGAGTGAGCAGGGAGGGAGGGAGGCGGCAGAATCACCCCTTAGAGAAGAGGTGTTGAGAAGGAAAAGAGAGGGAAGGCTGGAGAGGTAGGTAACCAAACTCCAGGCTGGCGCTTTCCTGGAGGGTTTTCTGCAATGATGGAAATGATCGTGTTCTGCACTGACTTCAGTGGCCACCAGTGCTGTGGAGCACTTGAAACGTGAGGGGCTGAATTTTTCAGTTCATTTAGTTTTAATTCATTTCATTCTAAATTTTTTTTAAACATTTATTCATTTTTGAGACAGGGAGAGACAGAGCATGAACGGGGGAGGGTCAGAGAGAGAGGAAGACACAGAATCTGAAACAGGCTCCAGGCTCTGAGCTGTCAGCACAGAGCCCGACGCGGGGCTCGAACTCACGAACCGCGAGATCGTGACCTGAGCCAAAGTCGGACGCCCAACCGACTGAGCCACCCAGGCGCCCCTAATTCATTTCATTCTAAATGGCCACATGGGTTGGCGATTTGGGCAATGGACAAATAGAAGAAGCAAAGGAAGGAGAGGGAGAAAGATTAAGACATATGTGGAAAAGATGAGAACAGTTGTCTTAAGTGACAGTGAGTGACCCTGTACCACTGGAAGGAAGGGAGTTTCCTACCACCTCTGGCATTTATTCCGAGGTCTCTGTGGCAGCAGCAAGGGAATGCCCTCTCCAGGGCTAAATTCCAGAACAACAAATGTCCCAGCTGTGCTGACCGTGGGAAGCCGATCGGCCTTAACTGCCCAATCTGTTAGGAGAGCAGGAATCGACCTTCCCAAGGACTCCGCTACCCTAACGTGTAAAATAAAATAGTTTATTACTCCAAGGAAAACCCACACCTTGGATACTACCACTAGGTGTCACCATTAACCAAACATTTGGTGAAAGTTTTTTCTTTGAATCTATAGCTGCTTTGGCTATTTTCTCACTTTTCCACACCAAAAGCAAAGTGGTTTGTGCTCTGGGAGCCCACTAAACAGGGATACTCCTTCTAATTTGGCTTATTTCTCTTTCCAGTTAAAACTCTGCTAAATGCCACAAACATGATGTGTAGGCACACACACACGCTCACTCACTCATTTGCTCATTCATTCATTCATTCAACATTTACTATGTGCCAGGCAGGGGCCTCGTGTACAGTTGTGTACATTGCGCACTGCACAACTGGGGGGGAGACTATTAGTATAGACCTCAATGTGAATGGTTGCTCCCTGAAGTTGTTCAGGCCAGTGACTCTGCAAGACTCTCTTCTGTATCATGGGGACAAAAACATGGCCTTTGCTTTTTCCTTCCTTTCTGTCTTCTCTCTTAGGATAGATAGCTAGTCTAAAACCTTCTTTGTAACTAGAAATACCTCCGTCCTATATAAAGTTTGAGGGTTATACATATCACATGTAATTTACCTTTATCCTTGTAAGAATTAAACTTTCACTCCCTTTCAGAAAAAGTAATACTTTGTACTGAGCATATTTTATGAATAAAGTGATGTACTAAGCCAACTGGAAAAATAAAGTCGTGACCTTTGCCCTCGAGGAATTCAAGAGGCCTGAGCATACCTAAGATACATAAGTTTTGCATATCTCAACCTGAGCGTTGACTAGAAAAGGAGTAACAGCAATTGAACATGAACCTGGAGACCAGGACCTCTAGATTCTAGCCCGAGTAGGCTTTCTTGAGGAATGTATTAGTTAGGTTTTTCTGTGTCACAAACTATCTCAAAACTTAATGGCTTAAAACAACAGACATTTAGTTTTTCTCAGGCTTCTGTGAGTCATCTGGACAGTTCTTCTGATCTAGTTGATGTGATGGATCTCTGAGGTCGGTAGGTGGCTCCTCTGGGGTTGGCTGGCCTCACTCACATACCCGAAGATTGATAAGCTCCTTTCTTGGGGACTCTGCTGTGATGGCTTGTCTCTACTCTATATGTTCGCTCATCCTCAAGCCCAGGCTTCACGTGGTGATCGCACCATGGCAGTCTCAGGGGACCAGAGAGCAGTAGGAGATGGCAAGGTCAATATGCAAGCCCTTCAAAATTTCTGCTAGAGTCAGGGGTGCCTGGGTGGCTCAGTAAGTTAATTGTCTGACTTCGGCTCAGGTCATGATCTCACAGTTGTGCGTTAGAGCCCCGCATAGGGCTCTGTGCTGACAGCTCGGAGCCTGGAGCCTGCTTCGGATTCTGTGTGTCCCTCTCTCTCTGCCCCCACCCCCCGCAACTCGCGCTCTGTCTCTGTCTCTCAAAAATAAATAAATGTTAAAAAAAATAAAATTTCTGCTAATGTCATATTTGCTCTTATCGCTGGCCAAAGCAAGTTACATGGCCATGCCTGGAGTCAGTGTGAAAGGTATTACCCAAGGATGTACGTACAGGGAGGTGTGAACGATTTGAGGGCCACTGCTGCAACAATCTATGGAAGAAAAGTAATTTAATTCCTCCTTATCTCAGCTATTATATGATAATGATATATTTATATCATTATATATTAATTATATATGTGTGTATATATATATTACCTTCTTTACTTATTGCCTAGACAGGCAAAACCAAAAAGAATAAACGCACAGAAGAAACCACCATTCAAAGAAAAGCAACAATACAAACGTGATTAATTTTACTTCAGTTTGTTCATTTACTTTTTCCATGTTTCCTCTACCACATGACCAATCTCTCCCACTTATTGAAAATTCCTATCAAAAGTAAAGGTACTTAAAAATGTTTCTATTTATTTTTGAGAGAGAGAGAGAGAGAGAGAGAGCAAGCAGGAAGGGGCAGAGAGACGGGGTGAGGGGTACAGAGCATCTGAAGTGGGCTCCGTGCTGAGAGCACAGAGGCTGACGTGGGGCTCAAACTCGAGAACCGTGAGATCGTGACCCGAACCAAAGTCAGACCTGAACCAGCCAGGTGCTCCAAAGGTAGTATTTCGAAAGCCCTTTCCAGGTATCTTATAATCTTGATCTGTAAAGTGGCACAGTTCAAGGGCCTTTGTAGCATACAGCATAAGTAGAAGTATCGTTCAGAGGGGCGCCTGGGTGGCTCAGTCGGTTAAGCGTCCGACTTCAGCTCAGGTCACGATCTCACGGTCCGTGAGTTCGAGCCCGGCGTCGGGCTCTGGGCTGATGGCTCAGAGCCTGGAGCCTGCTTCCGATTCTGTGTCTCCCTCTCTCTCTGCCCCTCCCCCGTTCATGCTCTGTCTCTCTCTGTCTCAAAAATAAATAAATAAATAAAACGTTAAAAAAAAATTAAAAAAAAAAAAAAAAAGAAGTATCGTTCAGAAGGAGAGACCCAGGGATGTCTGCCCACACGCTAACTTCCCCAATTGTCCCCAGGGTTGCTCCGCACTGCACAGGTTGAACACCTGTCACTATAGCACCCGCAAGGTTTATCACAGAATAACGAGAATGACTAGGCACGTACGGGGTCTGTTCTCGCTCCTATCTGCGTGTTGCCGACTATTACTGCAGGTAACAACATCTCTGCAAATACACATTCGATCGGCATTACTTCATCTTTATTCACGACTGTAATTTGTGATCTCTACCCTTTCATTTGATGAACAAGCATTTATATTGAGCATTTGTTGTGTACGAGGAATTGTTGCAGAGACAGAGATGAATAGAACACAGTCCTTGACCTTCTGGACGTTGCTATCTAATGGAACAGTTAGATAAGTAACAACAAACTGTAAGGCAAATCTGATAGTCAAGTGCTCTGGAGAGCATGGTGGAAGGAATGATTTACACCAATGAGATAAACTTGGGAAGACAGCATAAGACTGATGACTTTTGTTCTGAGCCTTGATGAATGGTTAGGCTTTCTCAATGTGGAGAAACGGCGAGAGAATCCCTTGCAGAGGGAACTGATGGTAAACAGATAAGGTTGAATGGACACACATTCAGGAAAAGGAGATCACCCAGGATGGTCTGAGTGTGGGGTATGCTGTGGTAAGCAGAAAAGGAGGTGAGGCCACCTTGTCAAGTCCTTGAATGCTCTTATTAATTTATAATGAGGGCCTTCAACGGTCTATGATTAAAGCACTCTCATGATGGGAATTATTTGAGAAATGTCACTCTGGCTTCTGGATCTTGACAAAATGGCAACCCATTTTAGGCTACTGGCTACCTTCCTCAACCCAGTGCTGGGAATGAACACCTCAGAAATGGAGCAGTGGTGAATCTGAGTATCTAATGTAATAACTGTGAGAAGCTTCTAGAGAGACAGCAAATAGTTGGGTCCCAGGGTATATGTGTATGTGACTACAGTCTATAGGGGAAGAGGAAAGGTGCCACAGGTGGGGGAACTTACATCTCCCCCATATTTCCATGGACAGATTAGGGTTTATCCCAACTCTACTACATGGCAAAACAGAATCACCAGTCTTGCACGAGTAGGAAATAGAGCTTGTGGCTACATGAAGGCAGGCTTAGCCCCTGGGGATAGGAAGGAGATAAGAGGTTCAGGTAGATCCACATTCCCTCTAAGAACAGGAAATGCTACTTCTCAACAGAATACTGGAGGTCTTGGCCAACATGTTAAGACATGAAAAAGAAGTAATAGGTATAAGGATTTGAAATGAAGCAATGGGTGCCTGGCTGGCTCAGTTGGTAGAGCATGTGGCCCTTGATCTTATTAGGGTCGTGAGTTTAAGCCCCACGTTGGGTGTAGAGCCTACTTAAAAAAAAAAAAAAAAAAAGAAAGGGACACCTGGACAACAACAGATGTAGGCAAGGATGTGGAGAAAGAGGAACCCTTCTGCACTGCTGGTGGGAATGCAAACTGGTGCAGCCACTCTGGAAAACAGTATGGAGGTTCCTCAAAAAACTAAAAATAGAACTACCCTACGACCCAGCAATTGCGCTACTAGGCATTTATCCAAGGGATACAGGTATGCTTTTTCGAAGGGGCACATGCACCCCCATCTTTATAGCAGCACTATCAACAATAGTCAAAGTATGGAAAGAGTCCAAATGTCCATTGGCAGATTAATAGATAAAGAAGATGTGGTGTATATATATATATATATATATATATATAATGGAATATTACTCAGCAGTCAAAAAGAATAAAATCTTGCCATTTGCAACTATGTGGATGGAACTAGAGGGTATTATGCCAAGTGAAATTAGTCAAAGAAAGACAAATATCATATGACTTCACTCTTATGTGGAATTTAAGATACAAAGCAGATGAACATAAAGGAAGGGAAGCAAAAATAATATAAAAACAGAGAGGGAGACAAACCCCAAGAGACTCTTAAATACAGAGAACAAACTGAGGGTTGCTGTAGGGGTGTTGGGTGGGGGGATGGGCTAAATGGGCAAGGGGCATTAAGGAGGACACTTGTTGGGATGAACACTGGGTGTTTTAAGTGATGAATCACTAAATTCCATTCCTGAAATCATTATTACACCATATGTTAACTAACATGGATTTAAATTAAAAAAAAAGGGGGGGGGCGGTGCCTGGATGGCTCAGTTGGTTAAGCATCTGACTCTTGATTTTGGCTCAGGTCTTGATCCCAGGGTCATGGGATTGAGCCCCACTTCAGGCTCCACACTGAGCATGGAGCCTGCTTAAGATTCTCTCTCTCTCTCTCTCTCTCTCTCTCTCTCTGTCTCTCTGTATCTCTCTCTCTCTCTCTCTGGGGTGCCTGGGTGGCTTAGTCCGTTAAGCATCGACTTTGGCTCAGGTCATGATCTCATGGTCTGTGGGTTCGAGCCCCGTGTCAGGTTCTGTGCTGACAACTCAGAGCTTGGAGCCTGCTTGGGATTCTGTGTCTCCCTCTCTCCCTGCCCTTACCCTGTTCTGTCTCTCTCTGTCTTTCAAAAATAAATAAAACATTAAAAAAATTTTTTTAATAAAGAAAAGATTCTCTCTCTCTCCCTCTGCCCCCTCCCATGCTTGCATGCTTGCTCTCTCTTTCTCTCTCTCAAATTTAAAAAAAAGGAAAGGAAGTGACAAAACTGTCACTATTGACAGGTGATTTGATTATCCATATAGAAAATCACCCCAGAATGAATAGAATCCTGGCAAGGATGTCAGGAACAAGGTCTGCTTTCAGAAATCAGTAGCATTCTTCTGTATTAGCAATATTTAACCAGAAAATATAATGGAAAATAAGATTCCTTTCATGAGAGCAACAAAATTATAAAGTACCTAAAAATTAACGAAAAGTTCAAAATCATTTTTGGAAGCCAAATGTAAAACTATTAAAGGGCACAATACAAGACTTGAATGAGCAGAGACATATGCCATGTTGGTAGACAAGACTCCCTAACATGTAAAGATCCCAATTCTCCCAAAGTGAATCTAAAAATGTAAGGCAATTTCAATAGACATCTAATAATTTTTTGAGTGGAAAGGTAAAGCATATTCAGAAATTTATCTAGAAGAATAAAATCAAAATCCATAATTCTGAGAAAAGAGCAAAGAGGAGGGACTTACCTCACTATACTCCAGGGTCATGGAATAAAAAACACTATGGTGCAGAAACGTGTGAGGAGACCAAGGGCCATAAAGTGCCCAGAAACGTATATGCTTTTGGGTGTGAGTGTACCTGATGTACAGGAAAAAAGTACCACAATCAGTGGGGACAGGGTAAGTTGCTAAGTTAATAGTACAGGGAAACTGACTCACTACATGGGGAAAACTTAAGTTGAAGCCTCAACACACATAAACAAAGGTGAATTTCAGATACACTAAAGATTGACTGTGAAAACCATCCCTACGAAAAAAGACACAGAAATATATGTAGGAGAATATAGTTATGATTTTAAAGTGGGGAAGGATTCTTTTAAAACCAAGACCTAAAAAGTACAATCATAGGCCAAAAAAATGGAGAGATCTATGTCAAAATTAATGATAATGATGGATATTGTTACCAAAATTAACTGACAGGTGATTGAGAAAAAATATTTGAGACTTCAAAAACCAACAGGGATTATTACCTAGATGTATAAGAGAGTCCTACGAATCAATCAGAAAAAGATGGAGAACCCAGTAGGAAAATGGACAAAGAATATGAATATGTGACTCACACAAGAAAGTCCACTAGTTCTGCTCAATCCCACCCGTTACAGGTAAATGAAAATCCAAACAATAGCAAAAGAGATCTCTTTTTACCCAGGAGGCTGGCAAGAATTAGGGGACTGGGTAATATGAAATTCTCGCAAGGTCTGAAACTCTTCTGGTCGCCTGCTGGGAAGAAAGTACACTGCTAGGACTTTTCTAGCGCATGTCACAAATAAAGCTGGACACGAGTTTAAGCAGCGAGGACAGGTTTTATTCAGTAACTATGTTGCAACAGGGAAAATGAGTCCAGAGGGAATGGGACTCAACATCCTCAAAACAAAAGGCTGGAAACGTTTCAACATGGAGGTGTTGAAAGGATGTGCAAGGGGAAAGATACTGAGATGGGGGTTAAGAGGGCTCAGCCCATGTGACAAGGCTACCTGGATTCGTTAATTGGTGCTTATTTGAGGAGAAACAAATTCTCCAGTCTTTATGAAGGAGGCAGTGGTGTGAGATGCAACGAGGTGCCCGCTCAAGTTAGGTCTTTGTCCTCCCACAGGGATAGGCGGGAGAGGAGCATTATCTCCCTGAATGTTTCCTCTTAGGTCTTTTAGGAAACAGTTTGAGGTGGTAGCTTTGCGTTTCAAAGGGCAGAGAAAGAATTCATAATTGCAAGCTTTCTAAAGTAACTGCCCTTTGAGGGGGTTCGGGGCCCATCTGCGGGAACGAACAGCAAATTCTCCTGGCAGCACTGAACTTTCATCCCGGGTGGGCCCTTCCAGGGGGCTAGGATCATCCCAGGGATGACCTTAAGCGACTGAAGCCGTGCCAGAGTTTCATCAAGTCTGTTAGTGGAAGGGTTTGGACAACGGAGTCTTCAGATGCCGAGAGTTCTGTAGTTCTCAGGGATGACCCGGCAGTACTTTGTCAAAGGAAATTGGCATAGATATTATGATTCAGTGATTCCCCTCCTGGCATATGCTTCAGAGAAACTCTTGTCCAGGTCCTAAAGGATCATCAACAAAGACATTCGTCTCACTGTAGTACTGGCCGCGGGGAGTTGAGGGTATTTGCCAGGGGGCCGGATAAGTAGATGTGGTAGGTGGGTTTAAGAACAGAATGTACGCAAAAAAACATAATGTATTTTTTAAGTTCACATACGTAGCCAAGAACACGTTATCAAAAACGTGCCAGGCACCTGGGTGGCTCAGTCGGTTAAGGGTCCAACTCTTGACATCAGCTCAGGTCATGATCTCAGGGTTCACGAGACTGAGCCCCACCTCGGGCTCCCTGCTGACAGCACAGGGTCTGCTTGCTATTCTCTCTCTCTCTCTCTCTCTCTCTGCCCTTCCCCTGCTTGTGCATGCTCTCTCTCTCTCAAAATAAATCAACATTTAAAAAAACCCACGAGAGTGAAGGCCTATGGGAAGGAGGCAGCCGGAAGTATCAGGGACAAAGGGAGAGAGGCACAACAAAAGGAAAGTGGATCCTTACACAGCTGGAGAATGAGGGAGACTGCACTGCAGACAGGGTGGGGGAGGGGGAGAAACAGGGAGAAAGGCTGTCATCTGAAGAATGAGAGGCTGGCGGGGGGGTGGGGGGGCCAGGGAGGTTGGGGAGGGGAGTTGCTGGGCAGTGTGGGTGGGGGGAGGGCGGTGGTCAGAAGGAGAGCAGAGGCAATGGAAGTAAAAATAAACCATCAGTGTTGATTAAGGACCTGCTGTATACCGGGCGCTATTAGGTTCTTTCATTCAGTTTGGGATCCCAGCGGCAACCTGAAGGGGGAAACCCTCATAATGGATGATGCACTTGAATGTGGCGTGGAGTCGAGGCGACCCCCAGTTTCTAACTCAGGCACCCGGGAGGATGGTGGTGCCATTAACCAAACTAAGAAATAAGTGAGATGGGGAACATGAACATTCACGGCCTGGGATCTCCCAGCCCGTCACTCTGAAAACCAAGATTCTAAGAAGGCGTTCCTACTCAGGTGAAAGAGAAGTGACATTCGTTGTGCTCCTAATAATAACTGGTATTTTCCTAAGAGCAACAACAAATCTGAGAGCTTACTGCACATTAGATGCCATGCTTCAGCTGTTTGCGCCCATTAGCTCGTTCACACCCCACGAAAGTACTATTATTATCATCTCCATTTTATTGGTTAGGAAGCTGGAGCTTAGGGAAGCATGTGCCTGAGGTCCCAAGGTCACAGAGCTGCTACCGACCATGCCTTCTGGTTCCTTAGCCCAACAGGTGACCAGACACCATGCCACAGGCTTGATGTTCGTGCAGTTCTCGCAAGTCTTCCATGAGATAGGCTTATTCTCTTCATTTCAGAGATGACGCAAATGAGCCTCAGAGCACTTCGGTGGCAGGTCCGACCTCTGTCAGTCGCAAGTGGCAGAGCGCGATTCAGACCCAAAGGCTGTGCTCTATTCACAATACACAGTGGCACATCTCTCAATGCTACCGCCCAAACGACCCTCACGCTACTCATTCAAACCCCACCCCTTAGACCAGAGGAGTAGAAAATAGACTAACCAACGGCAAGGCCCCGACCTTGTCCGGAGCACAGATCAACAAGTGGCTGGTAAGACCACCGAGAGGACAACTGGGAAAACATGATAGTAAGGAATTACGATAGATTTTTGTGAGTGGTGGCAACATTGTGATTATGTTTTAGATAAGGGGGTCGTTTTTGAAAGAGAAATATGTACAGATGAAATAATACAGTGGTTGTCAAAGTGTGGCCCCTGGATCCACAGCACTGGTATTATCTGAGAACTTGTTAGAAATGCAAATTCTTGGGGCACCTGGGTGGCTCAGTCAGTGAAGCGTCCGACTTCCGTTCAGGTCATGATCTTGAGGTCTGTGAGTTTGAGCCCCATGTTGGGCTCTGTGCTGACAGCTCAGAGCCTGGAGCCTGATTCAGATTCTGTGTCTCCCTCTCTCTCTGTTCCTCCCCTGCTTGTGCTCTGTCTGTCGTCTCTCTCTCAAAAATAAATAAACATTAAAAAAAGTAAATAAATAGAAATGCAAATTCTCAGTCCCCCTCCAGACCTGCAGAATCAGAAACCCAGGGTGGGGTCCAGCAATCCATGTTTGAACAAGCCCTCTAGGGGGTTCTGATGCTCAGTCGAGTCTGAGAACCACTGAAAGGATGTTGAATCTTGAATTTGTTTCAAGCCAGCCCAGGGAAGGGGTAATGAGTTGGTGAGCGTATAGAGGAGGCAAAGTTGGTCATGAGCTGCCAATTGTTGAAGCTGGGTGATGGGTACACAGGGATTCATTGTAACTACACTGCTGTTTTTTTTTTAAAGATTTTTTTAAAGTTTATTTATTTTGAGAGAGAGGGACACACACATGGGGGGAGAGGGGCAGGCAGAGAGAGAGAGAGAGAGAGAGAGAGAGAGAATCCCAAGCAGGCCCACACTCAGCACAGAGCCTGACTCGGGGCTCAATCCCAGGAACCACAAGATCATGTCATGAGCCGAAACCAAGAGTCGGACACCCAGGTGCCTCAGGATTTTGTTTTTAAGTAATCTCTACATTCAGTGTGGGGCCTGAATCCACAACCCTGAGATCAAGAGTCACATATTCCACCAACTGAACTGGCCAGGTGCCCCTGTACCCTGTTTTTATATGTGTTTGGAAGCTTTCCCTAGTACAACGTTTTAAAAAATCGGAACCATTCTTTTTCCTGCAGTGCAAGCCCTAACTGCTCTCTCCTTCCTCCTCTTGGTCCCTTTTTCTCCAGCTCTCCTCTGTCTGGAATGTTCCCTCCTGGCTTCGGAAATGGCAGCTCCTTTTATTCTCTGTATTTGCCTCAAGCTTTCCAAATCTTCGAGACTCCTGCTGCTCTTGCCTTGTCTCCTTGTCCTCCCTGCTGACGTTGTTAAATGATCCACCTCTTATCAGTTGCCATTTCCCTCCTATCAGGGTTCTTTCTCGAGGCTCGCTCTGTGTGTTTGCAGAACGGGATTTCTCGGAGGCACTAACTGCCTGTCATCTGAGACCTTTCCTCTGCATTTGCTATTTGGGATCTTGCCCCTGCTTTTATTGGCACTGTAGACTCTCCTTAGGTAGTGTGAAAAAGAACCAGCGGCTCAACACGGCGTTACTGAGGCCAAGTCTTGAAACGGGGGCTTTATACCTAACCTAACTGTAGTTTCAACCTTCCCTACAAATGCAGGCCAGCCAGCACCAATGAGGCAACCTGTCCCGAGGGTCCTCTCCACCCCACCCAAGGGGAGATGAAGTAATCTGCATGATGAGACCCGCCCCCCCCCCCCCCCCCCCGCCCTTTTCCCAAAGAGAAAGCGCCCTCTCCTGGAACAATCATTTCTTTTGCTAATGACGTCTTTGTCCCACTGTCTTTCCTATAAAAACCTTCCATGTGGTCGAATTCCTCTCCGGAAGCTCACTTCCACTTGCGAGATTCTTGAATCGCTTCATAAAGCCAATCAGAGCTTCAAATGTACTCAGTTGCACTTTTGTTCTTTAACAGTTGTCTGTTGCTTCTTTTTACTTCAAAAAAGAAAACATTTGCCTCTTTCAATGGTTTTAAAATTTGACTTGTGTGACTGTTTCACTGTGTAACAGATTTGCTTAAAACAAACAACAACAACAACAACAATCCCAAAACTTCAAACAATACAGAAGTGTAACAAGTAAAACTGTCACTTTGTTTCCTGGGACAGGGTCTTCGGAGTTTACTTCCTACTGCCCTAGCTAATCCCTCTTCACAGAGACATCAATTCAAAGTAGGCTCCAGGCTCCGTCCAAGCTGTCAGCACAGAGCCCGATGCAGGGCTTGAACTCACAAACCACGAGATCATGACCTGGGCTGAAGTCGGACACTCACTGACTGAGACACCCAGGCGCCCTAGCCCATTGATTCTTCAGAATGAAAGATGGAGAACGTTCACGGGGGAGGAATAAATGAAATAGAGAAGAAGAAAGGAAAAGCACAACAAGCGAGTGGGAGGAGGGTGGCTGGCAACCTAGAAGTGGGACAAGGAAGAAAATGCCCAGCTCTGGATGTCCTGAATGTGTGGTTCTGATGATTCCCCAAACTTTTCCTTTCATTGAATGTCCTTGGTTCTTGGTCTTGGTCTTGGGCTCTTTTAGGAGCTCTGAAGCCTAGAAGCTTCTTTAGAGTGCCTACTGGTGAAACACTGTGCAGCATGTGAACTTCGAAAGAGACTCATTGTCATACACTATGGCTGCTCCTGCTCTGGGCTGTGAACTTGGACCCATCCTTGTGGGCTCACTTCCCCTGTGCAGCCAGTGCTGTATATGCAATCACTTCCCCTTGTTCCCAAAGCCATCAAGCCACTGACTTACAATCTACCCAGTGTCATATTTATCTAAATCCGTCAAATTGTATCTTCCATTGTTCTTCTAGGAGTTTCCTGACCTTCTTGAGGAACTCCCTCAAGAAATTTGATTCCCTGTTTTAAATCGCTAGTCTTCCCAGGTTTCATGACTTCTTGAAACTTAAGATTTGTCAATGTAAAAATTATTAAGATTACGTAGAAAAGTAGAAAAGTGCTTATGATCCACTGTCATTTTTTTTTATTAAAAGTTGTATGCACATTATCAAGTAAATATACTTGATAGTGACTGGATAAATATTTTTTGTTCACATGAATAAGAATGGAACGTGCAAGAAGTTATTGTCAACTAGGATGCATTCGTATGTGATTTCTTTTCCTTTTATGAATTCCCTCTAAATAACTTTGTTTATAAAAATCATTTGAGGAGCGCCTGGGTGGCGCAGTCGGTTAAGCGTCCGACTTCAGCCAGGTCACGATCTCGCGGTCCGTGAGTTCGAGCCCCGCGTCGGGCTCTGGGCTGATGGCTCAGAGCCTGGAGCCTGTTTCCGATTCTGTGTCTCCCTCTCTCTCTGCCCCTCCCCCGTTCATGCTCTGTCTCTCTCTGTCCCCCAAAAAAAATAAATAAAAAACGTTGAAAAAAAAATTAAAAAAAAATCATTTGAGATGTTTCCCTGTTATAGTTGAGCATTTAAAGTTCTGTTTCCAGGGGCACCTGGGAGGCTCAGTAGGTTGAGCGTCCCACTCTTGATCTCAGCTCAGGTCATGATCTCATGGTTCATGAGATCGAGCCCCATGTCGGGCTCTGTGCTCACAGCACAGAGTCTACTTAGGATTGTCTCTCTTCCTCTCTCTCTGCCCCTCCCCTGCTCACACTCTCTCTCAAAATAAGTAAATAAACATTAAAAAAAAAAGAAACAAAAAAAAAGTTGTGTTTCCAGTCTTGGCCAGGAATGCTTTGTCCAGCATCAGACTCCTGAATTTTCACAAAATCACATGTTGCTCATCCCTCAGGCGGAAGACCATGGAGTTATCGTTGACTTCCCCAGGCTTCTTCCCCTTTAGTCTGGACAATGGCTACAGGTTAACACTGTTCCTTCCATAACTTTTCTCTGCCTTCTTCCCCAGTTTTTACCATCTCCCTTCTGCTGGCAGCTCGTTATATAGGAACTATTACGATGAGATTTCTCTTTTATTTTTTCAAAGATTTTATTTTTTCAGTAACCTCTACATCCGACATGGGGCTTGAACTCACAACCTCAAGATCAAGAGTTGCATGCTCTACTGACTGAGCCAGGCAGGCACCCCATGACGGGATTTCTCTTATTCACTAGCTCTGAAGTGATTTCTTTACTATGAACTGGGCCTGTGTTAACATGTTTTTTGTCTCAGAGGGGTAATGACTCTGAGATCCTTCTTATCACAGGGGGATCAGATGCCTTCACTAAAGATGAACAACTCAATAGTAACAAGCATCAGTACACTTTGTAATTATGGAGTATGGAATCCTTCCTAAATGTTTCAAAAGAATTTTACAAATTCTCACTGGAATTAATTGGCACAGTTTCTGTTACAAAAATGGAATGACTGAGGTATCTGAGGCATTTTTCCTTCCCATCCTCCCCAAGAGAAACAGAATTTGAAGATGTAAGTAACCTAGTTATAATTTATTCCACTGTAAAGTGAGCCTCAAACTCTTTTTTTTTTTTTTTTCTGGATCACCAGTTTATAATCAAAGGATATAACTCGGGGTGCCTGGGTGGCTCAGTTAAGCATCAGACTCTTATCTTGGCTCATATCATGATCTCGTGGTTGTGAGACTGAGCCCTGTGTTGGGCCCTGCACTGGGCCTGGAGCCTGCTTGAGATTCTGTCTCTCTCCCTGTGCCCACTCTCCACTCTCTCTCAAAACAACAACAACAACAAACAGGGGTACTTGGGTGGCTCAGTTGGTTAAGTGTCTAACTCTTGATCTTGCCAGTCTCACGGTTCATGGGATCGAGTCCTGCGTCGGGCTCTGTGCTGACAGCATGGAGCCCACTTGGGATTCTCTCTTTCCCTCTCTCTCTGCCCTGCCCCTTTGTGTGCATGCACGCATATATTTCTCTCTCTCAAAATAAATAAATAAACATTAAAAAGAAAACCCCACACATTTAAAGGGTGCAACTCAGGAACAGATAGCTGAGCTGCAGGGGATGAGGTCTGGGGAAGGGGTATGGAGCTTCCATGCCTCTTCAGGGCCCACCCTCCCCACATCTCCATGTGCTCACCAACCCAGAAGTTCTTTTGTTTTTTTCTGGAGGCTTCATTACATCAGCATGACTGAGGAAATCATTGGCCGTTGGTGACTGATTCAACCTCCGGCCCCTCTCCTCTTCCCTGAGCCTCAGACTCTTGATTTCAAGGATTGGGGGATGGGGTGGGCATAAAGAAGTTAGTTCCATAGGTAAGATTTCTTTACTCATCTCAGTGAGCTCACCGTGCAGCCTTTCCTCAGGGAGGTATCTCTAGTTCACTGGCCATACTCTCTTGGGTGAGAGAACAATGAAGCCTTGGCTGCCTATCTGCTGTCCTTGGCCACTGGGTACACCTGAGCCCTTTCTCAGGGCTTGAGATGGAGCTGGGTCCTTGCCAAGGGCTGGCACCTGACCCGAGAGCCAACTCAACTTGGATGGTCTGTTGAGATGCTCAGTGGCCCTCACCTGTCCATGCCATGAAGCCAGCAATGTTAACTGCACCAGGCTTCCAGCCTACTGAGTCTCTGCCTGGCACTGGGGCCGAAGGAAGGTGGGAGTTGCTTGCCAGTTTTCTTTGAAAGGAAAGGAAATGAGGGATCAGATTATAAATTCCTGCAATTGTAAAAAACAAGGGTATCGAAGCAAGAGGAAATTACTAGCTTATTCTAATAGCATGTGGCATCTCTGAGCTCAGGAGTACCTCCCAGCTCCGAGATTCTAGTGATCAGGCATTTCCCGTGATAAAGTAGTTCTGAGTCTCCTTGATTAAAAGGTATCATTGCTTCTGTAGGAAGGCTGGTGTGTTATGACAAAAGTGACATTCTTTGAGAGGCCAATGTGTAAAATTAGGGGAAAAGAGATGTCTTGAGATCTTCACTCATTCTTCTCTTAGGGTTCATGAAAGTTGGTGTGGTTGCCCAAACCAGGGAAGTTGGTGGGGTTGCCTAAACCAGGAACAATGGGTGAAATAGTCCCCCATCAGCCATTCAAGGCCTTTCTATAGCAGAGAACTACCATTATATGGTGCTCATTATATGCCACTGGGCTAAGTTCTTTACAGGCCTAGCTTATTTTGTTTATTCCTCCTTATTGCTCTTTGGGGTATTCTTACTCTATGGCCCTCATCTCTTTAAAAAGGAAAACAGGAGGGGTGCCTGGGTATCTCAGTTAGTTAAGCATCTGACTCTTGATTTTGGCTCAGGTCATGATCTCACAGTTGTGAGACTGAGCCCTATGTTGAGCTCCGTGCTGAGCATGGAGCCTGCTTGAGACTCTCTCTCTCTCTCTCTCTCTCTCTCTCTCTCCCTTTGCCCCTCTTCCCTTCTCACTCCCTCTATCTCTCAAAAAAAAAAAAAGAAAAAGAAAAAGAAAGAAAGAAGAGAAAAGAAAAGAAAAGGAAAGAAAAGAAAAATAGGCAACTGAAACTCAGAGAGGTTAAGTGACTTGCCCAAGTTCCCATGGGTAGTGAGTGGTGTTGCTGACTTTCAAAACCCAGGTTCATGTGATGCCAAACTCTTTCCCTTATACCATTCGGCCTTCCTAACCCTGGGCGGAAGTTGTCAGAATTGATATGAGGACTATTCACTTTTGGTGAATAGTCCAGGATCTGGACCAAACCCCCGAGGTTAGAGAAGAGTGGATCCAACCAGCAGGGGTGAAAGGAGATGGATGTGAGAAACCTTAAGCTATTGTAGTCTAATTATATCTCCTAAGCAGTCTCTTGTCGGCTAACCATGGTTTTCAGAATCGTTTGCCTGGAAAGAGGAAACATATTGCACCAAGGTTTATTTTCACTGACAATGCGTACTTTCCTTGTGCATAGAATTTTAAATTACTGTCATTTTGTTATTAATCATGCAGAGTGCTTTATAAAAGTCCTGATGACAAGCCATTATTTCCCACTTGACAGAAGCAACAGCTGAAGGATTCAGCGGACAAGTAGCTGGACCAGAGTCACAAGTTGCCATGGTAACTGGTGGCAAGGGCTGAATGAGAACTTAGGGTCCCTTGTTGGAATCCAGTTTTCATTTTCTTTGGTAAACCAAGGCCGAGATCAAAACAATATCTTTTGTTTCAAGCCCTCTCTTAGGAATATCGTGTTTGTCGAGTACTTTCACTTGGTTTTCCGACGTACTTTCACATCTATGGTCTCATCCCACACTCGAAACCCTCTGTGTGGCTAGACGTTCTTACTTCCACTTACAGATCAGAAAACTGAGGCCTATGCTGGACAAGAGATCTGCTATAAGCCCAGAGCTCATTCCTGGCAAAGCCATGAGTCCAGCATTCTTTCCTGTGGGTCACTCTATCCTGTGACGCTCCTGCCTGAAAGTGAGCAGGGTAGCTAGGGTTCACACAGAGGCTATGACTCCAAGCCACAGCTTCACAAGTGAAGAAGCCCATGTGAATAAAGCTACAAAAGTGACTGCATTTTCAAAGACCTAGACACTTGCACCAGGATCAAGGGGTCTGTGCAAGTCTTGGCCCAGAAGTCTCCTCAGCTATTACCCAGTCAAAGGAAAACCTGTGGCTTTTTCCTTCCTTCTTCCTTTCCTTTCCTCCCTCCCCTTCCTTCCTCCCTTCCTCCTTTCCTTCCTTCCCTCTTTCCTTCCTTCCTTTTCTTTCCTTGTCCTTCCTTGTCCTTCCTTCCTCCCTCCCTCCCTTCCTCCCTTCCTTCCTTCCTTTCCCTCTGCCTTCCTCCATACTCCCTTTCCTTGGTTCATTATATAACAAGTCCATTAATATAACAAGTAACTAGGCAGTCGGGCTCATATTCTCATTTGCTGGAGAGACGTGTCATATCAAAGCTCTGTGGTCTCAGGTTCCTCGTATCACATTTTGGCAGATGTGCTATGTGTTGATCAGAGTGCAGGGGCTCTCAGTAACCCCATGGGGGTCAGGGAGGACACAGCCACGGCCCATGCTGGGCATTCTGGCACATTGTGCCCCTAATCCACAAATAAATGATCAAAGCATCTAAAAAATGAAAGAATCCTCATCCTACAAGGATATAAAGTATCCCCATCTAAGGTATTTGTTAGGGGAGCCGTGAAAAGAGCCTGCCTGGGTCTTGGAGACAGAGAATCGTCTGGTTGAGGATTCAGTTTCTGCCACCCAACAGCCTCGTTCAAGGAAAGGAGTTAACCTTGCCAAGCCTCAGATTCCTTATCTGTGAAATGGCAATCCTAACACTATCCCCACAAGCTGTTGTAAGAATAAAGTGCCATGCACAGTGCCAAACAGTGGGTACTCACTAAATGTTAGTCCTCTGCCCACTAGTCCTTTCGTTAGCCCCATAAACAAGTCATTCCCAGCTGAGTAACACTGTTTGTTTGTTTGTTTGTTTGTTTGTTTTTAAGTAGGCTTCACGCTCAGCCTGGGGCCCAGCACAGGCCTTGAACCCAAGGACCCTGAGATGAAGACCTGACCTGAGATCAAGAGCCAGATGCCTAACCGACTGAGCCACCTGGGCAACCCTGAGTGACACTATGTGAAAAGTTAGTTAATACCTTAGGAAATCAAATTCTTTTTTTTTCCTTAAAAAAATTTTTTTTTAATGTTTACTTATTTAGAGAGAGAGAGAGAGAGTCAAAGTACGAATGGGGGAAGGGCAGAGAGAGAGGGAGACACAGAATCCAAAGCAGGCTCCAGGCTCTGAGCTGTCAGCACAGAGTCCAACGCGGGGCTCGAACTCACAAACTATGAGATCATGACCTGAGCCGAAGTCGGACGCTTCACCGACTGAGCCACCCAGGTGCCCCAGGAAATCAAACTCTTTATACTGGAATGCTTATGGCTACACATTAGCTTATGTATGGACAAACGATGCCAGCTCTGGGAAAGAAGAGATTGGTATTAGCAGTGTGCTTCAGAGGTTTTATGAAGTCAAAGAATCTAATTCTTATATGGATGATGTCTTCCCTCATTGCCCCAGGCAGAGTGGTTCCCGTCTGGTTATACATCAACCTTCCATCACACTTATTCCAATCTGATATAGTTGTTTATGAGGTTGTTTTACGTTTCCACACTCTCCAAGAGCAAGGAGGACGCCTAGCACAGCGCCTAGCATACAGAGGGTGAATGAATGAACAGAAAAGTTTCCACTCGCCCTCATTCCAGCCATATATCATTTCTGTTAGTCACCCAGGGACCAGGATTACAACCTGCACTATACAGAGGAGGAAACTGAAGTTTCAAGAGGTTGTACCACTGTCAAGGCCATTCGGTAAGTAGTGATGGGGCAGGCACTTCAGCCCAGACCCCCCGACACCAAATCTCGAGCTCCTTTGCCCCACACTTCTCTGCCCCTTGACTCAGCAGCCTCGCCCTCTCGTCAATTCAGATGGCGACATTATACAGGAGCTCCTCACCCTGGAGCCTTCTGCCTGGGCATGTTGTTTGGTGGCCAGCTGCCACATTTTGTGTGCCACAGGTCCGTTTTCCACCTTAACCCATTGAGTAATGGATTATTTATTGGCGGATGACAGCCCCATCTGATGATGGCAAAGCGAGCCCGTGCGTGTCCAGTTACGCAGGCTTCAGGGAGCCTCTGGCAGGGAAGGCTCCCAGAGTTGGGAACTTAAGCTGGTTAGGTTTGTGCTGTTTGTTGGGGAGCGAGGGGGTGCTTGATGTTCAGCTTTAATACTTCAGAAATTTGGTCACTCCATCCATTCCTGCTTGCTTTTCCCCCTTTCTGATCCCCTAAACTTAAAAAAAAAAAAAATCACTCAAAGCAGGGCAATTGGATCTTAGTTGATATTCCCAATTCTCTTTTGATTGCTATCCATTCTTTACTAATTAACCACATCTCTATTCTAGACATGCAGTGAACATCCCAGCCCTCTCCTTTCTCTGCACCAAACCCACTTCACAATCTTGCCTTACTCTTCTATTAAATTCCCCCTCTTTTCTAAACCCGTCCACCTTGATCTCAGAGGATCCTTGGAGAAGACTTAGAGATGCATGTTCAAGGAGAAATTGAACTTAATGTTTAGCCAGACATAATGGGAAAACACCTGAACTGAGAGTAACGAAATGTGTGTGCATGGCCCAGGGTACCTTTAAGTCGTTGTGAGACGTGGGGTGAATGATTTCATCTGCACAGGTTCAGTGTGTGCATCTCTGAACCTGCAACAGCTCTTCCCTATCTCTTGTGTCCTTCAAGTACATTTAATCTTCTAAAGCCCTTGATGACAAATCGGAGGCAGGAATGTCTTAAGAACTGTAAGTGAACTGTTCACTCGCTGCTCTGGAGCTTAGTCAAGGCTCTTTATCAAGATTTGCAGGCAGAAAAGGTCATCCTTAAGCCTGCTGTGGTCTGGAAGTGCCGGTAACAAGATTGTCTTTGTAGCTACTTCCTTACAAAGACTTCAGGGCTCTTGATTAATGCAAACAGTAGCTGAGCTGCTGGGGACAGAACAGTAGCACCCCTTCTAATGTGGGTGGCATGTGCTTGCTGGTGACTGTCAGCACAGAAGCTGCTCTTCTCTCCAAAACCTGCATGGACAAGTGGTTTCCCTGGTCACTGAGGCCAGCCTGAGAGTCCACATAGGCTGAGAGTCAGCACAGACCGGAGAGATGGGAGGCTGGTCAGGCTGCTGTGGCCAAGAGAAGAGGGCAGGATGGGCCAAGTCACAAAAGCAGGGGTCGTGTACCAGGGCCGGTGGGTGCCCTTCAGCAGACCATGTGGTCTGTACAGCGTCTATAGGCAGCTGGAGCCAAGAGAACAGGCAAGGTCGCAGAGCAGGAAGGAAATTGAGCCCAGCACGAGGAGCAGTGCAGACATGGAGATGGCCCGGGGAAGCCAAAAGAACAAATGACAAGGATGTGGGAACGGCAAGTGGCAGTAACAGCAGGAGGAAGATGTATCGAGGCAGCAGGTTAGTAAGACTTTTGACTTAACAAATGAACATGGACTAAATACAAAGGGGAATCAGAACCATGAGTATGTGACTAGATGTATGTATACACATACTTAAAAGAATACAGGGGTGCCTGCGTGGCTCAGTCAGTGAAGCACGGGACTCTTGATTTCAGCTCAGGTCATGATCTCCAGTCATGAGACTGAGCCCCATGTCCAGCTAGCGCTGGGCATGAAGCCTGCTGAAGCTTCTCTCTCTCTCCTCCCTCTGCCCCTCTCCTGCTTGAGCTTTCTCTCTCTCTCTCTCAAAAAAAAAAAAAAAAAAAAAAAAAAAAAGAATATAGATATGTGAGAAAAATGGGCAGAAATGAGCAACAGGTGATGATAATATGCATTGGAAGCAGAACTCAGACATTGATGCATGATGCAAAATGCCTAGTACAGTGCCTGACACATAGAAGGTACTCAATAAATAATCGAAGTCTTTTTCTACCCCACAGAAGGGACACCCCGCCCCCCAGCTTCGTAGAGAACGGATTGGTACTACGAACGAATATGAGCCTTGTCTACTTAACATGTTACTAGGGAAAGTCTAATTGCTTCCTAAAGCTGTTCACTGCCCACCCTATTTACCTATTCTTAATTAATTAATTTCTTTGTGTGCAAATTCAAAAGCAGGCTGCACTGCACAACCTGCGGAAATTCTGAATTGGAGTGCAGCCCCTTTGCTGTCCTTTCCAGTCCCTGATGTGTGTGCCCGGTCCAGGCAGGCACGCAACTGGGCGTCCCGAAGGAGGCACTTGTCCCTATGGCATTATACTCAGGGCGCTTCTCACTTAAGGGCAGCCACAGATCAAGGCGGTGACCAGTGGAGCCAGTCCCCAGCCGCACCCGTCCCGGCGGGCCCGAGGCAGGCGGCTCTCGACCCACACCTGCCGGCTGCTCCCAACGAGCCCTGGATTCCCGGGTCAGCGCTGCCCCGCGGAGCGCGGCTCGAGTCAGGCTACAACTCACCTCGCAGCCCCGGGCACCAGACCTCCCGTAGGCAGGGCGTTCTCCCCCCCACCCCACCCCAGCACGATGACATCATGTGTTTGGGGCTGAGTCGCTCCTTAAAAGCAGCCCGCGGGGAGCCCGGAGCCCGAAGAGCAGACGTGCTCGCAAGGCGGTGGGGCTTCGCGCACGCGGTCCCCAGCGCGGAGAGCCCGGGAGGGGACGGAGCGGGAGCCCAGGCTGCGCCCCCGCCGCGCCCCGGCAGCCAGCGATGCCCCGCAGCCTGCAAGCCGCCGCCGTCCTCCTGCTCCTGTGCTTAAACCAACAGCCTGCCGGCCCGGCCCCGCTCCACGGTAAAGTGCCTGCCTCTTCTTTCCTCCCGGTCCCAGGAGCTCAGCTACACCTGGACGGAGGGTTTCCTGCAGGGCTCTCTCTCTCTCTCATGCTAAAGCAAAATCATTGCGGGGGAGCCGGGAAGGACATGCATACTTTCAAACGCGTGTTTTTAAGACAATCTAGAAAATGCGTTTTGGGAAATTCGTTTTCTTTTGGAAGGCACGACCTGTTGCGGTTGGGGGAAGCATGTCGTCTTCGGATTGAAAGATGTTTTGTGTGTTCTTTGAGCTCCCGCCAGCTCGGCAGGGGCGGCTTGGGAACTTGCTGAAGGGAGGAGAAAGGGAACCGGGATTTAAGGTACTGTGCCTCGGTCCACGTGCAGATGGCAGAGAAGTGAGTGTGGCCTTCTGGGCTGCGTGGTTACCAGGAGGGGTTTGCCGCGTCCCAGTTGCAGAACCTTCCACAGTGGAGGATGCTTTTCTTTGGAGGAGAGACTCTCTACCATGACGTTTTACCTCCAAGTCTAAGGGATGATGCATCCCATCCTTAATCACTGTTTTTCTCCAGAAGGCTCCACTATCCTGAAGGGAAGTGTGTGTGCACTCAGGAGAGCATACACACATCATTTCTGAGTGTAATTAGGGCCCTTAACCCCGAAGGGCTGGAGGCTGAGGGTGCCCAATGGGATGACAGGAGACGGGGAGGACCTGAACTGCAGGCTCAGGTCAAGGCAGTGAGTTTGGGTGAGCAGCCAAAGTCAAGGTTAGTTCATCCTTAGGAACAAACAGCAGGACTCCAACCTGTCCCCTGCCTCTCCAGCTGCCGGCAGAGCACTTTTCTTGAGGGTAGATGGTGACATTTGTGGAAACTTCTGGGTGGCTAACCGATGGTGGCTCCTGCCCTTGACAGAGTCTGTCCCAAGTTGTAGGGGCATTTGTAGGTGCCTGGTTCCTGGACCGAGATTAGGGTGAAACATTTATAGGAGGCCTGAAAGTGACTATGATGGCTGGAAATGGTTCCTCCCCTACTAGGCAGTGGTCATGGGACATTGGACCTCCTCTGTAGCATGCAAGCTCCAACCCTCCTCCTCTCCTGGAGGTCACTATGCCCGTGGGGCAGGGCAGGAGGAAGGTCTGGGGAGCTGGCCTGTTGCAGCTTTGGCATTACTCTTAATTCAACTCAAATCCGCTGGCTGGCAAGATAGGCTTGATATTATTTCCCCTATCTGGCCCACGAGAAATAGAAGGTGGGTGGGAGAAAGGGGTTATTTAAAAGTGGAAATTAATTTTTACAGTTGCAGACTTTGACATATATTCCCCTCTCAAGAAAGCTGCACCAAGACCTCAAGTTTTGCTAGAAATCTCCCTTGTAGTTCCAAGCTGCTCAAGACGGGAGAGAAACAGTCATTTATTGGCTCGCCTTCCAGAAAGCCTGTTACTCCCCTCACTCTGGGGCAGCTCCTCCTCCCTGCTGTCTCTTCCCCTGTCTCCCTGCCCTCCCCTCCTCTTCTTCCCCTCTTCTCCGTGCCCTCCCTCTTCCTTTCCTTTCCCTCCTCCTTTGCCTTGCTTCCCTCCCCATTCTCCAAGTTGGGGCAGGGGAAGCTTGAAGTAAAAAAATTCACTTTCATCCCACACTGAGTAGCCAGCCTGCCTACCCCCCAGAGTTGAAGAACACGGGTTTTATTCTGCTATTCCTCATGCAGGTTTCTTGGCTATTTAACTGCCTTGGGGGACAAGGTCAAAGCAAACGTCACTGAGACGTAGAGTGTCAGTATTAACCCAAGGTTGGGAATGGAGGGGGGTGAAACTAGGTAAAGAGGTCGGAGTGTGGTCTGCCCTCCCCCTGGAGCACTTAAACTTCCAGCGTTTGGCACTGGTGAATGTCTGAAAAAAATGACTTGAGTCGGGAAGGAGGGAATGTAATAAAGTGAGGTCAAGTGTCTTCTGGAGAAAACCTTGGAATTTTTAGTTGCTTTGGGGGAACATTTCAATGAATTCTGCAGAGCCTGCTCTGTCTGAACCTGGCATAGAAAGCTAGACAGTCTCTGGCCTCCCCAACGACAGTTACTCAGAGAAGGTTCTAACACCCAGGACAGGGAGCAGGCGGGCCCTGAACCCTTGGCCTGGATCCTTATCCATACTACTTCCTCAGTGAGCCCTCAGGGCATTCTCCCTGCCCAGTACAGAGTAGGCCTGCAGGTTCTAACAGGCACTGAGCTGAGCCTCCAACATCTAACAGAAAAGATCACCTTTCCAGGAAGGGGAAAATTTTCCTTCTGGAAGAGCCTGCTCCCTCAGGAAGCCTCTGAAATGTGGCTGAAGGAGCCTTGGCCTGGCCTGCCTCCTGTGTATGGTCAGGTGAGTCTGTTAAGACTCCTGCCCCTAGGGGTGCCTGGGTGGCTCAGTTGGTTAAGTGTCCAACTTCAACTCAGGTCATAATCTCGTGGTTCGTGAGTTCGAGCCCCGCATCAGGCTCTGTGCTGACAGCTCGGAGCCTGGAGCCTGCTTCGGATTCTGTGTCTTCCTCTCTCTCGGCACCCCCACCCCCTCCCCCCACCCCCAGCTAGTACTCTGTCTCTCTCTCTCTCAAAAAAAATAAACATTAAAAAAAAAAAAAGACTCCTGCCCCTAAAGCTAGAGGCGAGGAACCAGGAGGTGCTACTTGCAGATAAAGCAAACACACACACACACACATTTCCTTTAGAAAGTCTTCCTAAGGTTAATTTTGAGCTGAAGATGGACCAGGCTGGGCCTTGACCTTCATCTGAAACCCCCTCCCCCTTAGACTACTCTCCCCTTCATTTTATCATGCTTCCTCTCCCCAGCCTCCAGCTCCTGAGTCTTTCCAGAGACTGCCATTTGTATCTTGGTCTTAAGGACCAGGCAGGCCTGCTCGGGGAGAGGAGGGTGGGAACGTTTACTCTGGATGCTGCTGCTTTTTAAAGACCGAGTCCTTGGTCCTGCGAGGCTTTACGGTCCCAGATGTCCACTCTATACCACTGGTCCCTGAGCTTTCCAAAGTATCACACAGATGCTTCATCAGAGGAAGAGCTACAACAGTAGGGAAAACCCCAGCGTGGCCAGCTTTGGGGAGGAGAGCGGAAGGTGCGGAAGACTGGGGCTATGATTTGATTTGGGGCAGGTGCAATTCAACTTCTGGACAAGGCAGGACTGCTCACGGGCAGCAGCTGTGTTTCTGGTGGTCTCCAGGCTCACCGCAGTGGCCCGTCTCTCCGGGTTAGGGGCGAGGATAAACTCCCCGGTTACTTGTGAACTTCTAGATCCTGAGCTTCCAAGTGCGCTGCCCAGCCTAAGTGGCAGTCTTTCTTCTGTCTCTGAAATCCATGATTGTATTTTAATAATGAACCCCTCAGGCAAAACCGCTGAAGGAAAATGTTCAGCAAAGAGGGTTGAGGTCTTCTGTAGCTTGGTTCCACGGCAATGCCTCCTTTGTTCCTTTGCAGTGTTGTTTCAGTAAAAGGTCCAGCGGTACACTTGGGGGTAGTGTACAAGTTCGGTTTCCCCATGGTTCTGAGTGTCTTCATCTAACTCTTAATTCAGGGAAGGTTAATCTTAGGACTGTTAACTCCTATGGGGTCCAGAGCAGGTTTTAGAGGGTCTGTGGACCTCTGGAAATTAACTGTATGTGAAATCTTGTGTGTCCAAGCCTACAGGCATTTTTTGGGGAAGAGGTCCTTAGGTACTCATCGGATATTCTAAGAGATCTGAACACCCCCTTCTTTCCCACACTACAGATTGAGAAGGAGACTCAACAATTTCCAAACTTTTTTTTAAGTTTATTTATTTTGAGAGAGAGGGGGAAGGGAGAGAATGAGCAAGAGAGGGACAGAGAGAGGGGGAGACAAAGCATCCAAAGCAGGCTCCGTGCCGACAGCAGAGAGCCTGATGCGGCACTCGAACTCACAAACTGTGAAGTCACGCCCTGAGCCGAGCTCAAGAGTCGGACACTTAACCAAATGCGCCACCCAAGCGCACCCTCCCTTTTTTAAAAAACTCTTTTAGCTTTGCAAAATCACCATTGGCTTGAGTAGAAAATGGCCAGTTGTGCTAAGTGAGCAGATTGCTGGTCAGTTAAAGCTTTACTGCAAATCAATTCCCAGGAGAGAAAGGAGCCGTGAGAGCCTCTTCCGACTATACCCCGTGGGCCCAGAATGATGGAGGCCTCCAGAGAAGCCAGGAGAGGCACTTAGGATTTAGAGAGTCCCTCTCCCTGGCGGTGTCCCCTGAGACACCCTGAGTCTCGATTCAGGGTCTCTGTGTCCTTCTGGAGGTGACGAGGGAGGTGTCAGGCGGGGTACTAAAAGTGCCGCCCAGCAGCCTCTTTTCCCAAACTGTGTTTTGACGTGGGAACAGAGGACTTCTACCTGTGAAGGGCGTGGAGCGGGAGGGGGTAGGCGGCTTCCATTATATTCCCGGCAGAACTTCTCCACGTTCTTACCGCCCCTGGCCTTCTAACGCAGGTGAGGGTGGCAGCTTCCTCCACGAAGAACATGCCTTTTGAGATGACTTTTCTCCTCTTTATGCACGGAGGTGAACCGCTCTCCAGGGTATGCTGTTCAGTGGGAAGGAGCAAGATGCAGACCCACGTTTCCAGTATGCGGACGTTTGTGTGCAAAGGGGGAGAAAGAACGTGATTACATGTGTGTGCGTAGTCAGACCGTGAAAATGTTCTCATCAACTATAAAACTGGCTGTCTCTAATGGAAGCAGGGAGAGCGGGTGGGAGGAGGAGCTTTCACTGGTACCTTTCGGGAGCTTTTGGGTTTTGAGCCTTGTGAATTTTATTACGTATTCAGAAAAATAAAATTTGGCTTAAGATCTGGGAGGCTTCTAATCAAGAAGCCCCCTCCCTGATCCTTGAGCCCCTGCCCGAACCCATGGCCTTGTGCCTCCCTCTGGAGCACGGTGACTCTGGGAACCGGTTGTGCTGACACCGACTCCAATGACGTCTTACGCCTGGGTGTCCACCTCCTTTGTGACCGCACCCGTTTCAAAATAAAATCTCTAGTTTTCTCCAGCTTGCTCAAGTTCAGTTGCACTTACTTTGCCTTGTTTTGTTCTTTGCAGGATCCAAGTGGAGCTATTTTGGTAAGTAGAGATCTTGCATACTTTTTTATTTTTGAGGAGATGGATGGCTGTATTTAATGAGAAAGCCAGAAACTCCACCATCTGTGGAGGTGACAGTGGGGGTTGAGAAGAGCAACTCTGCTATCATTAAAAGGGGGTACCCCGGCTTCTGTAAAGGACGGTTCCACCCAGGTTCCACGCAGCACTTTCTCCAAGCCGAGGAGCCTGCTCTGTGCACGTAAACTGTGAATCCCAGCGTTAAGGTTTCCAGCTTCCTGCAAGGATTTCTACCAAACCTCCCAGGTGAATGTGCCCGGGTTACCTCCAGACTGCAAGGGCCTTGGCTAGGAGAGAGACCTTCTCCTCTGGAGGACATTTATTCTCCAAAAAACAAAGAACAAAGGGCTCCTTTCTGGAAGTTTGGCTCAGGCCCCAGGAGTTAAGCTGTCAGTGTGCCTAGGATTAACTTCTTGTTGCCATGTTTGTAAACAAGCATAGTTCAGGGGTAGTGACAGTTAGTCCTTCGTGAAAGAGGGATGCCTGCCTTGTGCATGAGGAGAGAGAGGGACATTGAGTAAGCAATGGGGTTTCTGCGGGATTGGCTCAAGAATGACATTAGCCACTTCTGGCGGGCCTGCAAGGTTAGCAGCCTGAAATCAGCCCAGCTGCTGTGTCGCAATGAGCTGGAAATTTGGTCGTCAGCTGGGGTGGGAATGGAGGCCAAGTAGCAGGTCCACTGACAAGCACAGGAATGTTAATAATGTCTTGTTAGGGACGGTCACAAGCAATGGGCAAGATGGACTGGTATAGTGAGGAGGCTGGGACTGCCTCACTGGCACAGGAGGAGTGGTGACAGGCAGAGGAGTTGATCTCGACAGCGTAAGCAGAATCCAAAAAAGGTCTGCCTTAGATTTGCAAAAGCTAACCTCTGGATGTTTGTTAACCCAGGAGGCACAGCAAAGTCACTGAGCTAATTAACCAATGATCCTACAGGTCAAGGTCCCCTTGGTCCTAGCACTGCATGGCTCCATCATTACTAACATCCCTTATGTATTTGCTGTGTGCAAGGCACACTGCGGAGTGCGTGGGTGATCAGAAGGGTGGGCTGTGGTCTGTACCTGGGAATACTTTAAGCTCACAATTCAAAGCTAAATAGATAATGACAGGTAATAAGTGGCTCAGTGCTCTGATGGTTCAGAGGAGGATAGAGAGGGTTAGGGCTGGATGGTCAAGGAAGGCTTCCTGGAGGAGAAGGGCTTTCACCTGGGCCGTGAAGGATGGAGAGGATTCAGTGTGGTGGTGGATTCAGAGAAGTGGCACTGGCCAAGATGATGGGATCACATGAGTGGAGGCAGGAAATAAGGTGGTATTTGAGGGGCAACAAGTACAGAAAGAGGTGGGGCATCTGTGGCTCAGTTGGTTAAGCATCTGACTCGATTTCGGCTCAGGTCATGAGCTCATGGTTCAGGGGATCCAGGCACCACCCACACTGGGCTCTGCACTGACAGTAAGGGGCCTGCTTGGGATTCTCTCTGTCTCCCTCTGTCTCTCTGCCTCTTGCACACACACACACACACACACACACACTCTCTCTCTCTCTCTCTCTCAAAATAAATAAACAAATATTAAAAAAAAAGAGTTATAGGGGAGTGATTAACTCTAAGTTTGGAAAGATAGGTTGGATTGAACAGGGGAGACAGGCAGGGGCAGGGTGGAGCTTTCCCACTTTTTCCATAGATGGAGGGGCAGGGCCGGGAGTAGTCTGTGTTTTAGGGAGAGTAATGTGGTGGTAGGGGCTGAAGAGGGAAGGAAAGGGCAGGGCAAGGGACGTGACAAAGGAAGAACCCACAGAGTCTGGGCCCCAGGGCTCCTCGGGAGGGTCAGTGTTGGGGGGGGGGCCTCAGGAGCGGTGCAGAAGCGTTTCTTCCTGACCACGGGCTCTGGCCGGCACCTCTGTAGCAGCCCCCTGCTGAGGAAGCAGAGGGCAGAGTCTAATGGTGCGTGACATTCGTGGGGTGAGCACAAAGACAGATCTGGCTTCCTGTTAGTGACATGAGTACACGTGATGTGGAGTCAGCCCTCAGTGGGGGCCAGTGAAGGAGGACGAATGAAGGATGGCTGGGGACGGGTCCAGGCTGGCAGCGGGCACCTGTGCTCAGCGTCACCTGGCGAAACAGAGGGCCTGGCATAGGTGCTCGGGGGAAATGGTTTCCAAACAGTGAGGGCTGCCCTGAATGAGGCGAGTCCAACCAAATGCCACGTGCTAGTTTTCCCAGGCTGCAGACCTCAGCTACTCTGCACGTAAATGCGGGTGAGTCATCCTGAACCAGGGACCTCCCAAGGCCTGGAACACAGGGTAGGACTTCTAGAAGCACATGGAAAGAGAGCTCTTACCCCCTCCCCCTCCACAAAGTCACCAGGCTGAGCTCCCGGATGGCCCGCCTGCAGACAGGAGAACCCTCTGATAGGCAAGATGGCCCCCCCCACCCCCGGTCCTGTGCACCCCTCTGGGGTGGCTGGGGCAGCAGCTGGGTGCGTCAGCGGGGTTTGGAGCTGCCGAGCAGGCCCTCCCCACCGCTCGTCGGTCCCAGATCAATCCTGCTGAGCCCGGGAAGCTCCGCCGACTCTGGACTGGAGGGCACTTCCAGTCAGGTTGTCCTGTGAGCGGGAGATAAACGCCAGCCCGCTCAAGTCACTGTCTGCTGACGGAGGTCAGGGTAGCCGGGGCCCTCATGGGGTGGAGGTGACTGGAAGGAGGCACCAGGAGGGTGCTGGTCACGGTTAGTTCCTTGGTGTGGGTGCTGTGCTCAGAGGGGGGAGAATTCATCAAGCTGTTCACGGATGCTCCATGCACTGTTCTGTACGTGTGTTATATTCAATAAAAGAGTCAACCAATTCCAGCTGGCTGGGAGAGTCATCCTTACCCTGGAAGTTTTTTTTACTTCTCCCCCGACAAAAATGCTCCCCAGACCCCTTAGTGTGTTCAAAACGACAGAGCAGCCAAAAAGGATGAATGTGTTGGAACTAATGACCTAAGGACACGTCAGATGAGCAGAGAACGGGTGCCGTGCCCCATGCCTGAGCATAGCAGTCATTGCTACGGTGCTCCTTAGATGTGAGCTAACTCAGAAACAGATACCATCATCTGCTAGAGATTTGGGAGATAAAAGATAAGCCTTCAAAGGAGATGGGATGGATGGGGAACATGGGGCGGGCGTCCCACTCTCCTGGAGTCGGGGCCCTGCAGGACATCCGCTGGGTCAGCCCCACCATCCTGGTGCAGGGAACTCTGGAACGACGGTGGTGTGGCCTGGGGGCACCGGGCAGTGGGCTGCAGCCCCTCACAGGCCCTATTGCCCAGCGTCTCTGCCATGTGGCCAGAAGGCCCTGGACTCTGGCAAGACTCCGTGTGATCCAGGCCCTGTCACTGCATTCCTCATGCTGCTCCCCTTGGTCCCACACAATAGATTCCCTGTCTTAAAGGATTTTCCTTGGGAATCAGGCAGGGATCCTTTACGGGGCAAACCTCTCTGGTTTTCCCAACTCTGGGCTCCACCCACCTTCTGTCCCAAATCTTCTGGAACACTAAATTGCCACAAACAAGCTTTCCCTGACACATGACATCCTTCCCAAGGCCTCCCCAAACTCTACAGGCTAGATACGAAACAAGGGGGAGGTTGGGGGAAAAACTCTTCACTTTCTATTCTTTAGTATAGATAAAGGCAACTTGTGACCTCACTCTCAAATGTAGTATGGGAAGCAGACTAAGAGCTAAAGGGAGAACTTAAAACACAGGTAGGAAGCACGTGCAATTAGTTAAGAACAGATCTTGTCTTAGGACTCCTGGGTGGCTCCGTTGGTTAAGCATCCGACTCTTGGTTTCGGCTCAGGTCATGAGCTCGTGGTCATGAGTTCAAGCCCCATGTTGGGCTCTGTGCTGAGCTCGGAGCCTGCTTGGGATTCTCTCCCTCTCCCTTTCTCCCTGCCCCTCCTCTGCTCTTTCTGTCTCCCTCTCTCTCAAAATAAATGAATAAAAAAAAAAAAAATAGCTCTTGTCTTTACCAAAGGTAAGAGGCCCAACCAACTCCAAACACCCCAGTGACCCCCCCCCCGCCCCTCCCCCGATTCCAGTTGCTGTCCTGAGGGTGAATGCCAAGAGGCACCGAGCACAGTGAGGAGAGACAGCAGGAAAAGGCTGGAACATGTTTCTCATACCAGGGAACTGAATCCCCAGCCCTATGCCTTAGGGATTTCCCTTGAGGCTAGCAATCCAACCCACTATCATTTATGAAATCTGTGCTGTTGTTCCAGTTACTTCTAACTGAGGTTGTGACATCCAGGGTCTGTTAGGATGTGGTATGGTCTGCCTACTCATACTCATTTCTCATCTCTTCTGAGCTGTGGAATTGAGGTTTGTGTGTTCGGGGGGATCCTGGCCTGTAGCTACCAAAATGTCTGCATTTTAGTGTTCATGGCTGGCCTTACCAGCTGGGTAGTACCATAGGGAAGCCAGGATTCGTTCCTAAAGGCAGGTGTAGTGGCTCGGGAGTGGGGGAGGCAGAAAACCAGGAGGAAGAAGTGGAAAGTGTATGGAACCCAGACCCAGGCAGACCTCCATGAATATCTGCTGGGCCGCTTTCTGGCTGAATGGCCTTCGGGAAGGAACTTAACCTCTCTGAACTTCAGTTTTTTTCAACTACCGAATGGGAGTAATAGCGTCTACTCCGTGGTTCTCAGATCAGTAGCATCAGCGTCACCTGGGACTCGCGATGCCCTTCCCAAACACTAAGAAAGAACTGGAAGAGGAACACATGAAGGAGGCTGGGAGGAAACAGCAACCTCTTCAGCTCCGGTTCTGTGGCAGTAACAAAAGCACCGTGTTTGATTTTGTTAGAAACGCAAAACCTCAGGCCCGTCCCAGATCTGCCTACAAATTAAAAAACTGGGGCTGGGCCCAGCCATCTATTTGGGGAAGCCCACCCGAGGATCCTGAGGCCCACTGGTGTCTGAGAAGCACGGGTCTGCTTCATGGAGGATTGAGTAAGATCACGTGTGGAAAGAGCCTAGTGGAGCCTGGCACATAGTGAGCCCCTAATACAGCTAATCACCATTTTCTTTCCCTCCACCCCACAGAGTGGAATTATATTGGCTAATATGTGGGAAAATGCCTTGTAAACCCTATCGCACCAAACGGACGTGATCTGGGTTGGGAGGGGGTTGCTTCTTCGGGCTTTTCTGAATTGCCTGAGCTTTTAATAGCAAGGAGGTACTCCTTTTGTATTCTGAGCAAATGGACATTTCCTTTGTGAGAAAGAAAGGGACCGGGCAAAAAACACGAGCTCCTCACAGGCCAGAATGTTCCTTCTAGCTCTGTCCATTAGGCCAGGGAGAAGTCAGACATCATCTCCCTGGTGCTTTTCTGGCCTCTAGGGACCAGATACCTGGCTCCACAGCCATAGCCACCTCAGCCACCTCAGCCAGACAGCTGAAGTCACTGCAGCTTCCTTGGCCTCCCGACCCAGCCCCTGGGAAGCGCCAAGGCTGATCCTTGATTTAGGATGCCAGGGTGGAGGTCTGAACCTGGGCAGAAACCTGAGGCTGGGCTGTGAGGATTGTGAGCTAAGTAAGCCCAGCCCCAGGCAGAAACCCTCACCCACCTGAGGCAGAGTCAAGCTTTGGGACCGCAGGGTGAGAGCTGGCTGACTGGAGCTAGGAGCAGGTCTCCTCAGGGGCCCCATCAGGCCTTCTGCGGTGCTCAGACTTGCGCCTCCTGCCCTTTGCCCCAGGCCTCCTGGTGAGGGCAGAACAGGGCCCCCCAGGAGCTGGTGAAAGCCCTTGGCAGTTTACCTTGGGGTAAACTGGCTCAAAGGAAGATTTAAAGCAAAAAAAGGCTGAATTCAAAGCAGGTGTGTGAAGGAGGCTCTAGGCAGGGACTGGAAAGTCTGGTTTTCCGGGAGGGAGAGAATGGATCCGAGACCCTTTCTGCAATCCCCTGGGCGGGAGGGCCTTCCTTCCTGCTCTGTTACCGTCCTATGCAGCGACACCCACAGGGGTGAGGGGTACAGAAGCCCAGAAGCACAGCCAGACTTCCAGGGGCCACACCATGTGGCCAAGTGCCTGCCTTGGACAAAGACCATAATGGCTTGATTCTCAGACGCACATTTCCCCCACATTTTAGCGTCTCTGAAATAGGGACATACCATCAATGGTGTCTGGAAGCAATGAAATATGGTAGTTGTTCCACAAATACTCACTGAGAAGCACCCTGTTACATGCTAAGAACACGAGGAAAGGAGCTGAAATGATTACTTTTGATAACTCAATAGCGAAAACAGTGGGGGCAAAAAAGTGTAAAAATAATGGCTGGTACGCACACTGCCCAACACAGCATACGGGAATGATGGGTCATCATATTTGATTTTAAACTATAACGTTTTCCCATTTTCGGTTGATGTATGCTTTCTGTTTGATAATATTACAAGTACTCATAAACAAAGTAATTTAGGAGCTTTTTTTTTTTTTAACAAAAGTGTTTCTTTAAGAAGCAAGCTCCCCGATTTCCTCACAAGCACTCGATTTTATGCCAACCAGGAAGGAAGAAACGCCAGCTGCACCTCCTTCTGCCTATAAAGGCTGACTCAGAACTGGTGTAATTCAGAATGGTTTGTTTAAATCATCTTAACTTTTTAAATGGTTTTGCAACCATTAACTGGTGACTAGATCAGTTGGGTGACTCCTGGGTGAACTGGATGAGACCCGTCCAGACACCAGCACAGTCAGGGCAAGGTTCAGGCAGCCCCCACCTTCCAGGGGCTGATCACTCTGGAAAGGCTCCTTATGTTCAAAGTGCGATTTACTTAAAGCAGGGAACAAGGACATTGGCAAATGGTGCCTAGTGCTGTCGTAGCAGCGGCTGTTCCTGGGTGTTCCACCTTCTGGGAGGTGGACGAGGAGTGGAGAAGTGAGAAAAGGTGACTCTTAAGGTTGTTGAACAAAAACTCCCCCCCCCCCAAGACATTTTGTAGCAAGTCTGAGGCAATCATGCAAATGACTGTTTCCCTTTTGGCTTTGGCCACCAGGAAGCCCAGAGGCAAATTGGTGGCTCTGACTCGAGTAACTGTCTATTCTTCTATGACCTACAAATCTAAAGATTCTTCCTTATATCACCCTTCTGGTTTCTAGATATTTTTCCTGGTCCTGAGCCAAAAGGTTACAACAAATAGCTTTCTGGAATTTTTAGCGAGAAGGGACCTTATAGTAGGGATACTCTAGATTTCTACCACTCTTTTTTATTCTGCCCCCTCCATGGGCACCACTGCTTAAAAGATTTGTTTTAGCAAATTAATACATTAATGAAATAATCTTTCTCCTTTGTTATTAATCAAAGATGCACATAAAAACCAATCAGAGTTTTCAGTTAGCCCAAGATAATTGGTTCACATTCACTCCACAAATATTGAGTGAATACTAAGTGCCAAGTATTGGACTAGATGCTAAAGAATGACGAGTAAGGCATGGTCTCTACCATTGTGGAACTGTGAATCTGGGAGGAGACAGTGAATTAGACAGGGCCTTACAATACAGAGAGATGAAGCATGGAAGAGACCTCACCTAGGGTTTGGGGGAAAGGACTAGAGAAAGCTTTCCTAGAGGAGGTGATATCTAATCTGAGATCTGGAGGACAGATAAGAGCAAGCCAGGCAAAGGGCAGGGCATGAAAGGGCACTGGGGGCCAAGGGACAAACTATGCAATGACCACCTAGGCTGGTATGTTCTAGGGACCACCCAAGAACCTTGATGAGGGGGACTGGGGCTGGGGAGGCAGGCCAGGGCCAGAGTGTGACGAGTGTGAGCCAGCTGAGGAGTTAGGACCTCATTCTGGAGGCAGCAGGGGACTGCTGGAGCATTCCAAGTACAAACCTGAGGTGATCAGATGAGCAGTTTAGAAGGATCATCTCAGCTGCAGGGTAGAGAGTGAATGGAGCGCGAACACTGGAGAAAGGGAGGCCAGAGGGATGTGGGAGAGGGGCTTAGGGGTCTGAACCAAGGGAGGGGGGATAGGGGTAATGACCTGTTGGTATAAATCAGCTGGAAATGTAGACACCTAACAGAAATGTAGACACGGTGAAGCCTGATTGTGGATGAGTGCCTGTCTCTGTTCAAACTGGCATCCAGACTGCCATATTGCCTACGTGGGATCCTGGGGTGTGTGTATGTGTGTGTGTGTGTGCGTGTATGGGACACTGATGTAGCCAAACCCCACCCCCACTTACAAATGAGGCAGGGGAAACTCACAGTTCCACAGTGGCCCAAACAGAGCAGGAGGCACCGAGCCAGGACCAGAACTTGTGTCTCCCGGTTCCCATTGCATGTGCTTTCCCGGTCATTTTGCGGATGTTTATTTTATACCAGGTGTTGCATGCCCTAGACTGCACATCATGACATTGTGTAAAAGCCCTTGAGGAAAGGCAGTGATTTTTTTTTTTAAAGTAAATAATGTAGATTTGCCAGGAACAAATTATGCCAAATTAACGTACTTTTCTTCCCCTCGTCAGGATAAAAGGCTTAGTGGTTAAAGAAAACACAATACGTTTTGACATAGATAAATATCTGATAAGGTTCCATGTGCCACACTCATGGGAAATGTAGATCAAGGACCAGTGTGGTTGGTAGGAAAAAAATCAATAGATTCCACACACACACACACACACACACACACACACCCCCGCCATCGTTACCGTTGGCAACACACGGCTGTTACTGTTGTCGGGGTTCCTCTGGGGGCATTCCTGAATCAATACCCTTCTCAGATTCTTAGGAAGAGGAAGGGCAGCTAAAGGAATGTGATCATTGGAATCAGAAGGATCAGCGTTGGAAGGAAGAGTAGGGAGTAGAGGACGAATTGAGGTGAGGAAGCAGGTCAGAAAAGGAGGTCAAGTGAGTGGGCTGGGTGGCAGGGGCAGAGGGAGCATCTAGTCGGCAAGTGTCGTGTGAGCACGGGACACTGCAGGGCTAGAGGCAGCCGGCAAGACTGAAGAGGAATGCCTGACCATTGTGCTCTGTCCTGGTTCCTCAGGAAGGAGGGTGTGCCTATGCACCCACATACACATGCACACATGCACGCCCACATCCATATTCATGTGAGTATCTGCTTTCTGAGATGCGTCTGTACTCACACACGCTCACAATTCCATCCCCTAGCCTGTGAGCTGGCGTAGCCTCTCGGCTGGTTTCTGAGCCATGGTCTGTTTACACACTCAGCTTGGAGGGACCCTCAGGTGCAATCTTACAAGTGACTCCTCTGTGCCTCCTTCTGGCAGTGACCCAAGAACCTCCCCGGCTCTTGATAAACCTTTGGGTGCGATGCTTCAATGTGTCTGTCAGCAAGGATGAAGGAGGGAGTGTCCCATCCCTGAGTATGGAAGGTGTGCAAGTAACACTGAGTATGCAAAGCTGCCTGGTCCGAAAACTTACTACACCCTGGAGAGAAATGGAGAACTGCAGGAACTTAGTGTTCTCCTTTCACATAACTGTCCCCCGAAGCACAGGTGCCTCTTGGGTTGGTAATAATAGCCAAGCGCTTGCTTTCCAGTGAAGATTAACGTGTCCAGTTATCACTGGAGAAGTTTTTGCTTCAGTGGCTTTTTTTTTTTTTTTTAGCATAAGCCTACTGCAAGCAGGGCAGTGTTCTAGGGCCTCTGCAGGGTACGGGGCTGAGCAAGGAGCCATTTCCAGCCTCAAGGAGGGTCATCCAGAAGGAGCACATAACTGCATGGCCTGTGGGGAGCGACACCCTCCCCATAGGGGCTGCCTGGACAGATGCACAGACCCCAGCCCAGGCAAGATGCTTGGGAAACATTGGTTGAGTGAAGGAGGAAAGAAGGGTTTATTTCTCTGCGTATTTTTGGCTTTGGGAGTTGGGGAAGTCACCAGGGAGAAGGTGACACTTGATCTGGGATGATAGGATTTCAGAGGTAAAAGCCAGTCTGAAACGAAATGCCACATCACCACGCATATCTCATTAGAAGTAAACGGAGACACACAGGGAACCCTAGATTTATTTTCCAGCGAGGCGAAAGGGAGAGCTTGCTCGAAAAGGTTGGCAAATGGCCCGCAAGAGAAAGGATTGAGACAATTTAGCTCAGAATGGCCCAGGGCCCAGCCTGTCTTGGGAGTCTGTCACATCTAGACACTGATCTTACGCTACCACATTTATTCCTCATGACAGGGATGGGAGGAGGTGCTGTCACTTTCATTTTCTGAGTGAAGCTCAGGGCATCGATGACATGTGCCCAAGGTCACACAGCTTGTAAGTGGCAGAGCTGTGCTTAGCAGCTCAGCCTGAGGGCTCCAAAGCCCTCCTGCTGTGCCTCATGCCTCTCCGGAAAGGGGATAGTAAGAAGTAGCCGGGATGAGGTCTTCAGGTGGGAGAGACCCATGAAAAAGCAGCTTTTCTCACTAGACAGGAAAACTGAGGGAGTAGCTTTAAGTAACAGCAAGAGTGCTGTAGGTTAGCTATCAGAAAGAACTTCCTCATTGTGAAAGCTGGTAAGTGAAGGATTGAGCTAACATCAGGCCCGTGTTTCGAGGCCAGTCACCCTTCACTTTAGTTCAGCTTCCACCAAGGGTAACTGCAGAAAGTTTGTCTTTTACCAGATCCTTTCTTTTCATGATTCCCAGACTCCCTGGGGAATGTTTACAAGGTCACAAATGCCTCCATGGCTGCTCCTCCTCTCTAGCTCTGGACGGTTACCCAGGGCCTACCTGCCGGTCACCTCTTAACCACCCTGTAACCAATGCCGATGCCCGGGCTCTGTACCCTATAAAGTGCGCTGGGAGCTGCCATGGTGGCCAGTATGAACTGCCAAGGTCAGAGCCCAGCCTTGCTACTCACTGGCAGTATGACTTTGGGCATATTATTCAAACTTCTGTGCACCAGTCACCTCCTCTATTAAATGAGAGTATAGTACCTATGTCATAGGGCTCGTACGCAGATTAAATTAACAGATGTTACGCATACAGAATGGGGATTGGCAAACTATGCCCCGTGGGCCAAAGGCAGCCTACCACCTGTTTCTGTAGCCGAAGCTTTCTTGGTGTGTGGCTCCATGCATCCACTGACGCAGTTGCTAGGACCGCTTTTGCACTATAGCAAAAGGACCGGATAGTTGTGACAGAAACAGTACAGCCTGCAAATCCTAAGATATTTTACTCTCTGGTCTTTTGCAGAAAATATTGGCCAACCTCAGATACAGAGTGATACCTGGTACATAGTAAGCGCTCATTATATGGTAGTGTAAAAAAACAAAAACAAAAACAAAAAACACTAATACTAAAAAACAATTCATTAGGCCTTGGGATTTAGCAAAAAAAAAAAAAAAAAAAAAATTGGTTCAGGCCCTGGAATGACACAGGCAATTACAGTCTACAGATCTCCCTGAGGGCAACAATCATCCCTTTGCCATGGGTCCCCTACCACCATGTAGGCACCGGCCTTGGTCTCCTGGCCTGGAGTCCTCCTGACTGTGTTCCCTCCTCCCTGACACCAGGTTTCTATTCCTCTTTGTGACCCCAGGATGATTCACAGTGAGAGCACCCAACTCCTTCAAGAAAAACCTCCTCTGCACTGTATGACCTGGTCCTTCTTCCATACCGCCCAGAAGAGGAAGTCACAATAGACTAGCCTGGGGCTTCTCAGCCTCTACACTGCTGACATTCTGGGCAGGATAATTCTTTGTCGTGCGGGGCTGTCCTGTGCATTGTAGGAAATTTAGCAGCATCCCTGGCCTCTACCCATTAGATGTCAGTAGCACCTGCCAGCTGGGATTCCAAAAATGTCTCTAGTCATTGCCAATGTCCCCGGAGGGGTAATATCACTCCTCTTGACCACAATGACTTAAACTTTGGAAATAACATCACAAGTGGGACAACAATGTTCCTGTTCAGGACACCTAAATTCATATTTAGAAAAACAGTGTTCTTTGCAAGGACACAGACCTGTTAAAGATGCACCCAGTTTGTATCATTGGGTCACTAAACAGAACGCTTAGCATCTCAGCCTGAAACACGAGCATTTGGATGGCTACAGCAGGGTTACGTTTTCATAGCAACATTGGGTAGTTCCAGGCCTCAGGTGTGTAGAGCTAAGAAGGCTTATCCAAGTGCTCCATCCTACAACACGGGGAGGGCTTCCCCGAGGACAAATTTCTGGCTCCTCCCCCAGAACGTTGAAGGTGCTTATGAACCCCACACCTGCCCCACCCCTTGTCCCATGCCAATCTTCCAGCTTCAAGGGTTTGTACATCTGACTCTACCTCAAGTGACAGGAAGAAACTGCTGGCTGCTATACAATAACAGTCCATTCACAGAGTCACTTATTCTTGCCAGCAGTCCTTAATGATTCCTTTTTGGGCTGGTCCTGGGATTAGAGACAAGCACGACACAGCCCTTGCCTTCAATGGGTTGACAGCCAAGGGACCCGCAGACATGTAAACAGGCAATTAGAGTGGAGCAAATTAAGTGCTATGACAATGTGTGCTGGAGCTGTGGACACGGAGAGATGACAACAAGCCTCAATTTGGAGGCAGAGTGACTGTCAGGCCTGCCTGAGGAGCTGTTTCTTGAAAGACAAAGGAGCACAGCAAGAAGAGCATGTGAATGTTTATGTGCATGGGTGGTGTGTGTTTTAGGGATGAGGATGGCTTTCCACTGAAGGCAAGAGAGGTCCAAAAAGCAGGTAAGAGTGTGTGGAGTGGTTAGAGAATCAGGGTGGCAGCAGCCTAGTGTTTGAGGAGTGGTGTTGGGAGCTTGTTCTCCCTAGGTCTCTTGTGTTTCAGCAAATCTGTGGGCAGAGGCACTGATGGCTTTTGTTCCAGACAATCATTTCAAGGATGTGTATGTAGCAAATAGTTTTAGAAGACAGAGACAGTGTCTCCCTCCAGGACAGAGAGCAGGTTTGTTTGCTATCCAATAAGATAAAGACAGTATCTCCCTTGGGGGTAAAGTTGGGCAGGTTTTCCCAACTTGGGAGTTGCTTGGCCATGATGCAGAGCAGTTGGCATGTGCAGGTGTCACCTGGCCCTCGTTGTAGTACCCTGTGGAATTGGGGCTTGGGAAACAGACACAAATGTCACTCTGCTACTGCTGTGAGTATTAAACTGTCTTTTGTCTCTGACTCAGGAGTCTCGTGTCTTTCCCATGAAACTGTGGTAGCCTAACTTGTTAGTCTGGTTGAAATTTTAGGTCCCCCCTCCATTGACCTCAGATTTTTGACAGGTGGCAGTGGGGAAAGCAAAGGCTGGAGAAGGGGGGATCACAAAGGTCTTGAGGGCTGCAGCAAAGGCCTTGGGATTAATCCTAAAGGCTTGAAGAGCCACTGAAGAATTTTCAGTAAAGTAATGTTCAGAAGTGGTGTGAATTAGTGTGGAGAGGCGAGGGCTGTGGGGTAAGCCTGGAGAGACAAGGCCAGACAAGGCGGACAGATATGGAGCTGTGGGTCTGAACAAAGGCTGTGCCAGTGGGAACACATGAAGGCCAAGTTTAAAAGAAACTAATGTGGTCCTTGATAGCACTTTTGCTGATACAGGAGTCAATCCAGGTAACTCAATGCATGCCTCTTTAGACCTTTCATGCTCTGACATTTCTGAAGCATATAGACTGGATATCTCCTAGAAGGTCTCTCAATTTGAGTTTGTCTGAGGGTTTCTCATGAGATTAGGCTGTCCGTTTTGGCATGAATACCGTAGAAATAATGTGTCCTTGAATATCTATGTATTTCATCAGGAGGCTCTCGACTGGTGATAATTTTGATCACATGGTTAAGATAATGCCCGTAGCTTTCCATTTTAACGTTACCATAGGCAATCTATGGGAAGATCCTTTGAGACTGGGTACAAAAAATTTGAATGTTGATTGTATATTAGGTAACTGTACTAATTGTTAAATTTCGTGACTGGGATCGTTATATTGTGATTATGTTGGACAATGTCCTTGTTCTCAGGAGACAGACATGTAAGTATTTAAGTACAGGAAGGCATGAGGTCTAAAACTTCCTCTCAAAAGATAGCCCCAACTGGTGATGGTTCAACTTACAATTTTTCCACTTTAGGACGGTGTGAAAGTGATACGCATTCAGTAGAAGCCATACTTGGGATTGTGAATTTGGATCTCTTCCTTGGCTAGGGATACCTGGTGTGATTCCATTCGGTGACACCAGGTAGGGCGGCTGCAGCTCCCAGGCAGTCACACCACCACGAGGGTACAGACCTGAGGGACTTACAACCATCCTGTATCCAGACAAGCACTCTGACCAGCATTTCAGCCCAGCACTCTACAAATTACATGAGATAGTCAACACTCTCTCATAAACTAGGCTTTGTGTTAGATGCTTTTGCCCATTTGTAGGCTAATTTAAGCATGTTTAAGGTAGGCGAGGCTGAGCTAAGATGTTCGAGAGGTTAGGTGCATTTTCAAATTACATGATATTTTCAACTTACAATGGGTGTATTGGGACGTAATCCTGTCACAGGTTGAGGAGGAACTGTAACAACAATAATAATGTGCATATATATGTATATAGAGAGCGAGTAATAAAGCAGGTGTGGCAAAATGTTAACAACTAGTGACTCTAGGTGAAGAGTACATGGGAATTCATTGTGGTACCTTCAATTTTCCATACATTTAAGATTTTTCAAAATAAAAAGTCTTTAAAAAAGATACCTGAAAATAAAATCATTATGTCTCTGTGCCTAGCAATGGGGCCAAAGGAGAGGACAGGAAGAGGTAGATTGGGATTCCAGGCTTTGGTGTGGTGGGTGGTACCATCAGCTGAGACAGAGAACCTTGAAAGAAGTAAGGGAGGTTTTGGAAGGAGGAGGGTAAGAGAGGAAAATATGGCAAGTTTGGTTATTCTTTTTTGATGGTTTGTCTGTCTGCCTTCCTCTCCAGCCATGTCTGGTTTCAGGGAGCCATGGACATCGAATGGGGACATCCAGTAGGCAGCCGGTCTGGAGCTCAGGAGGAAACTGCGTAGGGCAGAGGTGGTGCTGAAACCATGGGAGGGGATGGCCTCAGTCCGGAGGCATGTGTGAAAGTAAAGAAAGAGCCAAGAACAAAACCGTAAGACAGCTGTCATTAAGGGGGCAGTGAGTTACAGATAGTGGAAGAGGAGAGGTTTCAGAAACGGGGGTGGGGGCATTGGGTTCAAGGGCTGCAAGAAAAACGAGGGCTGAAGAGTCTATTTGAATTCAGTGGCACATGGACCCAGAAGTCAGAGTCGCAGGGCAGGGAGTCTGAATGGGAAGTGAAGACGCAGAAGCCAGCAGCTTAAACAATTCTTGTGAGATGCTTGGCTGAAAAGTGGAGGAAAGATATCACAGTAAAAGCGAAAGGGGAAGTACTCGTTCTAGTAAACAGACATCCAAGGTCCACAACTAAGTATTTTGCCAAGGCCACATTCAACTTAGATATCCAGTTTTGTCCCTCACCTACTGTCTAACCCCGAATGCAGTCACGGTTTGTCACCCCCAGGTTCACCCTTTTAACAAAGGGGTGGGGGTGGCGTTGGAGACAAGCAGCTTCTTGTCAGCTAGAGGAGACGGCTGTACCAATGATTCAGAGCACCTGAGACATTTTCACATCTCTCTTCGCCAAAGAGCCTGTCACAAAGGCAGCCTCTGCCCACTTAATTTGCCCTCCCACCAGCTTCCTTCTTGTGGGAGGGCACACGGCTACACCACATTGTATGGAACATGCCTTTGTTAGCATGATGATGGAAGGTTCCCCTTTTCATTCAAGTAAGAGCCTCGTTGACCCCTAGACTCTTGTTCTCGGGAAAGCAGCCTGCATTTTCTCCATCTTCCTTTTCTGCTGACTCTAGTCACACTTCTTCTAAAACCCTCACAGGAGAGGCACTGATGCTTTATTACACAACAGAATAGCAATTTAACCAGAGTCAGATATTTAAACTACAATAAAAAGCAACAATACGAATGAATAAATGAAGGTATATCCATACAAAGCGATAGAATTCAGCTATAAAAAGGAAGTACGGATATATGCTACAATATGGATGCACCATGAAAACAGTTCTATGATGTGAAAGATGCCAGACAGAAAAGCCACATGTTGTACGATCTGCTTAGATGAAACATACGGAATAGGCAAATCCATTGAGACAGAAAGTAGATTAGTGGTTACCAGGGGTTGGAGGTGGGGATGGGAAATGGGGGATGAGGATGGGGTTTCCTTTTGGGGTGACGAAAATGTTCTGGAGCTAAAGAGTGACGATGTTGCACCACACTGTGAATATACCAAGTGTCACTAATGGCAAACTTATGTTATATATATTTTACCACAATGAAACATTAATTAATTAAAAAAAAAAAAAAAGCAATCTTACCCTGACGATGGGGAGTAAAAGCCGGGGCTCCAACTTCAAGGCCTTTGATCTGGGAAGGGCTTTTCATCAGCTCTTCTCAAATTGGCTGCACATTAGAATCACCTGGGAAGCTTTTTAAGGCTTCCTGTGTCTGGATCCCACCCAAGACCAATTAAACCAGATGTCAGGGGCTGGGGCCAGGGGCACACTTAGAAGCTCTCAGAGATGCCAGTGTAAATCCAGGGTTAAGAAACACTGCTGTAGACAGTGGTTCTCAAAGTGTGGTCCCCAGACAAGCAGCATCAGCCTCACCTGGTAGCTGAATCAGAAACTCTGCAGGTGGGGCTCAGCAATCTGTGTTTTAAAAAGCCCTCCAGGGAATTCTGATGGTCACTCAAGCTTGACAACAGCTGTTCTGAGACTAGACTGAACCACTGGTCTACTGGGATAGAAAGATAGAAAATACTATTTTGAAAAGTGTATGTGTTACTAGGAAAGAGAAACGCCAAGGGCTCTACAGGAGGGCAGAGGAGTGGGAAACACTCTGTCCTGTGTTAGGGGGAGAGAGGGGCAGGGAGAGATATTTACCCTCGTTCCTCCACCCCCCCCCACAACTCCAGTGCTACTGTGGGGGTACCTCTAGATATGGCAAGCAGAGGGGAGGGGCTTCTGAGGGCTAGCAGAGAGTTGAGTTGGCGGTCAGTCTCACAGCTCACCTCTTCTCCCCCTACTGCCACGGCTAAGCCAGAAATGACACCAAGGCTTGATCCTCTCAAACTGGCCCAGCTGACGCCAGCATCAGCTCTCCCTCTCAAGCTGGCCCAAATACTAATGGAAATAACAAAGAGGAAAGTTTGAGATAAAGTACAGATTAAAGCATCTTTAGAAAACTTTTCCCTTGTCAGGGCGCCTGGCTGGCTCAGTTGGTTAAGCATCTGACTTCAGCTCAGGTCATGATCTCAAGGTTTGTGAGTTCAAGGCCTACGTTGTCAGGTCCTCCGTCCCCCTCTCTCTCTGCCTTTCCCCCCTCTCATTCTGTCTGTCTCCCTCAAAAATAAACTTAAAAAATAAACTTTTCCCTTTTTATTAACCCGTAACATAAAATCCAAGGAAGAAGAATGGGCCTCCTTCAGCAATCCAGCTTTAAGCTGTATAAATAATAAGTAACCCTGACTCTCCAGTCCTTGCTCACTGCCCTGTCTCTGACTCATTTGTAACATTAACAAAGGAAAATGCCAGTTTGATTCCTTGGCCTCCACTTGTTTATAATAAAATCGTAAGACCTCATCCACCAATCATTAACCCACAGCCCTGCTAGCCTCCTTTCCTTCCGGGCAGGATCTTGGTTATTGTGGCCATGCCTCTCCACTTGACTGGCAGGAAAACAGGCAGAATCGGCAGAACATGGCCTTCTGCAGGGGGGCCAGAACCCAGCTAGGGTGGACTCTGTGGGAACTCCCTACTCCCCATAGGCTGAACCCACTGGACTTCTATGAGAAGCTGTATATCTTTTAATCAACTTTGGAAGTAAACTGCAGGACCTATAAAGTATATATTAAATAGTTTTAAAACGTGGCTCCCATGTCCTAATGACATCTTCAGGATGTGTGGTTTCAAGATGGATTTAGAGGGGGCCCCAGAGGCTGCCTTCTCCTCTGAATGGGGTCCTATGGCCTAGCCATGCTCCATATGGCTCTAGCCACAGGACCATGACTGATGGCCTTCAGGGAAAGGTGGGTACCAGCTCCCTGAAAGGGGGACCTAACAGAGGAGTGTACATGAGCAGGTGCCGAAAGATTCGTTGTCATAGGGCGATGCCCATCTTGGGCATGGGGAAGCCAGATATATCCTAGGTTCTTTCTGAGTTGATACATCACATGCATATAAAATACATAGGCTCTCTGCTGCAGCAAGTCCTCTGAGCTTGTGGTGCCCTCTCTCTGGAATGCCATCCCTCTGTTTTTGCTCATGTTTGGCTCAGATCCATCCTTTCCGTCTCAATTTTAATGGCACCTCTTCTGAGAAGCCTTCCTGTAGCACCTGGTCCACAGTGATCCCTCCATTTTCTCCATCCTAGTCCTTGCTGATTTCCTTCATAGCACTGACTGCAGACTGTAATTATTATATTTATGTATTGGTTTCCCTATTTGCACTTTATTATCAGACTCTTCCTCTGGAATGGATGCTCCATGGACAGAGACCACATCTGTTTTGTTCTCCATTGCATCTTCAGTACCCAATACAGTGTCGGGCACATAGTAGGCACATTTGTTGGAGAAATGAATGAATGAACTTCAAAATTAAGTAGCATTCCAAGGAGAGTAGCAATTTCCTCCTCTATTCAACATTTGAATACCCATTTTTAATTGCAAACAGGATCAATTTCATTAAATGTATTCAAACTTGATACACCATCTGTGATCACTTCCACTTAAGTATATACATGCCAGGACTAGGTCCATTTTCATTATATAGTCAGATCCTTTGGGGGACTGACCGGAAGCTTTTATTGCACTGAAACTTTGACTACTGGTTGAAAAAAAGGCATGTCAACATCCATAATATGTAGACCTTGTAAACCTTCCCACGATGGTTTTATCTGTTGGCACAAGTTTTGATCTGACTTTGTGTTTCGGCGGCCATGCTGAAGAGACACGCCCTGGAGCCTGTGGCACAGGACTGGCTTCCCAGGCAGCTGCCTGCACAAGGGTTCACAGAGACACGGAGATGAGTCTATCTCAGAGAGGATGACCATGAAGAAATGTCAGGGGCAGCAGGTGGATCTGAGGGACCGACTTAAGAAAGGCTCAAAGACAAACCTCAAAATAGGATGACAATGAATGCATTTTGTTTTTTGTCCAGACTCATCGGATACAGTGCAAGTTACAGACAATGTTTTTATTAAAATTTTTATTATTCTTGAGCACATAGGATGTATAGTCAGGGAGAGAGAATAATCGGTGAGAAACCGGAATCCCATTGTAGCAGTAACTACATAGCTCTCATCTTCGAAGGCGCTCTCCGTGCTTTTATTATTACAGTATATGTACCAGGCATAAAAATATAAGAAATTACTCAACCCATAAAGTTTTTACTTACCCCATACCATGTCTGCAAACAGGTTATAAAATAATAAAATTATCCTCCATTTACTTGCATAAATTATTATTTGTTTGAGGCAAAGACATACCTCATATATGTACAGAGTAAATACACCCATATTGGGGAGAGATGAAGGGGGGGCAGGAAAGAGAGACCTAAAGCCATTAAACAGAAACCTAGAGCCATATTAACCAGTCATAATCCATGAACCTTACCTGGACCCTGACTCAAACAAACTGTTCAATGAACTTATGTGACAATTGGGGAAACCAGAACAGTCTCTGGATATCTGATGACATTAAGGCATTACTGCCAACAGTTTTTGGATGTGAAAATAATATTGTGGTTATTTTTTAAGACCCCTTATCTTTAATTTTTTTTTTTTAGCGTTTATTTATTTTTGAGACAGAGAGAGACAGAGCATGAACAGGGGAGGGGCAGAGAGAGAGGGAGACACAGAATCTGAAACAGGCTCCAGGCTATGAGCGGTCAGCACAGAGCCCGACGCGGGGCTCGAACTCACGGACCATGAGATCATGACCTGAGCCGAAGTCGGACGCTTAACTGACCAAGCCACCCAGGCGCCCCAAGACTCCTTATCTTTACATAAGCATCCACAGATTTTCTTCAAAGTGATCCAGTGGTGGGGGGACAGACAAAAACTAAACTAATCATGGATTGACAGATGGGTACATTATATGGTACCTTTGCACCTGCTTTGAAGTTCTCTGTAATTAAGTTTTAAAACAAGACACAAGATGTATGAAGAAAATATCAAAATATAAGTTCATTAAAAAAATCACACTGACTTGTTTAGGCTCACTGGCGCACTTTGGTTGCATATACTGCAGAATGTGGAGAAAGTTTGTCTTCCCATAGCCGATCCCCTCTGATCAGCATTGCGGGCCCGCTGAGCTCCTGGATTTCTGCCTAGGTTTTCAGTCTATGGGTTTCACTTCCAGGCAGCCTTCAGTGTCCTGCTCTGATTCATCTGCTGAATACTTACTGAGTGCCTCCTTCAGCCTGGAGTCAATTTGTGCTCTGCTGGCTGGACCCTCCCCAACCCGCTGTCTTCTCAGAGCCACATTCCATCCATAGGTTCCTCTCTCTCCTGGATCCAACTCTCCTTCTCTACTCCCCTTTCCATTCTGTATGGAAGTATGCTTAAGTCTGTCTATTAAGAACAAAACCCTTCTTGTTATCCTCATCTTCCTATAACCATGTGCGCATGCCCATGTACACACACACACACACACACACACACACACACACACAGAGTCTTTTCTCAACCCTTTATGGTTAGATTTCTGGAATGAGCTTAAGAAATCCCCCAAATCAATTTACTAAGTGTTTAGTAAGTGTTGCTACATCAGACATGGGGGAGGGACATGACAAAAAGCTCTAGTCTTCAAAAGGACTGTGAAATTTGTAGACAGAGTTCTAGTCTGGAGCAGGTTCATATGCTAGTCTGGAGACAGCAGTCACACATGAGACTTAAGTGAGTATTCATATCACTGTACCACCGTGTGAACCCCCAGCAGGCTGGCCAAGGAGTCCCGGGGCAGGGAGAAAGCCCTGGAAGTAGTTTTGGCAGGACTTGAGCTGGACTTGGAAGAGTGAACAGGATTCAGAAAGGCAAAGAGGAAAGAAGGTGGCATTTTAAGCACATTTTTTAGCATAAGAACATATGGGAAGGTTGAGTTAGTTCATAGCTTGTTCTGAGGATGGGGAAGCCGGCCTGATCATGGGGGCTGGCGGGGGAGGGTATGAGGGCCACCGAAGGCCTCGACAGGCCTTGAAAGATGGCTATGGCTCTGCTCTGATCTGTTGGGTGGAGTGGGCGTGCTCTGGAGAAGGGGGGTGGGGTGGAGGGGCGGTGCCACAGAGGCAGGGCAACGTCTGGTTAGTCTGGTTAAACTCGGTTATGAGAGAAAGGAGCCTGGCAACTAACAGGAGAGGCTGAGGCACGGAACTCTGCAGGAAGCCTTGACGGTGGACATGATGAGGGCTTACCCCAGGGTGGTGGAGACGGTGGTGGTAACAGTTTCTGTTTGATTCCATGACCAAGTGAGGGCACAGGATGGACACAGCCAGCTTGGCTCTGAGATCTGGAGCCTTGGAAGAGTGGGGTCAGTTGTTCTCTGATGAGGCATCACACCATCGAATTGAGATCCAGGCCATCACAGGTTGATTAACTGCAGTTTGTGGACCGTACTTCAACCCCGAAGCTTACAAATAAACCATTCAACAGTTAGGAGATAACTGGAAAACTGAGTTCTGACTAGATTTGATAATATTAAGGAGTCGTTCACTCTGGAAGTGTGGTAACGGTCTTGTGGTTTTGAGTCCTTGTGTTTTAGAGACACATACTGAAATACGTACAGAAAAAATACATTTGTATTTGTTTCAAAATTATCCAGGGATGGGGAGAGTGGGTGCGATTTGTTTCTGCAAATTGTTAGTTGTCGAAGCTGGGGGACACGGAGTTTCACTGTGCTCCCCTCTCCCCCGTTGTATGTATTTGAAATTCTCCATGGAAAAAAATTCTGGTCCTTGGGCATCAAATCTTGGACCCCGAGCTTCATAATTCCCACTCAGAGATCGCGAGAGGCATTTTGAGCTGGGCCATGTTAATCTCTTGTCACATTTCAAAACAAAAATGAGGTCCACTTCTGTTTTGCCTAAAGCAGAAAAACATGTGCTGGAAAAGAAATAATGCCGGGACTTTATTTGGAAAAACAAACTGGGAGATACACACGATCTCCTTTATTAGGATCATGCGAGGAATCCAACTAACTGAAAAGGCAAAGTCCAAACTCAGATGAGAAAAGTGGCATTTTTCTGATAGCTGGAAATAATAAATGCTTCTTTTGGAAGAGTCCATCCCAAGGGCGGTTTTCTGGCACCAGAGCACTTGGCATGAGTGTGAAAATCGTGGCCAAGTTGAAAAACCACAGCCCGGGCTGGAGCTGCCTGTAAAAAGCCAGCATTGCCTCTGCAACAAGTCACAAACTGCCCAGGCGGAGGCGAGGGGTGGGGGGCAGAGAGAGGTCTACTGACAACACCCCCAGCCCTGATACCGGCTGCCCTGGTGTCCACCCACACAGCACCTCACACCTGTCTCACTCACAAGCCACAACGATGGGAGGCTGCTCTGACAGTGTCCCCAGATGTGCAAGAAGGGGACACTGGCTGCCACGTGCTGGTGGAGGGTCCTATGAACTGTGGTGAAGCCCCATACTTGGCAGACCATCTCCCAGGCTCCAGGGCAGCAACCAGATTTTGTTCTCAGTGAGTGGCCCCCAAACAGAACGAACCCTCAGGCAGGTAAACGAGGAAGCTAGGAGGGTAAATTTTGAACCTGAGCAAAGGACCTAAGTTTCTTCTTTTCTTTTTAATGGGAAAAAATAAATTATACGGGGTAAAAGGGAAGCTAGGGGCATTCATAGGTGCATGCTTCCCTGGAGAGGAACAAGCACAAAATTAGCATCAGAATCCAGCTCAGTAAACAAGTAAGGGCCTGCTCCGTGCCAGGTGAACATGACATGATGCTTACCTGCATGGCGAGCACAGGAGAGGGGGGTAACAGGCATGCACCAAATCTCCTGGGTACATACTAAAACAGAAGGGCATGGAGGTCCTGGCACCCAGGCAAGGTAACTCTGTTACCTGAGCCCAAGTCTAACTTAGGGCAAATCATTCAATGTCGATTCTTCATCTGTAAAATGGGGCAATTCTTGCCTTTCGGATCCTATAGAGTTTAGAGATGTAACAACCAAAACTACTAAAAATAATAACAAGGCAGGAGGAGTAGCCTTTTCTACTAGACCCTGTTGCCCCTTTTATAAAAGCGCCTGTGAGTGGGGCTCAAAGACGAGGCGCCCTGTGGACGGCAGCCAACACCTGTGGCAAGTTTCTGATGCAGATGGCTTTCCAGCCAGACCTCGGAGTAGCAGCACCCTGCGCTCAGCCTCACCACCGCTCCCCACTGGGCACCTTGTCACATGCCCAGGAGCTGCCTTGGCATGAGCAACCGTCTCCAACCCGTTCAAACCTGCCTGACACCGAGGGTGGAGGTGCTTAGTCCTAGGTAATCTCAATCAGTCTCGGAACTGAGAGCCAGAATGGAACTTCCAGAACGCAGCGTTCAATCCTCTCATTTGTACGAGGGTAAAGGAGACTCAGGCAGGGCATGTGACTTGCTCAAGGTCACTCACCGAGGTGCTGGGACAGCTGGCGCTGAAATCTTGTTTTCTGGACTCTTCTGGTCCTGTGCAGTTGCTTTTCTTTCCTCGGGAGGTTTTGCCAACACAGACTCTGTTGCCTTTTATATCCCTAGTCTTTCTGCCCCCCAAATACCTAATTCAGTGTGGCTTCCAACAAAGAGTATTTAGGGTGCAATGAAAAAGAAAAGTTCCTCCTGACAACCTTTTCCCAAGCTCTCTGTTCTTTGGGGTCTTTTATTCTTTGGGAAGCTGTTTACTAAATGCCTGTTATGCATGGGACCCTAATCACAGCATGAGTTCACAGAGATGAACAAGAGATGTCCCTGTCCCCCAGGAGCTCTTGGTTTAGTTATCACTAGACGGCTGTCTTCATGACACCTTTTGGAACCTCTGCTCTGGGAAGAGAAAGTCCTTCTGACCCAGTTCCCTTTAGTCATGTGGGCAAGGAGAAATCATCTCATCGCTACGCCTCTTTACTCACTGAGTTTTTCCATTCGTGCCTGGCTGGTAGCCTTCTGCCACGCTGGCTGTGGGTCCAGACGATGTTGTGATCAGAGAAAAGGCTGGTGGCCTCACTCCAGAAGGCTTGCCACCCGGTAGCTGTACCTCTTCCTGACCCGAGGGTTTCGAAGGGTCCCCATGATTGCTTCATCTATGCTTCCTACTGTCCCTAAGGAATTTGGATTTGCCCTCAGCTGAGTAACGGTCTTACTTTTACTCCGGTTTGCCCCATGGAGTGACAGCTTTGATGTCCTCCGGCCTCCCTCTCCCTCTGCCATCTTGGTGTGAGTTGCTTCTGAGTCCAGGGCTCTGAGGTCTGGGAAATTAAAATATATCTCCGTGAAGACTCTGACTGGCTTGTGCAAGTGAGGAAACTGGTGTCTGTTGGAAGGTTGGACAGGAGATGGTGAAATCCCTTCAAGCCCTAACATTTCCCAAAAGGTCTATCCAAAGGTTGACAGTCGGAAAAATTAGCAGGGTTCCACTGCGTGTCCAGACCTCGGATCAATTCCTCATAGCATTTTAAATGAACACGGGCACCCAAGTTCTTCTTTAGACTCTCCTTACTCTCAGATGAAGTCCCCTAGTTAGAGAACAAGGGGTAGGGAACCAGAATACACACGTACACTCTTGGGAAATGGTGCCGCTGTCTATGGAAGGCTCCCTGGAAGCGGAGTTCTGTTCCCCTCTGCTCCAGTTAACATCATTCCTGGTGCCAAAATACTGATGAATGGACCCCAGATGGCAAAGCGTGGTCCCCAACTCAGAGCCCACAGGGCACAATGGTTTTACCCTAACGAGCCATGACATGCCAATTATTCACTTTTCTGGAGAAACCTCAGCCTGAAAATCCATTTAATTACCACGGGAGATAATCTTTTAAGCACAGCTTTACATTCTTTAAAGATTTTTCCCTGTGGGAGTAAGAAAGTTTATCTGAACATGGGATTGGATTGTTTATTTCCATTTCCAGAGGAAGGACAATCACCTGGTAGTTAGCAAGAAGCCTGAGCCCCGGAGGATTTATTTTTAAGTCTCTTCCTCCTCACTGATCGTTTGTCATTAGTTTGTAGTGTTGTCACCCTCTCTCAGGGTACACTGTGCACTTAGCTCTGTGATCCCCTAATTACTTGGAATTTTTCAAGCATCCCTATCAGATGGGGTTTTACACTTGCTCTGGATGTGGCTATCAAGAGTCAATGTCCTCAAAGGTTTCCTATCAAGATGATCATATCTATAAATCCACAAGCCCTGAAGACTTTCCTGGAGCTGTGGTCAGTAAGACACCACTTTTTCCAGCCTGGAGCATCCCAGAGGATGCAAGCTTGGGCAAGCAGGAGCCCTATGGTTGTGTTCAACCTGGTGGCCCCAAGACCCTGAGTAATTCCTGCTCATAATAGGTGCTCCATAAAGAGAGGCTAAATTGCTGAATATCAACAGGTCCTCACATGGAAAGGATGTGTACTGTGCCAAAATATGAGCAATGAAAACGGAGCTTGGTGGGCCCTATTCCGTGGCATGGGGCTGCTCTAGTCCTTCTATACCCATCTCCCTTTAAGGACAAATGGCAGGAGGCTGAGATTTCTGGGCCTCGAAGAATATACCTCTGGGGATTAAGAGGAGAAAAGGAGTGATTGTATTGGACACAGAATTAGAAAGTGAGGAAAACAGTTTTGTGGGAAATGGACTCACTTTAGGGCCTGAATCTCCCCTTTCAGGTCCAGATGGGGAGAAGAGCTGGTCCAAGAAGTACCCGTCATGTGGGGGCGTGCTGCAGTCCCCAATAGACCTGCACAGTGACATCCTCCAGTACGACGCCAGCCTTGTGCCCCTTGGGTTCCAAGGCTACAATGTTTCTGCCAATGAGCAGTTTCTCCTGACCAACGATGGCCATTCAGGTGAGAGAGACCTCTGAGGACTGCAAGGGGATGTCTGAGCTCCCCTCAGCTCCTTGGCCTGCTCTCTTGCCCTTGGCAGGGAGGGGGCTACACTGAAATACAGCCCCCAAGAGATGGGGCGGTGGGAGGGGGGAGGGATGAGAGATGCCTGGACCACTCACTGGGGGGGATGCTGGAGGCAGTTCTTCCAGGGCAGCGCCTCGCATAAGAAGCACATTTCTTGGGAAGGGGCAGGGTGGGGGGGAGGCGGGGGACAGGCTTGAGCCCTTGGGCTCCCTGGTGCAAACACACCAGGAGCCACGCAACTCACTGTGGGGTCGCCCAGGCTTTGGAGTCAGACAAACCTGGATTTGAATCCTGGCTTGACTATTTATGAGTCATGAGACTCTGGGTAAGAATATTAACCTCCTTGAGCTTTCATGTGGAAAATGGGCATATTGATGGGTACTGCGGAAAGACTAGAGATTATGTATGTTGGGGATCTGGAATACAGAAGATGCTTCATAAATAGCAATTATTATTGTTGCTGTTATATTATTCTATGGCTTGGAAGATACTTCATTAAAGGTTCTATCTTGATAGCTGGGTGTGTAATATGTGGATATGTAAAAACACACCCACCCATCTAGTATTAGTGCTCTTGCCATCCTTTTCCCAGGGGAGCTTAGAAGGGGCTGGTGCAACTAGAATTGCTTTAGGGAAATGGGGACATTTTCAGGAGAAGAGCCCAGGTTTCTGAGCCCCAGGCTGTGTCTCCACTCACTGCATCCACCTGCCTCCTGTCTGGGCCCCGGGCCGGTGTCGCATCGCTAACTGCTCTCAGGCAGTGCTCAGCTGGCCAGGGCTCTGAAGGCTCCACTCCCCACAGTGAGGCTGAACCTGCCCTCGGACATGCACATCCAGGGCCTCCGGTCCCGCTACAGTGCCGCCCAGCTGCACCTGCACTGGGGGAACCAGAATGACCCTCACGGCTCCGAGCACACTGTCGGTGGGAAGCACTTTGCTGCTGAGGTGAGTGGAGCGGGCAGGCCGGCAGAGGCTGCCTGGCGGTGGGTGGTCTGGCACCCCTCCATCTGGCTGGTGTGCAGCGAAGATCAGAGCGTAAGCAAGGGCTGCCTTCAGGCTCCACACACCCACTCAGGGAAGGCAGAGCCACTCCCATCCCCCCGCGGTTCTTCCGCGGTGCCCTGGTCCCCTTCCTCCTGAACGTACGGAGTTTGTCTCTGTCTTTACTGAGTGGCGCCGCTCAGAAGGCAATGCTCCCGGGGTGGCACAGTGGGGCACACATGCCCCTTTTGTCGGCATCGCTCTTCTGCCTGCACAGATCGGGATCCCACCGGCTTGTCTGGCTGACGTATCGTATCTCGCTGCTGAATCCTACTGGGCTAATTGCTTCCCCCACCTTCTCCATCTTTCTTCACAAGCCATGCTGTTTGCACAGGCCTTTCCCACTCCAGCTTTCCTTTTCCTGGGCATGGGTTGTGCTTGGAACCTTGGGGCCCAGGGCCACAAGCCAAGGGAAGACTGGCATTATAATTCACGGGACATCACGGCAATGAGAGAGTCAAAGAGGATAGTCTGGGACGTCGGCACAACATTGTGTTGTGTCGTTCTGAGGCACTACCCCAAAATGCCCAGAGGAAACGGAAGGAGTGGAGCATTGTTCCTGCACTATAGGTGTGCAGGGGGTACGGTGGGGGTGCTTGAGGTGCTCCACTTAAGTGCTCCCAGAGGACAGAACTTGGGGGTGTGGCTCTGACTGTTTACAGGGCAATAAATACAAGGAGATAAATGCTACTGATCAGCCAGTGGAGCCCAAGGTAAATAATGACATGACCACTCTCCTCTGTTCTTAACTGCTGAACTGCTTAATGTCTCAGGCTAATTATAGGTAGAGTTACACGTGTGGAGGGGCTATAATTCTGGCCCAATAGGACGGCACTCTTGGAGGGGCACGCATTTCAAACCAGGCCCATCTCTGAAACCCCAGGACTGCAATTTCTTTCAGGCTAATTGCAATGTGGAGGCTTCTACCTACACCCGGGGAATAAAGAAGGAGTTAGGGTGTAGGCTGGGAGAGTGTGGGCATTTAAATGGATTTCTCATCATTATATTTTCTGCTATGAAGCCACATCATCACCAAGGGCCTGGTGAAGATGGGCCATAAATGTCTCTAATAGAGAAAATACATCAAGGTGACCCGAAAGTGGCAGATTCCCTGTGGAGGGTCCTTGAAAGTGCACAGTTCTTCTGGATTGGGTCCTATAGAGAAGAGTCTCTTCATCTCTTCAGCAGGGAATTCTGTTCCTCTCCGTTTAATCTGAACACAGTAAGAAAAGTGCTGAAGCAGACCGCACACTCAAAGGGCAGCTGTAAAAAGAAATACGGATCTAGGACCTGCAGGGTGTCAGCCATACAGAATCCCCCATTTCTCAAGGCTGTGCCAAGCTAACATGGTGGGGGGCAAGGCGGCAGGCTACATCCTTCATAGCGAGGACTACTTAAAAAAAGAAATGATGTCATGTCACTTGTGAAAATTAGAAAGGGCCACTTGAAAGGTGGGGAACATTAAGCCGTATTCAGTAAAATCTGCTTGAATTCTATTTACGACCATGTAAGACGGAGAAAGAGATGAAGGAAAAGAGAAAATCTCAGCGTGTCACAGTCTCAAGAGGCAAAGACTCAGCAAAAATGTATGTCACATATACAGATGTATCTACTAATATAGTTTTTTTGGAGGACAAGTGACAGACACCACATTTTGGATTAAAAACTAGGTCCAACCTATTGTCAGAATTTATCATAACAATACCTTAATGCTTACCTAGACATTTTTATTTATTTATTTATTTTTTTGAGAGAGAGAGAAAGAGCATGTGTGCATGCAATGTTGACGGGGGGGAGTGCAGAGGGAGAGGGAGAAAGAATCTCAAGCAGGCTCCTGGCTCAGTACAGAGCTGGACTCAAGGCTCAATCTCACAACCACGAGACCTTAGCCGAAATCAAGTCGAACGCTTAACCGACCGAGCCACCTGGGCGTCCCAGTTACCTAGACTTTTGAAACCCAAGATTTCTCAGAACGTTCTCTTTCCCTCACTTTAATAATCACAAGTAATTCCTGCTTTGAAAAAATGAGCTTAGAATTTTTTTGTGAATGCTAAGAATCTACATTCAGAGAGTAACGTCCTTGTTTTTTTGGCCTCTTGAAATATGGCTGATTAAACCCGTATAAAAGCCGGGCTGTGATTTCTTTTTCCACCGGAGGGATAAATATGTGTCCTCCCCCTGCAAAAGCAAAAGGTTCCCATGAGTCGCCCACCCATGGTGAGCAGCTTTCCTTCCACTGCAGCTGCATATCGTCCATTATAACTCGGACCTGTATGCCAACGCCAGCACCGCCAGTAACAAGTCAGAAGGCCTCGCCGTCCTAGCTGTTCTCATAGAGGTAAGAGATGTTGAAAGGGGTTTTACATGAAATTTGAAGCCAGGATGGTATCACGCTCGGCATTTGGTCCCTGAATTGCCCGTCCGTTGGATGTGTGTGGCTCACTCTCATTTTGGCTGTGTCTTGCCTCTAGAGCCAGAGGTATGCCCCCATAGGGGACCTTGTCTTTTGGCCAGGAGGCAGCACTTTGTGTAGCTGGGCAGCAGAAATGGGAATGTCCTTTGGAACACTGGAGAAAATGAGCACTGGGTGCTAGCCCTATTGTATAAAGCTTGGAATTGTCCAGCGAGGCAGGCCCTGTGTGTATGGGGTTGGGGGGTGGGGATCATTCAGCGCTGCCTCATCAGGTGTCGAATCCCTTACACAACTCCTAACATCCAAGTTGTAGTCTTTATATGGACCCTGGAGTGAGCTCTTTCCTTAATCCCCCAAATGGGAATGTTTCCTGATTCACTTGCATGTATTTCCCTAATAAGACAAGTACCTCGTTTTTCGACATGCTTGCTTGCCTGACTTGGCTTGTACGTACTACATCTCTCTTGAGTTCTGGTTAGAAAACATGCTAGTTGTGGCTTTCAGACTCAAAGCCTGATCGCCAAGAGCACAGGCTATATTCTTTGCCTCGCGACGCTCAAGCCCCAGTGCCCTGAGGACTCAGTGCCTCGCGTCCTGAGATGCAAGAGGACAGGACCATCACCCTCACTCTGTAACAGGCTAGCGATCCTTCATAATTGTCCTAGTAAAGTGAATCCTTCAGGGAGGACCTTGGCAGTGATGACTATATACCCCTAGTCCAGTCCTTCCATTAGCAACTGTTACACCAGGCTCAGCCTATATAATTCTGTCCTACTTCAACCTGCCCCATCTATGTTGCAGATGGGTTCCTTCAATCCATCTTATGACAAGATCTTCAGGCACCTTCAAGATGTCAAATACAAAGGTAAGGGGTTCTTGGATGCTTATCTACCCCTAGAGAGGAGAATACAGTCACCCCCGTGTGACCTGAAGAAAAATGAATGCAGGGGGCAGGTGCTGTTCACATTTCTAGGCTCAGTCGCATGCCCAGCAGCACTTCTGCCATGGGGAGAAAGGCGGACACCATCTCCCCAATATGTCTCTCCAGGCCAAGAAGTGCTCATTCCGGGTTTCAGCATTGAAGAGCTGCTTCCTGAGAGGCCTGACGAATACTACCGCTACAAAGGCTCCCTGACCACACCTCCTTGCCACCCCACAGTGCTCTGGACGGTTTTCCGGAACCCTGTGCAAATTTCCCAGGAGCAGGTAACTGTCGTGCTCTTCTGAGACAGAGGCCATGTGGCACCTCCATCTCTACCATCACCCAATATCATAACAACTTGATTTCCTCACTTAGAGTTTCACTGACAGCTGTGCAAAACCTCTCCAAATAGTGCGGGTTCCTGGACGCACTGCAAAAATTACAGGCCGAGCTTCAAAAACAGAGTTATCAAGTCAAGCTTGAAAAATGAACCCATCTCCACAATTCCTTACAAGCAAGTCGTTAGGCTGCATTTCCTAATATACCCCTCAGTGGCTGCATAGTGTTTGCCTCCATGGTGGAGCGAGCACGGTTCCTTTACAGGGCAGAATAAAGACAGACCCAGTTTCGATGGTTTAACCAACCAGAGTGCTGGGACTGCGGCAGTGAGTAGGCAATGGTCTCTGTTCTCAAGAAGCTCAAAGTCTAGTGCAAAACTGGGGGACAGAAGCCTCAGCAATCATCTCCAACCTTCTCATCTTACAGATGATGAAAGTGAGGGATAGACAGTTGAGGGAGCTTGTGGGATCGCCTGCTGGTTGGAGACAAAGCCCCAAAGTCAGATTGGGGTTGCTGGTCGCTGCCCATCCCCTACTCCACAGTTGAAATTCATCAAGAAGAAAACTGACTGTCCAGGAGACAGGGCCAGGGGCAGTGCTGCACACTGGCTCATGGCCCGTCCCACCCCCAACCCCTCTTCCGGACCAGTAAGGCCCTCACTGTTGGTCGTTCTTTTTACTATGAGCTACTGATCTGAGTAATGTAGATAAATGGCAGCAGGTGGGCAGACAGGAATAGAGATGTGATGAATCAAGAGATGAAATGTTCAGGGGAGCAGTAACCTAGAAGCTGCCTTGGAAACAGATTATATAATGTATGTGGGTGTACGAAAATTCCATGGAACCAGTGGTCAGAGGAACTGTGAAACTCTTGCCTCCCTCTTTTTGTTCCTTGTGATGGGACCACCAGAATAAGCCCCAGGCCCCTCTGATTTAGAGTCGGGTTGCAAAATCAGGCCTGTGAGAGGCTGAGGAGCCCCTCCACCACCCAGCAGCTAAGAGCTGTAACCTCCCCCCAAGCCTTGGGAGGTGGTGACAGACCAGCTCACCCGGTGTCCAGGCAACCAGACGCCTGCGAGGGAGGGGAAACAGTTCTCTGGCTTTCCCACTGCTTTCTGACGTGCCTCCTGCCAAGCCCCAGAGTTCTCCTCCCCACTGAGGTCAGGCAAGGGAGCATCACTTTGCCCATGGGGTGTGTTCCTGCCTTGCAGCTTCTAGCTTTGGAGACTGCTCTGTACTGCACACATGTGGATGACCCATCCCCCAGAGAGATGGTCAACAATTTCCGGCGGGTCCAGAACTTTGACGAGAGGCTGGTGTATATCTCTTTCCGACAAGGTGAGAAGATGCGGTGTGTGGGGGGCGTATGGTGCCAGGACATCCATTTTATCTGCAGTCGGGTGCCCTACCCTCGGGGTTTTGTCACTGATACACTTAGGGGGTGGGTTCAGAGCACTCTGGCTGCCAAGGGAACCAAGTATGTAAGAAGCTATTGTGTGTGGGTTTACTGAGGTCTCCCTCCACTGCTCTTGACTTCCCTGAGCCTTTACAGGGAAGCACCAGCCAGGGCTTCTAGGTGCCTGGACCGGAGCCCCCATTAAGTCTGGGAGACTCTCACAGATGGGGAAGAGAGGATGTTCTGGGGTCCTCTCTGTCAGAGAACTATGTCTCCTAAGACACATGGTAGGACTGTTTTCACGAGACAAACTCCTAACTTCTTGCTGTAGGCTTTCTTAGCATCAAGGCCCATCTTCAGCCTCACCAGGTGATTCATAGCACCATCAGCATCACCAACGTCCAGGGATGCTCCTTCGTTAAACTTTCAGAGAGTGGGCATAATCCACATTTGTGGGCATAAGTAGCTCATGGTCTGATGTAGCAGGATCCATCAGGCAAGAAAGCGTCTGCATTCACTGCCTTTTTGTCTCATCTCCTTAAGCTTGCCTAAGCACCGACACACAGGAGCTATACTGAATGAAGCTGAATAGTTTGGTTTATTCCTAATGCTATGAAAGCTCCGTTCTTCCTCTTAAATCTGTAACCATAACTCCCCAGAAGGACATTTAACATCTTTACTTGTTCAATACCCCTGTCAATACTGTTGGAAGCTGGGGGTTCAGGGAAACAGGTAAGAGAGCACTCTGGGGGGCCACACCCTTCTTCAAACCTCCAAGTTCACTCTCACCATAGACTCTTGGGCCACTCCCAACATGGGAATCTCATGGTCAGAAACAGGTAGGTCTGTGCAAGTTCCACTTTTTCTCCTTATGTCACTTGTGATGGAACTGGGCCAGGTGTTCATATCTAAAGATGACCCCATTAACCCATTTGTCCGAGAATCAGTTCTCCTTGTCTCACCTTCTTATTCCTTTGTTATTGTGTGAGATTATAACTACCACTGACTAAGCTTAAACATAGGAAGATAGTATTTCAGGGCCCTTGCCAGAAAGCTTTAGAAACATGCCCTTTTGCACTGACCCATATATATGATCAGAATTATGTCCTGTCAATCACTTAATCAGACCTGGCCAAGAATTTATCTTTTGTGCTCTCCTTGCCACACACCACTGGTTAAGGTAGTTTCTCTCTTTTTCTCAGTTTCCTGGTCTGAAAACGTCATCTGTGAACAATGGTCCTTCTTAAACACAGAGAACGCATATGATGATGACTGTCAAGTTCTTTTCTAGGAAAACGCTTCAAATGTACAGATCATCCCTTTGTGATCTAGTTTGGATATAAATTTCTCTTTTCCCATTCCTCTAAATGGAGTAGTAGTCAAGGGTAAATGGAAAATACTTCAACTCTTCAATAAAATACAAAACAAAAAAACTACCTGGAGATAAGGGACTTGGCCCACATAGATAAGGTAGATCTTATTTGTGATTCAAGATAATAATCAGATCTCTTCTCTGGATTGGTCTATATAAGTCACAAGGGATACGGTCATAAAGACTCCCCCTGTAGTCAGAAGACCTAGGTTCAAGGCCTCAATTTGTTTCCTCCCTGCTGTATGATGTAAGCAAATCATGTCCCTTCTTTGGCCTTGGTTTCCTTAGCCATAAAATGATAGGTTGGACAAGGTGAGCTAATGTCCTTTCAACGCTAACATGCTATAGGATTCGAAGTGGATACTAACAACTGCCCATCCTGACTTTACGTTGCAGGGACAGTGTTTGAGGGCAGTTACAGAGGATCAGAAGAAACCACACAGGAACTTGAGTCTGACATCCCAAAGTAACCTCCACTTGTAACAATGGACTATGGCACTGGGAATAATTAGCCATCTTCTTAGACCAGCTCAGGTCTAAGTTGGCCCTCACAGAGTGGGCAGTGCAGTCAGGCTTGTAGCAGAGCGCTTCAATAGACTCTCCCAGTCTGGCTGGGGAGCTTGAGGGGCCTCTTAGCAGAAGCCTGGAGACCAACTCCAAGCTCAGGACATCAAGATCAAAGCCCAAATGCAGCTTTGCCACTGCCCTTCCTGCACGGCTCACCCAGAACTGTTGCTTCCAAGAGCCCAGGCTGTGCCCAGCTCTCCCCTTGGAGTGAGAAACCCTGGCAGTCCAAGGCAAACCTGTTCATTTGGAGGCTGATTATAGAAACTTGGCTAGAATTGTCCCCTCCCACTTCTCGAAGACACAGGCAGCTACTGGGGCTGTTTCCCAAGGAACAATGGGGAGGACGGCCACAAAGGAGAGAAGCCCCAAACCTCACCCCCCGGGGGCACCTGCATTTATGAGGGGCTCTCACACCAACTTGGAGGGGCCTCAGACCATAACATGCCATTACAGGTTTATGGAGTGAGCCTGTGTCAGTGTGAACCTTTAGCAATTGTGCTGAATTATCTGTAAACTTCCATTAAGGCAAACTTGTAATTAGGGCCTGATTTATTCAGAGCTTTCTCTGGAAGTTAACAGGAACTATGGAGTTGGAACATTGAGCCAGGAGAAAAGTGATGTTAAGGAAATCCTCTAGGAGAGAAAGTGCAAGGACTTTGAGAGTAGGCTCTGAGGTTTAGCCAAATTGGAACAACTGGGACTAAATCATTTAACTTTACCAGGCTTCCTCAACTGTGCTTAGAAAAGGAATAAAGAACTTAATTTCTGTCCTTAAGAGGTAGTAATCTGTCCTTAAGGGGTAGTCTATGATTTAGCCCTAGGGCAGGGTTTCTTAACCTTGGTGCTATTGACATTTTGGTCTGGATAATTCTCACTGGGGGGCTGTCCTGTGCATTGCATTGCCCTCTCCCCACTAGATGCCTATAGCATCCCCCCACTTATGACTGCCAAAAATGTCCCCAGACATTGCCAAATGTCTCCAGGGCATGAGGGGCAAAATTGAGAACCACTACCCAGGAATTACACGATGAATTTCCTAGGCCCATGCTGATTTTTTTTCACTTATATGATAGGATTCTGGAGTTTTCTATCATATGCCCTGGTCTTTCCTCTATTACAGCATGACATTTTCAATCTGGTGATGGCTACCCTTGAAACCGAAAGGTTGTTGGGTTTCTAAGGTAGAACCACCAAACTCAAGAGAAACCCTGTTCCCTACCTTCCTTTAGAATTTGAATATACCTGCTTTTTGTATAATTGGCTATGTCCAAGGCCAAGAGAAGTGGACAGGCGAGAACTATCCACCCTTAAGAGAAGCATACAAACCCCTTTATCAGGGCTCCAGATGCCTCCGAGGCAGCAATTTGCTTCGGAAACTTGTTATCATTTTTCTCCCTCGCTTTTATACCATTTTTTCTCTCATGTGTGTTTTGTTTCTTGTTGCCTTTAGTTAAAATGACCACTCTTGATGGAGAGGTGAAAGTCACGTCAGGCACTTTTTTTTTAAGCTCTTGTGAAAGTGCCTCTTCCAAGGGGTACAAATGGAGGACTTGAGCTGAAGAGGGGAGACAAGAGTCATTGCCCTCAAGGTGGGACCCCAGAGAGGGGGGAGACATCCTGTGACCAGACCAGATCTCACAGGAGTCAGATGCCTTCTGTGAAGAAGGAGAAAGATGGCACGGGCAGATTTACAGTCCAGGAGCCTGATTCTTAGTTCCTTCACGTTGGCCTCTTCCCAGCTAAAGATAGCAACACTGGGTCCTGACGGTGGTGGGTAATAAAGCAAGAGCCTATCGAACCTAAATGCTAATGTTATCTAGTCCTATTTTTAATATACCAGGGCAAGGGACACTCGAGGGACAAGGGGAAGCCAAAGAGTTTCTATAATCATGCGTTAGTGGGCTTTTGCTGAGCAACTGCATGTTCCCCACTGCAGAGCCCAGAGCCAGCTGAGGCACTCTTAGACAAGAGCACTGGACAGTAGTGGGGCAGGGCTTTGACCCGTGCTAAATCTGTGGAGTCGCACGATTAGAATCTGCTTGACCCTTAGAGACCTGGGGAGTTTTATAAAACCTTTAAAAAGAGGAAAAACTCTTACAAAGCTAAGATGGCTAATTATCTACTTTTTGAGACTAGACTGTATGCTTTGTGGTTATTGACCTCTTGTTTCTAAAAGTTCCTATTTTTAAATAAAAACTATTAGATGGAAAGTATCACCAAGTCTACTGAGACATCCAAATGAAAGACAGAGGGGTTCCCACCTTCCAATTCCCCTGGATCCAGGGGGCTGAACAGTCAGGAGTAATTGTCAAATGTGCTACGAAGTCCCTAGCCCCTTCATCTAGTGCAATTCAACACACCACATGTTTCCTCAGCATACCCCAAGCCGAGCATTATGGAGAACAAAAACCTCACTGTGGATGTTCTCTTGCTCCTTAAAAACAAGCCTCTGGCACAGGGCAGACCAGGTGGAAAGTCAGAAAGCTGGACCCACCCACGGCGAGGTGGCCCCAGCTATCTTTCCGGCATTTCTCCCCCTGGCACCCGTCCACGCCCTGCAGGGCCTCCCTTAGCAAGGCACTGCTTTCACATGTGCATATGATTTACTTCTGCACACGACTCCCTTTGCCGGCGATGCCCCTCAGCTTTCCACCTGGAAAATTCCTTCACGACCCCACTCTAACGTCATGCCAGAAATCTTCCCTGTTCCCCTGAAGGTGACTTACAGTCTCTTTCAATGCGGCTAGAACAACCCGTTCATCTCTGTTATGGTTCTTAGCATAGCACAGGATAATGAACTGCTGTACAGAAAAAGAAAAACAATGTCTAGATTACCCACACGCTCCAAGACCCTAAGGACAGGGACTCACTTTTGTGGCAGGCATCGTGCCTGGTGCTCATTACAAGTTTGAGAGGATATAACCAAGCCAGCTCCCTTCCGCTCCCCTCCCCAGGCTCTTCTCTGCAGAATGATTTGAACATAAGCCTGGCCAGGGGTCACCTTTTAGTTTCAAGTCTTCTTTTGCTTTGTTTCAGGTTGCCGACAGGCATTCAAATCAATCCATTGGTTTAAGAAGCCTTAAAGATCAGAACTTAGCCGGCAAGTTTCAAAGTCTTAGGAAAGAGTCGCCTAGGGATGCTGTCAGGCTTTTTCTGTTGCTCTGGCCTAAAAGGAGTAAGAGGCCCCCGTGCCACCACCTACCATTCCTTCAGCACAGACAGCCTGTGCCTGGCCACTGAAGGGAGCGGAGCGCACTAAACCCCCAGTGCTGGGATTGTAACCCACGCCTACTGCCCCGGGATTCAGGCCCCTCAGAGCAATGTGTGGCTTTCTGTCCTGGGCCTACAATCCTGCCATCTGGAGGGCAAAGCCCTCAGTCCCTATCATGGTTGTAGAAAACCAGCACCCTGATGTAATGTGGTGGCAACCTTTTGGCAGATCTGTAGAAATTATTTCTTTTTGGGATTCCATAGTGTCAATAAAAAAGTCCTCCAGTTAAATATGTTCTCCAAAGATAGCTATGTTCTGTGGTCACTGAGGGCATCTTCCTTGCTTTTCTTACCAAAGCATCATCCAAAGAGAGGACTAGCATTTCAGTTACTTCACTCTATGACTTGTATTAAGCATAATAATAAGAGCTTTTATCATCTCAAACTGGATTTTATGTATTTAAAACTATCAAATCCCTGCTAAGCCAAAGCTCTTCTTGTCTCTTTTATAAGACTGGAGACTGCTAAAGAGGCATATACATATGTATACACGTGTATGTAACTATGTAAAATGTCACTTACCAAAATAGTCCATACTTTAATATTTTTTTAATGTTTATTTATTTTGAGAGAGAGAACAAGCATGACCGAGGGAGAGGCAGTGAGAGTGGGGGAGAGAGAATCCCAAGCAGGCTCCATGCTGTCAGCACAGAGCCTGACACAGGGCTCAATCCCACAAACCGTGAGATCATGACCTGAGCCGAAATCAAGAGTTGCATGCTCAACTGATTGAGCCACCCAGGCGCCCCTAAAATAACATTTTGAAAGGAATAACAGTAAGGATTGTATTCCTCTTTATTTAAAATTCTGTTTGAATAAACAGAATTGCAAATAGATCTCGAAAATGCTAGAGTTGTTCCAGGAACGGCAAGCTGTGTGAACGAGGGGCTTGTTCCTTCTGCTGGGCTTTTCTGTGTCTGCACTTGAGGCTTCAGAAGACCTCAAAAGCAGTTAACCAGCATCCCTCGGTCCAGCGAGATACCAGTGGAAGATCCAGCTCCTGAGCCAGCAACAACAGGTAGCAGTGCCCCTGTGGCAATCAGTTTGTCTGCCTTCTCCGGGATCTGTACCCTCCTGGGGAGGCATGTGACAACCGAATTCTTCTGTATCTGTGTGATTTCATTCTCTGTGTCATACTGCCCTATCTTTGCTCACCCTGACCCGTACCAGAGCACTTTCTAGTAGCAGATAGCTCCCACATCTGTATGGCATGCACCCTCTTAACCAACCAGCTCGGAAGCCCCTTCGTCATGTTCTCATGCAGTAGCTCTTGTGGGCCATCTCCGTCAAGCAGCCTGTCTCTGTTTCTCCTGTCTCACTGTTCTTCAGTGGGAACTGCCTGTGTTAGTCGCCATTTAGAAACCAAACCATTTCTTTGTTTAATCTGCAGATGAATTTCTCTGGCTGTGTCCCTCCCATCATCAACTGTGTTCCCTATTCTCTACACCATCACACAGGCTCTGCTTGATGCAGGCTTTGGCTTTTCTCTCTGGGCTCTACTTCTTCAGTTGCCCCAAGAGCTTTCCCTGTGCCCCCAAAGTCTCCCTGACTTTCCCCTCTCCTGTTAATTAGCAGATGCTTTAGCAGCTGCTTCCAGGGGGGCCCAAGCCCTGTGGACTTCATCTGGCTCTGCAGAGAAGTTCCGCTTCCTGGATGGTTGGTGCTGTCTCAACTGGCAGGGGGTAGCATCCCAACAACATTTTCCTGCCCTGGGCTCCCCTGGGGGTGGAATTCTTGGGAGGTGACACCCTCACTACCATTCCTCTTCCATAGTGGCTTACGCTTTTCACTTGCTCAGTCAAGCCGCTTTGTCTTTGCTGCATCAAAGTCTTGGCTGAAAAGCATCTGTCCCAGTCTCCGGGGCTTACTTTGCCTTTGTGGCTGCTTGCTCATTTCATTATTTCCACAGAAAGGCAATTTAGGCCCTCACAAGTGGTCATCCAGGAGCAAGGAACCCAGGTTAGAGCCCTGGATTAAATTAGGCCGTTGTTTACAGGGCCTAATACAGCCAAGGGCAGCCAGATTTCCTTCCAGATAAGACATCAACTTGGGCCATGGACTCTTGAGAAAAGTCCCATCTCTGGGGGCCTTGCTTCTGTAGACTTGGCTCTGCTCCCCAAGCTCCCTGGGGGTGCCCCCTACAGTCTGGAGTGGGGTTGCTCAGCTGTCCGGGGCCCTGTGTGTTTCTCAAGGATGTTTGAGGTGACTGTGAAAGCAATGACTTTAGAAACTGTTCAGTTGGGGCGGCTTAGCCAGTGGTTAGGCTTACTAGTGATGGTCTTACGTGGCGAGAACTGGTTTGGTACCACAGACATCTGGAGCTTTAGGAACAAAGAACAAAAGTATATTTCATCAAAAGGCTTGGAAAAGAAAGCATGAGCAGTTGGGGGTTTGGTTGTTGTTTTTAAGATCTTAGAGGCCTTGGTTGCCTCTAGGTAACTTAAAAAAAAACCCAAAAATACCAAATTACGGTGTGCAGAGGCCAGAGGTTGTACAGAGAACACAGCATATGCTATACAAATACTGGACACTCTCCTCAGGGGAGACTCATATCCTGAGTGTCTCCCTAAGCCACAGACTGGTCCTTGTATTCAGGTTACAAGAAGAGACTTGGAGCAGAGAATCAGGCCATCGGAGCCACACTCTCTCTGCCACTTGGGAGGCCATGGGCTGCTGATGGCGAGCAAGAGCCAAGAGAACAGGCCACCCTGTACTTTGTGGATAGCTCCTCTCCATACCGGCTCTGCTTATTCTGACAACAGCCTCGGGCCACCTGGGGAGGCCAGACCAGAGACTCCTAGGGGCCAGCCTTGGATGAGGGAGGCTGCAGGGTCAGTGTGAGACTGTGGAAGAGGACAGCCGGGAAAAGACACAGGGCTGATGGCTCCGGGGGAATCAACCAGACTCTGGCCACATAACAGGAGAAGGGAGTGAACAAAAAAACCCTCATCCTGCAGTCTCAGGTCTGGTTCCCCAGGGTGTCAAGTGCCCCCAAGTCTGAGTCCCTGGTCCTCTGTTGACATCTCACAACTGGCCAGGGCTCTCCCAAGGTCTGAGTCTCAGAGTGGGCTCTGTGGGCACAGGCTCTCCTGAGTGTCACGCTGGGTGGCCACAACTCCGAGCACAACTCTGGCTTCCAATGTGAGCTGGAACAAGCACCCACACGACACATACACACATATGCTAGAAGTTTCTGCTAAGGTCAGAAAACCACCAGACAAGAGGGTATGTGTAACAGAGACTTTCTTTAGATGCAGGACCTGATTGGGAGAATGGGGAGTAGTTCTAAGAACCTGGAAGGAGCATGCTGGGGTTACCCAGGGGAGCTTCATGACTGGGCATCACTGTCTTACTCAAGAAGATGGGCTCACCCATTACCCTCCCCCAGGGAGGTCCCTAGGAGGCTGACTATGGGATTTTATTTCAGAGAGCTGGGCACTATTTCAGCCCCACTGAAGACTCCTAACTTACCCCCAAAGGAACTCACTAAGAGAAGCCACAATCTTCTCGTTCCACATCAGAGAAGGGAGGCTAGTATCAGGGAGGGGTTTCTCCAGTTTGTCCAGTGGGGCCAAAGCAAAAACAAAACCAAATCATGATAACAGGACTAGACAGGGATGGAGCAGAAGTCTAGCCACAGGCTCCAGCTAAGCCCTGCCAGCCCCAGACAGCCAGAACCTGGAAGATTCCTTACAGATGAAGAGGGATAGGTATCCAAGCAGCAGATAATAGCCTGCCCAAGGAGACTCTGATCCTTACCCTTCCTTATGTTCCCACTCTAGCCATGTTGTACTAAAAACTGAAGTCTTGCCCTAGCAAAAAGACTGCTGTGACAAAAATTGGAAAGGAGGATCACAGTGTGAACTCCCAAGGTGGGCAATTCCCTCTATACCATCAGGCACCTGAGTCAAGAATGAATACTCTCAGAAAGTCTGTATAAGCCCTGTACTTCCAACCAAATGTTCAGCACACTGGTCAAATCCACCATGGTTTGACGTGGTTAATTTTCAACCTTTTCCTCTCCCCTTTGAAGTGCAAGACCTTACCTACACAGGACTGAGTCTGGGTATGTGGCCTGCCGGCCTTGCATGCTGCAGCTGGGTGATCTCTGTGATTCTTGGTGTGATCTGGGCCTGTGATACTTCCAGCCCAATCTCCCTGCTTCTCTGTGCTGTTGCTCTGGCTCCCGGTCCTCTCCTTGCTGTGGGTCTTACCTTCAGGTCACTCTGTGATTCAAAGATGAACCGCCAATCAAATGCTTCCCTAATGAAAGACCTAATCACTCTATAGCATGTGTACATTCAACGAGCTATCCAAGACCTGCTGGCCATGGTGGGAAGCCATTGTCTAAAAAAAAAAAACATGCCTGAGCCCAGTGTGGAGGTTGGGTGACTGGCTAGGTGATCTTGGCAATGGACCCCTGGTTGTCTTGGACTGCTTAGGACTGTGCAATGGAGCTTGGGGGAAAAGCCAATAGAGGCATCCCAATGGGCCTTAAATCCAGCAAACAAAGACAGAGTAAGTTCTTATTCTGTAGCTCAGGGTTTCTCAAAGTGTGGTTCATGAACCATTTACATCAGCATCAGCTAGAGCTGTTTGTTTGGTAAAAATGCAGATTCCTGGGCCCCACTCCAGACTGAATCAGTCTCTGATGGTTGGGCTCAAAAAAAGTCTACATTTAAACAAGCTCTTCAGATGATCCTGGTATAAGTTTGAGAACCCTTGAAGAGTCACTACAGTTTGCAAATGCCCATCCCCCCCAAGTACTCCAGCCAGTTCTGCTGAGCTAAAGACCAGAACCTGAGAACAGAAATAGGGAAATGACACCTTTCTGTGGCAGATTATACAGCTGTCACATGACTTCACACCCATGTGCCATGGGACGAGACGCAGGGGAAGGGAGGAAGGTAATGTGTGTTCATTGCCTCTTCACCAGGCATCATCCTTTCAGTGGCCCTGGCTGGCGTTCTTGGCATCTGCGTTGTCCTGGCAGTGTCCATTTGGCTTTTCAGAAGAAAGAAGAGGTAGGAGCTGGTTTTGGTTCTAAATGAGAGTGGGTAGCTTATTTGTCCATGAGGGTTGATCTGTCTGGAAAGGCAGCCTGCAGAACGAAGGGCCCCTGTCACCTGTACCAACACTTATCCTACGGGTGCTGTTTCCAGAACACAATTGCCCCTCGCATCCTCTGCAGGAGATGCTGGTCATTTAAGGATCCTTATGCTTAGAGCTGGAGGTGTGTCTGCCAGCCTTGCTGCACCAGCTAACACCTTAGACAAGAGACAAGTCTCTCGACTGGGGCGCGGGAGGCCCCATTTGACTAAATACAAGCTGCAAGGCTGTCTCCGTTTCTTCTCTGAACCCAAAAAGAAAAAAGAAGGAAAATTTGATTCATCACTCACATTAGCTATTAATGCCCTTTGCTCATGTTTTTATTGTCATGTTTGGTTTTTATAAAATCTATTTCTTCTGGCATTTGTAACAAAAGTTTCCAGGAGCTTTGTTATACACAATCAAAGGTTTGAAGTCAGGGTAGTCATGAGACCTTCTTCAAAATGCAGCTGTTAAAAGAGAACAGTTGCAGATTCCTGGGCCCCACTCCAGACTGAATCGGTCTCTGATGGTTGGGCTCAAAAAAAGTCTACATTTAAACAAGCTCTTCAGATGAGGTTCCTTTTTGGTTGATGCTTTATTTGGGGGCATTCCTCCCAAGAGTGACAGAACTGGGGAAAGGTCCCTAAGAAAGGAATCTGACCCCTAAAGTTCATCTTATTTCATAGCTGAGTCAGGCTACTCTCTGCCTGTCTCTTCTCTTTAACTGAGACTAAATGTGTGTTCTTCCTGTTCCAGTAGCAAAAAAGGTGACAACAAAGGAGTCATTTACAAACCGGCCATCAAGAAGGAGACCGAAGCTCATGCCTGAGGCCCCAGAACTCCCAGGCACGTCCAAGGAAGGACTTTGGTTTGGACACTACACAGTGTGGCTCCCTAGACACTTGAAATAGCTGAGGTTCTCTGACGCTCAACCCACAAACACTCCAGACCCATGGGGGCGCTTCTCGGTGGGTGCCCTGCCATCCTGATGCAACGGCCACTGGCCAGTGCGATGCATGGATGGGAATAACTCACCAAGGAGGCAGAAACTCTGAGTCTGCTTCAGCTGTGTGGACCATTAAGGTGTCTGGATTCTGGGGGCACAAAACACTCTGACCCAGGGATTCACCTGAGTGTGATTTCAAGGATCCTGGAAATCCTGCTTCTTGTCAAAGCTTCCAGACCTGGATGTGCACTCTCTGCTTAGGATTTGCTTTTGAGACTCAGTTTCTTTCCTCAGGGAAGGGGTTGTTGTTCTCCTCTGATTTCCTCCTGCTATGACAAAAGCTTTGGTCTGACCTTACAATTGGAAGGAAGAATGATTCAGGAAGGGTCAAGGTATCAGAGACAAAAGAAAACAAGAGAGATTCTTTGAAACAGAGTAGAGGCATTTCCAAAGTCCTGTACTTTGGTTCAAATGTAGTGAAGGGACCTGAGAGGGAGAGAATGAGAAGACACCTAAGGTCTGGAGGAACCTCACTTTGGAGTCAGAAGTTGTCTGTCAAGCCATAAGTGTGAGAAGGACAGAATATTAAGGTCAAGCCCAGACTCCTGTAGGTGGGGCAGTTATGCTTTGTACTCCACACACTTTATACATGATTAGGCTATTCCTTGAAAATGTGTTGTTGCTTTCTCTCTCCTAGACATGAGTTCTGAGATGACCCAAACTGCTTTTGACTCTACAGGAAACGGGCAGATGCAAAACGATTGAAGAGCTTCATCTCTTTTGCCCAAATTTCATTTCTGCCACTTCTGTGGTATCTCTAGTGCCTAGCTGGATGGAATGGGGACTTCTTACTTCTCTGACTTGGGGAATATTGAGTTAAAATCGGGGGGGGGGGGCTTGGTTAAAATCTGTTTTCGAGCTATGAAAGCGGGAAGTTATCTGTGCAGGGTGGGGGCACCACGGTATTTAGGGACCAATAATAATGGAATGTTACAAAGATTCTTCATGGTCTTCCACTCAAGTCGCAGTTTCTGAAAAGACTTAACTCTTTCCTAGATGTAAGAGCCCCATGGAGATCAGTTAGTTCCATGACTGAGAAGGAGCTTCCAGCACCAACCTCTCATGGCCAGCACCTTGCAGTTCACACACAGCTTTCTGATTCCTGGTCTCATTTTGACAGCATGGAATGTCCTATCAAAGCACAGATTTCTTTATAACATCTTTTTCCTTCTACTCCTCTCTCTGACTCTGAGAAGTCTTTTCCCTTTTCTACTGTCATGACTTTTTGTAGCGATGGCAAGCCCTGCGGCTTTGTAGCTAGTTTGCTAAACAAAGTTATGAAAGACCTAATGGACACTCAGATGTGTGTGGATGAGAACTCTGACAGCTTTGGAGCCTGGGGCAGCATCCCAACCTTGCCATTAGCATGCCTGATGCTGATCAAATGACAGTAGGGACAGCCCTCATGACAGAGCAATGTGACTTAGGGGATGCTTTCTTGGCCTTGGCCCAAAGTTGTCCATCAGAAACCAACATAAACCACTCCAGAGCCATGGGAATGTCTCTCTATACCTTTTTTGAACAAATTTTGTAAGAGAACAAAGAGATCATCATACCTGGCATGACAGCTGCTCAAAGAAAGGGAGATCTACTGAGCCATGAAAACTGGCATTTTTTCCTGCCCTGTGGCTGAGATAAAGCAATGCTAGGGAGGCAGGCAGAAGGCTCCAAGAATCAACACTGTCAACTTCCATGTGAATCATTATGGGACCTCTGAGGACACAGCAGCTTTGGAATTGGGAAGCCTTTCTTCAGATACTCTCTCATTCCACTGACACCAGTGGCTACTACAGGAACCCAGACTGTGGTGTGTGACGCTCCTCTGTCTCCCATGCACCTGGTGGAGGGCCCCGGTGCTGTGCTGGGTGCACAGCAGGTAGAGATCACAAAAACCAGGCACAGACTGGGAAAGGGACACACGGAAGGCCCTGGCTTCTTTGCTTCACCAACGGATAACCTGAGTTTCTATATTCTGTTTCTTTAGTGCCGTCTGGTAAAAACAGTAACTTATACTTGTTTCCTTAATAGACATTCTAGGATTTTGCTGCATTGACTATTAATCCTATTTCAAGTTCAGACCTTAGATTCTTCTCCCCTTTGCTAAACTCTCTGAAGTCCTCCTGAGCACCGCTGGGGAGCAGTGGGGTCTGCAGCACCCCTCCATTCCTGTGTCATGGATGGATCATGGGCCACTGTGATGATGACGTTTAGCACTTCTGTATTTATTGTAAGAATGATTGTAATGAAGACCTAAACTATAAATATGAGAAATTATAAATAAAATGTTTTTCACATCAGACTGATTTTTTGGAGGTGAGGCTAAGCATTACTGTTGGCAAAGCACTTGGTAGTTCCTGGTCTATGGTGACATGTAACTGATCATAATGATGTCACTTGCATCCAGGTCTTAGAACCCTGCTCCAAAGGAAAATACACCGATGTATTTAATCATTTTACTGAGGAAGGAGGCCTATGGTATGTGCAGTAAAGTCCTAGGATCACACAGCTGCTTAGGGAGTACAGCTGGGAAGTTTAGAATAATCAGGGAAACGCTCAGAGAGAAGCGGGTATCTGAGCTGTGCCTTAAAGAATATGTCACATTTGAACAGATGGATGGAAAGAGGGAGGCATTCCTAACCAAAGTGACATGAATATAGAGAATGGGTCTTAGTAGCTACTGCACTTAGTAGGTTGGTAGCCTTTAGCTTGCCTGCTACCTATTTTGGGTTTTTTTTTTTCAAAACATGCTATCGCCTTCCATATAATTTTTATCTAATTCCAGATTTCATATTCTGGTTTGCTAAAAGAGGCAGTCTTGTACCGGTTACAAAATTGTTTGAGTTATTTAGAAAAGCTTCCAGTCTTCACTTTAGTTGCCCAAGGATGGAAATAGATGAACTGTCCAAGGGTAATTTTGCTCCAGTAGGTGATAAAACAGTGGACCCAGCTTTAGAATAGAAACACTTTAGAATAGAACCCTCCAGGTTCTGATGGTCTCTTGGTCAGAACACAGGGATTCTTCAGTTTGCCCCCTTTAGCATCCTTCTGGGGTGAGGACAGGTGAAGCGAGGCATACACAGAGTGCCTGTGACTCTCATTCCCATTGGGGCTGGGGCGACAGGGGAGAGGAGGCTGGGGCGAGCAACAGAAATCATCTCCCTCATCTCTCCATAGCCTCTCTCCCCATTCCCTGAACTCAAGATTCATCAGGGTTGATGATCAGGGATGTGAGGTGGCAAGAGCCATGGGATGCCAGGTGACACTCAAGTCCTTCTTCAGGTTGGCCATTACCTCCTCTTGTAAATCCAGCTATATGGACATTCTGGAGCACAAAGCCCAACAGAATACAAGACAACATAATGCAAGACACATGAACATTCACAGTAGCCACACCTCCCAAAAGGAAAAAAGTGGGTCCAAAACGCTACACTTTGTAATCAATATTTTGATATGAGGTTATTTTCATTCTTTTTTCCTGTAGTAAGTCTTTGAAACCTACTGTGTATTTTTACATTTATAGCACATCTTGATTCAGATGCTGAACTTTCATTGAAAATATCTGATCTGTATTTAGATTTGACAAAATTACAGTTGAAAAAGCAGATTCACATGCCAGGAGTTGCTCCAAACACACTTAAAAGTTTTCCCAACAACTGAATCAATTATCAGCTTTTAAACTTAAAGTGATTAAAGTAAAATAAATCAGGGGCACCTCGGTGGCTCAGCTGGTTAAATGTCTTTGGCTAAGGTCATCTCGTGGTTTGAAGAGTTCAAGTCCTGCATCAGGCTCTCTGCTGTCAGCACAGAGCCAGCTTCAGATCCTCTGTTCCCCTCTCTCCCTCCTCCACTTGTTCTCTTTCTTTCTCTCAAAAATACACATTAAAAAAAAAAAGGAAAATACATTAAGTTTTTTCTCAGTTTCATTAGACACATCCTAAGTGCTCAGTAGCCACATATGGCCAGAGGCCAGCACAACCACTGTGCAGAGATGGACCGCTCACCTCCTGGGACATACCCTTGGTGAGAGTTAAACCTAGAGAACTTTCATGCAAAATCAACCTAAGAACAAAGTTTTGAGGGGCAAGGGATGGGGGATGAGAGATAGAAAATGGGGGAATCCAGGTGGGTGGATATGGACGACAGAAGAAAAGAGGGCAGACAGAAAATCAGGACAAGGTGAACAGAGCAGCAGACCTTAGGCATAGATCTCCTTTCCCTCACACCTCTTCTTGTAGCTCCATGGGGGCTCCCAGCCCTCCTCACCCTGGCAATGTCCCCTGGCCAGGCCCTGGGGTCCAGATGCTCAGTAGTGACTCGATCTAGGGCATTCTGGTGACTTTGCAGGAGTTTGAGCTAAAGGCACAAGGATGCCTGGTTAACCTGTTAGGGGACCTTGCTGCACTTCCCTGGCCAAGTGCCAGGTGCTAACTCCCCTCTTCCCACCCCCGCCCCCCCACCTCCCCGACAACATCCTCTTCCTGATCTCAGAGTCCCAACATTGCTGCTTTGTCTCCACTCTTCCAGTCCTGGCCAGCCTGAAGAGAGCAAATGCCTGAAACCTGAGTTCCTTGAACTGTCAGCTGGGCCTGGCCCCTCATATTGGAAGGGGCTGTAAGTTGCCTTCCATTCAGGTATGGGGAGAAGTCTTGAGACAAGAGGAAAGGAGACCTCTGGAGAGGCCTGCTGGGAAGCAGAGGTGCCCACCGCACATTCTGGCATTGCCATCTATGTCCACATTGTACACAGCCTGGCAGGAGTGCATGATCCTCTATGGTCATCTGGCTCAGACTCCACTACGAGAGGGTGGGAGAGAAGGCATAGGCCCAGACAGTGCTGGAGAGGAGGGGCCCCATGCTCTACCTGTGCCTTTTCGTTTTATATTGAATGGGTAGGGATAAGGGCCACAGTGCCTTGTAATAGAATTATTCACCATAAACAAATCATTGCAACCAGGTCAGCATATTGTTATGACTGCAGGTCAACCAGGGAGGCTTCAGTAAGTCTCCCACCTGTATATCCTAGACTGAACGTACCTTCACTCCATTATCTCACAACCCAGGAAAAGAGGAAACACTGCCCTTGTAAGTAGGAAATCAAACCAGGGCTCTTGCTCTGGGCTAAGTTGACACAGCTCCTGCGGCTCTAGGATCTGCAGTGACAGTACGGTCTGCCCTTCGCAGCTCCAGTGACATGAAAACACCTTCTTATAATAGAACGTACTATGCTTATCTCAATCATGCCACAACCTCATAAAGCCCCAAAGGCTAAAGGAAATAAAGGCATTTGTGCCAACAATTTCTGGAAAGTCAACAACCACCTCCTGCCTCCACTCTGCTTGGTCATATTAACCCCTGGCCTCTGTTCAGGAAAAGTCGGTCCAAAGGTTGCCAACTGCAAGTCGAAAAAGGAGTCAGCACAGCTCCTGGGATGTAACCCTCACCTCTTACTTCTGCAAACCAAATGTGTCCCAAGGATGCATTCATTGAACTTTCTCTATCTGACGGCTGAACTGGAGAGAAGGAATAAATACACACGTGTGCACATGCACACACACACACATACACACACACACACTTTAATTCCATTTGTATAAAATTCTAAAAAGTGCAAAATAAACTATAGTGATAGCAGATCAGTTGTTGCCTAGGGATGAGGTGGGGGTGGAAGGTGGGGGATGAAGGGATTACAAAGGGGTACCAGAAACTGGTGAGGTGATGGATACGTTCATTATCCTGTTTGTGGTGATGGTTTCTCCGCATAGGTCAAGACTGGTCAAATTTTACACTTTAAATACGTGCCCACACACAGCCAAATGACATCCTGCCCTGTCCTGGAGTTTCCATTGAGAGCTTATCCTCCTGGTCCATCTAGAAGAAGCCTGCCCAGGACTGGCACCTTCCCTGGGACCCACCCTGTGGGTGGGAGCCCAGGAAGAAGTGTGCTCTCTATTCACATGACCAGCTATGACCTCTTGATACTGGAAGTCAAAGTCATTGTTTCTGCTTGAGTTCACTAGTATCAAATATTAACTTTTAATTACCTGCAATGAAAACAACAAACACAGGGCCACAGGTTCAAGGACAGATGCAGACCTCTATAGGAACTTTGTTGTCAGTGATGACAGGGTCTACTACCTTCTCTACAAGAAGCAAAGACTCTCCTGGTGAGTCAGGTAATATAACCAGTTCATTCGTCTGCTGAAACTAGTTTCCCAAGATACCTAGACATCCAACAATAGTTCTCATGCACCTTAGTTTCCTTCCTTCCCAGCCACCCAACACATAACCATTTGAAAAGTTTTCCTGGGACGCCTGGGTGGCTCAGTCAGTTAAGTGTCCAACTTTGGCTCAGGTCATGATCTCATGGTTCCTGGTTTTGAGCCCCGTGTCCGGCTCTGTGCTGACAGTGCAGAGCCTTGAGCCTGCTTTGGCTTCTCTGTCTCCCTCTCTTTCTCTGCCCTCCCCTGCTTACGCTCTGTCACTCTCTCAAAAATAAACATTTTAAAAAATTAAAAAAAAAAGTTTTCCTAAATAACGTACAATCTTTCATGGAGTTGGACAAGCATGCTTTGGAGCTTACCACCTTCTCTTAGCCACTGGGTGAAATCTGGATTAATCTCCTGTGATACTGTAATATAATAATAAATATGTGTTTGGTCTTTGTTCCCAGTTCCTGGTACAGAGATCCCAAATGTTATTCATAATAAGCCCCTTTAAGCCATACCTAAATTTATGCTAAAGAGGTGATGCTTGGAGGATGGGACGCAGGTTGCCGGAGGAACCAGCCATGTGATTAGAAGGTTGGAACTTTCAGCCCTATCCTCTGACCTCCAGGGGAGTACTGGGAATTGAGTTCAATCACCAATAGCCAATGACTTAATCAATCATACCTATAGAATGGGACCTCCACAGAAACTCTAAACCATGGGGTGCAGAGAGCTTCCAACACCTGGAGGTGCTGGGAAGGTGGTACACCCAGTGAGGACACGGAAGCTCTGTGCCCCTTCCCCACACCTTGACCTATGTACCTCTCTATCTGGCTGTTCATCTGTATTCTTTGTAATATCCTTTATAATAAGGCAGTCAATATAAGTAAATGTTTCCCTGAGTTTTGTGAGCTGTTCCAGCAAATTATCAGACCTGAGAAGGGAGCCATGGAAACTTACAACTTATGCCTGGTCAGAAGTACAAGTGACAATCTGGGACAAACTGGTGTCAGACAAACTGGTGTTTGAAGTGGGGGCAGTCTTGTGGGATTGAGCCTTTAACCTGTGGGTCTGGGGAGTTAGTTAGAAATGAGTTAAATTATAGAACATCTACACAGTGTCCACTGAGAACTGGAGAATTGCTTGGTGTGGAAAACCTCACACATTTTGTCAGAACAGCATTTTCCTTGATCTCTCCTCTATCATTCAAAGTAATTTTCAACTGCCTTCCTTTCTCACACCTCCTTATTCAAAAGCAAAAATTTAATGAATAACTACTGTCTGCTAAGCATAGATTAAGTGATGGAGATTCAAACATGATTTAGATAGAGTTCCTATATTCAGTGATAACTGGTATCACAGTGTCTTTTGGGGAAGCAAGCAGAAAACACTAAACATAATATACAGAACAGTAATATGAAAAGAATACTATGTACCTATCAACAGAAGAATGGATAAACAAATTGTATATCCAAAAGATGGAATGGTATTTAGCAAAAAGTTGTAAATTACTGATATACACAAAAACATGGATCAGTTTCAGAAAATTATGTTGGATGAAAGAAGTCAGACACAAAAGAGTACATTTAGTGTTATTCCATTTATATGAAGTTCAAAACAAGTGAAACTAATCAATGGCGATAGAAGTTGTAACTGGCAATTACCTCTGGGGTGAACAGACTAGAAAGGAGCATGAGGAAACCACCTGGGGAAAGGCAATGTTCTATATCTTGATAGATGTGGTGTTTACCAAATAGGCGTATCCGTTTGTCAAAACTCATCCAATTGTATACTCTAAATCTGTGCATTTTATCATATGTAAATTATTCCTTGATTTAAGAAAATACATGCTGAAGGATAACAGTGGAGAAAGCCATTTGTTTTGAGTCTAATCAGGAAGGACTTCACAAAGGGTAAAATTTGAGCAGGACCTTGAAGGAGGAATAGGATGCTTTCTGGTTGAAACTGAAAACAAAAGCAAAAAGGTAGAGGTATGAAAGTCCACAGTGGATAATAAGAGCTCTCAGGGATGTGTTTGGGAACATCTGAGAAACAAAGATAGGGAAAAAGTGGTTGGGATCAGATTGTGAAAGGCCTCGAATGATATCCACTTTCTAATAAGGACAACAAAAATCATGAAAGGGCTTATCATTTTGTCTGATTACACAAACAATATATGCTAATTAAAAAATACAAATAATATATGTATAAAACCAAAAGTCCCCCATAATCCTAACTCCTAAAATAAAAATTGCTAGTAATTTAGTTTTATCTTTCTGGCTTTTATGTGTGTGCATATTTTAATATTTATTTTAAATTTTTAAGAAAATGGACTAATAGGATACATATTGCATGCTTTACAAGGGCTAGGATCATACCTGTCTACTTTCACTCTTGTATTCTCAGTATCTAGCACAATGCCTAGCCTAAGAAATATGTGCTGAATGGAAGAATGGTCTATACCTTGCTTTTGTTTCCTAATAAAACAAACAACATCCTCATTCTTTTTTTTTTTTTTTAATTTTTTTTTTAACGTTTATTTATTTTTGAGACAGAAAGAGACAGAGCATGAACGGGGGAGGAGCAGAGAGAGAGGGAGACACAGAATCTGAAACAGGCTCCAGGCTCTGAGCTGTCAGCACAGAGCCCGACATGGGGCTCGAACTCACGGACTGTGAGATCGTGACCTGAGCTGAAGTCGGACACTCAACCGACTGAGCCACCCAGGAGCCCCCATCCTCATTCTTTTTAATGGCTATAAAGTATTCTGCTCCTTGAGGCAAAGCTGTACTGACAGACATTGCAAATTCCTTACCTTCCAATACTAATGCAAGATCCTTTTGCACTTGGATATATTTTAATAGGATAAATTCCCAGAAAAGGAACTGCTGGCTCAAAATATGCATATCTCAACATTTTATAGATACAATAAATTTTGCTAAATTACCACCCAAAAGGTTGTACTAATTTGCTATCTCACAACATGCTGTTTCCACCATATGTTCAACCACCCTTGATATTATCAATCTTTTTCACCTTTGACAATCTGATAAATCTAAAAATTATGTTATATTTTTTTATTATTAATAGTTTAGCATTTTATCTTATGTTTGTTGGCTATTACATTTATATACTGTGAATTATCTGTTGACCTCCTTTGATCACTTCACTAAATCAGTCATCTTTTTATTTATAGAAGCTTCTTATATATTATAGGTGGCAATTCTTTGTAATATATGCCAAAGATATTTCTCCCAGTCTTCTTCTTTAGGGTATCTTTTGCTGTTTTAAATTTTATGCAGTTAAATCCATCCATTTTTTCCCCTTTGTGATTTATAGTAAAGTGCTTAGAAATACTCTATCTACCTTAAGATTATGAAACCACAGTTGACCCGTGAACAGCACAAGTTTGAACTGTGCTGGTCCACTTACAGGCAGACTTTTTTCCATAAATTTATTGAAAAAATTTTGGAGACTTGCAACAATTTAAAAAAACTTAGACAACTGCATAGCCTAGAAATATAAAAAAAATTAAGAAAATGTTAGGTATATCATGCATACAAAAGATGTAGATAATGGTCTACTTTATCATTTATTTCCATGAAATATACACAAATCTATCATAAAAAGTGAAAGTTTACCTACATGGCGCCATTTAGTCAGGAGAAATGTAAACACACAAAAATGCAGCATTAAATCTTAACTGCATAAAATTAACTGCAATCCATAACGTACTACTGTAATAGTTCACAGCCACCTCCTGTTGCTATTGAGGTGGACTCAAGCATTGCAAGCATCTGCTTAAAACGCTGTGTGACGCTAATCGTCTCTGCATGACCAATTTACCTCTCCAGTATTTTTGCATATCACAGTAAAAAGTGATCTCTCTCAGGTCTCACATAGTTTTCATTATGTTTAGTGCAATACTATAAACCTTGAATACCACTACAGGACCCTTCTGAAGTACCACTAAGTAATGCTGGAAACATTGCCAAGAAACAGAAGTCACAAAAGAAACAGAAGTCACGACGTTACAAGAAAAAGTGGAATTGCACCATACTTTGAGGTCTGCAGCTGCGGTTGCCTGCTTTTCCAAGGCAAATTAATCCAGTGTAAGGACCATTGTGGGAAACAACAACAACAACAAAACCGAAATTCACAAAGCTGTCACTGCAGCTATGCCAGCAGGTGCAAAAAATCTTGCACTTTTTTGCAAAACATCTTTATCTTGTACTGAAAATGCACCCTTAATGTGAGTGCAGGCTTGCTATAAGAAAGGCATTCCTATATACTCTAATCATGATTTGAGAAAAAGAAAAGTGATTATGTGACAACTCAGAGCAAAAGGAAGGTGAAGGATTGAAAGCTGTAAAATTTAATGCCAGCAGAGTGGTTTGATACTTTTAGAAAGAGGTTTGGCTTAAAAAGTGTCAAGATAACAAGAGAAACAGCTTCTGCCAACCAAGAGGCAACAGATGAGCTCCTAGTCACTGTTAAGAAAATCACTGTTGAAAAAAGAATTATCTGCCTGAACAGGTTTTTAATACAGACAAAAGTGCCCTATTCTAGGGGGGAAGAAAAAGCCACAAAGGACATTTCTTAATAAAGAATTAAGCAACAGGATTTAAGGCAGGAAGGAATAGGCTACCTCTACTGTTCTGTGCAGATGCAGTCAGGGTTGTCCTTATCTGTAATGCTACTCAGCTCAGAGCCTTGAAGGGAAAAAAAGACCAGGTGCCAATCTTTTGGTTATACGACAAGAGGACAACAGAACTCTTCTTCTGGATTGGTTCCGTCAATGTTCCTGAAGTTAGGAAGTACCTTGCCAGTAAGTGACAGCCAGGCTTTTTTTTTTTAAATGTTTATTTTTTTTTTGTAATCTCTACACCCAATGTGGGGCTTGAACTCACCACCCCAAGATCAAAAACTGCATGCTGTTCCTACTGAGCCAGACAGGATCTCTAGTAAGTGACTGCCTTTTAAAGTTCTTATGATACTGGACAATGTCCCTACTCACCCAGAACTCCATGAGCTCATCACAGAAGGCATCAAAGTGGTTTACTTACCCACAAACACAATTATCTCTAATTCAGTCTCTAGATCAGGGGGTCATTAAGACCTTTAGGGTTCATTATACATAATACTCTATGGAAAGGATAGTCAACACTATGGAAAAGAACCCTGAAAGGGAAAACATTATGAAAGTCTGGAAGGATCACATCATCGAAGATTCAATCATTGTTATAGAAAAAGCCATGAAAGCATCAAGCCAGGAACAATAAATTCCTGCTGGAGAAAGCTGTGCTCAGATGTTAAACATGACTTCAAAGGATTTACAACAGGGCCAGTCATAGAGATTATATATGGCAAAAAAAGGTGGAGGGTGAGAGTTTCAAGGATCTTAGAGAAATTCAAGAGCTAATAGACACCACACCAGAAAAATGAACAGAAGACAACTTGATGGAAATGAATGCTTTGGAAATAGTGCCAGACGATGAGGAAGGAGACAAAGAAGGAGTCACAGAAGCCAGAAAACAAGTTGATGTTAGACAATCTGGCAGAAGGGTTCTGATTATTCAAGACCGCTTGTGACTTCTACAACATGGACCCTTCTATGATACAGGCACCGAAACTAAAACAAACGGTGGAAAAACAATTGATACTGGATAGAAACATTTTTAGAGAAATGAAAATACAAAAAGTCAGAAATTGCGATGTATTTCCATAAAGTTACACTGAGTGTGCCTGCCTCTCCTGCCTCCCCTTTGACCTCTTCCACCTCTGCCAGCCCTGAGATAGCAAGACCGATCCTTCCTTTCTCCACCTCCTCAGCCTACTCAATGTGAAGATGATGAGGATGAAAACCTTTATGGTGATTCACTTCCATTTAATAATCAATCATGCTGTACAGCCAAAAAACTTATGTGTTATGTATATATGTGAGTGTCTTCATATGAAAATCTAACAACTGTACAGTAATTGTGTGAGACATTTTGTGTCACCATTACCATCATCACCTAAGTGTTCATCATGTAGAACACTGCATGTGAAACCTGCATGGGAGTGCAGAGCCTATCCTCACATAGGCATAAGGTGAGTGATATTTAACATAAAGTTAATAATGTGTTAGTTTTCTGTTTTATAATTTTGCTTTCAGGAATTACAGCACGCTTCTTATAATTAGAGAAACTGCATATCAGCCTATCATTCACAAGCGTTTTTTTTAGCAACAATATTTCCAATACTGTATTATGAATATGACTGTAATACTGTAAGCCATAATAATCTTATAACAATTAATTCATCAGAGTGTAGGCTAGGCTACCATGAAGCAATCTTATTGATTACATAAAAATATGGTTATCATAAAGCAATCATATTGCTGCTTCTCAATGCATGAGTTCTTATACCTGTAAATAAATATGAGTTTCTTTTTCACATTATCTTTTCATTTTTGATGTCTAGTGTTAGTAATACATATAACATTTACAGTGTTTTGTATCATTTGAGGCAATACTGATGTAGGTACTGACAGACAATTCATCTTGTAAACAGATGATGTAAACTTACAATGTTAATACGGTACAGTACTATAAATGTATTTTCTCTTACAATTTTTTTCAATTTTATTTTTTTACTTTTTAAAAATTTACATCCAAATTAGTTAGCATATAGTGCAACAATTTCAGAAATAGATTCCTTAATTCCCCTTACCCATTTAGCCCATCCTCCCTCCCACCACCCCTCCAGTAACCCTCAGTTTGTTCTCCATATTTATGAGTCTCTTCTGTTTTGTCCCCCTCCCTGTTTTTATATTATTTTTGTTTCCCTTTCCTTATGTTCATCTATTTTGTCTCTTAAAGTCCTCATATGAGTGAAGGCATATGATTTTTGCCTTTCTCTAATTTCACTTAGCCTAATACCCTCCAGTTCCATCCATGCAGTTGCAAATGGCAAGATTTCATTCGTTTTGATTGTCGAGTAATACTCCATTGTATATATACATACCACATCTTCTTTATCCATTCATCCATCTATGGACATTTGGGCTCTTTCCATACTTTGGCTATTGTCTATAGTATTGCTATAAACATGGGGGTGCATGTGTCCCTTCAAAACAGCACACCTGTATCCCGTGGATAAATGCCTGGTAGTGCAATTGCTGGGTTGTAGGGTAGTTCTGTTTTTAGTTTTTTGAGGAACCTCCATACTGTTTTCCAGAGTGGCTGCACCAGCTTGCATTCCCATTCTCTTATAATTTTTGAGTAACATTTTCTTTTCTGTAGCTTACTTTAAGAAAACAGTATGTAATACATATAACACATAAAATGTGATAATTGGCTATTTATGTCATCAGTAAGGCTTCCAGTCAACAGTAAGGCTAGTGGTAGTTGAGTTTTTAGGGAGTCAAAAGTCATGCACAGATTTTTCAACTGCATGCAGGGGGCGGGGGAGTCAACACCACTATCCCCCCACATTTTTCAAGGATCAACTGTAGTCTAATTTTTTTCTAGTTCTTTTATAGTTTTACTTCTTGCATTTGAATTTTTAATGTTTAGATTTTGTTTTACAGTAAAAGTGAAAGACCTGGCTGTACATTTTCCCCCCAAATATAATCAAATTATCAAACAGCCCAAATATTGAATAGCTGATTCTTCCCCTGTTAATTTAAAATGCTGATTTTATTATATACTAGATTTTCATATACACATTGGCCTGCCCCTGAATCTTCTATCCATATCCATTATTGTAGATTTATGGTATATTTTGGTAACTAGTATGATAAACACAGAAATACTATAAATATGCTTTATTCTTTGAATAGACTAGGTAAATTAAGAAACAGGATACAAGATTATTTATCACATAAAAAAGCTTCATGGTGTGTTAAACAGGCATTCAACATGGAGAATATCCTTTTCATTATGACATTTTGTTCAGTTATTATAGAACAGAAAGTTTTGAGTATAATATTGGTTCCATATTAACTGCCTATAAGCACATGGTCAATAAAACGTATACATTTTCGTAATTCTTTTTTTCCTCTATGTTTGCTTTGGTTTATTTACTGAATGTAATTTTGTATCTGTTGACTCTAACAACAACAATTTTGGGTTTGTAATTTGAATGTTTTATTACATTTTTATAATAATTCATTTTTGTTGTATTTTACAAAAGTATTGATGAATTAGGTTTTTTTAAAATGGCCCTTCACTACAGTTTGAGAAGCAAACTAGTTCCAGAGAGCCAACCAATTTCAATTTCCAATTGTTTGCTGCTTGTATAGAGAAACATGATTGATTTTTCTATGTTGGTCTTATATCCTATGACCCTACTAAGTTCACTAATTAGTTGTAATCACCTTTCTGTAGCTTCCTTAGGATTTTCTACACTAATAATTCATATTATCTGAAAAAAGAAAATTTTATTTCTTCCTTTTTGATCGATGACTTATTTCCTTTCGTCTTTTTGTACCTCCAGTACAATGTTGAATCAAAGTGGTGAATGTGGACATTCTTGCCTTGTTTTCAATCTTAGTGGAGACAGCATTCAGTACTTTATCATTAGGCATGGCCTTAGATACAGGTTTTACATAGATGTCTTCTTTTCAGGTCAAAGAAATCCCTTTCTATTCCTAGTTTGCTGAGAGTTGTTTAATTTAAAAAAATGGAATTTAGATTTTGTCAAAAGCTTTTTTGGATCTGTTGATATGATCATGTTTGTTTGTTTTAGTCTGTTAACATGGTGAACTGAATGGTATTTATATGTTAAACTAATTTTTTATTATTGGGATAAACTCCATTTGGTCACATGCATCTTATCTTTTATATATTACTGGATTCAATTTGCCAAAAGACTGTTGAAGATTTTTACATGTTTATACATGATAGATACTGATCTGTAGCTTTTATTTTTGTTTTCCTTTATAATATCTTTGTCTGGTCTTGTTATCATTGGTAATGCTCATAGAATGAACTGGACAGTGTGCCATCTCTTCTATTTTGTAGAACAGTTTGTGTAGAATCAGTATTGTTTCCTTCTCCTTTCTTCTTTCTGTGTGGTAGAATTCTCCAATGAAGCCTTCTAGGAATTGCCCTCATGAAAACTACAAATTCAATTTCTTTAATAGAGACAGGGGAATTCTGGTTAGCTCCAATAAGTAAAGAGTTTGGAAGTTGTCGCTCCCATCCTTACAACAAGAAAACACTAAACCAATTAACAATCAATAATGCTTTGCACTTCTTACAGAACTGAGTCTCAGGACACGCCACCACCCTGAAATCTTGAAAGACAGGGGAACCTGCAGAGTCACAACTGAGATTTGCTTGCCTAGGGCAGAAGCCACCAGAGTCATAAATAGGGACACTTACAGGCTAATTTTAACAAACTGCTGCAGTCTGAGTGTGTAATAGCCTAACAGTGAGAAATCCCTAAGACTAGCACACAATCTTAAGAGGCTCACATTTTTCTAGGTTTTACCTCTAGAAACATGACCACAATCTCATGGTCCATCCCCTATGGCTCAGTCAGGGAAAGGGTAAGAGCAAATATCGTAAATTATGCCCAGTGTTATCCATAACAAAGACTTACTCTCCACAGAAAAAGACCTTATAAGAGCCTTATCCTACCTGGGGGGAAGGCATTCCTCCCACTCTAGCCCTCTTTGGCTTTCCTGTCTTACCCAGGGTGGGTAAAAAGTTAAGAGACGCTTAGTTTAAGGATGCAGGCCCACTACAAAATTGAAATTTATTCTTAAGAGTATAGGACACCTTCTTTCTCTTATGTCTTTTACTGTCACACCAATAGGTTTCCAACATAATAACTGGATTATAGCTGAAAGAGCTGTAAGACTTAGACTTTCTTTGACAAGGAGCATATAGAGAAGCCCAAAGTCAAGAGGGGAGACCAAAACAGGACACTAGAGGAATCTGAAGCCTCTGGTACTTACAGCTGCAACAAACATTTAATACAATCCAACTTCTGCTCAGATTAAAATTTACACTAAAAGCCTATTTCAGTTCCTGTTACTCAATATATGGTGTGCAGGTTTAATAAATAATTATCATAGTCTGAAGAGTCATTCAGATTTTCAATTTCTTCTTGGGTGAGTTGTTAAAGCTATTTGTCCATTTCATCTAAGTTTTTAATTTATTGGCATTAAGTTGTTTATAATATTCTATTTTTATTTAATAAACGTAGGATCTGTAGTGATAGTCATAATTTGTACCCTCTTTTTTTCCCTTACCAATCTGGCCAGAACTTTATCAATTGTAGTGATTTTCTCAAAGAGCTAGATTTTTGTTTTATTGAAATTCTCCATTGTTTTTCTGCTATGTGATTTTTGCTATTCTTTTCATTATTTCCTTTCTTCTGCTTATTTTGTAAACTTTAGTTTGCTCTTTTTCTAGTTTCTTAAGAAAAAGCTTGAAGTCATCTATTTTAAGCATTCTGACTTACCCAATATAAGCATTTAATACTAAAAATTTCACTCTACTCTTCCCTCAGGTACTTTGCTTTGGCAACTATCCTCCCCATCTCCTGCATCAATCAATTTTCCCTTTCCACTAAATAATTCCCATCTTCATACAAACATGTTGTTATAATGATAAATTATGGGGGTTGGGGGGAAGAAAGACACCCTCTGTTGCCCCCTCATACTCCTCAGGCTATCATCCCATTCTACACAATTCTACTACACAATGTAGTACATTCTACTACAATTATAATGGTTGTCTGTACCCAATATGCTGTGTCTACGTCCTTATCCCCCAATATTTATAACCCACTCCATTTAGGTGTTCATCCATACAATGAAATTCCATCTCTTCATATGCAACGATCAATTCTCACTTCTCATCTTACTCATTATCCAACAGTATGTGACATACTTTCCCCTCTCAGGCCACCTCCCGGTTTTCCTCCCTCCTTCAGGGCACAATTCCACTTCCCCTTTCCAACCTCTCAGCTGGGAGTTTCCCAGGGTTCAGTCCTCAGTCACACCTTCTCCTCTGGATCTACATCCATTACCTAGGTGCCTTTCATCTACCACTAAAATTGCAAGTATCATGCACTCAAGCTATTCTGTATTATTTCATAATTGGTAGTACATTTTTAGTTGCCTTAAAGTAATATTTATGTGTTTTAATCTGTGCGGTGAGATTATATGTTCCCAGAGAACAAAGATCTCCACCATCTTGTTCTTTTCCATCTTTTTAAAGTATCTAATACAGTGTTCTGTGCATGCTAGGCCCTGATTAAACACTACAAACTCCATCTCTGATTTTGCTCAAGCACTGAAAAAAGAATGGTTTACTACAAAATCGAAGAAAGGTTTATAGTGATCCACACTCATGCAACATGTACCTTGTATTATTGAGTCTTAAAGCCAGGACCTGCTCAGGGCTCATAATTACAGTCGCCTTAGAATGTGTCAAGTCCCCAATTCTTTTACTAAGATAAATCCAAAAGCCAGTTAAGTAGCTCCTTCTATTCAACATTTTCAATGAGATGTAGATAAAATATGTACTTCTTTCCACTGGAGGTTTCTCATGTGTTGAGGCTGGTCACAGAGAAATCCTTGTTCCAACTAAATATGAATTAAACTAGAGCCACAGTTTCAGTGGGAAAGGGCCAAAAAATTGTACACAAATCTGGGCTATTACCTACAGAATGTACATCTCTTCCACTGGCTTACAAGTTACAACCAAAAGGCTCTTGGTCTCTGAGGTTATTTCACAGAATAACACAGTCAACATAAACCTGAGCAGCCTCATTTCAAACCAGAGTGAACAGGTATCACATGGTTTGCGTTTCAGGCCATAACAATTCTCTTCACAGCCTGTCTGATGGTGAAAGCCAAGCTCAACGCCTCAGCTGCCCTGCCTCCACATCAAGGAGAGAAAAAAACATAAGGACTCTATAGGCTGCTCAGGGTCGCTGGGTAGAAAGTAAACTATACTCTCTTTGTCAACCAATTCCCATCTTTAGCCACTATTACATGCTGTTTTATAAATTCATTGTTTTACAATTACTTAGAAAGATGGATGCCTGGGTGGCTTAGTCGGTTGAGTGTCCAACTTAGGCTCAGGTCATGATCTCACAGTTTGGTGAGTTCAAGCCCCACATCGGGTTCCACGCTGACAGTGCAGAGCCTACTTGGGATTCTCTCTCTCTCCTTCTCTCTCTGTCCCTCCTCTGCTCATGCTCTCCCTCTCTCTCTCTCTCTCTCAAACTTTTTAAAAAAAATTACTTAGAGGAGATTTTTCAAGGTGATTCTAGCATCTTCAAGAATAATCTTCCACTTGGTTTAGAACACCTCAAAGAACTTCTCTGCACCAAACTGCTTCTGAACACACAGAAATGAAATAGGCCTTAGGAACTTTAAGGTAACAAAGATTTCTCTTTAAAAAGTCTCAGAGCTGACCAGTCATAAACAACAGAATATACAGCCAAGTTTTATAAGAGACAAAAACTGTAACAACACATACTGAAGGATACACTACTCCAAAAAGAGGAAACATGGGAAATGAATAGTGCCAAACAATATTTTTATTGTTCACTGAAAAATACAGTTCTGCAAAGAGTCTATTGCATTGTGTACTGAACGCAAGGCCTGACATTACAAGGATACATGACATAACGGCGTAACTTATATAAAATGATACATATTGCATACTTACATAAAATGATACATACAGTACCCCACCTCTCTAAACACTAGAATTTAATAGAAGTAAAGCCTTGTATTAAATGAGAACTGTAAACATTGCAATCATAAACAAAATGCTCTAAGCAAAGCACTTTAAAATTGGTTTGTTGTGATACCTACTTGGTCCACCCAGAGTTAGGAATAGCAGGGCCTAAGAAACAATTAGCTAACAAAAGCTAGCACCTTCAAGGAGCTCTTCCTGGGGATCAGGCTGCCGCTGCCCAAGACAGGCCGCCACCCTGGCCTCCCTGGAGCCCTCAGGCCCATAATGACAGCTAATCCCTGTCTTGGCGCTAGTATGAGGTGACTGGGAAGTGGGAGGAGTAGCAGGTACGAGGAAGCTTCTGTCAACAGCTGCTTATATACTGCACCAACTCTATGGATAAGAACACCTAATATTTTTGATGTGAATCTACCACTCTCAGCAAACACTGAAGTGTGATTTAAAATAAAAAAATAACATTGAGAACAAAAACCATTTTCTAGACAATCTGCCATTATCATCATTTCTTCCTTTCAGCCATGTTTTCATTAGATGCTCTAAAAGAAACTGCTACTTACTATATGATCAGCCAGGTGGGCCAGGATTGAGGTAACAAAACTTCTGCAGTTACAACTACTGACTTAAATGAATACAAAATAAATACAAATTTATTAGAGAGCAACAAAACCAATCTCTATTAATCACATGGCAAAATATTCAAGCACTGCAACAATATTCATATTCCAAGGTCAACTTTAACTCTATAACCCACATTTCCTTCCAAACTGAGAAAGCTTGGTGCGGAGGAAAACATAAAATATCAACACCACCTCCTCTACAAATACTATCAGGGCTCAGAAGGCTCACCATAGATAACAAATGTTTAAAAAAAAAAAAAAAGGCACCTCGATATATACACAGCAACAGAGGAATACTATCCTCTCCTCTCCTTCTGGGTGTCCTTGGCATCAGGCAAATCAGGGCTATTTATGACAACAGTGCCTAAGCTGACTATGGCAATGTTCACATTTTAAGAGAAATCAGGATTACAAAGTTCCTTTATTCATAGGGAGTCAAAAATAATTTCCTCAGACAAGAGTCTTAGCATCAAAGAAAATTTTCCTCTGGCCTGAGAAATTTTTATAAATAAGATTGTACCATATCCCAGCTTCTTTACTTAATATTAAACTATTAAAGCACAGAGGATATCCTCAGAGGGCAGGAATGTGTACGACTAATATTCTCGGATTTTTCAATACTTTACAGATCAAACATTTTATCAGACTATCCATTTAAGAGATGTGTAAGTCAATACTAATAACCAACTATCTGTTTTTCTTATTCTGTTCATCAAAGAACACCACATTCCTATAGGAATAAAGGGCAGTTCAGTGAGTATCCTGTTTCCCTTAACTCTGCACAGTAAATTTCACTGCTCAGTCTCTATGCCTCTGACTCTTCCTGTGGCTCTTTTCATCTAAGGAAAACTTGGTATAAAGGGGGAAAACTGCAAACTCCAGGGGAAGCGTCAGTATTTGTGTTGTGAAGTGAACTTTAGGGTAATAACTGTAATTGCTATGGGACTGTTTACAGCCTTGCTAGAAATCCTATTTCTCTTGAATCCCTAGATTGAGAAATTCTCATAATTTAAACATGGGGGGAGATTTCACCGATAAAGATCTAGTTCATGTGAAAGGTCTGGCCCCTGGAATGATGTGTGGCTAGCCCAAAACACTGGCCACATTTCCACTTTAGACACGTTCATTATTCTTTCCCATCACAGTACCGTTCAATTCTTCCATCTGTCATGGCACTGGTGAGCTCTCTCTCATTGCTGCTCCCATTTCTTTTGGGTGTTCTACTGCACATATGGGATCCATTGAGCTTATCACTTTAATGTGTAGGGAATTTTCATTTCACACCATCCACTCTCTAAAAGCCATTAACTGGGAGCAATTTCTAGTTAGTAAAGGCACAATTCACTGGCATTTCCTCTTTATAAAGGAAATCAAAAGGTTGCTCAGAAGCTGAACAAACACCTTGGGTATTCCTATAAAGGGAGTGTTGTATCTGCTACTAAAACCCAGAGACATTTGCTAGCTCTAAAGATTATACGGATTCTGTAAAAGCATCAATTTGGCAGTTTAAGACATATTTCTAATTCTGCACTACATCACTTGGTGAGGAGGAGGAAGTACTGGTTAGTATCACAGGAGCAAATTTAAAGTGTCAACATCATTCTACTGGCTTGTTTTCCTCATGCTTTTGAACTTTCACCAGCTCTAGTGAAGCGTGTCCCAGGGTACATCACTCAGCAACCTGCAGAACTGCTCAGAGATAGAACAATGGACTTCACCCCAACTAGCCCAGCTGGTTGCTAGCACTCAGCTGGGAAACACTGCCTCGGGGCACAGCTCACGAAAAGCCTTAAACCCAGGAAAGATTTACGGAAGTTTCACAAAAATTCTTGGTTTATCATACCTTCCCAGAAATCAGAAAATAATTGATTTTTAGGTAAAGAAACTGAATCTACGCTCACGAACAAAGTAATGCCTCAAAAAGCAGAATCCAGAATGTAAAACTACAGGAAAAAATGCAGCTTGTTAATCACTAGCTTACTTTGGCTAAATTATCATAGTAAGTCAGTGCAATTTACTATTGCATTTAGAAGCACAACCTACCATGTTCTCATAAATTTAGGGTACAATAAAGAACATGAAAAGTTCACAGGAGTGAGAGCCCTTTAGCGTTTTGTGACTTCATAACTTAAAAAGACAAAGGCTAAGCAGGATCTGACAGTCAGAGATTTACCTGCTCAGCACAAGCTGAGTTGAGAGACGGCTAAACATCGGACTTTTATTCATTTATGGTGTTCTCAGAAAGTTCCTATCTGGACGCTGATGATTATCAACCTGGCTGCACATCAGAGTCATCTGGGAAAAGCTTTTAAAAATGACCAAATGCCCAGACCAATTATATGTGGAGGGTGAAGCCCCAGATATCAATATTCTTTACGCTTCCCCAAGGGATTCGATTCTAATGTGCAGCCAGGATGTGTACATCCACTGCTGTATCCTTCCAGAGAGCTGTTGCATGAAGTCATATTTTATTTATCTAGAGGGTTTTGTTTTTTCTAAATCCCACCAGGAAAAGGAATTTTTAGAAAAAGGCACAGTTGTGCTTCCTCTAAAGATGCAGCTTACTGTTTGGCAGGTGCTGGTTGTCAGAGGTTATCTGGAACGCTGATTGAAAAGGAGGAAGTCCTTGTCTTGGCAGAGTAGGCACAGTTTCAGGCTTCGGCAGCTGCCGCCAGCAACAAAGAATGCCCAAATGCCCATGAGTACCACAATTATATATGTTGACACCAAATTTATTCCATAATGAGGACTTATGAAGGTCTGCAAAAGGAAAATAAAGCAGTTTGGGTAGCAACAGCAAGCTTATTAAACATGTAGAGTAACCAAAGCTAAAGGAAAATCTAGGATACTTTCAACAGCTGGGGTGTGTTTCAACAAACATATGATGTATGTCATGTACTGCGGAGTTCCACAAAGACGAACAGAACTAACCTAGTCAACAGACGCTAACCCATAGGTGTGCACTTTGCAATATTCAAATGCCAAACCTAGAGGGTAATTAGAAGTCAGCATCTAATGGAATACCCAAGAGAAGATACATGTTATATAATCTGGGCCCAGTTTATAATAATTTCTGTGTTAGCTGGCTCTTAATATTTGCAAGAAAGTAGGACACGTCCAAGTTACTTTAGTATGAACCTTCAGTATTTAAGGGAACAAGAGGGCACAGCATTTCTTTTTCAGCTGCATAATTGCTGAGGCTTCCAAAAGTTTATTTAAAAAACAATGATGAAAAGCCAAGAGGTACTCTGTTACACAACAGTGAAGACCAAAGTATGTACCTACTGGAGCTTATACGCTAGGAAGAGAGACAATGAAAGAACAAATAAATGAATTAAATAATTACACATTGTGATGAATGCTAGCCAGAATAATTCTAATTGTGATGGTGCCAGGATAAGTAAGAATAAGGTGGTCTATTGAGGTTGCTCAGGAGAGGTCCTGAGTAAGTGGCACGTAAAGTGAGACACATAGTTGGGAGGAGAGAGCCAGCCTCATGTAGACTGAGGGAGGGAATGACAGTAAAGCAAAGAGTCTGGGGCAGCTGAGAACCTGAGAGAGGGCTATGACTGATGTGTAGGGATGGAGAGGCAGCACAAGAGATGAGGCATCAGAGAGGAAGGCAGGGACCAGCTATGTAGCATATGGGTAAGGAGTGTAAATTTTATCCTCAGTGCAATGGAGGGTCACAGAACAGGCTTACATGGAGGGGCTGAACGACTTGGCTTAGATGTTTAAAACTGCACAGAATGGATTAAAGGAGGCAATTGTGAAAGCAGGGAGACTCATTGGGAAGATTCTGCACTGGTTGATGAAATCAGGGTGGTGGCAGTAGAGATGGAGAGAGTGGGCAGTATGAACTGACAGGACTTGCTGATGGATGCAATGTGAGGGAAAGGGGGAGGCCAAAATGACTTCCAGGTTTCTGGCTCTTGGTAAATGATGGTGCTATTTAAGGAGATGACAAAGACTTGAGGAAGACCAGGCTTGAAATGATGGGTAAGAATCAAGTCCAATAAGGACACGCTAAGAGTGAAATGCCTGTGAGATTTCAAAGGACGGAATGTCAGGTAAGCATTAGGTATATGAGCATGGGGCTCAGAGGAGAGGCCTGGGCTGGAAAGAGGAATACAAAAGCACAGTCCATAAGCATAAAATTTAAAAATTTTTAAAATTTTATTTTTATTTTATTATTATTTTTTAGAGTTCTCTCTAAAAAAGAGAGAGAGAATGTGTATGTGTGTGTGTGTGTGAGAGAGAGAGAGAGAGAGAGACAGAGAGAGACAGAGAGGGAGAGAGAGAGAAAATCTTAAAGCAGGACCTATACCCAGTGCAGAGCCCAATATGGGGCTCAATTCCATGACCCTGGGATCATAACCTGAGCTGAAATCAAGAGTCAGATACTCAACTGACTGAGCCATCCAGGCACCCCCATAGATGGTATTTAAAGCCATGTCTCTACCCAGGGAGCTACTGTAGAAAGAAGGAAAAGGAGAAGAATAAGCCCTGAGAACATTTATAGATTGTTTGTGCTGCTTAGTATTATAGGAGCAAATTAAAAGTGTCAACACCTTTCTATTAGCTTGACTCTTTTTTTTTTTTTTTACATTTTTTTTAATGTTTATTTATTTTTGGGAGACAGAGTGCAAGCAGGAGAGGGGCAGACAGAGAGGGAGGCACAGAATCTGAAGCAGGCTCCAGGCTCTGAGCCATCAGCACAGAGCCCGACACGGGGCTCGAACCCATGCAGCATGGGATCATGACCTGAGCCAAAGTCGGACATTCAACTGACTGAGTACCCCAATCTGTTAGCTTGACTTGTACTGAATCTGTTACCCCCAGGTACCCCAATCTGTTAGCTTGACTTGTACTGAAAGAGTCAGCAAAGGGGTCTGAGAAGAGCAAATAGTGAGGTAAAAGAAAAATCAGGACAGTGTGATATAGCAAAGAGGAAAATGTTTCACAGAAGGTGAACTCTTTTAAAGGCTGCTGAAATGAAAAAAAAAAAGAAACCAAAACACCAATGTCCATCAGATTTGGAGAAACGAAAGTCTGTTTTGACCTTGACAAGTACAATCTTGGAAGAGTGGTTGAGGAGCACCTGGGTGGCTCCAGCTGGGATGCTGGGTGAGTTCCAGCCCAGCATCATTCTCTATGCTCACAGCACAGAGCCTGCTTCAGATCCTCTGTCTCCCTCTCTCTGCCCCTCCCCTACTTGTGCTCACTCTCTCTCTCTCAAAAGTAAATACATGTTAAAAAAAAAATTTAAGAACAACAACAACAACAACAACAACAACAACAACAAAGAAGGTGGTTGAGCAGAAGCCAGACTGGATTGAAGCAGGAGAGGTGAAGAAGTGGAGACAAAATTAGTGGACATAACTCTGAGAAATTTGGCTGTGATGTGGAAGAGAAAAAAAGGAGTGAAGGCTAGGAGGGGGAAAGGCAAGAGGAGAGTTTTGTTTTTTTTTTTTTAAAGATATGTCTACATGGGGGCATTTGGGTAGCTCAGGTGGTTGAGTGTCCGACTCTTGATTTCGGGTCAGGTCATCATTCCAGAGTTATGGGATGGAACCCTGCATCGGGCTCTGAGCTAAGCGTGGAGCCTAAGATTCTCCCTCTCTCTCTCTCTCTCTCTCTCTCTCCCCACCCCCCCCCCCACCTCACTCCCCTGCTTATGCTCTCTAAAAAAAAGCAAAAAGTTATGTCTGTATGTTGATGAAAAGAGGGAAAAGCTGGTGGTATGGGATAAAGGGCACAATCAGAGGAGTGAAGTCCTTAAACGAGAACTGGATCTGGTGGCCAGGAGGAGGGACTGGCCTTTGACGGAAAGAGGGATACTTCCTTTACTGGGCCAGGGTAAGATAAGGAGATGGGTTCCCACGTAAGCCAGCACTTACACGTACCAAAGGAGAGAATCTGATTGGGTCAACTTGCCACCATACACCTTTGCCAATAAGGGGCTTCAGGGGAAGTGCCTCCACGGCTCCTCACTGTCCTTACCCTCACCATACCTGTACATGATCCCACCTATCAGCTCTGGCCAGGAAAATGGGCTGATTTTGCACGTAGCTACTTATGCAGAAAAAGTGCTTTTCTCAAGAGGCATCAGTGGGTATGGCAGGCATTGAGCATTTTCTGGACTCTTCAGAATAATTTACCTCAAATCCACTGAATTTTAATTTATTTTACAGGGTGCTAAGCTCTTTTGTATTTCTCTTTAGTTTCTTTAAATTTTTTTCTCTTTTAAACAATTACAAAAGCAGCTGTGATTGTTGCAGAAAATTAGAATACACAAATGAGTAAAATAAACAAATTTTAAAACTTGAAATTCAGATAGGTTAGTATTTATTGAACAGAACACAAAAACTGCAAACCATAAAGAAAAATTGATTAAACTACATTAGAATGAGGAACTTTGCTTATAAAAAAAGACAACAGTATGAGGAGATAAAGATAAACCATAGTACAGGAGAAGTTATTTACAACGTGTATATCTGACAAAGACGTTTTGTCGGAGAACATAAAAAGAACTCCTAAAAATCAAAATGATTTATAGGCAAAAGATTTGAATAGGTACTTCACAAAAGAATTATCCAGGTGCGCCTGGGTGACTCAGTCGGTTGAGCGTCTGACTTGATTTCAGCTCAGGTCATAATCTCACAATTTGTGGGATCGAGCCCTGAGTTGGGCTCTGTGCTGACAGCATGGAACCTGCTTGGGATTTTCTATCTCCCTCTCTCTCTCTCTGCCCCCCCCCCCCTTGCTCACATGCTCTCTCTCTCTCTCTCTCTCTCTCTCTCACCCCCTCCCCCACTCACGTGTGTATGCCTGTTCTTTCTCTTGCTCTCAAAAAAACAGAATTATCCGATGGAAAAAAGACAGTCTCTTTAACAAATGGTGCTGGGAGAACTGGACAGCAACACGCAGAAGAATGAAACTAGACCACTAACTTACACCATTCACAAAAATGAACTCAAAATAGATGAAGGACCTGAATGTGAGACAGGAAACCATCAAAACCCTTGAGGAGAAAGCAGGAAAAAACCTCTCTGACCTCAGCTGCAGCAATTGCTTACTTGACACATCTCCAAAGGTAAGGGAATTAAAAGCAAAAAATGAATTGGGACCTCACCAAGATAAAAAGCTCTGCACTGAAAAGGAAACAATCAATAAAACTAAAAGGTAATCGATGGAATTGGGAAAGATATTTGCAAATGACATATCAGACAAAGGGCTAGTATCCAAAATCTATAAAGAGCTCACCAAACTCCACACCCCAAAAATAAATAATCCAGTGAAGAAATGGGCAGAAGACATGAATAGACACTTCTCTAAAGAAGACATCCAGATGGCCAAGAGGCACATGAAGAGATGCTCAACGTCACTCCTCATTAGGGAAATACAAATCAAAACCACACTGAGATACCCCCGCATGTCAGTCAGAGTGGCTAAAATGAACAAATCAGGGGACTACAGATGCTGGCGAGGATATTGAGAAACAGGAACCCTCTTGCAATGTTGGTGAGAATGCAAACTGGTACAGCTGCTCTGGAAAACAGTGTGGAGGTTCCTCAAAAAATTAAAAATAGATCTACCCTATGACGCAGCAATAGCACTGCTAGGAATTTACCCAAGGGATACAGGAGTGCTGATGCATAAGGGTACTTATACCCCAATGTTTATAGCAGCACTTTCAACAACAGCCAAATTATGGAAAGAGCCTAAATGTCCATCAACTGATGAATGGATAAAGAAGATGTGGTTTTGGGCCACCTGGGTGGCTCAGTCAGTTGAGCGACCAACTTCGGCTCAGGTCATGATCTCGTGGTCCGTGAGTTCAAGCCCCACGTCGGGCTCTGTGCTGACAGCTCAGAGCCTGGAGCCCGTTTCAGATTCTGTCTCTCCCTCTCTCTCTGACCCTCCCCCCGTTCATGCTCTGTCTCTCTCTGTCTCAAAAAAACAAATAAACGTTAAAAAAAATTAAAAAAAAAAAAGAAGATGTGGTTTATATATATAATGGAACACTACTTGGCAATGAGAATGACTGAAATCTGGCCATTTGTAGCAACATGGATGGAACTGGAGAGTGTTATGCTAAGTGAAGTAAGTCAGGCAGAGAAAGACAGATACCATATGTTTTCACTCATATCTGGATCCTGAGAAACTCGACAGAAGACCAGGGAGGAGGAGAAGGGAGGGTAAAAAAGTTACAGAGAGGGAAGGAGGCAAACCATAAGACACTCTTAAATACTGAGAATAAACTGAAGGTTGATGGGGGTGGGAGGGGAGAGGAAAGTGGGTGATGGGCATTAAGGAGCGCACCTGTTGGGATGAGCACTGGGTATTGTATGGAAACCAATTTGAGAATAAATTTCATATAAAAAAATTTAAAAAATAAATAACTCTTACAACTCAAAAAAAAAAAAAAAGAATGATCCAAATGGCCAATAAATATATGAAGATCTGCTTAATCTCATTAATCATTAGTGAAATGCTAATTAAGACCATAATGTGATACCACCACATACCCAGGGGGATCAGTAACAAGACAGTGCCATACCAACCACTGGTGAGGAGGTGGAGGAACTGCCACTCACAAATTAATGGGAATATAAGTCAATACAACGACTCTGAAAAGCTGAGTGGTATGAACAGCTGACATATGCACGCCCCATGATCAGCAATTCCGCTCCTAGGCATACATCCAAAAGAAATGTACACATATATTCAAAAGAGATATATTCTAGAATGCTCAAAGCATTATAATTAGTCACAAAAGTCAAAAACTAGAGATACCATTTCTGCAGTTGAATGGATAAATCATAGTACAGTCACAAAGTAGAATACTAGAGTGCAATAAATGAGCAATATATATAGATGAATCTCACAAAGATAATGTTAAGCGAAAGAAGTCAGACACAAGAGTAAATACCATATAGTTCTGTTTACATAAACTACCAAAAGGCAAGGCAAGCCATGGTGTTAGAAGTCAGGACCGTGGTAGGAGGCTCATGGGATCTGATGTTTCAGTTTTCATGTAGGATCGAGTTACATAGGTTACAAGATGTACAGTTTTGATCTGTATATGTTTCTGTGTGTGTGTTATTTTTCTTAAGTAGGCTTCATGTCTAGCATGGAGCCCCATAGGGGGCTTAAACTCACAACCGGGAGATCAAGACCTGAGCGGGTATCAAGAGTCAGATGTTTAGCCGACTGAGCCACCAAGCACTACCCCATTCCCCTCCTCCCTCTGCTATTCAGAGATAACTACTATTAAAATTTTGGTAGATAATCTTCCAAATTTCCCAAATTCTTTTTTATTTTAGTTTATTTTCCTGGGTTCTCTTTAATCATTAAAGAGAATATCAACTATTCAATATTCTACAACATTTATAGGATTGAGGATACAAAGACTGACAAGATAAGATCATCCCTGATGATCAAACTCTAGTTGGAGAGAGATATACAAAAACGATATTAAATAAGATGGTGAGGCCAAGATGGGAGAGCAGCACAGCACTCAAGTTCTCAGATTCTCTCATCCCTGAAATGCAGCTAGATCAGCACCACATTATTTTGCACATCTAGGAAATTGATCTGAGGATTAACACAACAATCTGCATAACTTGAACCACAGAACTTGGCAGGTACATGGTGCGGAGAGGTGAAGTGGGGAGAGAGAGAGAGAAGCTGTGGAGGGTAGGGAGCTGTTTTTGCAGAGAGAGGACAGAGAAAGGGGAGAAGCGTGCAGCACATCGTGAGAGTAAAGGAAAAGCACTCCCTCGAAAGTAGCTGCAGACTCTTAAATACAGAGAACTGAGGACTGCTGGAGGGGTTTGGGATGGGGGGATGGGCTACATGGGCAAGGGGTATCAAGGAGGACACTTGCTGGGATGAGCACTGGGTGTTGTTATGTATCACTGGATTCTACTCCTGAAATCATTATTGCACTATATGCTAATTTGGATGTAAATTTTTAAAAATAATAATAAATGAATAAATAGCTATATTAAATAAAACAGTGTTATCTGTGGATAAGTGTTATAACAGAGCTATGAATAAGGGCTGGTGATCGTGCTCAGTCTGGAATATGCACCTTTTCCAGGGAGGCTTCACATGGAAGCCTTTTCCAAACTGACTTAGGTTAGGGGGAGACGCGTCACTGCAGATAAAACAGCATGGACAAGGCACACCTACTGGGAAGCCACAATGGATTAATTTAGATGGAGCATATGATGTGAACTGTGGGGAGCAGCAGGAGGTTAAGTTCTGTACCAGTAAGGCTGATAAGAGGCTTATGTCAAACAAAGAAGTCTGGGTTTTATTCCACAGGCATCTACTACAGCTGATCATTCTCTCCTTAACACATCTGGCTTCCAGGACATCTGGCTCCTGGTTTTCTTCCAACCTCACTAGTGGCTCTTTCTCAGTCTCTTTTGCTGGCACCTTCTCTTTCCCCAGTGTCAATGTGGGAGCGTCCCAGAGCTCAGTCTTTGGATTTCTGGCCTGGATTTCTCTCCCCAACTCCGTACTTTCTCATCCAACTGCCTAATGGATATTTTCACTAGGATGTCCAATAGGCACCTTTATTTCATCTTTACAATGTGTCCAGATGAACTCCTTGATCCACCCTCACAAGCTCCCCCATCCCAGCTGATGGTAACTCCATCCTTCTAACTGTCCAGGCCCAAACCTTGGAGACATCCTTGGCTCCTCTTCTTTCACTCTATGCCTTACCCAATCTGTAAGGAAATACTGCTGGCTCTACTTTCAAAAATATATCCTCAATCTGATCATTTCTCATTATATCCACTGCTTTTTCACCCAAGTTATCACCATCCTTCTCCTGATGACTATAATCTTTCCCTGCTACAGTTCACTCTTAACACGGCCAAGTGATCTTTTAAAAATTTGAGTCAGATCATGGCCCTAACACCCTGCAACGACTCCCATTTCACTGACAGTAAATGTCAATGTCTTGCATTATCTAGATGTGGTTCTCACTTCTAACCTCTACTTCCCTCCCCACCTTCAACTCTGTGACAGTATCTATTACCTTTACCCTAGCTCCCTCTGTTCTGGCCACCCTCACTTCCAAAAATACGCCAAGCAATTTCTTTGATCTTAGACTTTGCTACTGGTTGTGCAGTCCAGGATGCTCTTCCCCAGAGAGCCCCATGACCAATCTACTTCACTTCTTTGCTCAAAGGTCACCTTCACAACGAAGCCTACTCTGACCACCTAATTAAAAAATTGGACATCCTCTGCCTCCCCACACTCTGGATTCCTTTTAACTCTGCTCTACTTTCCATAGCACCTATCATGATAAAATTTCTTATTTATTATGCCTGCTGCTTGCTGCCTTTCTCTCACCACTAAACTGTAAAAGCAGGGATCTTTGTTTTGTTCACTAAACTGTTTTGTTTACCTAAAACAGTGCCTGGAACATAGAAGGTACTCAGTAAATATTTGTCGAATGAATGAATTAGCCAAATGGATCCATGAAAAGGACATTTGTTTTTTCATTTAATTTCCTTTCTGATTATAGAAGTGTACATTGCAGAAAATTTGGAACATGCCAAAAAACTATAAAGAAGAAAAGAATCCATTCAGAGATAAATACTATTAGTATTTTAATGCTTTCTCTTTCCAGTCTTTTTTTTCCATGAAGATTTGGCTTCACATAGTTGCCATCACACTAACTTTAGTATCCTGCACCGCTGAAAGGTTTTAGGAAGGGGAAGCAATAAGACTGCATTTTTATCTAACTATCTATCTATCTTTTAAGTAATCTCTACGCCTATAACTGGTGGCCTGAACTCACGACCCAGAGATCAAGAGTCACATGCTTTAGCAACTAAGCCAGCCAGGCACCCCTGCAAAACTTCATTTTAGATGCATCAGAGGTCAAGGAGCCCAGTATGAGAAAACTTGATATAAATTCTAAGTGGATGGAGAAGAGAGAAACATGAGGTAGGACACCATCAGAAAGAACCCTTCTAAAACTAAGAGATGAGAAATGAGAAGGGTCTGGACAAGGCAGTAGTGGGGATAATTCTGATGTAAATACATGGCAAATGGCCATGAAAGTCAAACCCAAACCATTAAATATTCTTAAGAAATATAGCTAGTCAAGCTTTCTTTTTAAATTTTAGTTATTTAGAAAACTGGCATAATAATTATAATTTCAGTGAGGAGGGAATAAAATGGGCACCCTTGCTATTTATCAGAGTGAGTAGAAATGGTACAACCCTTGTGGAGAGGACTTTACCAATTTATATCAAGGGCTTTAAAAATATTTGTACCATTTAATTTCATATTTTCATTCTATGAAATCTAAACATCATATTGAAAAAATTTCATGTACAAAGATGTTCAAGACAGCATCGTAAGAAACAAAATTTTGAAATAGATGTGATCAGTTAAGCAAACTATAATATAATTCTATGTAATGATATAAGGCTCTTAAAATGTATATATGAAAAGGATTTCTAATAACATGGTACTTATTTAAGATGTGTTACATAATGTAAGCCTAATGCAAGACTATTTCAGGTTTGACTATACCCATAAAAGATAGATAGATACATAGAATAAAATCTTTAATGAAATCAACCAACAAATTAAGAGTGGCTTTTTCTGTAGGAATAGATGATTTATCTATCTACCATTCACTCATTAAAGAGCTTCATCTTCCCATGAGCATGTATTTCATTGAGAGTGGAATGTACCGTATGTGGACTTATGATCCAAAAAATACTGTGAGCATGGTGACAATCAATACTCACCAGGGCTGACACCAGCAGATGGGTCAGAAGAACTACAAGAAGGGCAGACCACTTTTTCTTCTCACAGCCATCAAAAAATATGATGCCCCAGAACACGTGCAGCAATATGATAACCAGCGTCATGAAAGCTGAAAGACAGTTATCAATTAGTGTCCAGTCATACAGACACGGATGCCAAAGCCCAGTCACACTTGGTCATGATACAACAGGCTCTTGGGGTGCGGTACACCACCTTGAGAGTTTAACTACCACCTGCCAGAAGCAGGACTTTGACACACATTTGCTCAAATAGTAAACTGGAAAGCAACACTTTTTTTTTTTTTTAATGTTTATTTTTTGAGAGACAGAGAGAGAGCGAGCGTGAGAGGGTGAGGGGCAGAGAGAGAGGGAGTCACAGGTTCCGAAGCAGGCTCCAGGCTCTGAGGTGTCAACAAAGAGCCCAATGCAGGGCTCGAGCTCACGAACCCCAAGATCACGACCTCAGCCGAAGTTGGATGCTCAACCGACTGAGCCACCCAGGCGCCCCTGGAAAGCAACATTTCTGAAAGAGGCGCCAGGTCTGCAGTAGCTTCTCATCCAGAATGTGAACCTGTTAAACCTGTTAAACCTAAAGTCAGCTTGGACCTGGCTTTCAAGGAGTATCTCTGAGGCACGCAATAAAACTAGTGTGGTATCTAATCAACTCTTTCCAAATTAGCCTTTTGCACCATCCTCAATTAAATGGAGTACATTCAGTTTACACAAGTCTCACTAAAGTGGAATTGCTCCTGTGTTCTTTCCTTTTTAAAAAGGCCAATGGAAGAATAAAAACATTAAAAATTACAACAATTATCTAAGATTCTTCTTAGGCAACCAAAACTGAATTTGATCCCAGATTTTTCTGTCGAAAAGAATGTGTTTCCTGTGCCCTGAAAATATTATTTAAGATGAACCAATTCCGCATATTCTGAAAGGTTTTTTTGGGGGGAAGAGGGGGATTGGCAGAGCCATCTGAGGCTTTATTTGGGAAAAAACTCTTGAATTGGCTTTTAGCTGGGGACATGGGCAAGAGGGGGGTACCCAGGGTGGTGGACTCCCCCTAAGGGTAGGCCAAGAACTGAGGTGAGGCTTAGGTGGGCCTCCCATTCCCGACGCTCCCCTGCACAGCTCCTTCCCCCACAGGCTCTACGGCAGCCACGGGAGCAGGGAGGTTGGGAGGGACCACAGTGGTTGTTCACTTGGACAGGACGTCAGACGACTGGGACACCAGCTTCCCATCACGGGTCTCGATCTTCTTCACCACCACAGCCTTGGAGGAGCTGACATGGCCAGAGGAAGCAGAGCTCTGGCCAGAGCTGAAGCCGGACTGGAAGGCATAGCTGACGCCAGGGCTCATGTGGCCCCTGTAGGCTGAGACCAGCCCACCCAAGTAGCTGGTGGGAGGTCTTAGTGTGGATGCTCATGTTCTGCATCCCAGACTCCAGCCTGCTTTCCTCGCCCTCCAGCAGCTTGCAGTAGGTGGTGATCTTGATGTCCAGGGCCAGCTTGATGTTCATGAGCTCCTGGTACTCCTGCAGCTACCGGGCCATGTCCTGCTTGGCTCGCTGCAGAGCGGCCTCCAGCTCGGCCACCTTAGCATTGGGGTCCTTCACGGCCACCTCCCCACGCTGCTTGGTATCAGCTATGGTGGCCTCCAGGGAAGCCCTCTGGTTTTTCAGGCCCTCAATCTCAGCCTGGCGTCAGTTAGTGTTCTGGTTCATCTTGGAAATCTCCGTCTTTGGGAGATGTTGGTCATCCCCATGCTTCCCGGCCAATGTCTGCAGCTGCTAGTACTTGATCTGGTACATGGTCTCAGCCTCAGCCTGGCTGCTGTTGGCGATCTCCTCATACTGGGCCTTGACCTTGGCAATGATGCCATCCAGATCCAGGGAGTGGCTGCTGCCCATGGACAGCACCACAGTCGTGTCCGAGATCTGGGACTGCAGCTCACGGATCTCCTCTTTGTACAGCTGCCTTAAGAAGTTGATCTCATCAGTCAGCCCTTCCAAGCGGGACTCCAGCTCCACCTAGTTCATGTAAGCTTCGTCCACATCCTTCTTGATGAGGACAGATTCATTCTCCATGTCTGCACGTTCTTTGATCTCCTCATATTTATTGAAGTCCTCCACCAGGCCCTGCATGTTGCCAAGCTCCACCTCCAGCTTCAGCTTCTCCTGGCCTAGGGTTTCCAGCTGCCGCCGAAGGTTGTCGATGTAACTCTCGAACGTGTTGTCCATGTTGCTGCGAGAGGTTTTCTGCTGCTGCAAGAGGTTCCACTTGGTCTCCAGAATTTTGTTCTGCTGCTCCAGATGCCGCACCTTGTCGACGAAGGAGGCAAACCTGTTGTTGAGGGTCTTGATCTGCTCCTTCCCCTGGCTGCGCATGGCCTGGATGTTGGGGTCCACCTCCGGCTTAAGAGGGTTCAGCAGGCTCTGGTTCACTGAGACAGCCGTGATGCCCCCCATACTCCCGGGCCTGCCGTAGCCCCCAACTACACTCATGCTGCTGCCCAGGCCACACTGGAAGCTGCTGCCGCTTTCCACCCAGGACAGGGCAGAGCTGATGCGGGAGCCAGGCGCATGAGTGAAGGAGAGGCTGCTGAAAGCCCGGGGGCCGGAGGAGGACACCTTGTAGGACTTCTGGGTCACCCTGATAGACATGGTGGAGGCCAGTGTGGAAGTTGGAGTGGAGGCAGGTAGGCTGAACCTGCCTGAGGTTCGAGTAGCAGCCAAGAAGCTGCTTCTAGGGTCTATTCTGAAAGTTTTAATATGAAGAAAAAAAAGCATATCGATTTCCCCTTTCAGCCACATAAAAAGATACCATTAACACCCACCAGTCTGGCAAAAATTCAAGTCTGACAATTTGCTTTCACATTGATGATAGGAAAACAATCTAGCATTACCTAGTAAAATTGAAAGTATGTACTCTCTATTTCACTCCAACAATTCCACAGTTAGATATATACTCTGAAGCAGTTAGTTCTTGGATCAATAGATCATTAGTACCTGAGACGTTGTTAGAAATGCACATTCTTGGGACTTACCCCAGACTTCCTGAATCAGTGAGCCTTGCAACCTGTGTTTAAACAGCCCTTCAGGTGGTTCTGATGTATGCTCAAATGTGAGAACCACTACCCTGGAAAACTCTAATATATGTGCACCAAGTGACATATACGAGAATATTTATACTATCATTGTTTATATTAACAAAAAATTTCCATCATTATCAGAATGGATAAACTGTGGTGTATTCACACAATGGAATACTATATGCTCTATAATATAAATGATCTCAATAATATAATGCTAGTGGGGACATAAGTATATTGTAAGACACCAACCACTATTTATACAAAGTTAAAAACATCTAAAAACTATATTAAAAGGACAAAACTGTTATACATTAAAAGGATATAATTGTTGTGATTAGAAGAAGGCAAGTTTTAATTTTTTTTTAATGTTTGTTTACTTTACAGAGAGGGACAGAGACAGAGCATGAGCGGGGGAGGGGCAGAGAGAGAGTGAGACACAGATCCAAAGTAGGCTCCAGGCTCTGAGCTGTCAGCATAGAGCCTGACGCAGGGATTGAACCCACAAGCTGTGAGATCACGACCTGAGCCTAAGTCGGGAGCTTAACCAAGTGAGCCATCTAGGCTCCCCTAGAAGGCAAGTTTTTATATATAATGACATCATTTAGTGAAACGATGACAAATACTTTAAAGTAGAGGAGGAGTTTTAAAATATGTACCTTTGGGATGATGGCAACATTTCACCACATCCAAATCTTACTTTTACTTAAGATCTAGCTTGATGCCATCTCCTTGGTGAATTCTTTAGGACACCTAGTCTTCATTTTTAAAAAACACTGAGCACACATTTACTGAGCACCTGGATAGTCTGGCCTAAAGATTCTGTATAGGAGCTCAGGAGTCACATAATCCTGAGATGGAATGCGAGCTCCACAATATGGCTTTGGCCAGATTATTTAACCTCCCTCCCCTTCTGTTTCCTTTATTTCAGAAATGGGGCCAATAATACCTCATAGGGCTGTTCCAGGGAAGAACAGTGCTTTAATATAAACCACAGCTTTTCAATAAATGATACTACCATCTGCCAACGTCTCCAGGTTCAAAGATGAGTAGGGCAGAGCCTTTAATGAGTTATACTGTCATATGGGAAAGAAAGCGAGGCAAAGCAGCAAGCGGTTACCACATTTATCCAAGTTTCCTAGGTACTGGGCTATGTTTTAAAATGCACTCTTCTTCACTCTTGGACATTTATTTCTTCCTCTGACCTGGTATTACTTTTACATTTGTCTTCTTCCTCCCCATACTTATTCAATGTCCATTATGGGCAGGCACTGTTCCAGGCACTGGGGCTATCACGGCGCACAAAACACAATCCCATGGGACTCTGCCTCATCCTTTCAGTTTCCTGTTTTATTAACAGTATCCAAAGGGGACCTCTCGGACATTTGTGAAAACACTGCATATGCTTACCAGACTGCTTATTTACTCGGCTGGCATTAATTTCTGGCTGGCTTCCATGTCATCACAAGACTTTCCTATTACAATGTGCTCTTTAGAATACTGCGATTCATTGTTTATTCCCTCTGCAACTGGTTAGAGGTCCAAGAGAAATGGAGACCTGAGTATCCTGCCATGTACATGTAGCTAGAGGTACATACATACTATGTTGATGCTTGTCTCTAGTAAACAGAATTCCAACTAGAGGATTTGCTATTCTAGGATATTATCTTTTCATTAGTAAAACTTTCTCATTTCATGTTCCTAACTATAAAATTCAACAATTCCTTCAATGAATCTAACCCTAAGTGTGCTTTGTTCTAATATTCTTAAAAATAGAAAAAAAAAACTTCTCTAACTTAATCATATAAATTTCACAACTTCTTTATAATACAGACTGATAAAAGGAAGTTCTATAATTTCTAGTGTTTTGGAACATTAATCAGAAACCTGATTAACATTCTAACGAATTTTGTACATCTGTTTGTGAAACTGTAGCTGCTGGTTTGATAATGGACTTCCTCTTCCAAATATCTTTTAAGTCAAATTCCCTTGGTAAAGAATGTTTTAATCTAACCCATTTTTAAGCAAAATGTTTCAGTGTTATCTTTAAGAGGCCACATTTACTATTTGGCTCTTTTGTTCTTCCTGAATATACTCTAAATGTTTCAGCACACAGATTCACAAATATCCTCATTTTCATGCTTGTCCCTCTCTCCCTTATTCCTGTATCTACTTTTCTGTCCCTGCAAAGATAGCAGCTTAAAACAGCGACTGATTCTAATACTAGATCCTACCAGCACAGACACTGCTATCATCTGGCTTCCCTCGACAACTGCAGAGTATCTCCAACTATGCCAGAAAGAGCCAAAGGCTGTTGCTGGGTGGTGGCGGCAACAGGCAGAGGAGGACTTAGCAAAGCCAAGGGTTAGCCTCAACTGCCTAGAGACAGAATGTAGTTACTAATGAGCTTCTGGCTTCCTTCTCTAAGTAAGAAAAGAGTCTGGGGTGTCAAGGTTCTGTGAAGTGAGGGACTGTTCTCCATCCCTCTTGGTTGCAGAAACTCTCTGGATTCTTGAGCAATCTCCACTGACCTAGCCAAAGTAGAAGTCAAGCCACAGAACTAAATATTTTTGAAAATGCTTTTCCTGTAAGAGTGATTTAACTTAAAATTTAGCGTTAAAAAACATGACATTCCTGTGACCTAATTATAATAATATAGAAATATATACATTGATCAAATAACATTCTCCAAGATTTAAAAAAGACATGTTGAAAACTATCTTATATTACATAGCAATAAGAAAGGGGTAGTACTATCCCTTAATACAGATCATAAAAGAGATGTTCTGAAAGCAATCTGAATTAACTACTGGTGTTTAAACAGCATTTATCATTTCATATTTACGAAAATGCTTCTGAAATATTCTCATGAACTGAACAGACTGTCAAAGATATGATTTTGTTTAAAGTCTCCCTAACAAATGTTAAAAAATGATGAAATCCTCTCTTCAGATTAGTTCATCAGAGTGGGGAGTCAGCATTGGGAAACTTCTTACATGTTTTATGAACTAATCTCTGTGCAATGAAAAAGTAAATCCCACAGGGTCCACTTCAAATCCAGTCTAGAAGCTTACTTCATTAAAGCAGTCACGGTGGGAAAGTTTCTTCTCCAACTGAACCCAAATCTGCCTTCTAACTCAGTGATTCACAAGTGAGGCAATTTTGCCCCCAGAGAGCATTTGTCAATATCTGTAGACATTTTTGGGTGCCACAACTGGGGGCGGGGTACTTTTGGCATTTAGTAGACAGAGGCCAGGGATGCTGTTGAACACCCTACAATACACAAGACTGCCCTCCATCTCCCGCTAACGAAGAATTATCTGACCCCAAATGTCAATAGTGCCATTAAGAAACTCTGCTCCAAATGCTGCTTGTTGATCCTAGGAAGGCTTTTTGAAGAAGAATGAGTCAACTCTTTTATTTCCCATATGTAGCACACTTAAAAAAAACTGAAACTCTACTACTCAGCTATTGTCACAAAAATGCTGGATAACTATGCCAAAAGTTATTGGCTACAGCTGCCACTGGGAGCATGAGTGGCCTAAGGCAGTGTTCATGGGAACCTAGGGTACAACTCCCTAATGGGAAACCCATCCTCTGGCAGTGGGCCGGGAGTGTGGGTTCTCGGGATTCTACTGCTTTGTATTAATGCTGTGTTGGCTTTACGACATTAACTAGGGCCTTTCCATGTTTGTCTCTGGCCTGGAATAGTTTCAGCACCATCAGATTTACCTTTTTTTTTTTTTTAAGTTGTTTGTTTATTTATTTATTTTGAGAGAGACAGAGAGTGAGCAAGCAGGGAAAGGGCAGAGAAAGAGACAGAATCCCAAGCAGGCTCCACACTGTCAGCGCAGAGCCCAACATGGGGTTTGAGCTCACAAACCATGAGATCATGACCTGAGCCTAAATCAAGAGTCAGACGCTTAACTGACTGAGCCACTTAGGCATCCCAAGATTTACCTTTAAGTGTTTGCTCCAAACCAGCTCTCAAACCGTTCATTTCTAATGCTATATATAAACCAAAACTAAGCACAAAAGAACTTGGATGGATATTTAAATGAAAGTTGGAGATAAAATGTGTAGTTGGCCAAAAGAACTTGGATGGAGATTTCAATGAAAGTTGGAGGTAAGATGTGTAGCTGGACTGGATGTGAGTTATAAGAAAAAAGGAAAAATTGTGCCAAGAAAGGAATTGTGCCAAGGTTTTTGCCTGAGCAAGAGGAAGGATGGAAGGGCATCAATTGAAATGAGGAAGACTTCTTAAGAACATCACTTTAAAGATGTTGTTGCACTGTTTTCTGTCCTCCAGAATTACTGATGAGAAGTCAGATTTTCAAATCATTGTTCCATTCAATGTAAGAAGAAAAAAATCCCCCAAAGATGGAAAATCAACATCTGAAACTGGGAATTCAATCTCAAGATTGATATATTCAAGTAAAGGGGCACCTGGGTGGCTCAGTCTAAGCATCTGACTTCGGTTCAGATCATGATCTCGCCGTTTCCGAGTTCAAGCCCCGTATCAGGGTCTGTGCTGACAGCTCAGAGCCTGGAGCCTGTTTCAGATTCTGTGTCTCCCTCTCCCTCTCTGTACCTGCCCACTCACGCTCGCTCACTCTCTCTCTCTCAAAAATAAAAAACATTAAAAAGTTGAAAAAAATATTCAATATTCAAAGTTAATATTTGAGTAAACCTTTGTAAATCAAAATCTTTGTATATCAAAATATTTTTTGATATTTTGATGAAATAAAATATATCTTCTTTGGTGAAGAACTGCAGAATAATGAAAAAGCTGATAAAATCAAATAGACCTATCCCTTAAAATAAACCTCAAGGTTGATTAATTCCTTAAAAAAGAACCACAAAGATTTCTAAACATTTATGCATAAAATACAAAAAGTCTGGTTCCAGGAAATTTGGCTAAGACTTGCTCCAGTAATAGCACTCAGAGTACTGAGGAAAACCTCAGAGTACACCAGTGAAACATATTACAATACGAAAGATTTCCCCAGAAATGATGCAATGCAACGGCCCTGATGTGAACATTCTAGTTCTCTTTAGAAGAACCATGGAGAGGCAGGGGAGCAAACTGGCACCACTGATCCCAGAAGTGAAGAGCATCCTTGGTGACGAGAAGTAGGCACAGAACAGATCAGCAAATGCCAGGACTCCCAGAACATGCTCCCAACACAGCAACGGAGCTCACAGGATCACGCTGAGGTGACTGAGAAAGGCCAGACTGGTCAATAAAGCTGGAAACAGGGTGGGTTCCAGCCCCCCCTTTCAAACTTGTAAATAGTGAGGTAGTGGAAAAAATATATGTCCCTATGGGACTGAAGGAAAAAAAGATACTATATCAGATGATATTCCAAAAATGTTACTTTTATCCAGTGCAAATCATCTGCAGAGTAATATCCTGCTCATCACTGCTATGAAAAAATTCTCTGGGAATTTCTCTAGGAAGAAAAAGAAACTAAACACAAAAACACCAAAAATTAAAGGCAGTAGTGGATGAAGAAAATAAGGACTTATTCACATGCAAAGAAGAAGAAACATGGCCTGAAGAAAAATCAGCAGAAGCCAGTAGACTACCTGAGCCGCATAGGGGTCAGCAGGGGCCAGCCACTCAGCCATGTGACAGAAAAGACATCAGTGTCTCAGAAAGTAGCCTGGAACATATCTGAAAGAGCCACCAAGTCTTAGAGCCACAGCCTGCATCGTTCTTTTCAGCCAAACTGTGAAGCAGCCTCCTGAGCTGCCTGTTTGCACAGTGCCTGAAGACGGTTGTCGGTGCTCTGCATCCATGATAACGTATCACAAGCTGCTAGTCTCTAACAAGCCAAGGACATTCCAACAGTAGAGTTTCCCATTCTCTGTTACATGGACAGCTTGAAGGAAAGACTATTATGCTACTGATATAATGAAAACATAACGAAAAAATATATGTGATGACAACACTGATGACATATTACTGCATCACAAGCAGTGGCAGATAGCTCTGATAATTTATTCTAAGAAATTAAGATTCTAATACATTCAGAAAAGAGTAGGAATTGCAGATTAATCTCCATTGTTAAAACTTTCTCTGTATCATTAATAGATGTTAATCTATTAGTCTACCACTTTGTAATTGGTAAGACAGTCATTTGAGATAATATTGCTTACAAAGAGCTTTCATTTAAAAGTCTAAACACCTGGGGCATCCGGGTGGCTGAGTTGGTTAAGCGTCTGACTTCAGATCAGGTCATGATCTCACAGTTTATGAGTTTGAGCCCCACATCGGGCTCTGTGCTGACAGCTCGGAACCTGGAGCCTGCTTCAGATTTGTGTCTACCTCTCTCTGCTCCTCCCCTGTTCACGCTCTCTCTCTCTCTCAAAAATAAACAAACATTAACAAAAATAATAAAAGTCTAAACATATAACAAACTGACATATTATAAGGATTATACTTAAAATATTATAGGAAAAAAAGGAAACTCACTGGGTTATAAGAGTCATGTTCATTGGTCTAAAGGTCTCACTGACTGTGCTCTGGCTGATTAAGGTTGGGCTCAGCCGGGCAGCACTGCTACAGGCTGCTACAGCTGCATGCAAGTCTATGCGGGACACGTTCTCATGGCACATGACCAGAGTCCAAAGAGGCAGGCCCAACCATAAAGTGCTTTTTTGGCCTCTGACTTACCTTACATCCATTAATTAACCAACTCACGTCACATTACTGCGTGTAACCTCAAGCGCAGAGAAGTACATCCTGGCCACGACAGGCCATGCAAGGATGTGGATGCATAATTCTATAACGGGAATGACAAATTGGGACAAATATCGAATCTCCTGTGTTCCTCTTACTTTTATTTTCCTTCAGGCTCAACATTCCTCTTCCTTCAATCAGTCCCCATTGGACACAGCTTCTAGGTCTTTCACCATACTCACAATGTTCTTCTGTACCAATTTTAGTTCTTTAGTATTCCTGTTAAATCACAATGCTCAGAACTGAACATGATGATCTGACCTGTGCTGATTTCTCCTAGTGAGTGGGTACAATGTTTAAGACCTTACCTAGATAGGAGCACTGCCAAGAAAATATAAATGAAATGATTTGGGGAAGTTTTAAAAATAAAATATTAGCTGCCCTTCTTACTGAGTACCAGTTAAAGACATTTTTCTTCTAAAGCATGAGACACAATTCAGAGTAATAAACCCAGATTCCACATAAACTAGAGAAATTATCCTCCAAATCCTGTTTTTTAATTTCAAGAACCAAATTCTCTACCCTGATAAGAACGACTTTCCTACCTTTATGCCATTTTACAGTTTATTCAATTATTTACTCTCTAAATTAATTTCATTTAATTCAGTACAACTCGGAGCTAGGCATCATTTTTGTTCTTCTTGAAATATGAGGAAATTTTGTTTGGGGGATGGGAGGGGGGAAGGGCGGGTGATGGGTACTTAGGAGGGCACCTGTTGGGATGAGCACTGGGTGTTGTATGGAAACCAATTAGACAATAAATTTCATATTTATTTATTTTTTTTTAATTTTTTTTTAAATGTTTATTTATTTTTGAGACAGAGAGAGACAGAGCATGAACGGGGGAGGGGCAGAGAGAGAGGGAGACACAGAACCGGAAACAGGCTCCAGGCTTTGAGCCATCAGCCCAGAGCCCGACGCGGGGCTCGAACTCACGGACCGTGAGATCGTGACCTGAGCTGAAGTCGGACGCTTAACCAACTGAGCCACCCAGGCGCCCCATAAATTTCATATTTAAAATAAATAAATAAAAGCCAAATATAAAAGAAAAAAAAAAGAAAGATGAGGAAATTGAGGGTTAGACAGAAGTCTAGTACTTCCTTTACCCAATGAACAACGTCTTTCTTACCTCCAGGACAGTAGGGAAAAGACCTCTTCCCTCCACCTAGTACATTCTTCCCTGACAACCTCCTTCTTTTGCCTGCCTAGCTATTATTCATCTTTCAGTTTCTACTCCAATAGCACTTTCTCCATAAGCTGTGCCCAGCTTTCATTTTTTCCATCAATATTTGAGAAATAAAGGACTCCACGAGGTGCTGGTGTGAACAAAACAGATACAGTTCTTGCGCTTAAAAGGCTTTGCATCCAGCTGGAGAGAAAGACATAAATAACTACACACTTGACCACTTAATAACAACTGCAGAAAGTACTAAAAAGGCAAGCACAAGGTCAACTGAGCATGGGTCAGGGCTTGACTTTTGTGTGCTCATGGCTCTTCCTCATCATAACATTTATCACACTTTACTATAATCAGCTGTTTGTCTTCATCCCCCACTAAGAGTGGAAGGCACAGACACCAATTAAGCTGTATTTTCATAGCTTGGTATAACTTCTGTTTGATAAAAATACTTAATATTCCTGTGTGGAATGAGTGATTAAATGATCGAATGGACTTGCCCAAAATACTAAATTAATGAGCCAGAAAAAGACTTGAACTTAGGACTCCAATTTCCATATTTTTGCCTCTATACAGCATTACTAAGATGGTAATGACTCTAATAAAATTTAATGCTCGCCTGCTACACAACTATAAATAAAAATAATTAACTTAGAAATACATATCATTTATAAACTATGCCTACTTGTAACACAAAAATTTATGTACAGACAGGTATTATATACAGTGTATCTCTGACACTAACATAGTGACCCCATAGGCCCTATTCTGATTACTACTTAGGCATGTGTAATGACATATGTTAAACTAACATATAAACTTACAGATTTAACTAACAAATTAAAAATGAGCTCATGGCAGGGTGCCTGCGTGGCTCAGTCAGTTAAAAAACTGACTCTTGGTTTTGGCTCAGGTCATGATCTCATGTTCGTGGGACTGAGCTCCATGCTCAGTGCGGAGCCCGTTGGGGATTCTCTCTCTCCCTCTGTCTCTGCCCATCTCCCACTCGCACATGTTCTCATTCTCTTTCAAAAATAAATAAACTTAAAAAAAATGAGCTTATACCTAAATAAGTGGTTACAATAGCAATTATAAATAACATATACAACAAACACAAAATATATACAAATCTGAGGTTATTATTTTATTTTATTTTTTTTTAATTTTTTTTTTTTTAACGTTTATTTATTTTTGAGACAGAGAGAGACAGAGCATGAATGGGGTAGGGTCAGAGAGAGGGTGACACAGAATCTGAAACAGGCTCCAGGTTCTGAGCTGTCAGCACAGAGCCCGACGTGGGGCTCGAACTCACGGACCATGAGATCATGACCTGAGCCGAAGTCAGACGCTTAAGCCACCCAGGCGCCCCTGAGGTTATTATTTTAAAATGCAAAGAATTATCCCTAGGTATTTTATGCTTCTTGGTGCAATTGTGAATGGGATCAGTTTCTTCATTTGTCTTTCTGTTGCTTCATTATTAGTGTATAAGAATGCAAGTGATTTCTGTACATTGATTTTGTATCCTGCAACTTTGCTAAATTCATGTATCAGTTCTAGCAGACTTGTGGTGGAGTCTATCTGGAAAACAGTGTGGAGGTTCCCCAAAAAATTAAAAATAGACCTGCCCTATGACCCAGCAATAGCACTGCTAGGAATTTACCCAAGGGATACATGAGTACTGATGCATAGGGGTACTTGTACCCCAATGTTTATAGCAGCACTCTCAACAATAGCCAAATTATGGAAAGGGCCTAAATGTCCATCAGCTGATGAATGGATAAAAAAAACTGTGGTTTATATACACAATGGAGTACTACATGGCAATGAGAAAGAATGAAATATGGCCCTTTGTAGCAACATGGATGGAACTGGAGAGTGTTATTATGCTAAGTGAAACAAGCCATACAGAGAAAGACAGATACCATATGGTTTCACTCTTATGTGGATCCTGAGAAACTTAACAGAAACCCATGGGGGAGGGGAAGGAAAAAAAAAAAAAAAGAGGTTAGAGTGGAAGAGAGCCAAAGCATAAGAGACTCTTAAAAACTGAGAACAAACTGAGGGTTGATGGGGGGTGGGAGGGAGGGGAGGGTGGGTGATGGGTATTGAGGAGGGCACCTTTTGGGATGAGCACTGGGTGTTGTATGGAAACCAATTTGACAATAAACTTCATATATTGAAAAAAAATGCAATGAAAATGTCTTCAATGAATAATTCAGAGTTTATGTTCCAAATAATGATGCTATAACAAATAAGAAACTCTTGCATATAATAAAATGACAGCTGTTCTTTATTTCTATAGGTCATATTCACAGCATGGTCAACCTGCCATCCTAACAGCCAGAGACATTAAAATACTTCATTTTCTTTGGAATATTGCATTTTCTCTTGCATTTATAGAAATTGCAAATACAATCCCCAAACTGCTAGCACATCTTTCTTTCACTTTCTTCCAAAAGAATCATCTTCAGCTAGTCTTATGAAAGGGAATTAGCACCATCTAGCGAAAGAAGCTGGCAGAAGAAATTCCATTAGGAGAATGCTACGTGAACCAAACTGCTTAGGTAGCAGTATAATAGGCCAATTTCAGAAAATACAGAAAAGCGTAGCAGTAATACTCCCTCCTGATTATGTTTTGTTCATTTATACTAGACTCTAACAGACTTTAGCTATTAACATTACATTTATTCTAAAAACCTAATGTTCATTATAATTCCTTTAAAAAACTGCCGGAAATGCTGTAATTATGGAATGCTTACGATGAAGAAAATTAGATTTGTTGGAGATGCCTCTAAATAAGTCCAACCCATGAACTTGTAGCCAGATGTAATGGGCCCTGACTTAATCCCTGGAAAGAAGAGACCTTAGCAAGTCATGCATTTTTGTATAAAGAAGATCAGTTTGGTGGCTGCCTGCATATAGGACAGATTCATATGAAATGTGTGCTGAGGAAAGACTAAGCAGTTGGGAGTTGATGGTAGTAATCTAGACAGGAGATACCAAGGCCTGGACTAAAATGAAGAACAAGAGTCTACTGGGTTTGGGGATCACTAAAACAGTCAGGATGACTAAATTACCTCAGCAGCTTAATTTGTTTTTATTTAAATTTCAGTTAACATACAGTGCAATCATAGTTTCAGGAGAATTCAGGGATTCATCACTTACATACAACACCGAATGCTCATCACAAGTGCCCTCCTTAGTACCCATCACCCATCTAGCCCATCTCCCACCCACCTCTCAGGCAACCCTCAGTTTGTTCTCTATTGTTAAGAGTCCTTTGTGGTTTGTTTCCCTCTCTCCTCTCTTTTCCTCCTTCCCATATGCTCATCTGTTTTGTTTATTAAATTCCACATATGAGTGAAATATATGGTATTTGTCTTTCTCTAACTTATTTCGCTTAGCACAATACATTCTAGCTCCATCCACATTGCTGCAAATGGCAAGATTTCATTCTTTTTGATGGCTGAGTAATATTCCTCTGTGTAAGGAATGTGGGCTCTCTCCATAGTTTGGCTATTGTTGTTAATGCTGCTATAACACTGGGGTGCATGTGCTACATTCAATCTGTATTTTTATATCCTTTGAGTAAATACCTAGTAGTGTGATTGCTGGATTGTAGGGTAGTTCTATTTTTAGTTTTTTGAGGAACCTCCATACCTGTGGCAGTTTTTAAAATTTGGGCATACCTTCCAATATCTGGTTCTACTGCTACCTTAAATTGTATTAAAACAGTTATTCCTTTTTTTTTTTTTTTTTTAGTCTCATTTTCTCTGCCAGAGGGTAAGATCCTTGAGGACAGAAATTCCTTTAGTATAAGATGTTAAATATTTTTTTTAATCTTTATTTATTTTGAGGGGGGAGGGGCAGAAAGAGGAGAGAGAGAATCCCAAACAGGCTCTGTGCTGTCAATGCAAAGCCCAATACGGGGCTCATTCCACGAACCATGAGATCATGACCTGAGCTGAAACCAAGAATTCAACACTTAACCAACAGAGCCATCCAGGCACCCCATAAGACGTTAAATAATTTTTAATTAATAGAACGTGTTTATGGGGGACACTTATTTTAATGATATAACTTGTGGAGAAAAAAATACAATGGAATTTTCTTAAAACTATTTTTAAAAGATTCTTCTTGAACATTTAAGATAAATTTTATATTATGTACATTATCAACTCTAAATGTATGATCATGGCAGCATGACGACAATTTTTACCTGGTGGATGAAAAAGCAATTTGAAATGAGGTGGTCCTTTTATACTGTATCTTTGAATAAAAAGGTCAACTCATCTCAACAAGATACTACGAAATCAAATCGAGTAGTACATTAAAAGATTTATTCACCACAATCAACTGGGATTTATTCCTGGGCTGCAAGCGTGGCTCAATATTTGCAAACCAATGTGATACATCACATTAATAAAAGGATAAGAACCATATGATCTATCTTCTCAACAGATGCAGAAAAAGCATGTGACAAAATATAGCATCCATTCTTGATAAAAACCCTCAACAAGGTAGGGATATACGGAACATATGTCAACATCATAAGATCATATACAAAAAACCCACAGCTAATATCCTCAATGGGGAAAAACTGAGAGTTTTTCCTCTATGGTCATGAATAAGACAGGGATGTCCACTTTCACCAACACTATTTAACATAGTATTGGAAGTCTTAGCCTCAGCCAAAAGAAATGAAAGGCACCCAAATTGGCAAGGAAGAAGCCAAACTTGCAGATGACTTGATACTCTGTAGAAATCCTGAAAGATCCTACCAAAAAACTGCTACAACTAATAAATGAATTCAGCAAAGTTGCAGATATAACATCCACGTACAGAAATCTGTTGCATTTCTATACACCAACAATGAAGCAGCAGAAAAAGATATCAAAGAAACAATCCCATTTGCAGTTGCACCAAAAACCATAAGATAACTAAGAATAAACTAACCAAAGAGGTAAAGTATCTGTACTCTGTAAACTATAGAACACTTATGAAAGAAACTGAAGAGAATACAAAGAAATGGAAAAACATTCCATGCTTATGGATCGGAAGAACAAACATTTTTAAAATGTCTATACTACACCAAAACAATCTACACATTAAATGCAATCCCTATCAAAATACCACAAGCATTTTTCACAGAGCTAGAACAAACAATCCTAAAATTTGTATGGAACCACAAAGACCCTGAATAGCCAAAGTAATCCTGAAAAAGAAAAGCAAAGCTGGAGGCATCACGATTTTGGACTTCAAGCTATGCTACAAAGCTGTAGTCATCAAGACAGCATGGCACTGGCACAAAAACACACACACACAGATCAGTGGAACAGAAGAGAAAACCCAGAAATGGACCACAACTATATGGGCAATTAATCTTCAACAAAGCAGGAAATAATATCCAATGGAGAAAAGACAGTCTCTTCAACAAATGATGTTGCAAAAACTAGACAGCAACATGAAGAATGAAACTGGACCAATTTCTTATACCATACACAAAAATTCAAAATGGATAAAAGACCTACATGTAAGACAGGAAACCATCAAAACCCTAGAGGAGAACACAGGCAGCAACCCCTCTGACCCACTTTTTATGAGACATGTCATCCGAGGCAAGGGAAACAAAAGCAAAAATGAACTATTGGGACCTCATCAAGATAAAAAGCTTCTGCACAGCCAAGGAAACAATCAAAACTAAAAGGAAACCAACGCAATAGGAAAGGATAGATATTTGCAAATGACATATCTGATAAAGGGTTAGTATCCAAAATCTATAAAGAACTTATCAAATTCAATATTCAAAAAACAAATAATCCAGTTAAGAAATGGGCAGAAGACATGAATAGACATTTTTCCAAAGAAGGCAGCCAGATGGCTAACAGACACATGAAAAGATGCTCAACATTACTCACCATCAGGGAAATACAAATCAAAACCATGATGAGATACCACCTCACACTCGTGAGAATGGCTAAAATTAACAATACAAGAAACAACAGATATTGATGAGAATGTGGAGAAAGGGGAACGAACCTTCCAGCACCGTTGGTAGGAATGCAAACTGTTGCAGCCACTCTGGAAAACAGTGTGGAGGTTCCTCAAAAAATTAACAATAGATCTACCCTATGACCCAGCAATAGCACTGCTAGGAATTTACCCAAGGGATACAAGAGTGCTGATGCATAGGGGAACTTGTACCCCAATGTTTATAGCAGCACTTCAACAACAGCCAAATTATGGAAAGAGCCTAAATGTCCATCAACTGATGAATGGATAAAGAAATTGTGGTTTATATACACAATGGAATACTACTTGGCAATGAGAAAGGATGAAATATGGCCTTTTGTAGCAATGTGGATGGAAATGGAGAGTGTTATGCTAAGTGAAATAAGTCACACAGAGAAAGATACCATATGTTTTCACTCTTATGTGGATCCTGAGAAACTTGACAGAAGACCATGGGGGAGAGGAAGGAAAAAAAAAAAAGTTAGAGAGGGAGAGAACCAAACCATAAGAGACTCTTAAAAACTGAGAATAAACTAAGCGTTGATGGGGAGTGGGAGGGAAGGGAAAGTGGGTGATGGGCATTGAGGAGGGCACCTTTTGGGATGAGCACTGGGTGTTGTATGGAAACCAAGCTAACAATAAATTTCATAAAAAAAAAAATTCTGATTCAAAAGCACACATGCACCCCAATGTTCATAGCAGCGCTATCAACAACAGCCAAACTGTGTAAACAGGCCAAATGTTCATCGGCTGATAAATGGATAAAGAAAATGTGGTATGTATATACAATGGAATATAACTGAGCCATCGGAAGGAATGAAATCTTGCCATTTGCAACAATATGGATGGAGCTAGAATGTATTATGCTTAGCGAAAAAAGAGAAGGACAATTAGCTCGCTCATATGTGGAATTTAAGAAAAAAACAGATGAACAAATGGAAGGGGGAAAAATAAAAGAAAAAAGAGAGACGGGAACAAACCATAAGAGACTCTTAATGATAGAGACAAAATTGAGGGTTGATGGATGGAGGTGGGTGAGGGATGAGCTAGATGGGTGACTGGTACTAAGGAGGGCACTTGTTGTGATGAGCACTGGGTGTTGTATGTAAGTGGTGAATCACTGAACTCTACTCCTGGAACCAATACTGCACTTTATGTTAACTAACTGAAATTTAAATAAAAATTTGAAAAGCAATAAAAAAAAAAGGTCAACTTCTCTACTATCATTTTTTCCTCTCAATTTCTTTTTTCAAAGAATGTCGCATGATTTATTTTTAAATATTCAGAAGCAGGAAAACTATTAATTTCTTTTCAGATACATACATGAAGGTAAAACTTTCATGTTTTACCTTCAGAACAAAATACGTATATAAGTTAAAAAAAAAAACAAACCCTACCTTTCAAACCCGGTTAACCTAGGGAATTAATAACACAAAGTCAAGGCAATAGTTACCTGTGGGGAAGAAACAATGAAAAACAAGGGATTCTAAGGTTCTATTAGTGTTCTAGTTCTTAAGGAAAAGGGAAGATTTGTTGTTAGTCTCTAAATGATACGGGTATGTTTAAATATACATTGTAGACGCATAAACATCACATTAAACAACCATTTTCCCTCCCAATTTCAAAATCCAGTTATACTGCCTATCCCAAAAAGGGGCCAAGATGACTAAGTAAAGACTACTGCTTATACTGAAAATAAATACAAACTAATAAAAATCAAAAAGCATATATCCTATAAAAATTCACTTACAATATATCAACTACACAGCAACATTATTAGTACACAAAAATAAAAATAAATTTTATGTATGCTAAATTCCACCCTAAAATCCTAAATACCCTAACCAAATTTTTATTTTCCTAGGTCCTTTACTTCTTTTTCTTTTTTTTTAATGTTTATTTTTGAGAGAAAGAGAGAGCACACACACATGTGAGTGGAGGAGGGGCAAAGAGAGAGGGAGACACAGAATGTGAAGCAGGCTCCAGGCTCCTGTGCTATCAACACAGAGCCCGATGCAGGGCTTGAACCCACCAACTGTGAAATCATGATCTAAGCCAAAGTCAGACACTTAACTGACTGAGCCACCCAGGCGCCCCTCCTAGGTCCTTTCCTTCTGATGTCTAACAGTATTTTGCCTTTAAAAGGTATCACATAAATTTATATTCACTTGAATTCCTAAGCCAGGTAACTTCAATAAGGATGATCATTTAGACCAGAAGACTTGACATTCACAACTGGTAGGCACATACCTGAATTTAGGAAGAACTGAGGAGAGTCTCCATGAATGCCCACTGTGCCTGGTCCCAAGGAGTCAGAAAGGGTATTTACAAAGGAAAATACTCCACTCATGATTCCAAAACCCAAGCCAGAAACTAAAGAGGAAGAAACACACTGTTAGACCCTTTTTATTTATGATTTCTCTTCAAATAAAATTTCCAAGGATTAGAGAATATTATTTTTTAAAGGAGAAAAAGGACACATGCTATTGGAGAAGCTGTGGAGAAAGCTGGCTCAGAAAAGATGAGTGCTTGGCTAAATGATAAATAGAGCAAGAATGGTGTAAAAGGAAGGGAAATAAACAGTGGAATGTAGCAGAGAAATGAAAAGGAGAGAAAAAGATCTAGAAAGGCACAGAAGCAATAGGCAAGGCAGAGAAAGACACTGCTGAAGTTCTGGCTTTGGTTTATGTTAACAGTCTGTAGAACTAATTTTCAACCTTGACCACACATTACAAACATCTGTGCAACTTTTAAAATTGAACAGATCTCTTCCCTTTCCTCATGGCAACTCTATTTAATTATTCCAGAGTGGGTTTTAAACATGAATATATTTTAATGCCTCCCCAGTAACACTAATGTGCAGCCAGGGTTGGGAACTGGGAGCTTAGGACAAGAGAATCAACACGGATAAACTATGTACAGATTCCTCCTAACTCTGCCTCCTACCATTCGTGGGAGGGGGAGGCTAAGGAAAGTTGGAGGTAGGTCTTTGAAGATGAAAAGGTCAAAAACTAAGAGGTCAGAATGTTGAGCTGTCATTACTTTATCAATATCATTTTTAAAACAGTGTTTAGATTTGGTCTGCCAGGCATAGAGTAAGGGAGTTAATACTTCTCTTGTTTTGGTTAATGTTTCGCACCTTAAAGTCTATAACTGTATTCATCTTTGCACACCTATGTCATAATGTATATTGTCAGCTCTCCAAAAATTAATAAGGTAAAATTAAATAAAGCTAAATAAAATGAAAAAAAAAAATTCTGAGGGTTCAAAACTGGAACTGATCTTGAGGGATGACTGGATTATAGAAAGTAATTCCTGGGTCAAACAAAGGTGATTCAACTTAGGGACCTAGATCCAGTCTTTAAAACATAATTCTGAAAGAAGACTATACAAGGGTATTAATTATTTAATATGAAAAGTCCTCCTAGTATAGCCAAAGTCATGGTAACCATCCAGAGAAGAGAAACATCACTTAAAAACTGTTAGGGTGTATACATATTAGAAACCCAAGTTTCAAATCTAGTTAATATTTAATGGACACACAGATCACCTGTATAATTATTTTTCTTTATATAATGGTCCTGAAAAGCTAGAAAAAGACACAATGTACACCAACAGGCCAAGGCAGGGATAAAATACTATTTAAAATCTACAAAGACATGAAAGTAAAAATGGCTCTTATGCCAGGCATGGTTTTTTCTCTTGACGACAACATGCAGTTCCAACTTACCATAGGCCAGCAATCGCATAGAGGGTGCTGTCTCATCTGGGTTTATACTCCTCAAACCCTCATTGGCTTTTCTAAAATAAAACCATACAGACAATTTTTTAAAAGGAAAATAGCATATCAGGAAAATACACAAGATATTTCAAAACCTAGATGCTTATTGAGGTTTCTAATCAGGTTATACTCTAAATCTAAAATCCATTTAAACGAAACCCAGAAAATTTTCAATTAACTTAAATAAATCGAAATTTACAACCAACATTTTGCCTTTTATCTGACTTTAATGTAGAAGAGAAAAAAATAAGAAAAATGTAAGTAAACAAGCCATCAAGGATTGGGTTTAGTAAGAAAAAAAGTATGGGTCTGACTACTTTCTGAGCTCAGTAAATAATTAATTCAATATCCTATGGCATCTATCACTCTGAATTGTTTTCTCTTTCAAAAGTACTATATCTTCAATCCCAGTTTAGTGGTACTTTATACTATCTCCTGCCTGGGTTATAGTTATGTTGCTACCCTCCCTTCTACCTTCCACTTCATAGGACCTAAATTATACTCATCCTCCAAAGTCTCACTGACTCAGCAGTGTCTCAAAGAAACCACCTTTGCCAGTGACTGGTGATTGCTATTATCTCCTTACCCCTTTTTTTTAATGCTTATTTTTGAGAGACAGTGTGAGTGGGGGAGGGGCAGAGAGAGAGGAAGACAGATAATCTGAAGCAGGGTCCAGCTGTCAGCACAAAGCCCTACATGGGGTTTGAACTCACGAACCGTGAGATAATGCCTTGAGCCAAAGTTAGACACTCCACTCACTGAGCCACTCAGTGAGGGATCTAGGTCCCTAAGGTGCTCTACTTTCTTATTCTTAAATCCTAGAATACCCATGGTCTGAACTCTTATATGAGTACTTAACCTGGTCTTCGGATGATAAAAGTATTGAACATATTTGTTTCATATCCCAATCAGGCTTCAGATAAGAAATAATCAGAGGAGAATAAAATGCTGCGCTCAGAAAAGGAGATAAATGAATACCTAAATGAAACATTAAAATATTGCTCAATGTGAAATGATCTTCAGAGTGATCATATCTGTGCTGTGAACAATTCAGAAACTTACCATGAGTCCCTGCTCCCATGCAGATGTATGTAGGAATGCAAGACGTGGCTGGTCTGTTCCACTACTGTCACTATTACTAACATTTGTTGGCTAGAAACTCTGCAACAATGATCCTGACTCCAAGGATATTTACATTATATTTATTATAAAGTATATCTGTTAAAGCAATAAAGAAACTGAACGTTTTAGACTGATTTCTTAGCAAATGCGGAAACAAAATGAGTTGGGTTAACTCTAAAAACAGAAAATTTAAATTAACCAAAACATACTTATATTCTGGGCATTGTATTAATTTAAATTTCAAGGTACACATATTCAGTACAGCTGGCTTATTCATTACATAAGTATAAATATCACGGATTTCTTTAAATTAAGGCAATGCGGGGACGCCTGGGTGGCTCAGTCGATTAAGCGTCTGACTTCAGCTCAGGTCATGATCTCACGGATTGTGAGTTCAAGCCCCGTGTTGGGCTCTTTTGCTGACAGCTCAGAGCCTGGAGCCTGCTTCGATTCTGTGTCTCCCTCTCTCTCTGCCCCTTGCCTGCTCACACTCTGTCTCTCTCTCTAATATAAATAAACATAAAAAAAAATTTTTTTTTAAAAAGTAAATTAAGGCAATGCAGAATTCAACCAAAATAGCAATAAGCATAATGAAAAAGGCCTTTTGCTTTTCCAGACTCAAGACAAACAATATGCGATTTCAGGGTACTCCATTTAGAAGCATTATTTGGTAGCAAGGACAGTGACATTAAGTGCCTGTCATCATCTTTCTCTGGAGCAGTAACCAACTAAAATGTTCAATTTTTCTAAATAAAATAAAATAACCTGTCACAAGAATGTTATTAAAGGCTAATTAAAGCTTAGAAAAAGGGGCACCTGGGTGGCTCAGTAGGTTAAGCATCTGACTTCAGCTCAGGTCATGATCTCAACAGTTCACGGGTTTGAGCCCTGAGTTGGGCTCTGTGCTGATTGCATGGAGCCTGCCTGGCATTCATTCTCTCTCTCTCCCTTTCCGTCCCTCCCTGACTCGTGCTTTCTCTCTCTCAAAATAAATAAATAAACTTAAAAAAAATAATAAAGCTTAGAAAAAAATGCTTAGAGACATATATGATAGTAATAATCTCTATCAACAAATGGACGTAAGAATACAACAGAATCATTAAATTTTGGAGGATCTGTTTAAATTGCTCAATAATGAATAAAAGATTTTTGCTATCTGGTATAGCAAAGTACTGCTATCACAAATATATTAAATATATAATTTCAAAAGTTTAATAAACTTCCTCATTCCACATTACAAATTTGTGAGAGGAAAGGTCAATGGCATTAACAGTTCTCAATGCTAACATTAGGAAATGAAAAAGTCGTTTCCATATTCCTGATGGACAGCGTTTTTGACAGTTTCACTGAAGTGGAAAATTCTTTGTTTGCATTTATTACTATTTTCAAGAACATAAAAGAAAAAGACCAATTTTTAAAATACAAACTTTGAAAAACTACTGATAAATCATGTTTTGTCTTCTTTTGTGTATGTGTAGTAAGAGACAAACAGTATCAAAAAATATGCATATAAACATTCCATTTTAGAAATTTTTAAAAATAGATTATGCCTTTTAAGAAACTATAGTAAAGAGTATCTTTTCTATGAATGGAAGATTTTCTAAAATTAGGAAATATTTATGGTATCAGCATTGTAAGACAAAATTGGATTAAATTGCAAAAGGTTAACCCAAGCCAACATTTTTTTAATGTATATTGTAGGCAATGTACAGGCCCATAATTTGGATTTTTTAAAAAATTAATATAGGAAGAGCTATTACTTGTGGCCACATGCCAGTTTCTCAGGGTACAACTCTTTGCTAGGGTGAAAATTATTATTCATTATTCAAGATGAAGTACTCTTCCTAAAGCCTGACCCATGAAATAAAACTATGAGATTACAATGATAATTATTTTGATTCAATTTCATATATGTAAAAAAAAAAAAAAAAAACAGTGCAAAATGTTCACATTTTAATCTTGGCACCAAATTCGGATAGCAAATATGTGATTAAGGCAGTACTTTAAAGTTAAGAACCCACTTTAACAGTGAAGATAGTTAAAATATCGACTGAACCAAAGTTCCTATATTTAAATACAGCATAGCATAAGACAACAACTTAAATGTATTTATAGGTTAGTCATGAATAAAGTATCATAATAATTCTCAAACTTGTTTTAACACATAACTACGTGACAGCCAGTATGTCTAAAATGTGCTAGGAAGATACGGTACAATAATCCAAAGTTTCAGCAAAGATGCATTTTGCAATGGCAAATAAAGCCACCTATTATTTTTTAAACGTTTATTCATTTTTGAGAGACAGAGTGTGAGTGGGAGAGGGGCAAAGAGAGAAGGAGACAGAGAATCTGAAGCAGGCCCCGGGCTCTGAGCTGTCAGCATAGAGCCCAACACGGGACTGGAACCCAAGAACCGTGAGATTATAACCTGAGCCTAATTCAACCGACTGAGCCACTCAGGTGTCCTTAAAGGAACCTATGAATACAGGTTTGTCGTGTTACCTGGTTGCTAATTTTCAAAGGCCCTTTCAGAGGAGTAAACATGGTTTCCCCAGAAAGCCAAAGTGGCTTTACTGAACTTGCGGGCCTGAGAGCCATCAGACTGACCTGTAATTCCTTCCACATATGGCCCCACTCCCTCACTACCCTTATTAAAAATGGTAATGTTCAGCCTGCGGTCCTTTAGAAACATAGGACAGTGCAAAATAAAAGGCTGCATTCCAGGTAGACACCATGAAGAACGAAGGTGGTAAAGAACGGCAGATTTAGCCACTCCAGGCAAGTTGAATTACAGACCTAAAGCCCTAAGGGGTTATTAAACCCATATCCCTACACTGTAAAATCGTTCAAAATTAACCTACTTCAAAATCAGGATCATCATGTGGAAAATGTAAAACTAACATGAGCCAATGATGTTGCTGACAGGAAAAAAACAGTGCAATCTGAGGCTGAGTTGTTCAGAGGACAGTGCCCAGTCAAGGGTGGGAAGGGCCACTGCTCGGTACCACTTCGACCACAGCAGAGTACTGTGCTTGTCTTAAGCACAGGTGAACTCCAGGCACTAAAAACGGGGGTGTCTAGTGACGTAAAGAACAGAGATGGAATAGGTTTGGAAGCCATATCTACGTCTTCTGAGGGCCAGGTGAAGAAATGAGGTATGGGTAGCCTTGTAAGAGACAAGATGACAACCATGTTAACAAAGATTTCATTTGGCCATGTGGGGCAGAGGTCAGAAAGAGGGAGACTTTGTCTACCTTAATATATTCTAAAGTTAAAATTAAATTTTTGAATGAAAGTAACTGCTGCATACCAGAAACATCCACAGGTGAATAGATGGTCCATCTGTTAAGGGTACTGTACTCCTGTGGAAACTGAAAAGTAATTGTCGGTATTTTGTTTTTGCTCTTTAATATTTCCAGAAACTAGGGGAAATATCATTTTTAAACCTGTTCTAAGATAGAACTTTTGCTTTTAAACAGTAGCTTCCTGGGTTTGTTATTTGTAATTAAAACAGCTTCAGTGTTAAATTTCAATATCTGTTATTAAAAGCAACAAGTAAAAAAAAACAGAGAAGGCCTGGCATAGTGGCAAGAACAAATTATCAGAAGCCTATTATAAGAGATGTTGTTGAGGCTCTGTCTTGATTTCATCTATGAAATTCGTGGAATGCCTTAATCATCTCATTTGCAGAAATAAAAAGAGCACACATCACTTTATTAATTCTTACTACATAATCAAAGTCAACCTCATGACTGCCTGAAAGAAAACATGGTCCCAAGATCAAGCTGTGTTTCAAATCAGTGGTTTCATGTGAGGTCTTCATGGGTCCTACAGACAGCCTATGACCAAAAAATGAAACTCAAGACAATGGCTTCTTTTTAAATCTATTTTTCTATTATAGATATGAAATGCCATGAACTATCACAAAATAAACCCCAGTTTTCCCCTAATGCATTTAAAACAGTGGTAGGCATAATCTCCACAAGAATTATTTATTTTAAGTGGCAGCAAAAAGAAGCACACAGAAATTCTAACCTGGAACAGTTTTTCTTGTTGTTTCAATAACTCTCTGGCTTATTTTTCTGGAAGACACTTATTGTCTTCTAACATACAATGTATCTTCCTGTTCATTCATTTGTCATCTCTTTCCACTATAAAATAACCTCCGTGAAGACAGAAACTGTCTTTTAATCAGGATGTATCATTCCCAGTGCACAGGATAGTGCCTGGCACTAATTTAATTCTGAAGAAGTATTTTTTGAATGAGTGAATGAAGGAAGTTAAAATACTCAGTTAAAATATTCAGTATTTTCAGACTGAAAATGTACAATCCCTTGACTTTCAACTCTGTTAGGAAGACACGGACCCTCAAACACCACACTATATTAACATTTTCAAACTACTAAATCATAATTCAAGTATAAATGCAAAAAAAGGTAAAGCAAACATTTAACTTACTTCAAAAGTTTATAATATGCAAATCGAAACATTTCTTGGACAAGGACGGAGACTAACACTCCCAAGATCAGCAGATATTTCTGTATTGGTCCATCTTTGTTGTCAGTAATGGTTCTTGCCATGAACCAAAAAAGGGACGAAAACAGCAGAGATACCAACCAGAAAAAAGCTCTGAAAATTAGAGGGAGGAAAAGGTTAAGTGAACAGGATTAATAAAGACTTAAAAGTGAAAAAAACAAACAAACAACCCCTACTTGAGAAGCAACAGATTTCCTGACTCCTTAACAAGGCGGCGGGGGGGGGGGGGGGGAGTCCTCATAAAGTGATGCTTGGATCAACTGTTCTTCATCACTGGTTCGTTTTCCCCAGGGAGACGAACATGCCCTCCAAGAGGAACGTGAGATTTTTCCTAACAGTCATTTTTTTTTCCAGTGACTCTGCTATTTCTAAGTACATCTGCAGACTACCTGCCAAGGGCCATTTAGCTAGAAACTTGGTTATTTGCTACTCTTCCTAATTAAGGCTTTGCCCACTGATGTGTAAGTATGAGCCTTTTCCAGAAAAATGTCTACATCTCTATTAACACAGTGATTAGTATAAAATTCAGAGGTTGGAAACCGCTGATGGTTGAAAATCTAAATCAGCTTTCCAGTCCCGCTTTTGCAACATACCTGTGGATTTTAAATGATTATAACCAGCTTTACAAACCTTTTGCCCAAATCTCTATTGTGTTTAAAATGACACCTGTGATGCAGCACTTTCACTACAGCTGCGAGAGGTGAAACAGCTCAGAGAAGGTGGGAATCACTGGCCTACCAAGGCTGTTTCTCCTGGTACTAAGTGAGACTCAAGGGAGGAGGGGGACGTGGGGAGCCCCGGGAAGGCTGCAGGACAGGTGAGAACCGGGATTATGATCACGTTCGCCACCAGAGTTCAGTATTTACCAAGCTCCTGCCAGGAGATGCACTGACAGGTGCGTCGGTGTTTTCACAGGTTTCCAGCCTTTGGCTGTCCTTCTGGGGAGCATTAAGGAAAAAAATCCGTAGCCCGAACCCACCCCCCCGCCCGAGACATTCCGAAGTGGCTGATCCGGGGTAGGGGGTGGGCATTACGTTCTAAAAGCACCTAAACCCCAAGTGCTAATGTGCTCTTAACCCCTTCGGGATTACAGATGCCTGTGAGAATCTGAGGGAAACTAGAGACCCCCCCCCTCAAGAAATATAAAAGGTGAATATGTGAACTTACCCACAATTTTTTCATGCAATTCTAATGGGTTCACGACTCACTAAAGCCCACACCCATGGACCCTCGGCAAAAACTCAGGAGCCTAGCATCAGGGTTTTCTGAGACCCAGTGTGAGCTCCTTCCCCAGAGCCCCCACTGTGGGGTCCCAGGGCTCCTGTTCTTTTCCCGCCGACCCTCGGAGGACGAGGAGTACTAGGGGACCGGGGTCCCGGCTCACCCCTCCCAACCTTTCCCCCCTCCAAGCCCAACAAGATCGAGCCGTTTGGTGCGGACGCCGGGGGTCGCCGGTATCTCCGGCGGGGGAGGGGAGCCCCGGGCCCGGGTTTCCCGGCGCAACCGCCTCACCCGATGATGAGGAAGATGACGCGCAACGGCTCAGTGGCGATGGTGAAGATGTAGAGAGCCAGCGCAGGCCCGAAGGCAATGAAGGCGCAGCCGAAGAACACGGCCGCCGTCATGGCGACCGCGGAAGCCGGCCCGGAGGCCTGGCGGGGACTCGAAGTACGCCAGGCGCCGACAGAGCTCAGCGCCGCGCGGGGGCGGGAGCAGGGCGCGACGGAGGCGGCTGGAGGCGGGGCGCGGCCGAGGGGGCTGGAGGCGGGGCGCGGCGAAGGGGGCTGGAGGCGGGACGGGGGCGGGGCGCGGCGGAGGGGGCTGGAGGCGGGGCGCGGCGAAGGGGGCTGGAGGCGGGACGGGGGCGGGGCGCGGCGGAGGGGGCTGGAGGCGGGGCGCGGCGAAGGGGGCTGGAGGCGGGACGGGGGCGGGGTGCGGCGGAGGGGGCTGGAGGCGGGGCGCGGCGAAAGGGACTGGAGGCGGGACGGGGCGGGGCGCGGCGGAGGGGGCTGGAGGCGGGACGGGGGCGGGGCGCGACGGAGGGGGCTGGAGGCGGGACGGGGGCGGGGCGTGGCGGAGGGGGCTGGAGGCGGGGCGCGGCGAAGGGGGCTGGAGGCGGGACGGGGGCGGGGCGCGGCGGAGGGGGCTGGAGGCGGGGCGCGGCGAAGGGGGCTGGAGGCGGGACGGGGGCGGGATGCGGCGGAGGGGGCTGGAGGCGGGGCGCGGCGAAAGGGGCTGGAGGCGGGACGGGGCGGGGCGCGGCGGAGGGGGCTGGAGGCGGGACGGGGGCGGGGCGCGACGGAGGGGGCTGGAGGCGGGACGGGGGCGGGGCGCGACGGAGGGGGCTGGAGGCGCAAAGGGGGCGGGGCGCGGCGGAGGGGGCTGGAGGCGGGACGGAGGCGGGGCGCGGCGGAGGGGGCTGGAGGTGGGGCGGGGGGCGAGACGCGGCGGAGAGGCTGGAGGCGGGGCGCGGCGGAGGGGGCTGGAGGCGGGGCGGTAGCAGGGCGCGACGGTGGGGGGCTGGAGGCGGGGCGGGAGCAGGGCGCGACGGAGGGGGCTGGAGGGGGGGGCGAGGCGGAGGGGGCTGGAGGCAGGGCGGAGGGGCGGGACGCGACGGAGGAGGCTGGAGGCGGGGCGGGGCGCGGCGGAGGGGGCTGGAAGGGGGGCGGGGCGTAGCGGAGGGGGCTGGAAGCGGGGTGGTGGGGCGGGGCTCGGCGGAGGGGGCTGGAGACGGGGCGGGGGCGGGGCGCAGCAGGGGGGACGAGGCGGAACACGGAGAAGGGGGAGGGGCGGAGCGCGGCGGAGAGATAGGGCGGTGCGGCGGTGATGGGGGCGGGGCGGAGGGTGTTTGGGTGCGGCGGAGGGAACTGGGGCAGGCGGGACGGGTCTTAGCCTGGAAGGTTAGTGGCAGGTTGGCGCGGGGCGAGGGATGTTGGGGCGGGGCGGAGGGATGTTGGGGCGGGGCGGAGGGTGTGAAGCAATGATGCTGGAAGGCGGGGCGGAGGCCGGGCCTCATCGCCAAGCTCCCGCCCCACCCCCCGAATTGGGCGTTTAGGGCCGACCGAATTCCGAGGTACCCTTCCCTGGGTACCTGGCGACATTAGCCTAGGGCCCCGAGTCCCCGAAACCACCATCACCGCTCCTACACTTCGATCAGGCCGCTGGTGCCGGCCGCGAGGCGTCTAGGAAGGGAGGTCCCAGCCCTCTTTGGAGCCAGAATGGGGGAAGATTCCAGATCCCCTAAAGAAATATAGCGCCGGACACAAGCAGGATTCCATCTCTAAATAAAGTTGTCTTTTTTAACTTTTTAAGTAAAAGTTAAATGTGTCTTTTTAAAGCACATTTTGCCATTGGCACAGTTGCGGGAACTTCGTGCTCCATCGTATATAAAACCCAAGCTGGAATAGCGGTAACCTAGGTGATAACTCACACATACGAAAAAGTGGTGGACGAAGCTGTCCTCAGGGTTGTTTCTATTTATGTTGTCCCCTCACCCCCAGGTCTTCAGAAAAGATGTTTTTGAAGACATTCTCCGGTTACCCCCAACCCTATACGAACAGTAAAATCTCCCTGCTCTGTTTTCACTTACTCCTTTGCGTCCCCGATTAAAATGTAAATTTTTAGGGGGTAGGGGCTTTGTTTTGTTTTGTTTTGTTTTGCTGTTTCCACACACCTAGAAGGTGCTGACTAAATAGCTGTTAAGTGAATGAAACAATTTAAAAGATGGAACTTATAAACATTTGCTACTTTATATTAATGGAACAACGTCTGAGAGGTTTAAGAATTAAAATCAGAAGGTTAAGTTCCTGGATTTCACATCTAAGATTTTTCTCCATGTTTAAAGGGAATAATAGGGGCGCCTGGGTGGCTCAGTCGGTTAAGCGTCCGACTTCAGCTCAGGTCAGGATCTCCCGGTCCGTGAGTTCAAGCCCCATCTCGGGCCTGGAGCCTGCTTCCGATTCTGCGTCTCCCTCTCTCTCTGCCCCTCCCTCATTCATGCTCTGTCTCTCTCTGTCTCAAAAATAAATAAACGTTAAAAAAAATAATAAAGGGAATAATAATGATAATAATACTTTATGTGTTATTTTGAGGATTGTGCCTGCACAGTAAGTGGTATATAAGTGTTAGCCATTCCTACTCATCCTTTAATATCATGAATAAAGCTCTTGGAAATGAACACTGAAAAGAGAAACGCTGGTAGCCAGGACCTGACTGAAAATATTTTGCATCTCGTCTCTGATAATGGGCCTTCAAGTAATACAACTACAAGTATTTACTTCCTTTTTTTAAAGTTTATTTTATTTATCTTGACAGAAAAGAGATAGAGAGGTAAGGGCAGAGGGGGAGAGAGAGAGAGAGAGAGAGAGAGAGAGAGAATCTTAAGCAGACTCCACACTGTCAGTACAAAGTCTGATGCAGGACTAGATATCACAAAATGTGAGATCATGACCTGAGCTGAAATCAAGAGTCAAAAGCTTAACAGACTGAGACACCTGGGCATCCCTACAAGTATTTAATTATAAAACGTCACCTTTGCTCACTGAAAACAGACATATATACTTTCCATTTACTCCACAATATACTTCATTTTGAAATGTCTTATATAGTACCTACTGAAACTCAGGTTGAGACCACAGTTCAAAATGATGGAGTGACTCACCATTACATATTCTTTTGGTTCTATCCTGAATCAAAGTTACCAGATGCAATTCCATTACTTCAGCTCCATGCAGAAATGTCTTCACGAAGCGTAATGGACTCATGTCCTTAGCATAAATTAAGATTTTTATACCACAAGTGGCCATCTACATTTTTCCTGCATATTTTATAAAACTTTATCATTGTTCAATATCTTTAGTAGATCCATGCTTTACTACCTGAGTTCAGAGCTAGAAAAAAGTTTTGTTTCTCCCGATAGATACACATGCTCAGCTTTGAGAGCTAACTCATCATATTCAGGCTTTATTGCACTCTCAGGAAGCTTCGAGCTAAATTTAATAGTCAGTTATAGCAACTATTCTGGTTTTTTTTAGCATTATAATTACTGCCATGACCTCAGAAAACGACGTATTCTTTTATCCCTATTTTAATGATTTGATTACCCCAATTGTAACTAAGATCTTGTGTCTTGGTTAAAGCTGCCTCAAATATCTTGTAGTAGGCAACTCAACAGGCAGAACTGTAAGTTGGGGCAATTTGTATTCATAGTGTCTTGACCATATTTCAGTTCAATCTTAGTCCTCAAATCCACTTAAAAACAATGGGAAGGTAATGTAAAATGTAATGTGTCTGCCCCCCCGCCCCCATCAGTAAAGACATCTTTAAGTGATGTCTTTTGGAAGAGAAAAGAAAGCAACTAGACCAAATTGGAAAAATCACCAAGAAAATAGTCATCTTCAGCATTCATGGTTATTTACTGGAAAAACTGATTTCAAGTTTTCTCTGAATAATAGCACCTTACATTTATATAATGCATTGTTATTTGAAGAACACTTTTACACTGACTTCAACAATTCTGTTTACAAGAGAGGAGTTTGAGGCTAAGTAGCAGTGCTATTGACTCCTCAAGCTTTTATGCACTATTAACGTCCCCTGAAAACTTGAAAACATAAGGTACTAAGTGATGATGGTTAAATCCCTAAGAGGTGACTGGCAGAAGGAGGCTGGCACATGGTATGGCTCTGGATATAGCCTGCTGGGAATTCCTCAGAATTGGGTGCATGTAGGAAGCTGGGTGTGGGCAGGGAGGTTGGGGGGGGGGGGTACAAAAGTAATACCACATTTTAGCAATTTATCAGATAAGGCTTTGACATACCTACGTGTAACTCACAAGATACTAATGAACTCACTTGAGCTTTGTTTCTGGTAGTGCTGATAGATTCAGAGTTACTCAACCATCTATTCATTCATTCAAAATGCATGCTGAATAGCGATGAAGTTATCAGGCACAATGCTGGGCAAGGGGAATCCACCAGGAGCCAGTTGTGCTCCTGTCTCCGTGAAGATTACAGTCTAGTGGGAAGCCGGATAGGCAGGTACAGGGTGCTGTGAGAATGTATAGGAAGAGGGAAGGGCACCCAGTCCAGATGTGTGAAGTTTTGCTAAAGAGAACATGCACTCACTCAGGTCTCTGCTTAGGAGTTAGCAAAGATGAGAAGCAGGGGAGAAATGGATGGACAAGTGGAAAGGCCTCCAAGTGAAAGAAAGCAGGGCATTTCTGAGGGACAGAAATTAATTTTATTTGCTATGGGGGAATTCTTATATATTCCCGGAACCAATATTGGAAAACCCAAATTTTGAAGGTAGGACACATGAAGAAAAGGAGAGAAAAAGTTTCCTCAATTTATCAATACATAGGTAGCATTCTGGGTGATTTATTTTATTAAAAGGAAATTCTTCTGTATTTAATAAAGACTAAAATAATGTAAGGTAAGGGCTAGAATAAAAACCAGATAATGAAGCTCCTCTTTTTCTTGCTATACTCACTGAGGCATTGATGAATTTACTTTAAATTTTTCTCTATGAAGTAAATGGGGGGAAAAACTCCTAAATTACTTAGCTTTCTTCAATCACATGTTAATTTCGATGAAGTTCACTGATTCCTTCAACGCTGATTAAACACCTACTCTGTGCCAGGCTCCTTACTGGATACCGTAGATTCAAGCTCCTGGGAGCTTAGAGTCTAGTGGGAAGGAAATAAGCAGACAATTTGAATCCGGTACAGTGACACTCTGGGCCTACAGAGGAGGGGGTTCCTAACCTGGATGGGTTGTGCAAGAAGTCTTCCCAGAAAAACCCTTAGTAAGTCTTGAAAGATAAGGAAGAGTTAGCCAGGAAAGGGGTAGGAAGTCAGCAGAAGGAGTGGCATAAGAAAAGGAATGACAAAACGTGGTGTATTTGGGAAACTGCAATTAGTGGTGACATTTAAAACGGGTATGAGTTAGGGTATGACAAGATCCAAGGCTGGAGAGAAAGATGTGGGGGTGGTAAATGGCTCTGTTTGCCAGGCTAAAGAGTTTAGCTTTTTATACCCCAAGGTATGAGGTATCACTGAAGTATTAAATTTGGCAGTGATAGAAGATTCCAGTTTATTTTTTTAATTCTTATTTATTTTTTAGAGAGAGAGAGAGAGAAAGAGAGAGAGTGGGGAAGGGGCAGAGAGAGGGAGACACAGAATCCGAAGCAGGCTCCAGGCTCTGAGATCTCAGCACAGAGCCCGACGCGGGGCTCAAACTCACAAGCCGGGAGGTCATGACCTGAGCCGAAGTGGAAGGCTTAACTGACTGAGCCACCCAGGCGCCCCTGAAGATTACAGTTTTAAAAGCCTGTTGGCACTGTGAAAACCGGCTTGGAGGAAAATAAGATTCGACACTGGGCGACTGCTTAGGAGAGGTTGCAGACATCTAGGCGAAAGATGACGAGGCCTGAACAGAGGCAGAAACAATGAACAAGTGGACAGATTAGAAAGAGATTAAGGTGTTTGATCTATAAGACTTGGAGGCTACTGAGCATGCAACTCTTGATCGTGGGGTCATAAATTTGGGACCCATGTTGGGCAGAGAGATTACTTAAAAATAAAATCTTTAAAAAAAAAAAAAAAAAAAGAATGCTCCAAAGGGGAACCTGGCTGGCTCAGTCAGCAGAGCGCGCAACTCTTGATGTCAGGGTTGTGAGTTTAAGCTTCACGTTGGGCGTGAAGCCTACTTAGTTCAAATTAAAAAAATAAATAAATAAGACTTGGAGGCTAGTGAACTGTGTACAGATCTAAGTAGGTGATGATGCTATCTAACACAAGGAAGAAAAAAGGAGACAGAAGAGCTTTTTCCTCTTAGGTTTAAGGGCTGTTGGTGGGAACTGCTGGGGAGGAGGACAGATGGAGAGCTGAGTATGAGTTTCAGACTGTATTTGATGTTTGAGGTACCTGTAGCAGATCCCAGGGGAGATGTCTGGTGGGCAGATCGACTTGGAAGTCTGCCCATCTGCAGAGAGGTTGGGGCTAGAGATATAAACTTGAAAGCTGTATTAGTTTCCTATCATTGCTGTGACAAATAATCACAATTTAGTGGCTTTAAAGCAACACAAATCTATTCTCTTAAGAGTTCTGGAGGGCAGAATTATGAAATACACCTTACCAACCTGTTAGGGCCAGGTTGGTTCCTTTTGGAGACTTTAGGAGAAAATCTCTTCCCTCACCTTTTCCAGACTCCAGAGGCTACCTACATTCCTTGGCTCACAGCCCTTCACGATCACACCTTTTCTCCCTCTGTTTCTGTCATCACATAGTTTCCGTTTGATTCCAACTCTTCCTGTGTCCCTCCCATAAAGACTCTCGAGATTACATGCTCCCCACCCTCCGATAATGCAGGACAACCCCCCATTTCAAGATGCTTAACTTGATCATATCTGCGAAGTCCCTTTCCCTGTATAGAGTAACAATCACAGGTTTTAGAGATTAGGACATGAACATCCTTGGGGGCCATTATTCAGCTGACCACAGAAGTTATGAACATTTAAAAGCCATGAAAAGGGATGAAATTATTTTTGGAAAAAGTGGAAAACCAGGAGAACACTGTCACAGAAGCCGTCACGAGAACATTTCTAGGAAGAAGAGATATACTGCTCAAATGCTGCCAAGAGGTTAACCCAGATAAGGACTGAAAATTGTCAGCTACTTTAGCAACTAGGCAACTGTAAATACAATGTCAGTGAAGTGGCAGGGGTGGAAGCCAAACTGGAGGAGAGCTGAGGGATAAATGAAAACTGAAAAACTGAAGACAGTAACTGCAGTCAACTCTTTGAAGAAGCTTAGCTACAACAGAAGAGGAAAAAGGGCAATAGGGGAGACAGAGACGAGGCCAAAGGCTGGATCAACTTCCAAGTTGATCTGCCTACTAGACATCTCCCCTGGGATCTGCTGCAGGTACATCAAACACCAGGGCTGCTTAGATGCTGAAGGGACAGGGGTGACACAGGAGAAGGGTGTAAAGGTAGAAGAGAAAGAGCTGCGAGTTCTCTGAAGGGTAGGGGGGGAGGAAGAGTTCAGAGAAGAGGCAGTGAGTGGTGCAAAGTGCACAGAATGGAAAAGATGCCTCTATTCCAAAAGGAAGGAGTGAGGATGAGGGTTGGCGATGGGCAGCCAGCCCATAGGAAGCTATCGGTTGGGGAGGAAGAGGTGGCTAAGAACCTCGTGTTTGATTGATGCTTTTCTCTGTGAGGCAGGAGGTGAAAGACCTATCTACTATGAGTGAAGGGAGAGAAGTAGGAAGCTCGAGAACCGTGAACGTTCAAAATGGTGGTGGGGCTGAATGCGAAAGGCTATGGCCAGGAATGTGCACAAGCATAGTGGCCAGGAATGTGCACAAGCATAGTGGTAGGACAGCAATAGGTCCAGGGCCTTAATCCATGGGTTTTGGAAGGGAAAACAAAACAACAGAAACTACACTTGTGAGGACTAAGAAGGGAAGGCTACAGTTCTAGAATAGAACAACCTCAATGTATGCTGATGTAGGTATGAGCAGATGTGGCCATTTTTCTAAGTTTTAAACAACTTCAAGTCAGATATGTTTGCTAACATATCTTAAGTCTACCACGGTTTGAATCACACACACTTAGCAAACTTGAAGAAACATTTTTTAAACGTGCAGTCCATTTCAGAGTCGGGGGTGTTTTCATTATGTAGTTTTTATTTTAGACGAACATTATTGTAAAAAAAAGTTCACCTGGAATAAAGTCCATTAAAAAAAAAACAACACAGCATCAGTTATCAGTATACAGTTAATGAATTGGCTTAAACAAGATTAACCACATGACAGGTTCACTTTATCTGCAGGAGCTTTTCACAATAAGCCGTTGAAGCAAAAAAAAAAAAAAAAAAAAAGAAAGAAAAAAAATGCCGAAACATACACAATAGGACAATTCTATGGAAAGACTAGATATTTCCCACTAGGGGCATGATTTTAGTCAAATCGTTTATGGCGTTTTGCATTAAAGGAACTACAGTGTCAGCTGCAAACAAACAAAATAAAACCCATCTGTAAGGCCATAGGAATGAATTATAATAATTAAATTCACATTTTAAAAAAGGTAAGAAAATGAAACAAGAAGTTTCTATTAGTTCTTGGCAATAAGAGATGCAATTGCATATGGCACAAGCATTGCAAAAAACAAAGTAAAATTTGAAAATATCCCTAAAATAACTGTTTGCTAATTTTCACTTCTGTAAATTTCAGTCATTTAGAATTTTTTCATATTGAACATGACTCCCGTTAATATTATTAGTCTAAAAAAAAAAAGACTGATTCTCCTGTAAAATTGTGCTGGGATTTAAGTTTTTATTAGCATATCATGTACCTCTAGGACAAGGAATTTCATTTTTAGACATTCCTTTTTCCTCCCTTCTTTGGATATCACAAGAAGGAAAAGGAATGGTCCTTTCTGTTAAAAGAAAAATTCTAAAAAACCCGACAGCAGAAATGAGTGCTTAAAATCTGAGCTAAGTAAACCAACGTAATGAAATGCTGTTTTAAAATTTGAAGCTCAGAAGTCCATCTTTAAAGATTAAGTACTAAATTTATAAAGAAATCTAAGTCATGAACTAGAAAAGAAAGTCTCCTTAAATGTATCACTTACTGTTCACAGGAAAAACTTTGTAAGTCTTAATACAGATTCTCAGCATTCAGAATCCGTAAAATGGAGTTATAATCTCTTACTTAGAAATTTCTGCAAACATTTATCTATATTGCACAGCTAAATTTCTTAATGTAGACAGGGCGAGAATACCTTTTTTGCACTAAGTGGATATGACGTGTATGTTCTATTCTAAAGTAAACTATCTCCTACCTCTTCCAATGATGTCTTTAGTCCAAAACAAAACATAAAATCTAAATGGTGCCGGATGCTTAAAGGCTGGCTCACTGTTTTTCTACCAGGTATTAGAATACTAGTTAGCTAAATGAGGTATAATTAAAAAATAGTCCTTCAGAGTAAAGAGTATAGTCTTCGGAACATTTATAACAAAGACTGCACAAAATGCTCACGTAAATAGTAAGAAACCCTGTGGCGCCTCCTAACCGACGCACAGGTGGTTATTTTCTCATAATCTGTATGAAGTAAAACATAGCGAAAATAAATTCCCAGCGAAACATCTTACAATCAACTGGTTTACATGCTAACTTAGTTACAGCACATTTTCATGGTCTGACATCCTCAGACTCTATTTGAAAAGGTCTAGTCCAATCACTGTCAAAAATTCGCACACGGACAATAAAGTGCAGCCACCGAACCACTAACTGCTGCCAAAGTCTGCGTGTACCTTTCCCCTAAGACCACAAACATGTTCACGCAAAACTAGATTTCTTCAGTTTCAGCAGGGAACAGACAATTATCTGTCACTAAATTCATCTACAAATAGAAAAAATAATGCACTGTAGGTACATTATGAAGCAAAGTGGAGTATTTATTGGGGCATTTTACCATGCAGAAAGGGAATTTCCTATGGTCTTAGCTCAAATTATATACAATTCAGCAAAGCTACATGTAAGAAAATAGCAAGGACAATTTATTTCTATATAACAGAGCATATATCCCCAAATTGCTGCTACTTCAAAGAGCACTTTTAGACTCATCACTTTTACAGGCTCTTTCAAAGGGAAATTCATGGAGACTAATTATTAACCCATATAAGACAAAAGAAGAGAGAAGGAATAATTCAGAAGCAAAGCATTCTATTAAAAAAAAAAAAGCCTAACCACAGAAAATGTCAGTTTTGGTTTGCAGACAACCCCTGAGATATAAACCAAAGTGTTAAGACACCAAATAGTCAGAGGTAAATTACTAGAATTACATTCATACATGGTGTCATAGCACTTGCCTTTTAGAAAGTACTTTGTTACCATTCAGAAAGCTTAACCGCTTGGATATTTTTTCGGAAGATTAGCAAAGACAAGATGTTTCTAATAAATTATTTTTTCTTTCCAAAAATGTATCTAATTTTAAGATGGTAGATGTACAATCAGCTTTCAATCGAGCAATTACTGATTGTACTGGGACACCAGCAGGTGCCTCTAAACTGATAGGTAAATAAAAAAAAAAAAAAATCAAGAAGGCTGAAATTTGTCAACATTAAGTTTAGCGTATCCATCAAAAATAGCTCTGGTATATTTGCTGCTGCTAAACTGGACGTAAGTTTTCAAACAAGTACTAAATAAAGGTTGACTGGTCCAAGCATTCTAACGCTATGTCTTAATTTGAAGCACAATGCTCTGTGGTAACAAGCAATCCATTTCCATTTTCCCCTCCACTCTAAACTATCAAGCATGGTGGTACCCTCCATGAAACAAAAAGGACCTAACAGGAAGAGTGATTATTAAGAGAGTTCATTTCCCTAATCACCGATTTATTACTCCCTTCTGTGTTTTGACACTGAAGGCTAGGATAAAAGCAATGTCAAAATTATCTGAATTTGGCACATCTACAAAAGGTATACCAGTACCAGTGTTTGGTGAGAAAGGCAGCTAAGCTCTTGGTTGGCTTTGACCCAAATGACTGGACCAAGTTCTGTAACAATGAACCTGAACAGATGGAACTGGGTTCTACACATTCAACAACAGCTGTTTTAGAATGGAAACCTTACTCATATTTTCTCTAACAAAAGGGCAAGACTTTTCCTAGAGGCTGCACTAGGTCTAGGTCTAATTATCTTTATTTAAAAAAAAAAAAAAAAGAAGCCCAAATAAAACCAGAATAAAAAATCTTTATGTTTACCATCACCAAGAGCTATCTCTATTAAATTTATATCAACAAGTTAATCTCTCTCCCTGTAGGTAAGCTTTCTATGAACAAAGGTCTAAATATAATTCTCGTTAACTCTTGCAGACAGGGATTACAGTAGGAACTGGGTATTACAAACGAAACCAGCAAGCTAGGGAGTGAACCTAAGAAAAAAATATATTACGTATGCTGATGTGACGGAACAATAGGACGCTGAAATAAAACCCAAATGGTACATCTCTCTGCCTGTATAAAATTCAGCTCAAGAAGTTCACAATTAGAAACAGACAACAATGTTCAAATATGTTATGTTTTAGATAACTGAGCAGTTACAACAGGTCAAAAATAGGAAAGAACAGTGAATACAAACCCCAGGAAAAGTGAGCTTAAGGTGATTTCCAAATGTAGCTTCTACAGATGAGGCAGAGGTAATCAATTGAAAAAGTGATTTCTTCAGCTACCCAAACTCTCTGACCAAAAGGCCAGGAATGAAGCAAAATTCTCAACCACCTGGAGAAATAAATTGCGGCCTCTGATGAATAGATGGACATTTTTATGAACTTTTAAGATGAATTTTATCAGAATTTAATGATTCTTATTGAAGGAAATCACAAACTAGAGCCCTTAAAAAAATTCTATCAATGCAATAACATTTGGCCACATGAACCAGACCCAACATCTTTTAGTTTTAGCATATTAATCTCTGCGTTAAATGTTTTACTTTTTTCAAACACCCCCAAGTGCACAAGTTTGTCTAGAACTTCACAAGGCAAAAGTGTGCAGATACGAGTCTGAGACTGTGCTGTAGCAGGGACAGGCTAACACTGATGTGCAAAGTGAAAAAGAAAGATAGCAGCTTCTGGGACAAACCAAAGAAAAAACAAGTTAAGTCCTGCGTATGTCTCCACTTCATTGCTTCCATGTTTGAAAAAAGGAGCCTGTTATCTTTCTAGGCCACGAGGCTGGAACCCACGTGGCGTTCTGTGTCGAGAAGTCTAGGTTCAGTGGTGTTCTCCGCAGCAGCCGGGCGGTGTGGTTCTGAGGCTGGCTGACCTGTGCTTTCAGAGAAGCCGGAAAGGGTCCTTTAGGTGTGCTGCAGTCTCTCAGAAAGAGTTCATCAAAGTAGCGAGCAACGGAAGAAACTGGTCTTCTTTGATCGGTTTTCTGTTATTTTCACTGGTCCACCTGCCCCTGATGAATTGCTGTCATTCTAAAAAAGGGAAGATAATAAAGTTACCATGCAAATTGAAGTTTCATGGTTTGGATCCAATTATCTAAAAAACACAAATATCAAATAAAACCATAAATGCGTATTCAGTAGAGTTTTTTTTATTAGAAAGTAACTCGTTAGGCTCTGACATTGTTTCTTTGGAAATGGTGGATTCAAACGGGAAAAATATTTTTAGGATAGCACCTTTTATGTTAACAATATATTAGACAGGAAGCTCCTATTTCCAGTTCAGAGAAATTATAGCCAAAGGCCTGTAAAATTTCAAGGGTAATGAGGGAAACGATGTTAAGATATTGGTATAGGCAATCCTCTTGTTAGATGTCGGAAGAGTTGGTAACATAAGGTATACAATTATATTCAGGCTTCAGGTTAAAACAAACCTCCAATGTGGTCCTAATGATTCATCACTGAGATCATGTCTAATTTAAGCAAACGTTAACAACTTTAAGATCATAATTACATATAGATATAAGTATCTGTCGCATGAAAACTAAGCTACATAATTTTATGGCAAAAATTTAATTTGTGTCATTAACATTTTAATTATTCTGGTCAAAATTCCATTAAAGACCACCTTTAAGAGTCAGATGAAAGAACTGAGGCAGCTGTGGTTCAGAAGTAAGAAACGTGAAGAAACAGAAATAAGAATCAAAGCTCAACCAGGTGAATACGTGAGTCCAGAAAAAAAGGAGGCAACGTGAATATATCATAATCAGGCCTATCCTTTTAATCAAATAAAAGCACGAATCAAATTAAACAGCATGAATAAGACCACAAATTTAACAAATAGCATAAAGAAAATAAAAATGATAAGTGATACAAACCATTTTTCTGTTGAGTTTTGTCATTATATCCCGTGCAAGTGTAAAAAATGCCTAAAGGTAAACCAAACATTTTATTATTATATGTTTATAGCATATTTTAAAATAGAAATGTGGAATTTTCATTAATTCATTATAAAGTATATTATTTGACACCTTTTAATCGAGAAAAGGACATAACTACAATCATAGTACACACTTGAATAGCCTCTTATTTTTCAATGATATCGTAAACACTTCCAGTGTTATAAAACTGTCATGCATTCACTCACCAAATATTTTCTGCACATAATATCCGGCACAAGTTTCTAATGTGACACTGGCTGAGTTATGGGTAGCTTTCTCGGTGCACCAAGAGCACCTAGTGGGGCGGAGGCTCTAAGTCCCGCCACGTCCTCAGAGAGGGACACAGCACCTGGTTTAGGAGATGCTGAATATCTGTTTAATCACTGAATGAATACCTAGAGCTCTAGAATCTGTTTTCCCAAAAACCTCTACCTTTTATCTCCAATCTCCTCCCTTTCAAACTGCTTTCACTCTTGTACCGAGAATATATCATCTTCCATGTCTTAGCTCAGCTAAATTCCCCACCATGGAAATCAGTTCAAATGGAAGCAGGACAAATCTGACTAATCTCACTTTGTGTCTAGTGTCTCTTGACCCAAACCACACATTTTTTAACTATCATCTCTACTTTGTTTCTACAGAGCCAGGACTTTTTCTTTTTTAAGATTTTATTTTTAAGTAATCTCCACACCCAACGTGGGGCTTGAACTTACAACCCTGAGATCAAGATTTCGCACGCTCCACTGACTAAGCCAGCCAGGCACCCCTCTACAGAGCCAAGACTCTTAAAGCACCTTCAGTTGTCTCCATGCTAAACCCACTGTTGTCACTTTCTTTGTTCCCAAACACTCCTGATACCCCCAAAGATGTTCAGCAGGATTATGTCCAATCAAGCCAAATAGAAACAATGTGACAACCGCTATCATCACTCATTATCAGTGTTGCACTGTCACACTGGTCACCTGTGGGTCTAAGTTTCTAAAGAAGCCCATCCTAGTTCTTATGACAAGCCAACCGCACTAAGTTAAAGCTCTGGGCAAACTGCTAATTTCTGTAGAACACCTGGTCAGAATAAGCAGCTCAGGCAACTCCCCAGCTCTGTGTTTCCATAACTCAAAGCTTGCTCTAAGCCACAGGTGTGAGTAGGGTGCACAAAAAGGGACCTACACCTGCTCCATTAAGCCAGGGTATGGAGTTCATTCTGGGAGAGCAATCCTATCTGGGCCATCTCAGTGAACACATTTTCTTCTGTCTCTACCAAAGAGGCTCCCCTTTTTCTGCTTTTTTGTGGCAAGCGGATCTATGCTTATCTATGCTTATGTAAATAAATCAAAAGAAGCTTCCTGTTTCCTAACACCCATTAGCCAACCCGGAAAAAAAATTAGTTTTATTGAAAACAAAGAAAAAGTTCTGATCAGTGTTCACTAGCCAATAAAGTCATTTCAATCTCGATTTTTAGCCATAATGTTATGGTGAGTGGTGAGTAGCCTAAGAAATTAAATGTCTACAAAACCATCAACATTATTGTTTATTGAGTTACATGTATTAACGCACATATATCATTTTTGTGATCAGTTTAAAAAATGTTTTTAAAAATGAAAATATTATTAACCCCCAAAAAAAAAAGAAAAAGAAAAAAGAAAATATTATCAACAACTCTGCCGGTGATAAATAAAATCTATTCTTAGAAGTCTTTAGATGATTTGGTTGTCTTTAACAGTTAACTTACTGAAAATGTATTAAAACTACTCTCTGATAGACACACTTATTTCTACTAAATACTGCTGTGTTACAATGTATCATGCTTAATCTAAGGGAACCTGTTCAATATACGGTCTCTCTCTTGAGAGAGTACCGACATGAAAGTAATTAAGACTCTCCTGCTACAGGCTACTATAGTATGACAGGAACCATGATAAATGAGCAGAGGACACTATGCTTGGTCAGCGAGTGCAGGATTTCCAGCTTCCCAAACAAAGGGCAAAGGTGAACTTAAATGGAACTTTTACCTTCTGTTCCGTGAATCTTAACTGAGCAATCTCATTATAGCCCACATGGAGGCTGGGTGCATTTAACAACCTGAGTCCGCGTAAAGTGAGAAGCACAGAAGTTCACAAGATGGAGGTGGAGTTCCCACAAGACATTTACTAAGAAAATGACAAGACGGGGTGCCTGGGTGGCTCAGTCAGTTAAGCGTCTGACTTCACGTCAGGTCACGATCTCGCGGTCCGTGGGTTCGGGCCTCGCGTCGGGCTCTGTGCTGACAGCTCAGAGCCTGGAGCCTGCTTCAGATTCTGTGTCTCCTCTCTCTCTCTGCCCCTCCCCTGCTCATACCCAATCTCTCTCTCTCTCTCTCTCTCTCTCTCTCGCTCGCTCTCTCAAAAATAAATAATAAAACATTTAACAAAATTAAAAAGAAAAAAAGAAAGAAAATAACAAGTCTTGGACAGTTGTTTGAACACAGGTACCTAAGCTCTAATGCTACCCCAGAGAAGTCATCAAACATTTCTTTCTTACCTCTTCTACATTTGTACTGGATTTTGCACTTGTCTCCAAGAATTTAATCCCATAGTCAATTGCTAACTGAAAGGCAAACAGAAACATTTAAATTCAGTTCAATTTGCTTCAACATATAAAGCATTTCCATTTTCTAGGTTTCTCAAAGTCCCAAAGGTACAGTATGCAGTTGAGAACTCTTGTGGTTCTCAAATTTCTTTGCTTTCTTCTATTTTTTGAAATGTAGACATCCAACTCATTCATCATAAGTAAAATGGCACTGCTTCCACTCAAAACACCATTTGAGTACTTCTTTTTTTCTATTATGCTCCAGTTCTCTAATATACTTACAAGAAAAACTGTGATGGGCAACTGGGTGGCTCAGTCAGTTAAGCGTCCGACTGTTGGTTTCAGCCCAGGTCATGATCTCATGGTTTGTGAGATCAAGCCCTGCATAGGGCTCTGCACTGATAGCATGGAGCCTGCTTGGGATTCTTTCTCTCTCCCTCTCCCTCTCTCTCTCTCTCTCTGCCCCTCCCCTATGCGTGCATATACTCTCTCTCTCTCTCTCAGAATGAATGAATGAATGAATGAATGAATAAATTAAAGAAGAGGAAGAAGAGGAAGAAGAAGAAGACGAAGAAGAAAAAGAAAAGAAAAACTATGAAACAGACACTCGCTCCTACCATTAATTTGGGATTCATTGACGTCTTTTATCTGCTCCCAAAGTACAACTCTCCCAACAGTCACTATACGGACTTTTCATTTTTTTTAATAAATTGGTGCAGGAGATAATGAAAGCTTAAAATACTAGGTACTCAATGCTTTCGTTTTTATTTGGTTTCTATTTCCATCTACTCCCAAAAAGCTCCCAGTTCACTTAAAATACAAAGACTAAATGAATGTTCATAGGGGAAAAGTTTGCAGTCAGATTTAAAAACAAAATGTATTTTGTATGTATCACTAAAAAAAGGCACAGCAAAATTCCAAGACTTAAAAATTGAAGCCTCTAAGTTAATTTAGAAAATGTTAATTTAGAAAATTTAGAAGTAAATATGTACATATAATAAAGGTTTTTGCTTTTTTTGCAGGATGCAAAATAGAGAAATCCCTGTAAATGAGATCCACAGCTTTGATGAGTTACAAGCAGTTTATTCATAATGACCTAAACCTAATGTGTAGTAAAATATTCTTAGGGAAAAAAAGGAACTGGACTATGATTACTATTTAAACTTCACTTATTCTATTACTTTTACTTGAAGAGAATGATTTACTTGACCTTTAAAACTGGACATTTTCACACAGATATGGAAGAAATAGCCTGAACTCTAAGCTGTAGGAATCTGAAAAAGGACTAATTTGTATCTCCCAGAAAACAGCAAATTCTTCAGGAATGAGTCATGACTACACATTATATGGGGATGGATCTCGAATACTAATTCACAACATTCAAGTATGGATTACATCTCTTTGTTGTTTTTTAAAGGATTAAAATCACAGATACTTTTCAAACTGAAACCAATAATTAAATAATACTAAGAAAATAAACGCTTAGTGTGAATAGATTCCAATCTTTATGCATTCAGTTCAAATTTACCTTCTCTCCTCTTTCTTTTGACACTTGTCTTTTGTCATTCATATCACACTTGTTACCCAGGATCATTCTTTCAACGTCTGAAGAGGCATGCTGCAGGGAGAAAATAGTACGTTATAAAAACAGCCTGAGAAAAACACAGGTATTCAATAGACAAATCCTAACCTGTCAGTAACATATCCATAAATTTAATAATAAGACAAGCTTTTACTCAACACAGGGTCTGATTCAGAGGAAAATGTAAAAGATGGGAGGAGGGAAGAGCTACAGCTTAAGAGTCCGTGCTAACTTTTCCCTCAAAGGCTTGCGGTCATTCTCATGCCTTTTTTTGGTACATGAACAAACAGAAATAAAACGGACGGTTAGTCCAACAACAAAACTTCCAAATATTAGTTTAGAAGGAAACTAAAGGATTTAGAAGGATTACCAAATATTAGTAAAGAAGGGGGGAAAAAAAACCCAGTACTGAGTGGGCCAATGAGGAAGGGACTCTGGCTTCTGAACTACTTAAAATATAAATTCATGTAGGTTAATATAAATGTGTACAAAATGATTTTAAAGTCAGATTGCTTTCTGAAATGTCAAAGACATAAAAACACATCTTAATACCAGTCAATCTGGAATTAAACCAGATTTCAAATACGTTAAGATGGAGAAAATGTTAGAAGGGAAAACTGATAAGATGTTGGAATAGAGAGGTATCTTTGCCAGTCCAACGGCAAGAACCTGGGGGTCAGATGTTAAAGCTCTCGGAAGGAGCGCAAGCAAGTCTCTTCTGTTTTCTCATGTGTGAAACGGGGGACTTGGATGAAATTATTTTCAAGATCCGGCCCAAGTTTAGAATTCTGTGAAACTGCTGTCCTGGCTGTACCCCCCTGTCTGACAGGGTCACCAGGCTGGCAGCACCAGAGATCTCTCCCTCTGTGGTGCTCCTCAGAGCGAGGGGGCCTGACCTGGCCGTGCCCTACTTCGTGGCAGCTCAGCCGCCTCTTCCAGAAACAGAAGGAGCCCTTTCAAGTACTCAGCAGGGCTCCTCCGTAGCATCACCATTCTCTTTCCATACATACCTCTTCAATGTTTCTTATCCAGTTTTTAATATTGTCGAAGGACTTTTCATTTGTGATGTCATAGACCAGCATAATTCCCTGTGACAAGAAAATAACATCTTTATTTAGTACTTCATATACTTAAAGTAATAGAATATAATGGCAGTGTACCCCTACCCTCCAGAAACCATTTTTTGTCCTGTGTCCTTTTTAATGAAATACAATAAAAAATTTAAAGTACAGAGAAGCAAAAATAAATAAATAAATACTTCCATCGTCTCACCATGTAAATAGATAGTCTGTAAACATTTTTACTCTTAACCTTTAATGAATTAGTGATTGCAGTAAAGGTGATACACCCTTTCTACCAGACTTCATGTGATAAGAATCAGCACTAACTGGAGCTAAAAGGGTATTTAAGTTAAAACAGAGATAATAGCATTGAAAGAAAGAGATAATCACTTCTGTTGTCTATTTGTTTATTACAAGTAGAAATGTCTTGCTTCTTACCCCTATACTAAGATTGTAACCATACTACTTTCAAATTATTTCCTGGGACGTCTGGGTGGCTCAGTCAGTTAAGCATCCTACTTCAGCTCATGTCATAATCTCACAGTTCATGAGTTTGAGCCCCACATCAGCCTCTGTGCTGACAGCTCAGAGCCTGGAGCTTGCTTCAGATTCTGTGTCTCCCTCTCTCTGCCCCTCCCCTGCTCGTGCTCTGTTTCTCTCTCTCTCTCTCAAAAACGAACAGTTAATAAAATTTAAAAAGTAAATAAAAATAAAATTATTTCTTTTTTTTAAAGTTTATTTATTTATTTGGGGGCGGGGGGGGGGGGGGGACGGAGAGAGCAGGAGAGAGAGAGAAGCCCAAGCAGGCTCCGCACTGTCAGCACAAAGCTTGGTACAGGGCTCAAACTTGAGAACCACGAGATCACGACCTGGGCCAAAAGCCAGACGCTTAACTCACTGAGCTAGCCAGGTGCCCCAAAAAGATAATTTTTAGGGGCACCTGGCTGGCTCAATTGGTAAAGACTCTTGATCTCAGGATTGTGAGTTTGAGCCCCACGCTGGATGTAGAGATTACTTAAAAATAAAATCTTTGACAATAAATAAATACAATAAAATTATTTCTTTTTATATGGGCTAATCAAAATGTCACTATCATCTACGTAAATCACAGACACTTAAAACAGAATACATTTGTTATACAGGTTTAATGAAAAGCAATGTCATCGTATCTTTAAAGACCCTCACGTCTGGTATTTCTAAAAGGCTTATCTTCTAAATGTATCAGCCGATGCTTGTAAAATCTCTATCACCAGACCACACTCCTATACTAAGTGCTAGATCTACCTATCTATCCATCCATTCAACAAATATTTAGCGAGCACCCACTATGTGTATGATAACATACTTAGTGCTACCAGCAGTGAACAAGATAGACAAGGCCCCTTCCTTTCAAGCACGGCTAGCAAAGAAAACAATAAACAATAATTATACTAGTAATTATAACTCGCCATTGCTATGAAGAAGCATGGGGAGTTTTATATATACATATTTAATATATATATTAATATTTAATATATATATATATATATATATATATATATATATATATACTTTTTAATGTTTATTTATTTTGAGAGAATGACAGAGCGGGAGCAGGGAGAGGGGCAGAGAGAGAGGGAGACACAGAATTCGAAGCAGGCTCCAGGCTCTGAGCTGCCAGCACAGAGCTCAACATGGGGCTCGAACCCACAAACCACGAGATCATGAGCCCAGCCAAAGTCGGAGGCTCAACCGAAGGAGCCACCCAGGCTCCCCACCATGGAGAGTTTTGAATATAAATGCTAATCTAATCTGGTTGAGGAGATAGGGGTGGTCAGAGAAGGCTTCCCGGAGAGAACGACATTAAAGCCAAGACCTGAGGACTGAGTATCAAACTTGAATTGGGCAATGGGGTTGAGGCAGCGGTGGAGAAAAAACCCACAGTGCCCAACACACAGTAGAAACATTATAAATATCTTGCTGACCAGAAAGGCCCAGAACCCACTGGATTGACTAAAAGAAAGCCATCTTGGTAAGAGTGAACAGATCCAATGGGAGACAAGATGAGGCCAAAGAGACAGACAGGGTCAGGCATGCTTTGGAGACCAACGACTGGATATCAGCTCCCAAATATCCCCTGTCGTCACCAAAAACCCAACAAGTGAACCCAAAAGCAGGTTGCCTTTGTCCCCTCCAAATCTTCTCTTCCTCTTTGTACTCGTTTTGATAAAGAGCAATATAACCCTGCCAGGCCGCCCAAGCAGACCCCTGCGAGTAACCTCCTCACAGCCAGTCAGTCACTAAATCCTATAGGCCCAACAGTCGCAATATCTCCCGATTCTGACCCCCGACTCGCACGCACGGCCTTATTCATATTCTCATCTATTAGCCTTTACCTGAATCGCTGGCATTGTCTTTAACTGGTCTCCCAGCTTTCACAAAAATCTACAATTGCTCAGAATGTGTGGAGGAGTTCTCAAACATCTACAGGCTATTGACCTGATTAATATTATGAAGACCAACGGCAAAGCATGCAGTTACTAAACACAGAACATAAAAAAAAACAAAAACAAAAACAAAACCTTTAAATGTCTTGTTTTCACATCCAAAAATGTATCGCCCCCATTGTACTAGACTCTAGCTTGGATCCTCTCAACTTGACAAATGAATATTCATGTTTTACTTTCACCGGAAGAGTTACAAAACCCTAAAACACACTCACCATGGCTCCTCTATAGTATGCTGTTGTGATGGTTCGAAATCTTTCCTGACCCGCTGTGTCCCTAAAATTTGAAACAAAGGAGAGAGAGGTTTTAAAAGTTATCGCCGGCATCACCAAGGAGAGACCTTAAGCTGTGGATATAATTCTGGTCTGCTCACAAAGGCAGTGGTTTCAAGGGAAAGGGGAACGAGACGCAGCGGGAGCCAGCTGTCTGTGAGCTGGAGGCGGTGGTGGCCACAGGAGCCTGTCAGGAGCTCACAATGACTTTGGTGGGAAACTTGGTCCTTGATGATAAAAGCAGCAACAGGAAAACACACGGCCCGGCTAGGAACTGGCATATTAGTCAAACACACGTGGGAGAGAACAGAGAACGGTTCTAAATTCTGGGACCCCTGGAGGTAGTTATAATCCTTTCTATAAACGCCTAATGACTAAGGCATCTAGCTCTCTTGACCGAAAGTCTGATTTCTGTACAACGCAAGCAATTGGGCTAGACTTACTACTGTGGAAATTCTGCTCAGAACACACTAAAATGGATCTCCTCGAGCACTTTTTCAGCTATAGAGCCTGGGATTAAATGGGAGCCTGGAGTTTAACACATAGCGGTGACGATGCTTCCAAAGACTTGAAAATACGGACAACGCTTCAAAATTACATAAACTTGAATATAGTCTTGCTTTTTAGCTGATGGCATTCTATGAAAACACATCCTGAAAAATTTTTTCAAATTTCTCATTATGCTTATTGAAGCAATCCCTATAAAGGGAGTCACATTGACTTGATATCTGGGAAAATCAGTATTTCTAAATTTGGATGAGCCCCAGAACTAATTCACTCCCTGTGCCACTAAGGCAAGTTAAATTGTAGAATTTAATTGCAGGGGAGAGCGAGGCATTTGTGGAAATGTACTAGAAATCGAATGCATACCAAACCCAAACAAGAGACGAAGGCCCAAGAGAAATATCATAAATTAGAAACAATAAATACCTTAACATTTATATCCACCTTTCCAAATACTTTCCTCTGGTGCTCCCATGATGCCCCACCACCCAGTGCAGTGGTAGGATGACCACCATCCTCACTGTGCACGAGAGGCAACAGGCTCAGGTAGGCTACGGTCTACCACTAAGCCACTAAGCAGCTCGTCGCCTTGAATGACACTGGAGCATCCAGGTCTCAGTTGTTTAGTGCAGGGCCAGGGATCACACCACAGTCACCTTATCCTGCTGTTCTCTCACTGATCAGGCCTAGATACACACGGCACTGGTTTGGTATATGGCAAAGAAATCAGGGGGAAAACAAGCCAAGCACCTTTGAGCCAACTAACCATATTTTGATCTAACACACCGCTGCATTTGGAACCAGTTCTGCCGTGAGGACGGAGGAGAAGCCCTGCCATATTTTGCTGCTGAGAGTATTGATAAATAGCGCTATGATGTTACATGAAGTTCTAATTAGCTGACCGACTGCAGGCTCCTAGAAAGGCTTCTTATTGCTATGGTCAGGACTGTTCGGCACAGAGTCAGAAATTCTCTTGGCTTCCCCCTAAAATTTTTAAAACTATCTTTAAAATATTTGGCCTACTAAACATCAATAGATGAAAAGGGCAACCTGTGGTAACCTTCACAATGTTTCCCAACAAATATACTGGGAACCACTCACTATACTAGGCTAATATATGAAGCTTGACATCCTGCTTCAGATTTGGGTAGCTGTCCCAGCTTTAACATTAACCCAGACAAATGCCCTCAGATGGACTTAACTGCTCTAAGTCCTAGGTTCCTCCTCTGTAAAAGAAGGACTAGTGGGTTTCAACATGATGCTCTAGTTCTATTCTTGTTCTGAGATTCAAGGAAGAAAACAGCCTAAGGAAAAAGCTGATATATATTACTTGACTATTTTGCCCTGCCTCCTTCTTAATCTATACTGCTCTAAATTTCTAAGCTTTGTCTACTCTTGTCATCATCGCACATTAGATCAGTCCAGTGTTCCTCATTTTTTTATTTAAAGAGGAGAAATATGAAAACAGATTATAAAGTATCAGATCGGGAGGGGAACTCCAATGTCTTCAGTCCAACCAAACAATTTATAAATGATGAAAAACAGGCCCTAAGAAGGGAAGGCACAGGTCCAAATCCTCAGATTAGAGGCAGAACCTAGAACCTAGATCTGTACTTCCCACAGAAGAAGCCATTAAGGCTTCTTACGGCCTGAATACTTTTGCCTTATCTGATTTCAAAGCTGCAACAACTACAATGATAAAGTGTATGCGCTCTTTAGATTTTAGTTTCCTTCCCTACAAAATTAGTGTTTGTGTAGAATGAGTTCTCAGATCTCCTCCAGCTGTAAGGTTTAGTGGCTTCACTCTTTACCTTCTCATTCTCGGTGGCGACACCTTTGAATATTTACCCACTTCCCCTTGGTTCTGATAAAGAAAAGACGTTTTAGTGATCACAAGTTACCTCTAACTTACCACAATTCACATTTTTCACATTTCAATTCCCACTTTCAATTCCCACTTAAGGTAGAAACTGTGTATATAATTTTTGTTTTACTTACCATATCTGAAGCTTAATTTTCTTTCCATCTAGTTCTATCGTTCTGATTTTAAAATCAATTCCTGCCAGAAAAAGAAAGAAAGAGATGCTAAATTTCTCCAAATATAATCCAAGTCTTATTAGGAAAAGGACAAAGATTTCTATTGAAAAGAAAAAAAGTCTCTCCAACGCACTGGAAAATGTGAACACAGAGAGGGTGTGAATGGTATGTTTCCTCTGAATGCAGGCTGAAGAAAGGAATGCTAATTACTCTGCAAAGAATTCCCACACATGTTAAATGGAACGTATTATATGCCTCATTATTTTGATACAAATGGATCACATCCCTCAAAGTTCTATAATTTAGATAGACTGAGAACATGCCATATTTTCCACTTCCTGATATACATATAAACAATGATTCCTACCCCTCTGGCCCATCTTTCCCTGAGAAACACCGTGGGACCTCTTTACAATGTCTTCCTCCGTCTCCTTCCATTTGTTCTTTGGGATCTGCCACTGGCTAAGGGAAAAAACAAAACCCCAGGCTCCCAAACCCGCCTGTTTGAGCTCAGAGATGGGAAAACCCGCATATTTATTTTACACGGCTGGCAAGTATCTTATGCACATTTTAATAAATGTTTCTCGCATCTTACTGACTGGGCCTGACATAGCTAGAATGGTTTTTAGCCCTGACTGAACTTTGGAAATTACCCGGAGAACTTTAAAAACCTACTAATGGCTAGGTCTGCTCCTTTCCCCAAATTCTGAGATTCTGACTTAGTTGGTCAAGGGTGGAATCTGTGCACTAGTAATTTTAAAAGCTCTCCAGGTGATTCTAACCTTTAAATAACACTCAAGCGGGACCGTGAGGTAGTTTGCGAAAGTCATTTGGGGCTCTGGCACTTAAACGTTCAACGCCACCCTCACCCATTTTCCCCCCACTATGTAGCTCAAAACTTATTTAGCAATTTCAATTACAAAGAACCACAAAGTCTTTGACGAATATGAGAATGCTCTATCATTTTACCAGAAATAAGCTGCTACCCTCTGACAGGACAAGTTAATGAAAACAATTCGAACGCAATTTGCTAAATCCTTCATCTGGCCACTGAGCTTTTAGATTTCCCTATGCTTTTGCATCCTGTACAGAATCCCTTAAAAAGCAGCCTCCAAGACATTTCAAGAGAATATGTCAATTATCCACTATATTGACCTAACCATCAAATGCAGTTATTTGCCGGGAGAAGAGTCTTCAACGGCTAAATTACTACAATGTTTCTACATATAAACGTTGAGAACACACAAAAAGGCTGCCATTTTGAGGCTCATTAAAGTCTCAGTCACTCTCCAGTCATTTAAAACATTTAGGGAGTTTTCTATGGACTCCGCCTTTTGTTTTCTGTAGAAGGACTATCTTTCTGTTATTTGAGGCGGTTCTAACATTATCTGTGAAACTTAACCAGCTTTTCACAATTCAGAGGTTTTCAGCGTTCGGAAGAGTCGTGAGCTGTGGGGGTTAGCTTTTGTTCACGCCGCTGTCAGGAGCCAGCTGAGAGACACGTGCATAGAACACAGTCAAATTAGCTCAACTTGAATTTCACTAAAGATGGAAAATGTCGTTTATATTATTATTGAAAAGCACTGGCCCTGAAAGCCAAAAGACCTAGACTGGAGGTAGGAAAAGGTGAGGGGACCTAATTAGATAAACTAGATAATGTGTCTGAATGTGATTTAGAAACTCTGAAATTCCAGATAAATGTAAAATATTACATATTCAGATGCTATGATCCTACAGATCTTGTCGCTTCACATGTGAATTATGGTAAAAGCGTCCCAGGACTCTGTGCCAACATCTCTCCTGGTTCTATCTCCCCTGCATGCCACTGCAAGAATAACTGTCAACAATCTCCGTGGTAATGTCACCTCAATCTTTAAGAAGCTATGGGCCCAACTCCCTCTGCCTGGCAATACGGCCTTTGCCACCAGAGGCACTGCTCCCCTGACTCGACAACCCTCAGAGCCTCCCTCCACCTGCCGCCTTCTATCTCTCCGCCCCACACCTCCTCCCCTCCGCACGTGCAGGGCCACTCATGCCCCCAGCCTTCCCTGAGGATGCCACCTGTGGGTCCCTCCCCTCCTTCCCCCCTCAGCTCTCTACTTGGCCACGTCCATCCCTTACATAGCAAGTCCTGGCTTAATCCTGTGTTATTTGGTTTTGTTAACACACTCCTCTGAATTGCTCTCAAACCAAACAAGGGCTCCAGCCTCTCTTTGCTAGTTAGGTTGCATGCAGAAACATGCATAGATAATAAAAGGTTAAATACTCTTATGAGAGGAAAGGTTACATTCTACTAAGTGTGAAGAGAATTAAGAAAACCTTGGAAATTCCAAGTTTTCTTAGCACGCCATAGTAACAATAGTAAGGATGCTAAGAAATCTATTACAATATGAAAATCAAGGTCTTTACATTACAATTAGTTTGATAATAACATCAGTAGACTGTATGGTGGATTAACACTCACTTTGACATTTAAAGGAAAGATAACTTCCTGAGACTACTCCAGAATTAGAAAAACCAGTCATAATACAGGGATACAATTATATCAATCAGGATGCTTTGGCTGCAAATAACAGAAAGCCCAAATCAAACTAGCTTAAAGTAATTTGTTGACTCATATAACAAGGCCAGTGATGAGTTGGGGTTCAGGGATGACTCAATTCAGTAGTTCCGGCTCATTTCTCTGTACCTCCTTGGGCTCTGCCCTCCTGGGAGTATCAGTTTCATCCCCTGACTGATAACCGTTCCTGACCACCACGGCAATACTGAGAAGAAAAGAGATCATCTTGTGCCTCTCACTTCGAAGTGAGGAAATGTTTTCCCAAAGCCTCCAGCGACCTTTCCGTCATGTTTCACTTCTGGAATTACAACCATGAGAATGTCGTGTTCTCGGGACTAATGCTGAGTTCAGAAACCAATCACTGCCATGGGCAGTTACCAAGATTGAATTAATCTAAACTCATCCCTAAATTTAGATTAATCAAAACCCATCCCTGGAGCTGGTCACTTCCTTGACCCACAAGACTGCTAAAAACAGGAGAGAGTGGAAAAGCTGTTGAATTGGTCATTGTATCTGTCAGAATAATACTCAGATCTACCAATCAGTAGAACTTTATATTCATAGCTATATGAATATCACTATCACTACAACCCTGGCGTGAATGTTACTAAGATTAATAAGTCTAGGACTTCATCCGGTGTTCAGCCACAAGCAGAAAATATGAAGGAAAAAAAAATACAATGAGCAAACCAAGCAGCTGCTATGACCTCTCCGCACTAGATCATGAGCTTCACCGTCCGCGAGTCCCAGCTCCAAAGGAGTGGCCTGTGCACCAGGCCCAGATGATTCGAGACCACGAAGAAGGAGGGGGCTGTCTGTCATATCAACAGCAGCAATAACCACCACAGCTCATTCTGGCAGGAAGGGAGCAACTTTTTTTTTTTTTTTTTAAAGAACTATACAATCTAAAAACATAGCTTCTGAAGAGCATTATGTTTAGGGTAAAAAAAAAGCCCTTCACATTTCAATAGCCTTTTAGAAAGCATCATTTCTTGGCAGTACATAATACGATAACTCATCTTCAAAATGATGACCCTGAGTCATCCCAACTCATGAGCAATCCATCAGCCACCAGGCTTCGTGCAGCCTGCCCAGCTGGCCACACAGCCCAACACCTACGTTCGGGAGACAAGACTCCAACACTGTCTCCACGTGTACTAGAACATGCCCCAACAGTAATTTTTTGATGGCTTTAAAGCAGTGCCAGTTTTTGTCATTAATATTTATCTAGTCAATAGGAAATCTACATTATAAGAAAACATTCCCAAAGGACTCAAAGCCATTTTTATTTTGAATTTATTTATTTATTTAATTTTTTTTTTTTTTTTGATGTTTGTTTATTTTTGAGAGGGACAGAGACAGAATGCGACTGGGTTGGGGCAGAGAGAGACGGAGGCACAGAATCTGAAGCAGGGCTGCAGGTTCCGAGCTGTCAGCACAGAGCTGCACATGGGGCTCGAACTCATGACCTGAGCCGAAGTCAGATGCTCAAACGACTGAGTCACCCAGGCGCCCCTTTATTTTGAATTCACACACACACACACACACACACACACACACACACACACTTTTTTTTTCTGAATTGATTCTCATGCTAAACAGTTACTCATAACTGATATATACATTATAAGGAACCAGGAAAACTAGCATGAAAGGAACCATAGAATTCTAGGCTTGGAAAGAATCTTAGAGATGGATTAGTCAGTCCTCCCTGTGTGCCTAAGAAAACTGAGGCCCAGGGAGATATAGCAACTTATCCAGATTGGCAAAGACTAATTGAAAAGGGGTTAAAATCAAACTTGGCATTTAAAGATCAGGCCTTCCCAAAGAGATGTGTACGAGAATGGCCATGTCTCCCTGGGGAGGCCTGCTCTTTAAGGGTCTATGGCCTAACACTAGTGACAACGGCGGTGTCCAGCAGTGGGAGAATCCCTTGGTACAGAGGGGCTATCCAGGAGCAGCAAACAAGAGTCACACGAATCAACATGAGTGAATCTAAAAACATGATATGAAGTGAAAAAAGCGACTGCAGAAATTTCTCACAGTCAAACCATGCCTGCAAAATTTCAAAAACGCCAAACACGGTACTATGTATCATTTGTATATACATCTGTGTGTAATTAAAGTATAAAACACATACACGAGAATGACTATCAACAAAATCAGTATCGCTGTTACCTCTGGAGAGAAATGGAAGAGGAGGGATTAAGGAGAGGCTCAGAGGGACTTCAACTCTGTCATTTATTATTTCTAAAACTCGGTAGTGGTGCCTGGATGTGGAAGTGTTTTATATTAGGTGTACTTTTGTATGCCTGAAATTGTTCATAATTTTTAAGGAGTAGTCATTTAAAAAAATGACATCTGGAGACTCTCACTCATTAATAATAGCAGAAAAATCAAACCAAATTTAGAGACGAAAGGTAACTTAAAAATCTTCGTGGGAGGTGGCAGGGGTGTGGGGGAAGCAGGCGTTACCCCACCCCACACTGCTCAATATACAGAGGGCCTGGGAGCCCTTGGTGACCAAACGTGAGTGATAGCAAGATTAGATCAAGGTCAGAAAGTGAGGGGGCAGATCAGGGCCTTGGGGCAGCAAGGAGTGCTAGCCACTCAGATTTCAGGCAGGGGTTCAGGAGCATTTCCTTCCCTGCCTGGAGGGGAAAAAAAAAAAAGATTCTCTTTCGGCTGAGAATAATGAAAGAATACACATTTGGTCTCTGTTGGGAGTGGCACTCCAGGAGAGGAACAAAGGAAGGAGTTCTGATTTTCCATTCCAGTGGGAGAAGGAAGAGGATAGCCTCCCTCCCCGCTCAGGATGGGGGAAGGGGCTATGCCCTGCACCTCTGAAGAGAAGGTAAAGTTGTACTTGAGGTCTCTGCGTTGTCCAGGGTGACCCACAGGAACAAGAGCTGGCAGAGACCTGGCAGTGAGGCTCCAGGGAGGGATATGGTGTGAGCACTTGGCCTAAAGCACTGCTTATCAGATATTTCTCAGAAACCAGTAGTATAGTTGGAGGCAGTTGGAGGGAGGGCCTGGCCAGCAGAACAGAGGGAAGGAACCTTTGAACTCAACCCAAGCCCACAGTTAATAGACCTAGCAGGGCAAGGAGCTTGGAATGAGCAGTACTAGGCCACCCTTCATTCCACAAATTAGGTCTAATTTAACATGGAGAGGAATAGATTGACAAAATTATTTTACACAATGTCAAACTAGTCAGCCAACAGATGTTTTATTTACTATCATAACCTTTTTCTGCTTCAAGAGAATAGGTAGGTTGCCCTGGGTTTGTGAAAGGGTGAGACACCCTATGCCGGGGTGTGGAAAGGGTATGAAGAAGGACTACTCCTGGCCTTTGGAACGCCAGGGCCAGCCAGTTGTCCTGACCTTCAGCATCGCTGTGATCGGATGCATTTTTGCCCTGTGGGTACTGTAGCTTAGAACACACACAGCTAGGGGTGCCTGGGTGGTTCAGTCGGTTAAACCTCCGACTTGGGCTCAGGTCATGAACTTGCGGTCTGTGACTTCCAGCCCCATGTCAGGCTCTGTGCTGATAAATAAGCTCTAGGGGCACCTGGGTGGCTCAGCTGGTTGAGGGACCGACTTCAGCTCAGGTCATGATCTCACGGTCCATGAGTTCGAGCCCCACGTTGGGCTCTGTGCTGACAGCTCAGAGTCTGGAGCCTGCTTCAGAATCTGTGTCGCCCTCTTTCTCTGCTCCTCCCTACCTCTCTCTCTCTCTCTCAAAAATAAATAAACATTTAAAAAAATGCAAATTCCCCCAGCCCATGCAATCTGAAATTCTGGGGGGCAGAAACCTGGAGTAATTTGTTAAAGAAAAAAAAGAAAAAAGAAGTACACACATAGCTCTCTCTTCTACCTTGGAACTGTCTTGGGTTACTTGGGGAAGTCAGCTCACCCAGGAAAATCAGGGATGGAGAAGCAGCAGGGACCTTCAACTGATGTGTTCCACACCCGGTTCCCACTCAAGTTCTTTTATAAAAAGTCCACTCTGGCTGCAGCCAAGAGATCCATGAAAAAAAAAAGAAGTCCTATTTCTGGGACATCCAGTCTTTCAGTGAATGGCAGCAATGCAAGATTCCAAAGCTGAGTTTACTCACAGCGCCAAACATACATACATATATCAACAGCCAAAAAACAACGGGGTATCTATCCCCTTTGACCCACTTTAAGAAGCAGAAGTCCAATACTGCACTTTCACAATGAAACGGGAAAAATGTACTTTGTTTCAAAAGTACTTCTGGAAACATCTGTGATCCCAGGCTATCGGAATATGGGTTATGTGGTTGGTCTATTTACATTTCAGAGATATTCCAGAAATAGAAGAAAGTTTCCCAAATATTGAAATCCACTTTAAAGAAATGCTACATCCACTTCCTCACTTGAGATTGTTATTATTAATGATAAAGATGCAGTGTAGACACATAATGCCAGTTTTGAAACTTTGACAACCTCATTTTGCTTTTTTTTGGTGGACTTTCAAACATGGAGATTAATGAGATTTTAGAGTAGCTGACTTTAGGACAAATAGCTAAAATCTCTAATTAGGAAAATAGATTACTGAAATGGGAAAAAAGAGCTTTAAAATATTTTTTTTCCAAAATAAAAAGGACTTGGAGAAAATGAGTAAAAGTAAAGTTAAGAATGTTACTTAGATGGAACGAGAGGAGTTCAAGGCATTGTTCTTTTCTAAATACACATTCTGTAAGTTCACAGAAGTATTTTCACCAAGGACCAATTTTGCTGCATATATTTAGAATCATTTAATTTTTTATTTTGTTTATATTCAAATTTACAATCTGGTTTCTTTTTTGAAAATCAGAAAGTCTAAAATTTAGGAGGAAAAAAAAAACATTGAAAAGTAAGCTTAGAAGGCATTTAACAACAGTTTCAAATGATCACTGGCAGCCAAATATGTTAGTTTTGTTATATCCAACATAGGAAAAAGAGGATTTTTTTTTCAAACGTGGGTCTGCAAATATAATCTGCTCTTAGAAAAGACAACTAATATGCCAAAAGAAGACAGAGGTATTCAGATTTCTTTGGTTCTTCTATTCTGTGAATAGGAAGCATTAAATTAAAACTCTTTTATGGTATAAATAGTGACACATATTACTCCTTTTTGCTGAAAAAGGTGCATGCACATCTTTATACTGTTTTAAAGTTTTCTACTTGTTACTGAATTAAACTCAACTCTTGGCATTCTTGGCATAAGACAGCTGTACCCATACAATTTGATCATACCAACAAAAGATAAACTCATAAACTAATTCTAGAAATTAGGAAGAATTTACTGTTTTGAGCCATATACATATGTGCAACAGATACAAAAATTGTGCAGATAGGAATAGTTTTATGTAAGGTCTGTATTTGAGAGTCTCAAAGGGCTTTGTAGATTAAATTATAATGATTTAATTAACTCTTAACATGTCTTTGGGAAATTATAGGGCAAAATAACAAATTTTTATATATACCAAGTGATAACTGCTAAACGAGCTACGTGTTGAATCACATAAGGGGGAAAAATACAACAAAAATAGCAAATAAGGTGCAATAACACAGCTACAACTCAGAAAAAGTAGGCAGAAACACCTAGAAAAGATTGAGAATTTTAAATCTGATTAAGGGGCCAGCAGAGATTATCCAGCATTATCAGCATTTGAGAATGGCCAAATGAATACATGATAAGTCTCTTTTGCAAATCTTGCGTTTTCAAAAGGAAATGTGTTTTAAGTATTACTCAATCTGGAAGTAGCTACGTGCTTGAAGTAGTTAAAATGTAAACTTTAAAAGTTTTGAATGAACAGATGTTTTACCTTCAATAAAATCTTTTTTCAGAAAGAGCCAAATATATGAATTAAACTTTTCTTGAAGAATACAAGTTCAGAATGTCTGAGATTTCCACCCCTTTCCCCATTATTAATTCATGACCATGTCAAGAACCATACTGCTCTCAAATGAAACCACCTGCATCACCTCTGCTCCATCCACTGTTTCTGAGAAAGTGTCCCTTTGCAGTAGGCAAACACAACCCCCCCACCCCACCCCCCAGTATGAGTCACTATCACTTTCCTAAACCTGGAATTTCCTTGTTTGTATTTTGACAACTCAGGGTCAGGTCCATTTCATTTAAGGGTGAAGGGAATACAGTGGTTATTCAGAAAATGAAAATAAAAAAGCAATTCCCTGATTTGACACACTGTTGCTATGGGAAAACCTTCTGCCAAATCACTGGAATTATCACTGGAAAAAATTACAACTACATTCCAATGATGTCGCACCAAAAATGCAGTGAAACTGATCCTTTAGATCTTTCTAAGTATTGACCATGTATCATATTTTCCATTCATTTGGAGGCAAATGAAAGCTAAAAAGAAAAAATACATATAAAATAATATAACTAAGTAACAACATGCCATGGTGCAACTATCTAGAAACAAATGATGTATTTTTTTCCCCTTTGGGAACTGAGTTCTTAAAAGAGTAAACACAAAAAAGATTGTTATCGATGTAATGTATCAGTTAGCAACTAGGACTGAAATAAAGTTTGGCTATAATGTTAGCATTTTTCAGGAAAATTTCCAAATCACTCGTTTAAGAAAGATTTCAGCTTATATTGGTATAAAAGACAAAATTTAGTCATCTCCCTCACCAAGTTAATACAAATCAACTTTTTTTTTTTTTTTTTAATGGAGGGAAAGGGGTAGGGTCTGTACCAAATAACTGCAAGCTGAAGAGAAGAATCATCAAAAGTCATCATCTCTTTCCTGCAATACCTACCTCACCCCTTCCCATCTTCTCCCGCTGATTTTTCACTAGATAAAAGGAAAGTGATCAGAGATTATAAAATAAACAAACATAACTGCAAACTCACAGTGCTCTGAATCTAGTTAGCAAAAAAAGCCTTTTCTTGATCAAAACCAACATCAATGCCACAGAAGTAGAGTAAAATTAAGCAGCATTTACAGCTCACGGTAGCCAGGGTGACAGATGGGTAATTATAATAAGCTATTGCTAATGAGTAAGGTTAAAACAAACAGATGGAGTATATGCAAGTAAAAGGATGACACGAAGATCAATACAAATGGCATGAACAGAGTATAGTTTTTCCCAATCAGAATGAAAATCTTCTGCAGATGATTACATCATCCTGATTTGTAAACATACTCCCTTGTGATATAAAAGTAAACAACACCACCATGAGCTTCATGCAGAGGAAGGAAACACTTCCATGGGGCTATCATGTATGTATGTATGTATGTGCGTGTGTGTGTGTGTGTGTGTGCGTGTGTGTACATATAAATATATATGGCCATCCACCTCTACGTACTTAAGACATTTTACTAACTTCAGAGGGTGATAAAGGATTCTGTCACCTACTACTTCTTTGGCTTGACTTTTAACAGAACACAGTGAGGCCAATAGCCAATACCAACTGAGTTGGTAAATCCAAGATCTTCTCTCACTCACATTTCAGATCTACAGATGCAGTCTGGACTAACAAAGGACTAGAATGATTCCCATTTCCTTTTGTACCCCTTGTCCCCAGCTAATTGCCACTTTAATCTTCAAATACAAGGAATGAATAATAACTCAGGCAAAGCATAAAATGAATGAGTTGCCAAAACATGCTACTTCAGAGTTTACGTTTGATCATTATGCTCCCTACTTCCAAATCCCAGTGTTTGGGGATTTGGGGTTAGGAGGAAAGTGTTTGGGGTTAGGAGGAAAGAAAACCTGAACAATATTGACAAGAGACCATTTCTAAAAAGCCATCCTGATATTTGAATGGCTCAGAGAATCATCCAGCAGCACATAACATAATTTTTCTAAAATTGACAAAACACATTTCAAATTATATTTTATCAACTTGTTTTTATTAAACCAACATCAAAGTGGAACACCCCATTCAAGGCTCCCCATCCCCACCCTCCCCATCTGACCCTCAGGCATCAGAGCAAGAAAACTAACTGCATAGTTTCCAATGACTGGTCCTCAATCTTGGGTAAAAGAATTATTCACTTTATGTTTCCCTTTACCCACTTCTTTCAAAATAGACCATTCTTCCCAAATCCTGGAGAAACGCATTAAGGATCACCGAACGTTAGCACTTGTCTTTCTCAGGTAAGGTTTTCAAAGTTGTAAATATGAAGTATGTTTTTTAAACAGGTCACAAGCAGGAGGTTGCTCCAAATGACAAGCATGTAAGATACAAAGGACTCATTTGGAGGTCTCTAGTCTGATCTTGGGTCCTGGAGGGCAACGACCTGTATTTCCCACAACAGAATACCTATGAGTGAGCTATGTCTTCTTTTAGGCAGGTACGCACACACTTCCTTGAAAATAACACACACCCCTTCAACATCCCCACCCTTGACTTCCCAATGCTAGAGTAGCCACTGAAGGCTTTGTGTCTTTTTCACCATGAAGGAATATTCTGAAGCTATTAAAAGCAATCCTTGGTCATTATCAAGGTTATACAGAGACTAGGGGCACCTGGGTGGCTGGGTCGGTTAAGCGTCTGACTTTGGCTCAGGTCATGATCTTATGGTTTGTGGGTTCGAGCCCTGTGTTGGGCTCTGTGCTGACAGCTCAGAGCCTGGCACTTGCTTCAGATTCTGTGTCTCATTCTCTCTCTGTCCCTCCCCAACTTGTGCTCTGTCTCTGTCTCTCAAAAATAAATAAATGTAAAAAAAAAAAAAGATCATACATAAACTTGCAAAACAAGTATTATAAAAGGAGCAAAATATAAAATGCACTATGTCTTTAACATTGAAAAAATATTATACGTGCTATATATAGTTGAAGCAGTACTCACTACAACTAGACTTCAAATTCTAGATTAAAGAAGCTTTCAGGGGCTGCCCTTACAAAATCTTACCATTGAGTATAACGTCATTTCTTTTTTTTGGGAGGGGGAGTTGGGCAAGCATTTAAAAAGCACACAAAATAACCAATTCACACACGCCATCTGAAAGGGTCTTAAGACTGCAACCATCACCTACCAAACAGACTAGACAAATCTATCCCTCTTTCCCTAATTCCTTCAGTTCCAGTTTACTTGCTATCACCTGCAACAGAATGTATGGAAGACAAAGAAAGGGATAAAGAAACGGAAGCTTACTTTTAACATGATGCATCTTTGTGGCTTCTGCAGAAACAAACCCAAGAGGAAAGACAACATCTGAAGATTTCATTTTTCCATGCTCTCCCTGCCCCTAATTAACACAGATAATTCTGAGTTCGCCATACTATAATTTATTAATCATATTCAATTAATCTAATCAGCTGTAAAACAGGAGAGGGCAACAGAGCAAGCTCTAATAAACTGAGCTCACTGGACTTCAAAAGCCGCTCAGCTGAGGCTCATGGTGAAATCCCACACATACAAAGGGCAAAATTGGCCTTGGTGAATCATCTGCTTTGTACATTTTCGACTCATTTTTCTACTCATAAGGACCCATATTACAATATGGTTTAGAAAAAAGAAACAGGAGGTATATCCAGATTATTTTAAAGTCAACTCAGGGTACAGAGGGTAGAGAAATCTGGCCTTTGGTGTGTAGCAGGTGGATCAAGTCAGAGTGTTACCATATATAAAGAGTTGAGAAAAATTAAACAAAACGAACTTGACCATTGAGGTAAAAATTCTACCTCTGCAATTGAAAAGATGGTATTTTACAATGTTAAATTCATCGACCCAGTTTTTGGCTGATCCAAACGAACACTGGCAGCCCTGTTAAGTGGAACCCTCAGTTATTAACATGAACAGCAAAAACAGAACTATCCACTCACATGATCACTTTACAGACACAGCGTCATTTCGAGGATGTCCTCAGGCAAGCCTGGGGCAGGATTTCCACATCTGGTGGTCACAGTGTTAGCTCTCCCAGTTTGGACAGCGCTGCCATTAGGTCAGGAAATGCGTACGACAGCGAGGCAAAGGGCTTAAGAAACACGATACACAATGACTGTGTATTTCTAACCCCAAATGGGCTGTCAGCAGAATGAGGAACCTGAAGGAAAATGTCACTGGCCATTCTGGGAAAAGAAGAGATCATCACCACTGGACTGCAGTTCTTTGCATGAATTTCTGAAAGTAAAAGAAGAAAGCAAGACAACTGCACATTCAGAAAAAACTGGTATTTAATCGACTTCAGACCAACCACTGTGGGCCTCAAGGCTGCAGTCCACATTTGGAGATTACTGAGGGCAAAGAAGGAGCAGACTCGGACCTTTTTCAACTCTGTAACCAATTCCTCAGCCGACCTGCGACGAATTATATACTGCCTGACTGGGTACATAGGAGATCTGCTAAGGAGCGCTCGACCGCATACGACACGCACAGTGAGGTTCAGCTTAGTCAAATGTCAATCAAATCAACTAATGAAAGGGCAAATTTTAGTATTTAATTTGATAGGAAGTCTTGAGCCTGACCTGAGCCTGACTCTGTGCTAGGCACTGAGGAACACAAAGACGAAACGTTACGGGCCCCAAGGAGCTCCTGGGCTACGACCGATCAGTAAAATGTCTTACTGTGAAAATCCTATGCCTCACTTGTGTCTTTTGTTAAGGATAATATTCTAAGGTCTGCTCCTCAGGAGCAGGAACTAATGACAGATGATGAACCAACAGAAAACATGATTTCCTAAGATACGAAACTGGCTGCTTTAATTCTGTCATTTCCACAAGCAAGCGTATAATTATCTCCCCAAAGGCTGAAAGTAAACAAGTGGCATTTGTCTATCACAAATGGCAAACATGGTAATAGCAATTTTTCACTGTTGTTGAGAAACCAATTTGACTGAAGGTTTAGGGCAGTTAAAAAAAAAAAAAAAAGTAAGGGGAGGCAACTGACTGGCTCAGTCAGAAGAGCATGCTACTCTTGATCTTGGGGTTGTGTTTTAAGTAACAGAGATTACTTAAAAAAAAAAAATAAGTATGTAAACTTTAAAAGAAACAAAAAGGTGGGGCGCCTGGGTGGCTCAGTCGGTTGAGCGGCCGACTTCGGCTCAGGTCATGATCTCGCGGTCCTTGAGTTCGAGCCCCGCGTCGGGCTCTGTGCTGACAGCTCAGAGCCTGGAACCTGTTTCAGATTCTGTGTCTCCCTCTCTCTGACCCTCCCCCGTTCATGCTCTGTCTCTCTCTGTCTCTAAAATAAATAAACGTTAAAAAATATATATTTTAAAAAAATAAAAAAAATAAAAGAAACAAAAAGGTACTATACTATCACCTTCACATTCCCTCCTCCAGTGATCATACTACAGTCTTGGTCAAATTTGAAATTTTCTCTGTATTCTAAGAACTTTAGTGACTAGCTGAAAATCAAAATGAGCAAATACAATATTCACAAGGAATGACGTATTAAAAACTCTGTCAGTTTAAACCTATGTTGGCAAAGGCAAAGGGGCTCGGCAAACCTCTGCAGCTCAGCTGTAATCTTGAGTTCCTGACTCCAAAGTCCTTCATCTGATAAGCATGATGAAATTATACTGAAGAGTTACCATTTACTATGAACTAACTACAAGCTAGGTATACCCCAAGGAAATAGCTAACATTCTCCCCCATTTCACCAACGAAGAAGCTGAGGCCCAATGAGGTGTCTAAGATGACAAACGGGTGGCTGGCAGAGCTGGGCTATGTGCTCAGCTAAGTCTGCCTAGCTCCCTTCCTTGGGCTGTCCGCTATGCTAAGGATGAGAATTCTGTGACTCACATGGTACTAAGAGGGGAATCCCTTTCAGAGCCCTTCCCCACCACGTGGTACTAATTCACATTGCAAAATATTGGGGAGGAGCCAGCTTCCAACGCAGCACTGGAAGCTGAACCTAGTTCCAGATCATCTCTGTGTCACAAAAGGATAGGTCTGCTCTGAATGGACCTGAATATTAGGTATTCATTCTTTGAGTCCTTTGAGTATGCTTTGTAGAACCACTGCATAAAGAATTCTTTTTCCGGATTAATCTGAAATAGATCAGATCATCCTGACATCTTTCAAACTGGAAAAGACTCTATCATTGCAAGCTTATTTTGAATCAAAGTGAATCTCTCCTCCAAGGCAAGGCCCCAAATAAAGGAAGTTCGGGAGAAGGAAGAAGAGGCAATTGTCTATTCTTATGACTGAAATCCATTTCATGTTAGTCTACAAAACAGGGATTGGGACACTTATGCTGCCCCGGGGAACATGCTCTTGGTTCTGTAGGAAAGCAAGTAAGAACCAAAAAAGTGTGGGATACTGGGGATCATCAGTGGTCATATGTACTTCTTAGCCACTTGGAGGGTAACTTTGAAATGCACATTAATTTCTCCCAACATGAGATGAATGCTTTACATAACTTGTCTCTAGCTAATTGTAGTTGCATCTTCCAATTCTGAGTTTATAATGAGAAAGAAACTATGTTGGAAATAACTACAAATGCTCATAAAAAAATTCAAATATGACCAGCTGGTAGACTGTTCTGAAGCTCCAAAACCAGTCCTCTTTTCACTACATCTCATTGCTTCATTAGGAGACATTTAATAGGAAAATGATATGGGCTATTTTATACCTATTTCTTAGGCTGCACCACAGGGAAAAAACACCATAAAAGACAAAAGAAAAACTTTTCTTTTAGCAAAGTATATCAGTCAGAGTCTGATTGGGGGAAAAAGAACCTCCTGCAAGTATCTGTAACAGAAGGAATTTAATACAGGGAAATGATCACTTAAGCCATGAAGTTGCTGAGAGCCAACTAAGAGATGATGAATAGTTTGGCAACAGCAGGAAGCCACGACCACCCCTAAGCTAGAGAGACAAAAGGAGGAGATGGTGTTACTAGAGCTGAAGGTTCAGAGTCACCCAGTAAGAGGTGAAAACTGTGGTCCCAGAGAAAAAAAACCTCTTTGAAGAAGCTACCCACAGCAGAAAGGGAAAAGGAGAAATACCTTGGTGTCTCGTTTTCTCCTCCCTTCAAATCACCTGCCAGTGTCTCTGACCCGTCAGCTAACCCAGGAGCCTGGGCAGGAAAAGAGGGAGGAATATAGATGAGGGAAAACTAACCAAGAATATGGTTAACCCTTCGCTGCAAGAATGAAATGTGTATTACTGTTGTAAGCCAGAGATCTGGGGGCTGTGTAACGACAAAAGCTGCATCATAAGCAAACACGGTTCTCCATTAACATGAAATAATATTGGGGCGCCCGAGTGGCTCAGTTAAGTGTCCGTCTTCAGCTCAGGTCATGATCTCACGGTTCGTGAGTTCGAGCCCTGCGTCGGGCTCTGTGCCGACAGCTTGGAGCCCACTTCAGATTCTGTGTCTCCCTCTGTCTGCCCCTCCGCTGCTTGCATTGTCTCTCGCTCTGTCTCAAATATAAACAAACATTTAAAACAACTTTTTTAAAAACATGAAATGATATTAATAGTTATTATCAACAACTGCTTTGAGGAAAACTTTTCCACCATTAATTTGTGAGCCTGGGGCAGAGGGCAAGCACCCGTACAGCTCTCCAACTGTGCCCTGGTGCTGAAAGAGAAGCACTTGGGGAACCTGTGTAGGAATGCAGCAGGAGGAGGATTCCTGTGTAGGAATCCAGCTGGAGGTGCGAGGCCATTATGATCAGCCCTGGCCATTATGATCTTGCAGCTTCACAATCAACTGGGCAGTTTGGGACAGGATGACCTGGTGAACTGGGAGTGTCATATGCTGGCAAGTCAGGAGCCAGGCCTTCCAAAAAGGAAGTCTGTCACTGAGTCAGCGATGTTGCCAAGCCCTGAGCCCAAGCAGTCCCAATATAGCTCAAGGGTAACCACTGACAATGGTGACTCCAAGCTTTTTGCTTATAATACTTCCATCATACGACTGGCTTCCAGCACAGTCTTTACAGGACAGTCTCATAGTTACTTATGATCCCTCCCTTCTCCCAAAGTAGACTATAAGCACACGCAGCATGTGGGGTACCCTTTCAGTTTATGAAACTCTACAATTATCCATACATCTTAAAATACATGGTCCCACCCAACAAAGCCAGCCTTACCTTTCACAATTCCTCAGAACACACCCTCAGCAATGTCTCCTTCATGCTCCACTCTGATATTCCCTGCCTCTGAGCATTTGTCAGGATTCCTCCACTGTCGGGAACATTCTCCATCCTTCCCACTGGAATGCTGACAATAACTCAAGACTCAGTAACTCTACCTCCTCTTTCTTCCAGATATCCTAGCCGATTCTGCTCACTCTCTACCCTAAATTTCTACAAAATTTAGAATAAGTATCATTAGAGATGGCATTTAATTATGCTTGTTATTTCACATGATAAGTTTTGCCTTCCCAATTAGATTTAGGCAGACAACCTAGCACAGTATGCAGGTGAATGAGTAGGTACTCAATTAATGTTTACGGGGATGAATGAAAGAGAAGTCCTTTAGAAGCAGGAGCCCTGGAAACTCCTTCTTGTTTGCTAAGCACATCACAGGCACTCAATAAATACTTCTTGACATTGATTAATTACTTCTGGATACAACCAGGTTCACCTATCTCCAAACCGATCCTACTAGAATGCATCTTAATGACTGACAAATTATGTTACAAATTTGGATAATTTTAGGTGATAAAAAGAAACAAACACACAGATACACGAACACTAAAACATTTACATAATTGAGAAAAGAACAAATCACAAAAGACAGTATTAAGCACACATAAAATAGACGTCCTTTTATTTTAGAATGGAAAAAAGACAATAGTGCAGTCTCTTCTAGAGATAAGGGACTGAATGAAAGGTTCTGTTACCATTGTCTCAACTCCAATCCTTAAATAGTAACCTGTTAATTTAGACAGGCTTAGGAGTGGAAGTGATTTTTAAAAATCTTGGGGCACCTGGGTGGCTCAGTTGGTTAACTGTCTGACTCTTGATTTCGGCTCAGGTCATGAACTTGCAGTTTGTGAGTTCGAGCCCAGCGTTAGGCTCTGTGCTGACAGGGTGGAGCCTGCTTGGAATTCTTTTTCTCCTTCTCTCTCACTCGCTCTGTCTCTCTCGCCAAATAAATAAATAAACTTTAAAAATTAAAAACAATAAAAATCTACACACGAGTAAATAAATACCACTTCGGTAATTATATCAGGAGGACCAATAACATAAGTGCTACCACTAGGGGGGAAAAAAGAATTGGGTATTTCGTGTTGGTTAGAGAGTTTTACTTTCTTCCCAAACCACAGTTTTCTTAAAACTCTGGCAACAATCACAACCATATGTTGCAGATGTCTCTGCTGCATAAAAACTGCTGCCAATGCTCCAACAGCCAGAGTGGCTTCCAGGGCCCCCACTTAGAGAAGAGAAAGCAGGAAACGAAAAAAAGGAGAGAGACAATGGGCTCATTACCCAAAAAGACCCTAACAAAAACAGAGCAAGTCAAACCAGCAGCCGAAGCCCTCCATCAATAAAAGGCTCAACAGTTAAAAGGCCCAGTTTTCTTTCACGGGAAAAAAGGGTTTTATCCGATTAAATACAGCCTCCAGATAATTGCTTTAAAAAAAAAATTGTTTTTTAACTCTTCATGGCCAAATGCAGCCACAGCAGTGACTTCCCAGCTTTTGTGACCCACAGCTAAGAAATACTTTTTATATCACACCACATTACACACATACACATATGTGTGCATGTTATACATGTTATATAACTGAAACAAAAGTTTCACAAAATAGCAGTTGACTTTTCCCCCTTGTTACTTTTCTACATGCAATGGACTCTGTATTTCTATTCTCTTATGTGCTGGTCTATTCTCTCTCCCTCCACTAAAAAAAAAAAAAAGTTGGTCTGGACACTCTAAATTGACTTCATGACTCAATAATAGGTTGCAACCCATACTGAAAAACATTGGCTTAAAGAACATGGTGGAAGTCAACCAAAGGTCATATGCTCTTTCTTTTTAGAAAATCCATTGCTGATAAGAAGAGGCCCCTCTAGCTTCACTTTTTAATGACAAAGAAAGAAAAAACAAAGACAACTTCAGGGCCTAGCAAGCACTAAAATATTTGTTAACTTTAATAAGCCATTAAAAAGATAGTGTGTGTTGTTGTTTCTGTTTTGTGGTTCAAGTAACATAGAAAGGAGCAGGGAACTAAGTCTTAAAGGAGAAAAAGGAGAATTCTAATAATGGAAATACTGCCTGGGCAACATGCCCAATTTTTTTGAGCATAACATTGCCAGAGGTTTAGCTTCCTGTATCACCTGAGACGCTTTGATCCATCGGCCTAAGGCCAAGAAGAAAAAGAGAGAAAGGCCCATCACAAAAAGGCAGAAGAGGTCAGCATGGTTTGATAACTGACCATACTCCAAATGAATGAAATAGGACTATACCTTTTAAATGAGGAAATGATTGCCTGAAAAATCAAGGATCCCCATTTAAATGAATCCAGAATGGCTACAGCGCAAACTGTACCAAAGAACAAGAGGCAGTAAATCACAATGAGCGTCAGATAATTCTGTATAATGGAATCAGATAAAATCCTTCGAGATACTCTCCTGAGACGAAGGCTCACCCACTCAGCACAGAACGATGTTGACAGCTGTGAGACAGACCATCATTAATAGAAATAGCTATCACGTCTCAAGGGCCCACTGAGTGCCAGGCACTGTGCTAGGTACTTACTATACTTTATCACTATTCTCATAACAAGCCTGCACAGGGGCTATTAAGCCCCTTTCACACAAGTAGAAACTGAGGTCCAGGTGGAGAAGGGCAAAAGTCCAAATGAGAGTGTGGAAGAGGGAAGTGTATGAGAGAGGAAGGGTCCTGGAACTAAGTTATGCAGACACCAGTCTTCAACGTCCAGATTCCTGGTCCCTGGCTGGTGGTTTGGGGCAAATGTGGTATTTGGTCATAACCACCAACAGTAGGTACCTGCCCTGTTTGGAATCGGGAAGCAGCCAAGAATCCTGTAGAGAATGCGGACATCTGACAAGAGATAGAAGCCACAAGGACAGAAGAGCTTTAGATATCCTGTTCAATTTTAAAGACCTTAATTACGAAACAAGAAAAGTAATATAAATACTATATTTATATTCCATAGAAAATATTTTTTCTTTAGGAAAAAAAAAAATACACCACTACATGTGGTTAAGTTAGAAGGGAAAAACCAGAAATGTGAATTCTCAAAAGCAGAATCTCGAATCACAAGGGTTACACAAGAAAAGAGAAATGAACTGTTGAACTGAAATCGGAGGCAAGAGAGCCCGCCCTGGTCACATCCATTGTCAGATGCGCGAGCTTTGGATGAAGTCAGAAATGGAGCACACCCATTTCTAAGGAATTCAACACCACTGCAGAATTCTTTTCTCAAACTGAAATCAAGCTCTTGGATAGTTACATTAGACAGACTCTTTATCTCCCATGCTGTAATACCTTGAGAAGAATGACCAGTTTGGATTTTTCAGCACTGGAAATTTCTACATTTTATAAAGTTGGTGCAGAGAAGGAGGCCACTTTTGTTTTGTTCTCAAGAGCAGATATGGAAGACATATAAGAATAAGTGGAAAATGTAGAAAGTTACCAAAATTTACTCATTTTAAGTTTCAATACTCAAAACAAAGCAGGTGGAAAGAACTCATGTAAGAATTGCCCTTAACCAGAGGAAGACTGTTTTATTTTTTCATGGTTTTTTTTTTTTTTTAGTGTCCATATTACAATTTAAATTTACAACTTAAGCTTTTATCGTTATTTTTAAATGTTTATTTTTGAGAGAGAGAGAGAGGGAGGGAGAGTGAGCGGGGGAGGGGCAGAGAGCGAGATGGGGACAGAGGATCTGATGCAGGCTCCGTGCCTACAGCAGCAAACCCTACACAGGGGGCTCGAACTCAGGAATGGTGAGACCATGGCCTGAACCGAAGTCAGATGTTTAACTGACTGAGCCACCCAGGCGCCCCATTATTATTTTTAAAATGAAAGCTGCATCATCTAAAGTCATAAATGCACAGCCTGCTGAATTCAGAAGAGGCACACATTACAGTTTTGAGCATAAATTGAGTGACCAAGTGAACAATAAATTCCTTAGGCAGTACAGGGGCTTTTCTGGGCATTTGGCACTATTTGGAAGACCATGATTTACCAAACACCAATCCACTGACCTAATCTACGATTGCTCCCCTAATCTAACCTCTGCCTCCCTTCCCACATGCCACCTCCCTACACATTCACTTGTTTTGGGTAGTGAAATAGTGCCAGGAAGACATTTATTCTCACTGGATTTTATTTGAAGAAAGAAGTCAGAAAGCAACTATCTTGTAAAACTTAGTTACAATTGCAGGTACCAGCTAGGAAGTAGAAAACTGAAAATTATTTTAATCTGTGTATTAAAGGTTAAATTATCCCTAGTTTTGAAGAGATATTAGTTAGAACCTAGAGAGTTTCCTTTTGATTTCAAAGGGGAGAATGGGAAGAAAAAGGAAGGGACACAGGAAGAGTGGGGAGGGAGGGAAGCAGGAGAGAGGGAAGACTTAGATACTAAAACATGCTTTAGGTTTCTGCCAGAGTCTTACAAAAACCTAACACAAACCTCATAGTTAACTACTGACAGTGGCATGTGCTTTTAATTATATTCTGAAAATGTGCAAGCAAGCAAGGCAAAATTGTATCATGGTTCTCATTTACATTTATCATTCCCTCTCTACGGGAATATATAATCACATACAGACATCTGTGGATGATTATATGTGAAGACGGGCCTTTCAAGATCAAGTTTAAGAGTTCTAGTGTCTTTCTTCCTATTCATATACCAATCGGGAGGCAATTCACTAGAACGGTTTTAGTGAATAGGGAAACGTGAGGAAGTCCAGAGGCGATCTCCCCACCATGTATAAAATTTTTATAATAATTTCCCTGATCTCCACCCTCCTCCTTCCCACAGTAGAGCTCAGAGATGACATTTCCTTTCCGTGTCTATGTATAAGAATCACTTTGTACTTTACAACACTTTTCTTTGTGAGGATTCTTTTTTTTTTCCCTTGAGTCAAAAGCAATGCCAAATTATCACTACAATATCTTGACTCTTCTGAGACTCCAGCAGAATTTCCCTTCCCCTAGTTGAAAGTGACATTTTCTAATACAAAAAATTTCCAAGCAAAATGGGGTTAGACTAGAATAAATATGAGTCACAGGTGAACATAAACCGAAACAGAAAAGGTGCTGATGAAAATCCCTCCCTTAACAACTTTATCTCACAATGCCAGTGGTTTAAAAATGACAAACACGGTGACCTATCCAACAGCAACTTAGGTATCAAGTTTTTGTTGCTTTTTGTTTTTTGTTTTTGTTTTATTTTGTTTTCTGCTGTGAACTAGTTTTGCATGCTCCGTTTGTTATGCACCAAGGATGCTTTTATACCAACTCAGGCAGGACCACAATGCATTGTGCTGGGAAGACAGGGCTCCTAGTGATGTTGAACAATTAATTAGGGGCATTTAACCTTCAGATAGGATACATATGAGAGACACTGGTCAGTCAATATGGGACAATATGAAGGAAAATGTGGTGCTTGGCAAAAACAAAAACAAAAACAAAAACAAAAATCCACCAAAACCATAACTGGATTTAACTGGGGGCTAATTTTGAATTCTACCACACTTACTTTTACTTTTTTTTTTTTTAATTTTTTTTTAATGTTTATTTATTTTTGAGACAGAGAGAGAGCATGAATGGGGGAGGGTCAGAGAGAGAGGGAGACACAGAATCTGAAGCAGGCCCCAGGCTCTGAGCTGTCAGCACAGAGTCCGACGTGGGGCTCGAACTCACGGACCGTGAGATCATGACCTGAGCCGAAGTCAGAGGCTTAACTGACTGAGCCACCCAGGTGCCCCTACTTACTTTTACTTTTAACAAGATATATTTAAAGGAAGTATTTGCCAACTGCAGTACCAAGAAGCCTTTTAAAAATTTTTTTAATGTTTATTATTTTGAGAGAGAGACAGAGACAGAGCATGAGCAGGGGAGAGGCAGAGAGAGAGGGAGAGACAGAATCTGTAGCAGGCTCCAGGCTCTGAGCTGTCAGCACAGAGCCCAACGTGGGGTTCGAACTCACAGGTGGAGAGATCATGGCCTGAGCCAAAGTTGGATGCTTAACTGACTGAGCCACCCAGGCGCCCCATTACCAAGAAGCTTTAAAGAAAATTTCAAATTCAGGCTCTCTCTAGGGTCTTACATATTCTTTTTTGTTTGAATGACCAACATAGTTAAAATACGGTAAGATTAAATAAGCCAGTCAGTAAGAGATATACCGAGTGTATACAGCCTAGAACAGAGGACAGTTATAACATCCCAGTGAGACAATAATCTCCCAACCTCCCAACATGTAAAGAGGCAAGAATTTTGCTACAGTTTCAGGAACATCTGTTCCTGAATTTCCCCATAATCTCGGCAATTTCTATACTTCTGATGTACAAAGGATGTTCTATTATTTGTTCCCCTGTCAAAAAAGAAAAGTAAGGCCAGAGAAGTCAAAAGAGATTTTAATGCAAAAACACTTAAGCCAATGAAAGTAGAGATGATCATTCATTTTTACTTGGGCTTTTGCAGATAAGCCCTCCACATCCCCAACAAACCAAAGAATCCTCCCCCAAACTCTAGCCTTGCTTTTATCCTTCAATACGGCAAGGGCTCCCATGGGTCACCGCGCAGTAGTATCTTTTGGCAAAAGAAGTTTCTCTAGGTTGAGTTAAGGCCTGGCTCTTCAAAGTTAATTAGAACCATACCACATATCTTGTCAGTATGCTGCTAGAAAATGCCTGTGGTATGATGCTAAACTTTCATTCTCCCCGAGAGACAATTCAGTTTCTCATCTTTTACTTATATACCTGTCACTCGTAATAGAAAACAAGTCTACAGTTTAAAAAAAGGAGGCCAAGAGCTGGCCCAGTGGTCAGTGCCCACAGCTGTGGCTGCCACCATGGCCAGTGCTACTCACTTCCCCATCCCTTTTTCAGGAGGAAAGGCAGGACAGAAGAAGGCGTGGCACACCCTTCCTTCTCCTGCCAGGGGCTTCCGTGTCAGAAACCCTGCCATTTTCTCCATGTCTAAAATGATCTCAGCACTTCAGTGGGAAATGGGGAAACATGGCCCCACTGCGGATGGTCAGGAACCCAGAGAAGAAGGTATTTGGCACTGAAGAGTGCCTCAAACATATCCTAGGAGGCTGAGCTGTTTTATATGTATTTCTCATCCAGGTGTGCTTTTGCAGAATTCAAACGCAGTAACCAAAGATTTGGGGGGGCGGGGGGGGGGGAGCGACAGTAGAAATAGACAAAGTGGGAAGAAGTGACAGGCCTGTATATAGACACAGAGAAAAGCCTCATGGTCTTGATCAGGCCAATGTTCACAGGGTGCTGACAACTCTAGAGAAGGCCAGAAGCAAAGAAATCGTAACCAACCACCTGGGGGAAAGAACATTTTCAGGGCCTCCTCTGTCGAAATGAAATCAAAATCAACGTGCCAACAACGATTTCACAGGTTTCACAAAAGATGTCAAATGAAATGTGTAAATTTCTCAATTTAACCACCGCAAACACAGCAGACCTTAATCCAAGACTCAGATATCTGGAGCTGCTACAGTCTAAGATGAGTGTGTCTTTAAAAGATAAATGGGCAATTATTCTCAGCACATTTTAATAAGCAACTGTAATTTTAATTTCAGAATCATCAAAAAAAAAAAAAGAGTCTGAACGAATACTTTTAAAAGACCCTTTCCTCCAAAGATGAGAGCTTTACCTAACTACTTCATCAGCACCAGGCGAAGATTTCGGTTCCATGACAATTTTTTTTGAGCAACAATTATGTGCCAAGTACAATGTCTGGTAATGCAAAGAACACAAAGAAGAAACAAGCTTCTGCCCTAAAGAAAGTTATCATGGGGGTGGGGAGGTGGGGACGCAGAGAAGGAAGCCCGTTCTACTTGAACACAGGAAGAACATGGGAGATGTCGTGCACAAGTCCAAAGTACTACAGGGTACCAAGTACCACTGAAGAAACAGGAAGCACCTTCCAGTGGTGGAGGGCTGGGAAAAGGCTGTGACATGGTGACACAAAAAAGGAACATCCGAGGAGCATCAGGAATGAAAGGTAGGATATCTATAGGCAGATACGAAGTGTGTTCATGAAACCACCCATTCTGGGTAGAGCAGTGATTCCTAGAAAGTTTAATTTTGTGAACTGGTAAAGTTTCCGGGGGGGGGGGGAGATAGTGGTAGGGAGAAGGGAAGAAGTTGAAAGAAGGAATATTCTAACCTAGGAACTGTTATTCCATAAAATTTGCTGGGCTGGAAATAGGCTTTTCTCCCCCAGAGAAGCAAAACAGCAAGAATTCTATTGCAATTTATTTTTTAATTTTTCAGATGTTAGTCAGATCAATAATGGCCATCTATCATCACCATCATTTTACAAATAAAAGAGCATGTGAATTCCAAAAATGTAGGAAGCACATAATCTCGGGAACTTAAAAATGGCATTTCTTCTCACAAAAGGGCAGCTAGTAACCTTACACTGGTCAGGCAAAAGCGTGGCCACAGCCTGCTGGGTACACCTGTTTAGGAGGCCCTGGGTTTGGATGTAGGACTCCTTTAAGAAACAGTAGGAAATACAGCTGACGCCTCACTGTAGGGAGTTTGGAAGGATACACTGAGAAAATTATACTCAATTAGGCAAAGTAAAAAATAAGCCTTTTAAGAGGAGGGGTAAGGAGGTGACATGATTAATACCTAGAGCTATGCTCTATTGTGAATTTGAGCAAAGTGGACAGAATGGAATGGGGGCAGGGGTGTTGCCTAAGTGATGATGGAAGTGCCTAGGCCACCTAGGGGACGCTGCGAAGTCCAGGTGAAAGGTGTGCAGGGCCTATATCAGGGCGGTGGAAGACAGAAAGGAAGGGACTCAGCAACGCATCATATGCAGAATTTGAGGAAAAGGAAGGAGCCTAAGATGACTTCCAGGTCTTAAGCCTAGATAAATGAAAAAGTAAACAACACGAAGCTGACGGTAGTATTAAAAGATATACAAAAATTCATGAAGGGGTATGAGATAAGAGGATGAGATGAATTCATTTGGAGGTGGGACATGCAGGGCAGGAGTTTGGGAAAGGCTGGGGATATAATGAGATAGAAAGCTGGGGAGTCCCACATGGAAGGCCTTGGAAGGGGGCAAGCCTACCTTCTTCATCACTTGGGGATTTTCTAACCCTTTCTACATTGCAAGCACTGTACTAGGTGCTAGGGATACGACGAAGAACAACAGATCCGGCACCTGTGCTCCCGGAGTGCCAACCTAGAGGGGAGACAGACCTTCACGCAGTAATGACACAGATGAATGTGATTACAAAGTGTATTAAAGTGTCTAATTTCCAAAAGAGAAAAAAGGAAAAAATCGAGAATAGACACTTGGAAAATGACTCCAATTAAAAGGTGAAATGAGGCTACCAATGGAGACAGAAGGCACAGTTAGAAGAGTAGGAAGCAAATTGGAGCAGACAATTCCTGGAAGCTGGTAGGAGAATGAGTTTCAAGAAGCAAGTGATCGACAGTGCCAAATGCTGCTGAGAGGGCAGGGGGGACAAGGACGGAGAAAGGGCCGCTGGCCCGTTCAGTGAGGAGGACAGGATGACCTGGACGCAGCGGTGAAGCAGGTGGAGCAGGATTTCGAGGGGTTAAGGCGTGAAGACACAGAAAAGTGCAGGTGACAAGACTTCTCTTTCAGGGAGTAAAACAACAAAGGAAAGGAAAGGAAGAGATGGGGGGGATTGAGGAAACAATACATTTATGGGGTCTCCTTGTTAGACTGGGGATAATTTCAACAGGATTGAAAGCAGAGCAGAAAGGGCCAGCAGAGGAAGAGAAAGAAAAAAACAGAAGATGCAAGAGAGAAGGGGACGACAGCCAGGGCCCCGTCACAAGAGAAAGGGAAGGTGTTAACAGGAACATCAACCAACAGGTCAGCACTGCCTCCTTGGAGAGAAGGGGAAAGGAAAGTTGGGACGGTGAAAGTACCCAGAAATCAGAGATGGCAAGAAAAAACGTTGAGGAAGCTCTGGTTAGGAGGTTGTGGGGTCTTTTCTGGAAACGATTGGGAAGAGATGTGAGTGAGCCACATGTACAGCTGGGACTTGAGAAGATGGCATCTGCTGCCAACTCTATCCATTCAACAAACATTCACTGAGGGCCTTCCATGTTCCACAAACTGTGCATTTATGGCTGAGCATAAATGAAGCTAGCAGGCATTTGTTCTCTGGGTAAAAAAAGAAACAGACTGATTTTGTCGCTCTTGCGTCTAGAAAAAGACCATAAGCAATAACAGGTGATAATTACACATCCTTTGAAGCTTATGTATGTGCTAATGGATGAGATGTCACTACTCAGGAGCCCAAGATCCATTCCTCAGAAGGAAATAGATGGTGTTAGTTTACTTATCCCACAGATACCGTGGGCCTGAGCATCAGATAAACCACCTCTGAAGAGACGAGTCATGGTTCCTGTCCACCAGAAGGTCACAATCAGAAGTGATGTTCTGAAAGCTTCTGCTCTTTCCACGATTTTGGCATATTTCACTGTTTGGAGCATTAACTGAACCCACCATCACAATCTTTATGTTTTATTAGAAGGGAAGACTCTGGCCACCTGAAGGTTGTTAACAAGATACTTTTCTGGATGCAACATAACTTTGGGGAATGCACTGGACCAGAGAGTTCCATGGCATGGTTTTTCAGTGCCATTAAACCTCAAAATGAACTTAAAAAAAAAAAAAAAGATTTTAAGTAATCTCTAATAAACCCAATGTGGGGCTCAAGCTCACAACCCCAAGATCAAGAGTCACACACTCTACCAACTGAGCCAGCAAGGTGCCCCAAAATGAACTTTCTTAAAACCACTGCAGCTTTTAAAATTACAAATCATAGAGGCGCCTAGGTGGCTCAGTCAGTTGAGCATCTGACTTCGGCTCAGGTCATGATCTTGAGGCTCCTGCGTCGGGCTCTCTGCTGTCAGTGCAGAACCTGCTTAGGATCCTCTGTCCCCCTTTCTCTCTGCCCCTCCCCCGCTCAAGCTTGCATTCTCTCTCTCAAAAATAAAATAAACATTAAGAAAAAAATAAAATAAAATTACAAATCATGTATGTGTCCCTTCCCTACACATAACTCTGCATATGTTATTTCAACTAGAGTCACAATAAAATCCATCCTCCTTACACTGGCCCTCGAGGCCCTTCATGACCTGGTCCCTGTCACCTCTTGTACATATTTTTTTAATGTTTAAAAAAACTGAAACAAGTGAAGAGCATCTCACCTCATCCTCGTGGTCCAAAGCAAGTACTGTACAAAACCAAACCCAATTTCAGTTTTATGCTTACCATGTTCATGTCATCATTCAATAAGTACTAAATATCACAAGGGGGAAAATTGTGCTTCACGCTCGTACTGACACATTTACTCCCCTAGTTCTCTTGATAAGACAGTTTAATGATTAAAAAGAAATTAATAGCATGTATTGATATTGTAAAAATGTGATTAATGACTTTTTTCAGATTAAAGCATCATCATCTTGATTATTTGGTAAAGAAAAACCTATCAACTAACTTTCAAGTTGGGTAATTTACTCCATTAGAATCAGCGAGGGTGTTTCAAGATTTAATGTATTGTTCAAATTCATGTATGCAAACAAACTCATTAAAATTCAGGAGACTTCACTCAGAAACTCGCTCCACTTAAAATGCAGGGCCCTAACAGAGGACATTGAGCTGGAATATTTAAATTGAAACATTTGTCCCTCCTAGACAGGGTATTTTGCACTGTTTTTTGTTTTTGTTTTTGTTTTTGTTCTCACCCAAAGGAAGAATTCAAGATGCCCTGGGAGTCTGCAGCAGCCAGAGGCTGCAGAGAATTTGCTCCTTACATTACACTGACATGCTGCCCCTGGGGTCAAGGGCTGTTCTTGGACACCTCCTTTAACGCCAGCTAAGGCCAGGGACAATCACCTCCACTGTGACAATGAGGCTAAAGACAAATATTTCTAATTCTAGCTTCATAAAATGCATGTGGGCCTCAACCGTAAGAACTAATTCTCTAGAAAACTGCAGCACACCTCATTAAGTAACCAAAATGTTCCCATTCATAATTTTTATGGAACTCATTCCAACAAGGGCTTCCTAAATTACCTGGAAAAAAACAAAACCCTTCAGTAATTACTGAGACTGACTGCATGCTAGACCCTATGCTAACTGCTTTACTATAGTACCATCATTAAACCACCTCTCAATAATCCTCTGCAACAAAGGAAAACTGATACCAAGGAGGTCAAAAGACTTGGTGATGTCACCACTTGGTCACTGGTCAGAAGTGGTGCCACGTTGACACCGCTTCCTTGAAGATAACTAACCTTTTTTTTTTTTTTTTTTTTAATATTTCTGAGTTGCTGGTGGCACAGAAAGGCACAGTGGTTAAAAACACAGACTCTGGAACCAGACTGCCTGGATTCAAATCTGGGTCAGTTTTACTACTAACCGGCCTATATGCCCCAGAGAAGTTATTCAACTATTTTGTTTCTCCACTACTTCTTTTAGAAAATGGAAATAATAACAACGCATCTAAGAGGTTGTTTTGTGAATTACATGGATCAATCATGAAAAATGTTAATCCACGTAAAATGCCTAGAACCGTGCCTAGTATACAGCAGACACTCAATAAATGTTTGCTCTTATTGAAAGCAAGTGCTTTAACAATGAAGCCTGAGGGATTGTCAGCGTCCTTCCTCACAGCTGTCTGGGTCTACCCTCAGTGAACTGGGACTGAGTTCCCTCACACGCACTCCTCTTTTGTGTGTGTCCCACGTACCAAAGATAATATACACACTATAATGCATTTCATTCTCAAAATAAAAAATGAAACAAAAAACCTAAAAGGGAGTTCCCATCCTTCCTTGATCAATAAAGAAAATGCTTAAATAATTTGCCCAAGGCTCTCAAACAGGACTTCACTTGAGAGTTTGTCTCAGCAGCCCAAGTTCTTTTATCTACACCATGTTATTTCGTGTTCTTAAGTCTATTTTTCCCCTTTGTCAGTGAATCCTTTGGTTATCACTTAGGATCAGAGTTTTGGAAGAGTCGTTTGAGTGTACTGAACACAACACGCCCTTTTTGCTTCTGAAGAAATGGGAAGGCCAAGGAAGTTGACTACTGACTTGCCCACAGTCGTATACTGAAAGCCACTGCTACAGTAGCACAAGGCCACTTTTTTCTCTCTGATGTTGGTGGCCTGCCTCTAGGAGGATCTCAGCTCTGCTCCTGAGCTTTTAAGGGCTCAGAGAAACAAAGGACCACTGTAAAAATCAAGAATGCAAAGGCTAAATGAGAGACCTAGGGACTCGCCAGCAGGCAACTTCATGGGTTTTAGCAAATGGACTTTGTTTTATCAAGTTTAGCTGCTTGGGCCTTTCTGCTTTTTGGCCCACAGCAGCATGCTGCGGACTCAGGGCTAGCAAACAAATCAGGTGTTAGTCTAGCCTACAATGTCACCGTGATTCTGAGGAAAGCTGCCAAGCAGGGCTTTACAAACAAAACCCAAAGCAGAGACGATTTCACCCTGAAAAAAAGAAAGGGACAGGCTAGCACGAAGTCTAAACTTAATTTGTCAAACGAAAGAAGCTCACAATTAAAGCAGCTCTTCCTAGCACGTCGCCATCTATCTAAGGCCAACAACATACAAGCATAACAACCAACGGCCCCATGTGGAGAGACAGTGCTGAGATGCTGGTATAATTAGTTCCCTTTTCACAAGAGAGTTGGATTCATAATTAAACTCTGTCCCTTCCTGCCCCCGTTCTGCTGTGCACATGTTTGCCTGCTTCCTAAGGGATTGGGTTAGAGGCCAGGAGACAACCCCAAACCGCAAGTCCACTGACCTCCCAGGGCCAAGAGGCAATGCAACGCATGTCTGCGTTAGCCGCGTGGGAGCTTGTCGAGGGAGAGGCTGATTTCGTCTTTCCGTGCAATACACTTCTCAAGTCAGTTTACACAGTTGTGACAGACCGTTGAAAGGCCCTGCTACTCCAGCCTAAGTGCCAACACACTTGGCCCCATGGAAAACTCCAGGACCCATTCTGAGAAGAGCAGGTTGTTGTGGACAGAGTGTGCTCATGGCTCGTCTAAGACTCATGTGACTGATCAAGTCAATTACTCTCTCAGAACTTTAGCTTCCTTGTCTAGAACAGGGAGATAGCAACTTCTGTCCATAGAGGTGATCATTGAGGAGTTGAACATGAGGGTCCCAGTGAGGTAGGCAACTGATACTGTCTGCTAATCTAACTGGTCTCTTGCATAAAACCCTCAGTGACCCCCGCTGTTCTCAGGACAGACCGTTAAGCAGGTTTAAAGGCCCATCACAACATGTCCTCTAATTTCTGTTCAACTTTACCTCCCACCTCACTTGAGGCTTCAGCCAGACCGGATGTCCTGAGTTCTTCCAGAAGTTGTCTGGTACACCTGCAGCGGGGGAGCCCTCCTTCCCAGCACTCTCTCATTCTACCCAACTAAGTACTCTTTCAGGTTCTGATCTCAGCTTAGATGCCATTTCCTCCTAGAAGCTTTCTCTTCTGCGCTTTCACAACCTCTTATGTTTACTTTGGAGCCGTCTTCATCATTGTGTTAAACTGCCTGAATACTTGTTACTCTTTCCCCCTCTCAAAATTGGTGGACTAAATAAAGTTGCTGAAGGAGTGAATGTAGTGAAAATGAAAATGACTTCGTTTCTGACAGTAGTAAATGACTAACAAAATCTCTGCAGTTCTCACCCTAAGCTTTGTAAGCAACCTCCCCACCTGCGGTCTCTCCTTGTTACTGGTGAGAAAGCAAAGATCATGAGAAGAAGTTAAAAGACTTGACCAAAAGCAAATGGCTAATCAAGGGCAGAGATGTGTTTGGCCCCTACATCTCCTGGTTCAAACACTGAATTTTTTACTACAGAATGTTGACAATGTCCAAATTTTATGCTATACCACTGGTGTCTTTTCATAGCAAGGGAACTGAAGGCAGATGATATGCAAGAGTAAAGAGACTTGACTCTGAAAACTGATACCCAAAGCCTGGCTCTGGGTGACCTGGAGCCATCTCCACGCCCGCCGGCCTCAGGCCCCCCAAGCGTCAATTGGAAATTTAGCACCAACATACCTAAGCAGCAAAAAGTTTCCTACCTTTTTCGATTATTTTTCACCTACTTGACCATGTTTTATGTGAAGAAAATGAGAGAATTTGAAAATACTTTATGCGTCTCTTCTCACAGAAATATTCTTTACAACCTTCACATGGTTATTTTTCTGGTGACATTTAGCTTTATTATTCAAAGCAAAGCATTTTTTAAAGACAGGATTCAAATTCTTTCAGCAGTCTCCTTAGAACTACAAAAAGTTTAACCGATTTACAACATCAACACAGGCGTGGCTTGAATTAACTAGTGCCATTATTTCTTCCTTCTGTCTTCAAGTCATCAAGACACTAGTGTCCACCTGCAAGAAGAACCCTCGTCCACAGTCATTCACTGAAAGGACAAACCCTTTTTTCTTTACAGACACTACTTGATTTCATAGACTCGCAGGATGATGCAGCCAGAAGAGACTATGAAAACCATCGAAGCCTGTATCTGCCTTTCACAATGAGAAAACAGGCCCAGTCTAACTGTCCTTGGGGAGGGGCTTAAGCAGGGCTGATTGGAAACATGCACCAATTGTTTTTTCAGAGTACTATACATTCTGCAATAACAGATAATTGGAATAAAAACTGTGATAAATCATATACTGAGATCACAACACAAATTTAAAATGTATTGAGGAGGGCACCTTTTGGGATGAGCACTGGGTGTTGTATGGAAACCAATCTGACAATAAATTTCATATATTGAAAAAAAAACAAATTTAAAATGTAATGGTATTTATCAAAGTTGAAGGCTGAAGGGCCAAGATAGAGACACCCCTCTGATATTATATACATGCATGTCTTAAAATTTGATTATAATAGAATTTTCTGGAAGTGAAAGAAATTATTTTGCTTGTCCCACCAATTTTTCATGCTTCTGTATGATTTGAAATTTTCAAAACAAAAGTAAGTAGACAAAATAGGAAACACACTCGCTCAAATTATTTTGTTTGTGGATGACACCTCATCTGTCACTGTTCGTGTTACCGGCTATGACTGAGACAAGCACCAATTTTTTACTAATGAGTTCGAAACAATGTAAGGGAGCAATGAAGTCAAAAGTCACTATTAGTCCTCACACTCTTTTATTTGTTTTTTTTCAGAGTTTATTTACTTATTTAGAGGGAGAGACAGATTGCGAGCAGTGGGGGAAAGAGAGAGGGGAAGAGAGAATACCAAGCAGGCCGTGCTGTCAGGGCAGAGCCCAACATGGGGCTCGAACTCAGCAAGCATGAGATCATGACCTGAGCTGAAATCAAGAGTCAGATACGCAACCAACTGAGCCATCCAAGCACCTCTATTTCCTTTTTTAAAGATTTTAATTTTAAATAATCTACACTCAACGTGGGGCTCGAGCTTACAACCCCAGGATCAAGAGTCGCACACTTAACCGACAACCCGGCCAGGCGCCCCAATCCTCACACTTTCTTTTTTAAAGTTTATCTTGAGAGAGAGAGAAAGAAAGAAAGTTAGCAGAAGAGGGGCCGAGAGAGCGAATCTCAAGCAGGCTCCGCACTGTCAGGGCAGAGCTGGACGCGGAACTGGAACTAACGAACCATGCGACCAGGACCTGAGCCAAAGTCGGATGCTCAACCTACCGGGCCACCCAGGAACCCCCCAGTCCTCACACTCTTACCGGCAGAAGTTTCTAACTCCTACCCAATAGTTTCTCCAACTACTAACAAAAGCGAAAGAGACTAAAGGAGGAGCCAGAGAAACTGACAGGGGGAGGAGGGTAGAATGTTGTTTTCATTCTCTTCCCTCTCCCAATCCAACCCCTCTCCCCAAACCCTGGTAAGGGTGAGGTGTTAACGGAGACTGTACTGAGACAGTGGTCTGAATCATTCCAAAACTGAAAGAGTTGACTCTCAATAAAAAATTATTTTCCATGCCATCTGAAGATTTTATTCAGAGACCTTTAGAAAAGAAAAAGTAAAAAATTCTTTGTTGAAAACCATAAACAGCTACCCCATCCAAATTCATAGGCAGCAAACAAATTACAGTAGAGTTAGTCACAGATAGCTCACAATGCAAACTTTTTTTCTTCTTTTTTGTGATGGACTTTGTGTTTTTGTGTATATGAGATTACAATATTGTGTAATACCTATTCCAGACAAATTTTGCACAAGGCCGTAAGAAACAAACTCTTATCATTCAACCTTTATTTATTTTTTTATTTTTATTTTTTTTATTATGTTGATTTATATTGAGAGAGAGAGAGAGAGACAGAGTACAAGCGGGGGGGAGGGGCAAAGAGAGAGAAAGACACAGAATCCAAAGCAGGCTCCAGGCTCTAAGGTGTCAGCACGGAGCCCAGTGTGGGGCTTAAGCCCACAAATCGTGAGATCATAACCTGAGCCGAAGTCGGACGCTCAACTGATTGGGCCACCCAGGCACCCCTTATAATTCAACTTTTAAATAGATCATCCTAAATCTCACGTCAAAACTTGATAATATATTTTAGAGATTGTCCCTCTACATTATATATCAGGAAAACATCTATAAGTTATTAAAATAATTACTGCCAAGTTCTTTGCCAAAATATGCAAAATGTGGGGAAGTCATGCCAGTCTCAGCTCTGCCAGCAGAAAGCTATGCAACACTACACGTTGCTTAACTGCTTTGTGGTTGTGTTTATCATGATGAGGCGGGATTTCATACCTAACCCGGCATTTGCTAAGTGCTCTTCAGTCCTGTAATGCTGTCACAGGGCTGCGACTAGCACTGCCATAGCCTGTCTCTTAATGATAGCAAGACTAAATTTGATGAATATGAGGACATAGAGAGCTTTAGCATTTTTTTCCTGGGTGCCAAGAATTAAAATTCTGGGCTGAGGAAGGAGAGCTACTTGGAAAATGTCCCAAGGTTCAGCTACAGGTAAGTACCAGAGTGCCTAATTAAACTGATGCAGAATGCTACAGTCAACACAGCAAGAAAATAGGTGTTTCATTGCAGCCAAGTAACAGGTCGGCTGCAGAGAACAGTTTCCAATTGTTTCTACCACTTTACGTTGCTTTGCAACACTTCTTCCTCTAAAGACAATCAGGCACCTTCCATTAAGGTTCTTATTAATTCAACTCAAAATGAGACAAATCCCCAAACACAAAACCGAGCAGAGGAAAAAGACACATTTCTACATACAGTATATCCAATTATCATTCCAGGATAACATTTTCACTACTGAAATTCAGCCCTAACAGGATGGACCACAAATAGCTACCTATTCACTTGAGAAAAGAGACGGCAAATGTGTAGGGCAACGCCACCCCTTCTCTCCCTTAGTCACCACCGCAGAGGTCAGGAATCCATCGGGCCCTTGGTCTTGGTGAGCTCAGTTAGGAGCTCAGAACTCCACATCTGGCAGCATGCCAGGGGGCCACTACCAACCAGCCAGCCCTGGCATTCGTGCTGACGTCTATTTCAGCCCGGCTCTGCATATGCCTCAACACACCATGCCAAGATATTGAAATGGGTCTTCAAAGAAAGCCACTTGATGACAGTAAAGCCTTCACTGAAGCCGTAAAAATGGTAATTTTTTTCTACCTGATGTAATTTTAAAGTGGCAATAAGAGCGGAAAACGTAACTGCAAACATTAGTTTTACTCTAGACGCTATGCTACTCTGGTGAGATACACAAGAAGTTCTATACAATAAATATTTATAATCATCTTTTGAAAAACAGAATTTGGCTTTATTCAACCCAAATGCCCAGCCTGGTTCCAATCCACTCGCTACCTTGTCATTCAAAGAAGCGCTAGGCAGCATACAAACACAAACAGAGCTCCATCTGCTAATTAAAACTGGGCATGAAACTGTTAACAGGCATCTGTTGCATTGTGTGAAGCTAATGGGCAGAGACAAAGCTGAAAGCTCTTCTGAAGCAAACCCAGTGATGCCACTCATTTTCCATTTGGTATTTATGTCAGTGGGGGGTGGGAAGCGGGGTGTTAAACAGCTTATTATGGAGACTGAAAGATAAGTGATACCGTACCTAGTCTAAAACGTCCCTTTACGTTTTCTACTGGCATTCTTGAGTTAAGAATTCAGATTAAGCCCTTTTGATCTTATCTCAGACATACTGTAATTATAATACTATGGAAGGGAATAATAACCAAAACTCAAGCAATGCTGTAGAGCTCATACAGTGTTTTCACAATTCATCCATCCAGCCATTCATTCGTTCAGTTGATGAGTCATTTAATACAGGCCTTGGAGATTTAAAAGGTGAATAAAGGCTTGATTCCTGCCCCTAGGCAATTCACAGCAACCCTGAAAAGTTGGTATAATATTATTAGACTCTATTAGAGATGAAAGAACTAAGGCCTAGAAGAACAAGTGACTCACCAAGGCCAGAACACTAGGAACGGCAGATGCCAGGACATGAACGGATCGCAGACCCCACTGCTCCTCCTAATTCGCCGTATATCTCCCTAACACCAAACATGAACCAGTCCACTTGATCGGCTACTTGCATTTCACAAACTCCCTATTATGTTATGTTCCACAATATTACTCACCCCTGCAAATCTACTTCTCCATCCCCACTCCAACCCTCCCCTCATCCTGTATGAAATCTCTTTCCCGCAAAATATTCCCAATTCTACTACACCCAAGAGAGCTGGGCCCCAGATGGCTCTGTGTGCAGGCAGGCAGACCGAGACTAGAGCCAGCCTCAGGCCACGCCAGCAGCCCCCTGGTCTTCCACTTCTGGCTCCATGGTTCTTTTCAGATTCAGTTATGGGACTTAATTCACAGATCAACTGCTAAATTTGTCCTGGTCTTCAAAGGCTAGACTTATTTCCCCCCAAGACAATATCCAAACCTGTTTCCCTCCAGCTTTCTCAGTGGGTCCAGACAATGCCAGTGCTGTTGCCCAGAGAACCTCCTCCCTGATTTGCGGCCACATAGAACAGTTGGCAAAACTCTTTTTAAAGTACACTTATTCTTAGGACATATCCATATTGTATCCAAGACTCAGTTTCCCCACACCCATTCTTAATATGTTGGATGGCTTTTCTCATGCACTAAAACACTGATTGAGGAGGTAAATTTAACCCTTTATTATCAAGCATTAAGTTCTACTTTTTCTGAAATAGTATGGTTATCAAAGCTATCACTTAGATGGAAAACCTCCTGACAGCTTTGAAAGAACACAATGACATTAAAATAAAGCTTTATGTACAAAATGTTCAACTTGAAGTTGCATGTTCCTTGCATAGTTTTGTTTGAGAGTCTGAAACCAAGGAAAACAACTATGAAAATTAAAATCAACTTGCTCTACATATCTGGATTATGCTCGGCCAAATGTTGATAACATCTTGGATAAAAATGTAAATATGACAAAGTTTGTTTTTCAGTCAATAAGTCTTGATAAAAGCCTTGAATTGCTACCAACCAAAAACAGTTTTTAATTTGAAGCTGGGGTCGACACACTTTTTCTATAAAGGAACAGTGAGTAAATATTTTTAAGCTTTGTAGAACACATATGGTCTCTGTTGCATATTCTTCTTTGTTTTATTTTTTAATAACTCTTTAGAAACGTTAACAAGCATTCTTTGCTTATTGATGGCACAAAAGCTGCAAGCCACATTTGGCCTGGGGGCCACAGTTTGCCAAGCCCTGATTTTAGGAAAAGCAAATCCAAGGAAAAAAATGCACTGTTACAGAATAAAACATGGAAAAGTGCTCTGATGAGACCAGGCAGCGACAATTAACCAGCACACTGCCATTAACATGATTTCATTAGTTATTTTGCACATGGAAGGAACTTTAATGACAGGATGCACTTTGATCTTCCAATCTGAAACTATGGACACAAAAGAAAGGGCAAAGGACAGCTATAATGTGCTGAGTTATCCCAACAGAAATTCCTCACAGAAAAACGCATGTGCAAAATCTAATTCCTCCCTGGGAAAGGCGGTGACTTGGATTTATGGAGGTGATCAGACTGATCAAAACTAGCAGCAGCTCGACTGTGAAAAGTGACACAGACTTGAACTAAGCTCTGCTGCTCCCGGCTGCGTGATCTTGACGCTGTCAACTTCACCTTCGTGCTCCTATTTACAAGATTGGGGCAAGGGTATAAAGTAGATAATTTCTAACTCTTTCTGCTGTCAAACTATGACTAAACTAAATAATGAAACCACTCAGGAAATACCCTAACAGGAAGAAGGGGGGAGGGCAGGGGAGAGACAGCCAGGGGAAGACGCTCACGCTGTCCAGTCAAAGGACAGGGCTAGGTTTTCTCTTTCTGTTCCATCAGTACCTTGCTCAGGACAGGCCTTTCCAAGGTGTCAGTATGGCCTCATACGGATAATAAACTGCACCCACATCCCATAGGAATTAGGATGCAGAGCTGACTGTACTACTGTTTCCTAAGTGTCTCAATGTCACATTTTACAGACATTTAATTAAACATTAATTATGATTACATAAGAGGTTGGGGGGAGCTAATCGAAAAACTTTTTTCAGTTCTCAAACAACTGAACTGAAAGGCTCCTTGGTCCTAGGCACTGGGCCTATAATTTCAAGCGGGTAAAACATCCCTACGCAATAGTCAACAAATATTATCTGACTGATACACTGAAGGATCCCCAATAGGCCAGGTGAGGAAAAATGTACCCTCCACCACCCCCAAGAGCAGAAAGGAAATGAGGGAAGCCAGGGTATCAGAGAAGGTAGCAGGACCTTAGAGAAGTAAGAAGAAAGTTCTTGTGTGTGTGAGACAACAGTATCTGTAATCAAAATGACTGTCTCCTTCCTGTCATGATGGCCGAACCACTATCCAACAGGGTCTAAGGATGGCAGATGCCTTTTTTAAAAAATGACTTCCACCTTGACAGAGCAAAATTAAGACTTAACGTGTATCCTCATGGGGAGAAACAAGCACACATACGTAGGTACCAAAGCACGAGCGCGCGCATACGCACACACACATACACACAAACACACACACACACACACACACACCCCTCGGGCATTAAGAAATGACTCTTTCCTGTGACGTTGACCTTATCAAGTTTTGTCAGCAAGGCTGTAGCAGAACCTAGAAGAAACCCAGGAACTTACACAATTGGGTACCTCAAAAAACAATTATGACTGGAAGGAGATAGACCACCAACTCTTACCTCAACAACTTCAGATCACCTGGGGATGGGGGAGGAGGTGGGGAGGGGGAGTGGACATGGCTATTAGAGATGTGGACACTCCAAGCCTACGTTTGTGGTTAGTGAAGAATGTGTGGAACTTTTTTCACTAGAATGGTGTTAACATTCACCTTCTTTTCCCAGCTTAATTTCAAGTGCAAAGCATTAGGTTTCAGGTATACAAGTTTTCCTGCTGTTTGAAGGCAGTGTGATACCACTTCCTGTCGGGTTCTGGGGCTAAGTAAGAGGCATGGATTTCCCCTCCTCCACGTCAACTGAAGACACAGCTCAGAGCCTCTTTTAACCACATCCACCCCACAGAAATATAAAGAGCAAGATCACATACGAGACTCACCCCATTTAACGTCTCCCTTCTGTTCTACACAGTTTCAGGATACTGGTTTTCCTGCCTTCATGGCTGCAACCCTTCACCGAACCAATTGCAATAATAAAAAAAACATCCACACAAGAAAGATTCTAAGCCAACAACATGAAAAGTAATTTTTAAAAGCTACTATCACAAAAGGAAGCAGATACTCTTAGAGGAAATGTGGAACGAAAATTAGGGCAAAAAAAAAAGGGGGGGTTACTAATAAAGCTATTACAAATGAGCAAAAGTCATCCAAGGAGCTTACCAGAAACAGCATCAGCGAGACTCATTCACTTTCGACACAGAGAATGCTTCTGGGAGGGTCACATAGAGAATGGACAAAAGGCTACCCACTCCACTTGTTAGAAATTGTCCTTTACCATCTGGACTGCAATATGCATTCAACAGTGAAAAAGGTTTATTTGGGGTTTTGAAATTAGTACCAGCATCAAAACTACTGTCCTTTGGTTGCTGTGACAGCTCCCACCAAATCTCTTGGGAATATACTTGAGACATGACATTTAAAATCTGCTTCCTCAGAAAAGAAAAAGTCCCACTCAAGAATGACTGCCAAGAACTTGCAACTCAAACTTCCCTAAGCCCAGACATCATAACATGGGGGGGGGGGGGGGGGGGAATCAGAGCACTCAATCCATATGAAAGAGGCCAGAACAAACAAACAAACAAACAAACAAACCAAAGAATTTTCCAGCTCTTAATTTTAAGAGCACTCTATATCCAAATATTCTTTTTTTAATGGTAAATAATCCTTAAAACATACAATACTCACATACAATTATTACCATAGCACTAGCCCCGTAATAACCCCAGAAGTTCATGGCGAAATATGCTGTAAGAACCATGTGAAAGGTGCTTAAGTGAGCTACTATTAGAAACCACAGACATCACCCAACCAAAAGCTAAGATTCTTAAGGTACTTAATTAACTGCAGCTATTTAATAAAGGAAATGATGTTAAGGTCACTTGTATAGGCAGCTTACAACCAGTTTTGGGGCGCCTGGGTAGCTCAGTCAGTTAAGCGTGTGACTCTTGATTTTGGCTCCAGTCATAATCTCACGGGTGATGGGTTTAAGCCCCACACTGGGCTGCGCACTGACAGTGCGGAGCCTGCTTGAGATTCTCTCTCCCTCTCTGTCTGCCACTCCTGTGCTCTTTCTCTCAAAATACATAAATAAAATTAAAAAAAGAAAAAAACACCAGTTTGATTTGCTCTTCAGCTTATGGTAAGTTAGAGATCTCTTTACCTGGACACAAAGTCTTGCCAGTACAAAAGCAGAAAGGACAGCTCCCAACCAAGATCAGGAAAAACTGAATCAATTGAAAGCAACTGGGGGAGGGGGGGGGGGGTGGGTACAGTGCATGTTGTGATTCATTTAGCAAGTAATAATTAAAACCAAAGCAAAATGCATAGGAAGGCAGGCAGAATGTAAGATCAATTCCTCTGCTGAGAAGTTATTAAACATTCAAGCCCAAGAATTTAAAAAGTTGGGAAGTGTTGCTTCTTAGGCGATGGTAGTAAAGGAGTGAACCATATTTTCCTGACCACACCATTCCCAAGAGTCACCAATTCTCTTAACACCCGTTAACACTCACACAACAATTTAATATCCTGTAGACATTATTCCACCCTTAGTCACTTTTTGCTCTTTCTCTGGCACTTGATCCGAAGGAAGAAGAGGGAGAAAATGGTAAGCAGTGTTTTCGGTTACTGCAGAAAGTCCTGTGCCCCACACTTTCCATTTCCCCTCCCTTTCCCATTTTCTCCGTCTTCTCGGTACACCCGCTCAACTGTATATTCCGCTTCCCCTTTTGCCTCCTGTCTCACGCCCAGCTCTCTTTTACTTTCTCCACCACCTATCCTCACTCTGGCCCCCTGAACTGTTCTCCCCATCCTGCAATTTTGTTCTGCCCCTCCCAGGAGGAGGGATCCAGACCTCTTGCGGCCAGTGCCCCCAATCCCTCACCTCCTGATCACTCATTCCCTCGAATTCCCTTCCGATTGTCGGGTTCTCACCTCTCTTGTCCCTGATGTCCTCCCTTCTTTTACTTCACGTCCCTCCTACTCCCCCCAAAGCTTCATTTTCCCCTTCACATTTCCTTCCTCTTTCCTGTCTTTTAATCCATTTCACACCCACTATCCCCTTCTCTTTCTCCATGAGATTTCGTGTGTCCCCCCCCCCCCCGCTCCAATCACTTTGTCCTGCTAAGACCCTTCCCTGTCACTCCCCCAACCCTCTAATTTCCCCCAATACCCCCAGTCCTTGTTCCTCTGGTTCCCCTTCCTTTGCCCCCAAGTTCCCTCTTCACCTCCCCCCTCCTCAGCCTCACGTCCCCGCCCGCCCCTCTCCCTCACGCCTTCACCCTCTCCCACTGCCCTCGCCACCCTGCCGTCCCCGGGGTCCCCTCCCTGGGGCTCCCAAGCCCTCCTCCAGCCCTCTCCCCCGCCGCCTTGCACCCGCCCCCCACATCTCACTCCCTGTCCCCGGCCGCGGCCCCTCCCTCACCGATGGTGGAGATGAAGGTGGTGTTGAAGGCGTCCTCGGAGAAGCGGAATAGGAGGCAAGTCTTGCCCACCCCCGAATCGCCGATCAGCAGCAGCTTGAACAGATAATCGTACGTCTTCGCCATCTTCTCGCTCCGGCCCTCTGACCGGGGAGCTAGAGAAGCGGCGGAGAGAGGCGGGGAGGGGGCCGCGGGCGAGGGGGCGTGTCCGCCGAGCCACCACCGCTCGCCCCGCCCTGAGACCCGCCCCTTCCCTTGGAGAAGGCCTGCGCGCCCCGCCCCACGCGGCCAATCCGAGGGGGCTTCGTCATCACCGCCCGCGTCCCAGGGCTTGATGGGATTTGTAGTTCCTTTGGAGAGTCTCGGGCGTGCCCAGCGCGGGCTGTCCGAGCAGCCCCAAGGAATATAAGAGGATCTGCTCGGGCCTCGGTGACCCGGTGGATTAGACGTTTCCACCCCTGCCGGGAAGGAGGGTCCCCTTTCGAACTCTGCGCGTAGTGTCGCTGGAACTCAAGTTCACCGTTTTCTTTGTGTGTGGGCGCCTTTCAAATCCAGACCTCGGAATCTGAGTCCCACGACTCCCGTATGTCTCCGGTCCGGACCCGGAGCAGAGATGCCTTCTTTGCTTCATGCTGCTGTGGCGCAGCCTGTGGATTATCTGCAGAGTGCGTTATCTGGCTTCTCCTGCAGTTCCTTATCAGCACCACCTCAAGCCCCCTCCCGCAGCTCCTCAGTTACAGAGCTCCAAAAGAATGATTGCCGTTCTAACTTGAACCTCAGCTGTGTTCTCTTCACGGCACACAGACCAGAGCCAAATACAATTGGTATTTTAGAGATCTGTTGTGCAGACCGCTCCCCTCCCAAGGCAAGAGGATGGATAAAAAAAATCTGGAAATTGAAAATATTAAGGCTTGTGCTGCAGGTCTATGTCCTATAAAATGAAAATCATTATGCGAGGCCCGAACTATGACGTTGGGAATGAGAATCGGATTTTGTCTTGGCTCAGCGACTCAGCTGTTCAATCTCTGCGCCCCAGTTTTCTCATCTGTAAAATGGGCATAAAACAAGCATTTCATAGGGTTGTAAAGAAAATTAAATGAAATACCTAACATAAATGTTTGTGGTGATAGTTACCTTCTTAAGCCCTCTCTCTCCATGGATGACAAATGAAGGGGGGGGGGGCAGCATTGTCATACTCAATGTAATCCTTTATTTACTGTTTTAGACTATTCTATAATTGTTTTGTGGATGTATCATTAAGGCCTCTTTCATTTGCTACTGGCAGAAACCCAACCAGAACAAGTTCTCCTGGAAAGGAAGTTTCCTGGCTCAAGTAAAGCCACAGGGCAAGGAATGGCTAAGGAGGTCTAGGACCAGAGGCTTCATCCAGTCAGGGTTCAATCTCCCATCTCTTCTCTCTTCTCAGTTTTAACTTCTAATATGTCAAATACCTACAGATAAGACCCACATGAACAAAAGCTCTTCAGAGTACTCAATAATTTTTTTTTTATTTTAGAGAAAGAGAGCGGGGAGAGGGACAGAGGGAGAGAGAGACGATCTTAAGCAGGCTCCATGCTCAGCAAGAAGCCCAGAGAGACGCAGGGCTTGATCCCACGACCTTGGGATCATGATCTGAGCTGAAATCAAGAGTTGGTGGCTCAACCAACTGAGCCCCTAGGCACCCCACCTCAATAATTCTTAAGAGGATAAAGGGGTCCTGAGGCCAAAATATTAGAGAACAACTGGCCTAGGCATTTACCTTAGATCTAAGGAAACACCTTATGGAAGGTTAGAGGAGGTTATTAAGGAAACCAGTGGACTCAACCATTAGTGGAATAAGGAAAACACTTGGGACAGTAAACAAGATGTCAGACTTTCCTTCCTTCCTTCCTTCCTTCCTTCCTTCCTTCCTTCCTTCTTCCTTCCTTCCCTCCTTCCTTTCTTTTAATGTTTATTTTTGAGGGGGGGGGGAGGAAAGGCAGAGAGAGAGGGAGACAGAGAATCCAAAGAAGGCTCTGAGTTGTCAGTGCAAAGCCTGATGTGGGGGCCCAACCCACAAACTGTGAGATCATGACCTAAGCTGAAGTTGGACGCTCAGCCGATTGAGCCACTCAGGCACCCCGACAGCAGGCTTTTCTAAAACACCTCAAGTGGCTTGTGACTTTATATACAGTGTCAGTGATACTCCATTCTTAGTCTTGTGGCAGAAGATTTGGTTGGTCTTAGTATTGGCCTTCACCTTCCATGTAGAAAAAAGATGAAATGTGTCATTAACTCACACTTATTGGTAATACAGTACCCAGAGAGTTGCTGCTAATAAAATGTCTAGTTCCTAGAGCCTGCCTGATGGAAACAAAGGTCTAAGGAGGTCAGTGTCAGTTTCTGCCCCGTTAAGGGAAGGGCTCTGTCCTCTGGCACAGGCTGAGCCTCCTTGCCCCAGTCAGTTCTCGTGCAAGTCTGTGAATTTGGCCTCAACCAGGGCTGAACAAGTATGAACAGCTCAGTTCTATATCTGCACCTTCATTCTGAGAAAGAAGTAGGAAAAAAATCTTCAAAGACCAGTGAAATCTTTCTTTTATAAAATGTGTATTGATTTAAAATAAATTTTAGTCCTACTATCTGCATGCAACTGTTGCCATTCTTTTTCCGTATGAATAAGAACATACAGATGTGGTATAGAACTTAAGTTCAGAAAAGAAGTTGGGGCACCTGGGTGTCTCAGTTAGGAAAGCATCTGACTCTTGATTTTTGACTCAGGTCATGATCTCACAGTGGTGAGATCAAGTTCTGCACTGGCCATAGAGCCTGCTTAAGATTCTCTCTCTACCTCTCCCTCTCCTGCCCCTCTCCTGCCTGCTCTCTCTCTCTCTAAAGAAAAAAAAAAAGAAAAAAAGTTAGAGTTAAGAATTTTAAAGTCCCTAAATTTCCTTAGGGGAATTTTTTTAATTGATGGGAATTAAAAAAAAAAATCTGTCTTATTTTCACTTCCCTGGTTTTTCTCTATTACCAAGTATATAATATTGGGACTTTCTAGGTGGTAAGTCTGTGCATCACTGTTGAACCATTCACAAATTTTGATATGTGGGCCCTATTTCAAGAAGAATTCAAATTTTTCTCTTTATGCATTATTAATTTTTAAATTTGTACAACAATGTTACTTACAGAACAGATTTGGTGGTAGGCACAGTACTATTATATCAAGAGGCACCTGGATGGTTCAGTCAGTTAAGCGTCCAACTTCGGGTCTAGTCATGATCTCACAGTTTGTGGGTTTGAGTTCCGTGTCGGACTCTGTGCTAACAGCTCATAAGCCTGGAGCCTGCCTTGGATTCTGTGTCTCCCTCTCTCTCTCTTTGTCCCTCCCTACTCACACTCTGTCTCTCTCTCAAAAATAAATAAACATTAAAAAAAATTTTTTTAATCAGGGTACTTTTCTCAAAGGACTGGACGATAAGTTTATTTGTAGAGCTGAGAGTACCACGTGTAACTGATCACTGATTGCCACCTTGCTTTCTTTCTCTCAGTGGCATTGGTGACCCCTTTCAAAAAACCCATGCTACTGTGCTCTGAGGAAACCACATCAGTATTTTTTGCCAGTTGCCCAGACCCATCTTTGAAATGCTGCATCACTGCAGAGCACTAGGAAGACCAGCACATTCAATCTGATTCTGTAAATATTTACTGAAGCCTTTGATAAGGTTAACATCTACATGGCAGCTTGACTTACAGAAATCTCGATGTCCAAGGAGTTTACTCTCTGTGGTTTTTGTGAGGCCAGCACTCTTTCTTCCTGCTTTTGGTAAGTGCTCCTCCCCCACTGATGGCTGTGAATCAGGGTACTCTACTCCTCCAGCCAAAGAGGTGGATGTAAGGCCGAGCTGGGTGAACCTGAGTTCTTCCCTGTGAATCTCCTGATGAGGTGGGGCAATGATACTGAAAGGAGGTCTGAATGGTGGGAGGTCTGTGTGAGCTTCAGGCTGGTTTTGAACAGAGCTTTAGTTCGTTTTCCTGTATTTTCTTGTTGCTGCCCTCCTCTACGTGTTCACCATGTCCTTGGACTGGCTTTCCTCAGGACCGCCATGTTGCACAATTCCAAGGGCATTATTCACATCTCACAGTTTATTCATATGGGGGATCAAAGGCTCCCAAGAATCTACACATATTCTTGAGGGTCTGTGTGTTCTCTAGGCAAATTTTCAAATTTATTCAAGCACTCTTTAACTGTTTTGAATTGCTCTATAGCACTTGAGTGTAAGAAGAGTTACCTTTCTTAACTGCCTAAGTGAAATTAAATTTGGCTGAGACCCCTACCTGGCAAGGGCTGGCAAAACTGGTATCCACCATTATTGGGGCTTTTCCTCCTCTTAATTATATCCTATACGAATCCAGGAGCTTACATGGTCCTGAAACACTAGGGGCAAAGCAGCTTCTGATCATCTGTCTGCACCCAGCAGTGTGGATGCTTCTGCCCAAGCACTCTTGGGTTCTGGTCCTCTGCCATCTGTTGAGCACAGCTGTCCCGGTGGGCTACAAAGATGTCCTTCATGGTGATTATTTTCACTGGCTGATGACTCAGCCATTGAATAAGTTCTCTCTCTGTTATCTAATAGTTTGTGTACTTCTTTGTCTTCTCCCTTACAACTTGAGCTCTTTGAGGAAAAGAACATTTCTAATTTCTCACTGTGTACCCCAGTAGGTACTCAATTAAGCTGTCAAATAAATGAATGAACACCTGATGATCATGCCAGTTTTCTAGTTTTTCAAACAGCTGGTTCACCTTCAGTTTATTATTTGCTTGGGTATTTTTGGCCTCACAAATACCTTTCTGGTTGTACTCTATAGTATATTTATATGTTATTCATTCTGTAAGTATACTGTTCATTGTTGTGTTTAAGAAATCAGTATGATTATATCTTACTTCTCTAGCTTGTCAAGATCATATTGAATGATAATCTCTCAAAAATACCAATTTCTCCTATCACCTGTGTGTCAGCCAAAAACATGCTATTTGTTTAGTGATATTCCAGTGAGACAATTCTATAATTATCTTCATCAGAGAGACAAACTGTACCTTTTCCACCCACTGATGTTTCCTGAGCAATCACAGGGTGAATAATGTCCATTCAAACAAATATCCATTAAGCTCACCCTATGAAACCAGCTCAGCAAGGCCACTTGGAGAATACAAAGGGATCTATCATATGATCCCTTCCCTCAGTTTGCTTCCCATCTAATTGAGGGGAGAATCCACAAGTGACAAGTTCAATAATAAATGGGAGACCAGTATTTGGCTGTATACTCTTCATTTATTATGATGGGTCAGGTGTTCATTCTGATTGGTTGGCTTTTAATTCAGATTGGTTAGGCATCCATTTGACTGGTTGGGTGTCCATTTTGATTATTTGGGCATACATTCTGATTGGTCAGGCTTCCAATGTGATGGATCAAATGCTCTTGCCAAACAGATGGTTAAATATGTTGCATATCTCAACTAGATACGAAAGTTAAATAAAAATGATATGGTACAAAAATTGCTGCATGAAATTACAGTATCTGCTTGATTAACCAATTTCTATAAACCTAGCTTTTTAGAACAGAGTCAGTAGGTGTATAACAAAGGTGTAGAGGGGATGAGAAGATAGTCTGCATCGTTCAGGCCTGAGTTAATCAATGTGACTGAAGGGGAGGCCATCTATAGCATGGGCCCTTAGAATATGGGCAAGGACCACAGCCAACACCCAGATGAAGGCAAAACTCCTTTCCTGGGTGTCAGGAGTGAATACCTAGTCATCTACAATGCAGAAGAAGCCACCCAAGTTGCAACAATTCTGAGTGGCTCCATTTCTGGGCACTGTCCAGCCCACAGAAAGGGGAGGCCAACCTTAGCCTGCATAGAGAGTTGAGATCAATATTTTACTCTACTAAAGGGTGGACTGGAAGGAACCCATTCCACTACCTCTTATATTATTTCTTTTTCTGATAATAAAGTTTCTGACAATAAAATATTTCACAAAAAAATAATAGAAGATTCTAGTAAAATTCATTCCTTTCAGTAACCTAGACATTGCTATGTAGGATTTTGTGTCAAATAAGGCATATGCACTAAATACTATGCATTTTTGGGTGGGGTTTCTTATAAGCGTGGGTGATTAAAGAAAGTTTTGGGACCAACTTTAAAATGGACTTTGATCCAATGGCAAAGTCAAGATACGCTGAAACTCACAATCAGCATCCTAATAGGTATTGAGATGCTTATGGCAGTAAATAATAGAACACCAGATAGCTTGAATAAGAAAAAACATTTAATCACACACTAAAACAATCAGATATAAAACTAATGACAGGTGAGTAATTCAGCAGCTCAAATGACATGCCTGGTACCTGGTTTTTCTCTCTGTCATTTTCTTAGTAATGTTTCCTAAGTAACACTTATTTCAACAGGCCAGCCCAATGTGGTTGCAAAATATCTTCCTGAAACTCCTGAGACTCCTTGCTTCCAGATTCAACAAAGCAGGATGTAGAGAGTCCTCTTCCTCAAAAGTTTAAATGAATACCCTAAAACTGAGTTCCACGGGACTGGACTGCCCTTCCATGAATCAATCCCTAGAGTCTAAGATTCTGGCCTACACTAACTGGAGTAAGGCTGAGTGTAGGGTCAAGCTCAACCTAAATCATGGGATTCTGTTAGAAACAGAGAAAAGAAGAGGAGACAAGGCGACAGAAGCAACAAAGGAATACTACCACCTGTTTCAGTGTCAAGTGCATATTGGTTTTTGTACTGAGTACCTCTAAGTGGTTAGTTATGTTGGAATTTCTGCAGAAGTCATGGAGCTGAATCCAGGAAAATTCTGACTTGTTCTCTTATACAAATGGATTGATGTTGAACTGGGAAGAAGAGGCAAGAAGGAAATAACTTTGCTTAAGAAAGAAGGGATAGGAGGTCCAAAGCCAGAATTAACATCGGCACTTACACACCTGGTCCCTTTCTACCCTACTTCAGCAAGCAGCTAAGGTTAAACACTTTAGCAGCCTTGAACTTTCTAAGTTCTGGGGTTTTGTGATGGAAAGAGGAGCAGACTAAGCATCAGGTGACTGGGGTTCTGTTCCCAGCTCTGCCACTAACTAATTCTGTGACCTTAAACAAGGACAACAACCTTTCTGTGTCTCAGTTTCCTCGTCTGTAAAATGAGGGGAGTTTGTTTAGATGATTCCTTTTTGTCTATAAAATCCTTTAGGTGTTAAATCCAAACCCCCGTAACAGGTGACCCAAGACCTGCCTTGGGGATTCTGGTTTTACAGACATTGGTCTCCCAGGCCAACCAAACACCCTGTTGAATCAAGGGGATTTATCAACAGCCCCAAGGCCTAGCGGGTCTCTTGGAGGCCAATCAGGGTGTGGTGCTGGGAAAGGAGCCCAAGACACCTAGTTCCTTGTTCCAAACAGCATTCAATTCACCCTATGACTCAGTTATCGTACTTCTCTCTTTCCAAGGAGTGCAAAGTTTCAGTCCTCTCTGTGATGGCAACAGCAATTTATTAGGTTGCCAATCTAGAAGGTTAAGAGAAAAATGAGATTCTGCTTTGTATTTTGAGCCATATCCAGTTATATTCCTGCTTCCAATTCCTATTTAATATGGATAATCATTTCCCAAATAACCTTAAACATAGGCTTCCCCCCCCCCCCACCTAATTTAACAGCAGCAAGGCACCCTTAATCAGGGTGCATGTTGAATGTTCCAGAACCTAGGATAAAACACCTTACCTCTTTAATTCCTTGCCTCTCACTCTCCAGACAGAACTGAAGCAGTTAGTATGAAATCAAGTAGAACTCTTTGATTACTCATTTTTAAGATGTACAATTATAAGTGATGGTGACAACATAATAGGATGCTAAAGAAATAAGGCTGAAGAGGTGATTCTTTGGGCCAAGATGAATATTCAGATTAAGAAAAACTGCTAATGAAATCCCAATCACATAGTAATTTCCCACGTATTGCTTTCTGAAACTCAAGTAGCTATATGGCCTAATTAGGCCTGTTTGGGAGATTATCACAACATCTTATTTCTGCCATGAATGGCATCATTCAGCATTTAATATTCATTGAGGCTTTTATGAAACAGAGAGGTTTCCATATGTCTCTAGAGCAAAACATTTGTGTTTGCCATCTGCTACTCAAGAGTAGTTTTTGTAGGAAAAGAATGCAAATCGCTTGGTTCTTTAATTACTTTGGGGTTAGGCTGTACTATAGCTGGGACTGTGGGACAGCCAATTCACTGAAAGGAGCATACGGTTGTTTACTTAGCCACCAAACTTAAAGAGTTCTTTACAAGCAAACGGCATGAAAAGAAATTGAAGCCTAAAACTATTTTTGTCCTTTAAACTCAAGGCAAAGTCCCTTGTGAAGTGATGTGTGAGACTTTTACAAGTTGGCATTAAGGAGACACTATCTAGGGACACTGGACTTTGAGGTTGTTATAGCAAGCATCAGTTCTCTTTTCTTAATCTTGACACCAAAGGAATATATGACTCAATACTTAAAAAAAAAAAAAATCAAAGGATCTCCATGAACTCAGTATAAAAAAAAAAAAAGGAATTTACTCTTGGTCACCCAGGAGATAATTACTTGGGCTTTGGACTCTGTGCTGTTCATTTTGCCTTTCCCTCTTTCTCATTACTTTCTCGAATTGTGGATAATTCTCTGCTCAGTAACACCTTCCTAGCCAATGGATACACACCATTAGTTTTGCTTAATCAGGAGTAACTTCAACTGAGAATTTAACCCAACGTGGAAACCCTGGAGCTTAGAGAAATCTATAGATCTCAATTACTGATGCTCTTTGGAGCCCTCACAGTAAATTTCATTCACTGGGATTACTGGAATATAGAATGTAAGAAATTGACAAATCAAAGGGACCTAGTTTGGCTACTGACTATGAGATCCTAACCTCATGGACTTCTGTTTTCTAAGACTATTTTCTGCTTGAAGATGGTATAGAACCAATGAGTATAGAGATCATTTATTGTTTCCAAAGTTTGTATCTCAGAATACGAAGTGAATCAGTAGGTGAAACTAGAAGAATGGGTTTCATGGCCAAACCCTTTTGACAAATTCTGCTATCACAGTGTTTTGATGATAGGGCTTCTCAGAACACTTAATATGCTGATGTGCTTTGTGACTCTTCATAGTCTGGTGCTGAGTGCGGCTTTCCCCACACTTGTGCTCCGAGGCACCTTTTTGATGGAGCACCTTATGGGACCTATGTTCAGTATATATGTCAGGAAAGTGATTTCATCTGAACCCTAGTTTTAGATATGAAGATTGAGCTGTAAAGTCCTACTGTCATGAAGAAAATCAGCATGTTTATAGGAAGGTGTCAGGAAGGGAGGCAACATCCATTTATCAGAGTTCCTGCTGGACTGAGAACATCTGTCCCTGTTCAGGATTCTCCTGAATCCCAGGGCATGGCTCCCTCATGCTACCTCTGTTACAATCACACCCATGGAAAGATTAGCCAAGGGGTCTAGGGTGCTGTGATGGCTGCTTCCTCCTGACCTGGGGCAGTTGACTTGCCCCCAAGTCCTGGGGGACAGACATTGTACTTAACTGAAATGAAAATCACCTTATGTGCAGAAGGAAATTTACCCAGCATTCTAAAAGTGCAAAAAACTAGATTCTTTTTTTTTTTAATGTTTATTTTTGAGAGAGAGAGAGACACACACAGTGTGAGTGGGGGAGAGGCACAGAGAGAGGAAGGCACAGAATCCGAAGCAGGCTCCAGGCTCCAACCTGTCAGCAAAGAGCCTGATGTTGGGCTTAAACTCACGAACCATGAGATCATGACCTGAGCCGAAGTCGGATGCTTAACCAACTGAGCCACCCAGGCGCCCCCAAAAAACTAGATTCTTAAATGAACATTCTTGAGGCTGAGTTTTTTCAGGAAATAAGGCTAATGCCAGCGGTCCTGGGTGGCTCAGTCGGTTAAGCATCTGACTCTTCATTTTGGCTCAGGTCATGATCTCACGGTTGATGAGTTTGAGCCCCAATTCGGGCTCCACAGTGACAGCGTGGAGCCTGCTTGGGATTCTTTCTCTCTCTCTGGCCTTTCCCTGAATGTGCTCTAAATAAACAAACAAACAAACAAACGAACTTAAAAAAATTTTTTTAAAAGGTTAATGCCAAGTAATTAAGCTAACATTTGTGGTTTTTTCTTTTGTATCATTCTCTATTTTGAGTGAGTTATAGGATGTGTTAAGGGTCACATCACACCCAGACCAATTTTCTACATTGACATCTAAAGTTCTGTAAAATGGTCTGTGTAATAAAATGTTTTTAAAAATAGATTATTTAAATTTCTTGAGGGCATGAATTATATTCATATTGTATCCCTAATGACCACCACAGGGCTTGGCATACATTAGGCACACAGTAATAAATATGTTTGCATTCATTAGTAAATTACAATCTGATGATTAGACTTTAATAATGATAATAATACATTAATGGTACTAATGACATCCTATCTTTCCAAAAATCTCAAAGATAAATTCCTTGACCTGGTTAAGGTTTAAAAGCAGAAGCCAGTTAACACTCCTTATTTGTAACCTTCTATTTCACAAACGGTTGTACTGTGATGCGGTATTTCTTTCAGGAAATAATAAGTAGGATCACTTCCGTGTTTGACTTTTGAATACATGTACATAGACTTAGATGTGGAATGAGTCCATAGATACCGACTCCTATCTTCCAGTCATTGTAGAATTCCCCTGTCAGCCAGTTGGCCTGTATTAAACATCCCCAGAGATAACACACATAATAATAATCCTGAAACAATGTGTGACCCTGGAGGGCCTACTGAGTCATCAAAGAAGGATTAAGTCATGTTGGTAAATTACAGTTTTTCTGTATATTCATTCACTTAATAAAAACAATTTTTTTTAGCCCCTACAATATATAAAGCAACTCACTAGGTACTGTAAGGGGAGTAAAGAAACTGATACAGACCATCCCTTAAGAAGCCTGTGGTCTTAGAGGAGAGGTGGGGCACACACATAAGTAATTACAATGCTGGGTAAAATTACAACATGCTGGTAATGTGCTGTTGTGTTAATTTACAGTTCTTTCAAAATTAGCTTATTTTTCTTTCAAAACTGGTAGTCTCTAGGTAAGCAGATTCCCCTGTGAATTAGAATGCCCCATCTCCTGACTATTCTGGATAAGCAGCATCTGTGACATCAAGTTTTATTCGCAGTGATCTGCATTGTCTGGGAGCCATGCTTCTTGTTATATAGCAGGACAGGGCCATCCCAGGAAGGTCTTATTGACCAGCACTAAGTCCCTGACGTTGGACATACAATTCACTTGAACTGGATGGGTGAGGAGGATGAATCACAATGACAGGAAGGTGGGTACTTTGGGCAGCAACATAGTAATACAGGGGTCAAGTTGTTAAGTGACAGCCAGAAATGGGGTCAACATAGGCACACAAATTGTCCTTGGCTCGCCGAGTAGCTCCCTCTGAACAGACAGTGGGTCTGTGGGGGAGAAGGTTGTCGGGGCAGTAGGAGGATTTATCGGTCCACACCCCAGAAGTGACCACTACCTGATGATGTGAGTTGACTCTTTTTTTTCTGATTTGAGATATATTTTTATCTCCATTTAAAAAAATTTTTTTAATGTTTATTTATTTCTGAGACAGAGAGAGATAGACCATGAGTGGGGGAGGGGCACAGAGAGAAGGAGGCACAGAATCCGAAGCAGGCTCCAGGCTCTGACCAGTAGGCACAGAGCCCGACTTGGGGCTTGAACTCACGAACCGTGAGATCATGACCTGAGCCGAAGTCAGTGGCTCAACCGACTGAGTCACTCAGGTGCCCCTTTATCTCCATTTTAAAAGCAAAAAAAGTAAGGAATTCATTTATACATCCAACATCCCAAGATCATTATGGAAACACATCTTTCATACATTAGGAACGATGCTGTCAGAGAAAGTTGGTCTAAAGCCTTTCTCTGAGCCAAGAATCCAGAATTTAATATGGTAATCACTCATTTTTTTTTTTAAGTTTTATTTATTTATTTGTGAGAGAAAGGGAGAGAAAATGCATACATGAGGGGTGGAGAGGCAGAGAGAGAGAGAGAGGGAGGGAGAGAGAGAGAGAGAGAGAGAGAGAGAGAGAGAGAGAGAGAATCCCAAGCAGGCTCTGTGCTGTCAGTACAGAGCCCGATGCAGGGCTTGAAATCATGAACCTCAAGATCATGACCTGAGCTGAAATCAAGAGTCAGACGCTTAACTGAGCCACCCAGGCACCCCAATACTGTCATCATTTAAATATACAACAAATTAACATCAAAGTATACACTTATACATTTCCTTATTTACAACTTTTGCCTTCAAAATTGATGATTAAAAATACTTTTTATGTATGGACATAGTTTTTTTTTTAATTAAATATTGTAAATCATTAAATGAAACAGATGAGTTAACAAGGAAACTCATAATTTTAACTTTTTTGTATGTCAGGCCAGGACTGGGATCATGACTCTGATTCTGAGGGGCATGATGAGGACAGAGGGATCGGTTTTGTCCCCCAGCTCCTTGCAAGTTTGGCTGACCAAAGAGCAGGGCAGCAGACACCCAGTGTCCCAAGGATTCATGCTTCTCTTCTTCCTTCCACTTGGTCCATTTTGGGGAGGCAAGAAAAGGGTCATCTATGCTAGGATCACCACCTAGAGCTTTGGTATCTAGCTTTTTATGGGAGCTCAACCTCTCTGGTAAAATATTTAATTATGGAGTTTATTCGTTTGATTCCTGGCCCTTATACCTGCCGGAGACCATGCCTACTGCCCAGAATTATCTGTGGGAGGCAAACAGTCAAAACACTTGAAAACAGCTCATGCCTTTTGTGTTTTATAGTTAAGTAGCAATTACTTATGGTATCCAGATTTGTGCAGACTCCAGTATTAACTCAGACTTTTGACTTATTTGTTATATGGCCAGATAGCATTTGTTCTCAAGTCTTAGCAAGAGGGTCCCTTCCCCTGGGGCCCACTCTTTAGAGAACCCTACCCTTGCCCTCTTTTGGTCACTATTCCAAATTGGGCAGGGAATCCATAGGCCAGGAGATGTATTCATTCAGAGTCATGCTCCCTTTTCAGAATATACTCCAGGTACCCACACCCCAGAATTCTCAGCCGAATGCCCTGCTTCCAGGAATGGTATGGACCTCATCTCCGGATCTATCCTTCTGAGGGTGCACTGTTTCATTGGTGTGGCACCACAGCCATAAGCAATGGCCAAAAGGGGGTGCTAACATGGACAGAGCTTGAACACATGGTCTGGGATCCTCATCGCATGTGTATGATGCCTTCATGATATGGGCCCTGCCTGGGGCGGTTGGGGATGGGGGAAGGAGGGGCGTCGGTCCAGGCCAGGACTGCTCTCCCTAAACCACCACATTCTGGTGTGGAGCTCTGTGGAGCTAAAATATTCTAAATTTCATATCAATTTTTTAGGTCATTATAAATATATATCTGTTAAGGTAGGAAACTTGCTTGTTATCTTCATCTATAATTGTTAAATATTTAGACATAAGATTTGTGGGCCTCTGTTTTCACTCTTTTCTTTGTTTTTGTTGTTTGTTGTAGTTGTTTTTTTCCCCACTTTTTTGCACTCTAAGCCCCACAAATTATGGGACTAGGACCTCTCTTAGAATAGGTTTGATTTTGGGCTTGTTTAAAATCTTAATACAGGGGCGTCTGGGTGGCTCAGTTGGTTGAGGGTCCAATTTCAGGTTAGGTCATGATCTCACAGTTGGTGAGTTCAAGTCCCACATTGGGCTCTGTGCTGACAGTTCAGAGCCTGAAGCCTGCTTCACATTCTGTGTCTCCCTCTCTCTTCCCCTCCCCTGCTTGTGCTCTGTCTCAAAATTAAATAAACATTAAAAAACATTTTTTTAAATAAAAAATTTTTAAAAAACTGAATACAAAGGATCTGGTAACAGAGGGTTGAAATGTGGGTGGTGGGTGGGCAGCTTTGTCACCAGGTCAAATTGTAGCATGCTCATAAGCCATGTTCCAACTACGTCCCAATGTCCTGGTCCTGCTCCCTGGCCTGATAGGGGAAATTGTGTGTGTGTGTGTGCATGTCTAACATCCACTGGGAATCAGAAGAATATGACTTGGCTGTTTTCAAATAATTCAAGCCCACATTGCTGCTCTGCTCTAGGCTGCTGCTGTATCCCTGCCAAAATGCTCTTCCCAGTTGACTTCTTTAACCTGCTTGGAGTTAAGAGCTGGGCGCCCTGAAGGCCTCTTCCAGGCGAAAAAGAATGAATGAGAAAAAAAGAATTGGGCCAAACTTCCTTGATTGAACCACTTCACTTCGGCAAATCCCTAAGCCTTTCTATCTGTTTTGTAGGGGGTCAAGTGAGTAGACTAATTCGGTCGTACCTTCGAGGACATTGTGTGGCAGGTTTAATTAATGATGACTGTGAATGGGTTTTGTAATGTAAAGTCATACATAAATGAAAGGGGCACTACAACTATTTTTTGCCAAGTCTGGAGTGCGTCCTGCTTTCCATTGCCACAGTTAAGCCTCTAAGTACTGATCACAGACTGCTGCAGACTTCAAGAGTGCAGAAAAGCACAGCGGGGCTCCCATTACCTGAAGCAGAAAGCAGGGTCGGTAATTCAGGTGGAGAACTGGGGCAAGTAATCAGTGCCCATCTCAGATTCCTGGATGGCCGGTGGCACCAATATCCACTGGGTCTAGCCGGTGGCAGATGATGGACTGGTTTCTGCAAGCAAAGTTCAAAAACAGGTGTATCCATTTATTCCTGGAACCATTCTGGAAAGATTCTTGAGCTATCAAGCATCACATCGAGTAGAGAACTCTTCCCAAAGGTCTCCCTTGGACTTCTTCCTATTGTCTCTGCCTCAGTTTGCTGGCTGACAGCTCACACTAGAGGTGTTTTCTTCAGGGACAGTGTTTACTGAAAATATGCAACAAGAATCAAGCCTAATGAGGATGCATTTCTTCCTTTAAAGTCATGTGTCTTATTTATAGGGGTCACATTCCATGGTTCACTTAAACACATGGCTATATGATTTACCAGAAGTCATACTGGCCTTGCTAAGCATTCCACTTTGGAACGGTTGATTACTCTGGCTAACATGGGATTTCTGTGTCTCTTACACTACTCATCTAACAACATTCATATGCAACAAATCCTAACATTTACATAGTAAGTGAACATGATTGCTCCTTCTCTTAATCTCTGCAAGACTTTATGTTTCTAGGATGGTGTATCATATGTTGTAATTATGTTTATACAGCCTCTTCCTTATTATTAGATAATCTGGAGCTCCTTTAAAATCCCAAAAGGGTCTTAATCATTGTTACATTGCCCTTTACATCAGTGTCTTCTTTATAGGAGACACAAAAATACACTTAATCAAATACAATGAAAATGAAAAGACCTAATGGGTGATGAAAATGATAGGAAAGCCTAATGTTCATAGGGAGTTTCTTTCTTTCTTTCTTTCTTTCTTTCTTTCTTTCTTTCTTTCATTCTTTCATTCTTTCATTCTGTCTGGGGAGCTTCACTTTCAAATAATTTTTAATTTAATTTAATTTAATTTATTTTTAATATAATTTACTGTCAGATTGGTTTCCATACAACACCCAGTGCTCCTCCTAACAAGTGCCCTCCTCAATGCCCGTCACCCACTTTCCCTTCCCTCCCACTCCCCATCAACGCTTAGTTTATTCCCAGTTTTTAAGAGTCTCTTATGGTTTTGCTCTCTCCCTCTCTAAACTTATTTTTTTCCATTCCCCTCCCCCATGGTTTTCTGTTAAGTTTCTCAGGATCCACATAAGAGTGAAAACATGTGTTATCTGTCTTTCTCTGTATGGCTTATTTCACTTAGCATAACACTCTCCAGTTCCATCCACGTTGCTACAAAAGGCCATATTTCATCCTTTCTCATTGCCAAGTAGTATTCCATTGTGTACACAAACCACGATTTCTTTATCCATTCATCAGTTGATGGACATTTAGGCTCTTTCCATAATTTGGCTATCATTGAAAGTGCTGCTATAAACATTGGGGTACAAGTGCCCCTATGCGTCAGCACTCCTGTATCCCTTGGGTAAATTCCTAGCAGTACTATTGCTGGGTCATAGGGTAGATCTATTTTTAATTTTTTGAGGAACCCCCACACTGTTTTCCAGAGCGGCTGTCCCAGTTTGCATTCCCACCAACAGTGAGAGAGGGTTCCCGTTTCTCCACATCCTCTCCAGAATCTACAGTCTCCTGATTTGTTTATTTTAGCCACTCTGACCAGTGTAAGGTGATATCTCAGTATGATTTTGATTTGTATTTCCCTGATGAGGAGTGACTTTGAGTATTATTTCATGTGTCTGTTGGCCATTTGGATGTCTTCTTTGGAAAAGTGTCTATTCATGTCTTCTGCCCATTTCTTCACCAGATTATTTGTTTTTCGGGTGTGGAGTTTGGTGAGTTCTTTATAGATTTTGGATACTAGCCCTTTGTCCGATATGTCATTTGCAAATATCTTTTCTAAAAATTTCTTGTTGGAATATCTAAGTATATTATATTGGTTAAGATCAAAATTCTTCTGCTACAGCCAGACCTGGGCTTACATCTTAGTTCAAATGACCATTTATGAGTTCTTGGGAATGGTACTTAACAAGCTCTGTGCCTTAGCTTCCTCATCTGTAACATGTGGATAACATTTCATGGAGATGGTGTAAAGATTAAATGAGATTATCCATATAAAGTGCTTAGTGCCATGCCTGACACGAAATAAGCAAGAAGTAACATTCAGATGATATCACTGTCATCACCATTAGAAATTGTAGGGGGAGGAGTCTTGGGTGCTCTCAGAGCCTTAGAGTATTGCCTCCAGATTTCACAGCCTACCCCATAGTTCCCTTAATATGCCTTATAAATATGAAATAGGAAACCACATAGGTTAGAAATTCCAAGTTTTCTGCTTCTAGCTCCTGATTTCAGATTTTACTCTTTAGATACTTTAAGTATGAGTAAGATAGCTCTCATTCAGACATAACGTAAGGGCTATTTAAAAGGCATTTTGTTGGTTGTAAAATATATTGCTAGGCAATGTGGGCCCTTGGAAATGGGCTTAGCTCCAATGTACTTGGTAAGTCTTTAGTTGAAAATGGCATCTCTCCTCAACATGTGGTCTCTAGATCTGATTGTTCTACGTGAACAAAAAAAAAATTTTGCATACATTTACCATCACTTTGCTGAAGTTTGTGGAGAAGGTGTTTTCAGTTAACAAATATGTCCAGCAAATACTCAATGTTTCAGGGAAAAGACAGAACAACACTGAGGCAGCCTGAGGGGAGGATTTAGACCATCAGCTGCCTCACCAAAGGCAGTCGCGACAATGTTTGGAGGGAACAGGCACCTTATGGGGTCTCTCTCCAGCCCATGCCTCCTTTTCTCAGAGCTTCCCTGACCCTCTTGCACAGGGGTGGGCCCCAGGAGTCACTATCACTCCAAATGCTCACAGACTGTTGGAGTACACGCTCGTGACCCAAGCTGAGACAACCAGATTCTCTCGCCAGGGCATCTGGAATTGGGACACAGGCCTTCGGGTCAGTCACTATTGGCCCTGGAAGTAGGACAGCATATAACAAGGGGCTGGCATAGTCACTGTCATGATGTGCCCTGAGAGGCAGAAAAGCTGGGATGTAGGGAGAGGAGGCTGAAAGAGTGTCAGGGAGAAGTAGAGATGAGAAACCAGGTCACTCCTGAGAGAAAAAGGGAGGTGGCAAGAGAAGAGCTGTCTCCATTCCCAAGGCCTCTCAGGGCTTTGTTCTGACCCCCCCCTGAGGCCCAGCTGCCCTTCCTGCCCTGGCCCATGTCCAACACACTCTCCACCTTAGCTCAGGCAAGCTTAAGATGTATCTGTTACGTGAAACCCAAGGACTCTTGGCTGAGGGAGTGGTCTGGCAGAGAGAGAGAGAGGCTCAGCCAGGGATTCTGGTTGCACAGGCAGGGTCTGCCTGATGATGCCCACCCTGGTGATCCCATCACAACAGCCTGCCCAAATCGGACATGCACACGAATCATTTTTGCTGACGATAAAACCGAATGGAACAGATTCATGGCTATTCTTGAAACGACGTTCTTAGTCACTTCCTGATGTACTTTCTTGTGTAATAGGGAAGAAAGTGGCATTATGGATGGCACACCCAGAATTTTGTCTAACCCTGAATACTTGTACAGGGGCATATGTAACTGCAGCTGTCACCGGTCAGGAATTTTGCAGGGGAAAAATAAAAACCAGATGGGCACTGGTCGCTTTAACGATCTGTCTGTCCCCATTCTGGCCACTTGACACTCAGCTTTGGCTCTGCCCCAGATTCAGGGGCAAATCCTATCTCTAGGGAAGGTTTCAAGGAGCCCTGTCTCAGGAGTTCAGGAGACACTGTTAGGTTACCCTGTGACTTGTTCTCTCATCAAACTCTCTGGTTCTGGCCTCTGGGCTTCAGCCTTCACCCAGGGATTGAGTTGGTTAGATTCCCTGTCACCCCCTGCCACCATAACCCAGCCAGGACCGTGGCCCCTTCAAAATCAGGACTGTAATTTGCATACACCTATTCTTTGTAGGTAACACACCTGAAACGCAGACCAAGCTGGGGACCTTGCTACCTGCCCTTCATCCTGTGTGACCCTCCCCCACTGCCACTCGGGGTCACTCACACTGTTATTTCCAAAATCTGCCCCCCCACTTTCACTGCTGCCAATAGTCACATTTGCTTCACTTATGGGACACCTTCTTTTGGTACCTGAATCTCTCTAAATTGCCACATCGCTTGTTATTACTCTGAGGGTCCATGGTCCTGCAGCTCTGCTGGCCTGGAAGACCTCTTCCCTGTCACTTCAACTGGGCACCAGTCACAATGCCTAGCACTTAACAGGTGACAGGGAAGCAATGTGGTGGAATGAGCATGGGCATCTCGAGCAGACTTAGGTTCAAATGCCTGCTCCTTCACTTACACAAGGTTCTTAATTCCTCTAGAACACAAAAGAATCGTTGAAAGGATTATATGAGATAATGTGTCTGGCAAGATTTCGTAGTTATTTGATAAAATACATCTGCTTTTCTTTCCTGAACTTATATTTTTTAACAGCTTTATTGATAGTCACATATCATACAACCCACTGACAGAGGGCAGTGCAACGGTTTTTATTATATTCACTAGACTTAGGGTTGTTGTTGTTCTTTTTTTTTTCTCTTGAGGGGAGGGGAGAGGGGGAAAGAGGGGGAGGAGGGAGAGAGGGAGAGAGAGAGAGAGAGAGAGACAGAGAGAGAGACAGAGAGAGAGAATCTTAAGCAGGTTCCATGGCCAGCACGGACCCCAATGCGTGGGGCTCGATCTCACAACCATGAGATCATGACCTGAGCTGAAAACAAGAGTTGGTTGCTTAACCGACTGAGCCACCCAAGTGCCCCTAGACTTAGATTTCTTAAAATGCAATTAAAGCATGAGAAATATGAGGCTTAATAACACTTAAAAAGACTTAGGATGTTAGTCAGCCATACGGTTAGGTAAATAAATGGTGCAATGCTATTATGCTGCCAAGAGAGCTTATGTGATATTGGACTGTGCCGGTACACATGTGATGATCAGAACAAGACAAGCAATGGTTCCCTGTGATTCAGAGCCGACAATGTGTTCAGTCATTGGGCCCGCTGTAAGAGGGATGTGGGCAAATCGGAGCATGACCAAAGAAACATGAAAAGGGTGATGAGAAACAGCAAATACTCTGATATTCATCCTGGAGAAGTAGATTCTAAGAGGAGGAGACCCTGTCCTTAATTAGCTCAGGGCATTCAGTTGGAAAATGAATGACATGTGTTTCCTGTGTTCCCTTCCTAGGCCTGAAAGTCAAGAGGTGAATTTATTTTATTTTATTTTTTGTTTGTTTATTTATTTTTGAGAGAGAGACAGACAGAGCATGAGTGGGGGAGGGCAGAGAGAGAGGGAGACACAGAATCGGAAGCAGGCTCCAGGCGCTCAGCTGTCAGCAGAGAGTCCTACATGGGGCTTGAACCCACAAACCATGAGATCATGACCTGAGCTGAAGTCAGACACAACCGACTGAGCCAACCAGGCGCCCCATCAATAGGGGAATTTAAAAGCAAGCAAACTTCGACATAAAAGGATTTCCTCTTGAAAATAGGAATGGGTTGGCCCTTCCTAACCTGAAATTCCATATTTAATACGTTGCTACATTATTAGCAAGTCCGAGAGCAATGGCTTATAGAGCTTCTACTCTGTGTAATATGCTGTGCTCAGGTGATAAAATGATCCAGCAGGTCAGCCCTTCTTCATTTAAAGCCAACCATACAGTTTGTGGGTTAGTCTAGTAGTTCATTCTTTCTCCTATTTTTGATTCCTGCTTTTGATGTAAGAGAAAAGGATGCCCCAAAGTGTCGATATGGATATTTTATTAGCAGTTTTGATGATGGTAGAAATATTCCTAGAATAAGACTTTGGCATTACCTGGTCAGGAGGATTATGCTCTCCTCTTCCCGGCTCTGTGTAAAGTGACTTCATTTTAGTTCTTGAAATTGACCACTGTGGAAACATTTAGGGAAGTCAGCAAACACTACAGATCAGCAACATAACTCTCCCCCATCTTCCAGGGTCCCACTGCTTCGAGTCTATGCTACACAATGACTGCAGAGCTGGCACAATTCACAATGACGACAGACCTTCTACTACATTTTTGGACTATGTGTCTCTATGAAAGATATACTTAGGGCCAATGGTATTTAACTTTCACCTAAGGGTGATTTGGAATTTAAGTAGTTTAAGAGTTAACTAGTTTCAGATGAGTGGAATATTTAGGGGGAAATATTTGGGGAAGATTAGACTCATTCTCAACTGCCTTCTAAGTCACTTCTATTTTTCCTAAAACTTGTAATAACCCAGTCTATATATTTAAAGAGTCTATAGGGAGACAGAGCCAGGACTAAGGCCCTCTGGAGCTGGCAAGATAAGGCTCTCTGCTGGCCAGTGCTTGTCCTGCATGACAAGTGGCTCCTTGTGCCACCTATTGGGCTTTGAAAGAACAGTCTCTCAGGTTTTGATTGAAAGGTAAGACACCAGCAAGTATTTTCCGCAGCTGGAACAAATTCATGGTCTTCCCTAAGTCAGAACTATTCTAAAAAGCTAGAATTTTACAAGTCACTAAGAGGGAAATCATCATCAGCCCGAGATTCACAGAGCCAACTGATTCCTTTGTAATCAACAAGCTCTAGGAATTACAGTTGGCATTGACTGAGCACTTAGTATACTGTGCACTTTACAAGCATTACCTCATTCTGTCTTCATATAACCTTATGAAGCAGACATAAATATTTTCATTTTACAGATAGGGAAACAACACAGTTAAGTGGCTATTAGGCTTAAAAAGTTTCTGCATTGCCTGCCCGTTCTGTATACAGACATTCTGCAAATAGTTGAGTAAGTTTTTAAATGTGAATAAACAGAGCACCATTCTTCTTAATACTCTGAGCCTGCTGACCCATTAGCCTTTTAATCAGCTTTTATCTAATGGGAAAACAGAATGATTTTCATTTATTTTTGCTTGAACATGCCTTCCAAGGGAAGGCTATACTATCTCCATATCACTATATCACTATAATATCTCATTAACCTTATAATGACTTACACTTACTTTTTCAGTTTCAGAAAACAAGTTAACTTGGGCTTGGCCAGAATTCTGTGGTTGTTCAGTCTTCTCATCACACCAAGTTGAGGCAGAGGAAATACCAAAGGCATGCATCAAGAAGGACCTATAAAGTTATGAGAGAAAAAGAAGGGTTATGGATAAAGCAGAGGGAGAAGAGTTAGTTCTCAAAGAAAGACGATCAAGCCAGTTACATTGAGTAGATGGCACTCTGGACATATTCCTGTGCCTATCATGCTACTAGACAAGTGGGGGAATGACAGCACATCCTGATCTTAAGAAGCCTATGGACTTCTAAGGAAGAGAACACACTCAGAGGAACATGAGAAGCATGAATCTGCAGTACAAGAACTTGCAGAGAAAAACCACACAAGACAGCAGTGGTCATTGAGAAAGGATTAATGTAGGCAGTAAGTGCTGCAGAAAAGGGAAAGGTTACATTTGCATACATTTTTGCTGACCCCAGCATCTTCATAAAATATCTTCACTGTGAGCTGTGGGGAGACAGTGAAGTATGAGAGAACACCTGGCCTCTCAGTAGCTCACTTCTCCCCTGGAGACTCAGGCAGGCGATGAGAGGGTTTGCAGGAAGCAACAGCTGGAGAGACATGGAGACCAAGCACCCGGCCATCAAGGCAGGCAAGATGGTGCTGGCAGGTCTCACCTGGCTACCGAGTCTTGATGTACCAAATATTAATGATTTTTTTTCCCTCTGTATTTGTCCTTCATTCTACCTTTCAGCAGAAGTAGCCTGTAGTTCTTCTGGGCTTTGCTTTTGAAAATTTTGAGCCCTCTGGAGAATGGAGAGTAGTAGTTCTCAACCTTGACTCCTCCTGGAATTACCTGGGGAGTTATAAAAAACACTGCCGCCTGGGTCCCACCCCCATGTGCTCTTAAACTGACCTGGGATGCTCCTCTGGTGATTCTAATGTGCAACCAAGTTTGAGTCCCACTGACTTAAAAGGTTCCTGGACATAGTAAGAGAGAATAAGATCTACTAAAATGGACAAAGCATCTTGGAAAAGGAGGGAAGAGGGGAACTTCCGTGTTGCAATCTAGAGAAATAGCCTTGATTTGTTGTCTGGAGTAGTGGGAATCTGGGTTCTGGTTTTCGTAGAGTTCCACAGAGGAGGTAGGAAGGCTCCAGAGAGAATGCCAGTTGGTAAATCTAGGGCAGTGTTTGTAGGTCTGGGATCTGCATGCAAATTGCCAGGCCATCTTGTTAAAATGCAGATTCTGACTCAAGAGTAGGGGGTGGGGCCTGAGTCTCCATTTCCAGAAAGTTCTTAGGTGATCCCAGTGCTGCCCATAACATGTCAAAGATCTTCATGGCTAGGACTCTAGGCTGTCTCTCTTAAGATTCCCATTTCCATCTGAAGCCACAACCTGTTAAACGTGAAGTGTTCCACAGTCAGGGGCAAAGGACATCCTTCTGTGACCTGGTCTGATTGAGAGCTGAAGGGCAGACAGACCCATCTACAGATCTCCAAAGCCTGGCAGGCTAAAGAGGAGCATATCCTGGCAGGGGATCCCCATGTCAGGGTCCTGGTAGAGTACAAATGGCCCACTCAGAAGAGATGACTGAAGATAGCTTCATGTAGGTATTATTTACAAGGTTGAGGCAGGGTTAACAGAAATGAACAAAAGATGGTGAGATACCATCCCTCAGGCAGAAGAACCAAAAGAGGAGAATGTATTGACTGGAATCCCATAAAAGCTGTAGGAAAGGGACACCTGAAACAACTGTTTCTTTTATTTTTATTTATTTATTTACTTACTGGGGGAGGGGCAGAGAGAGAGAAGGAGAGAGAGAATCTCAAGCAGTCCCCACACTTTCAGCACAGAGCACAACACAGGCTCCTTCTCACAAACCATGAGATCATGACTTGAGCTGAAATCAAGAGTCAGATGCTTAACCAACTGAGCCACACAGGTGTCCCTTTATTTTTATTTTTTAAGAGGCCTCACACCCAGCACAGAGCCTAATGAGGTACCTGAATTCAGGATCATGAGATTAAGACCTGAGCTGAGAGGGACACCTGTGTGGCTCAGTTGGTTAAGTGTCTGACTTCAGCTTAGGTCATGATCTTATGGTTAGTGAGTTTGAGCCCTGCATTGAAAGCACTGAAGGTGGAGAACCCACTTCAAATCCTCTGTCTCCCTCTCTCTCTGCCCCTCTCCTGCTCACACTCTCTCCTTCTCTCTCAAAAATAAACATCAAAAAAATAAAAGACCTGAGCTGAGATCAAGAGTCAGACACTTAACCCACTGAGCCCTAGGTGCCCCACAACTGTTTAACTTCGAGAAGCACAGCCACATGAAGAAAATAGCCCACCATGGATAGATCCAGGGGAGTGAATACCCCAATATTTCTCTTCACCCACCTCGTGATTTCCTACTAATACCTCCCATTGGCCCAACTCAAGTAGAAACCAGAGGACAAGAGAACTCAGCAGATGCAGTCCATCAAAGTCAGCTTCCTGGGCACAGAGAAGGGTGAAGGATGGAGAGGAGATCAGATCAGGGAAAACCTAGCACAATCTCCAAGAATGAGGTGAAATGTTCTGCCAGGCCAGACTACTTAGCCTGTTTAGGCTGCTATAACAATATACTCTAGAGTGGGTGGCTAAAATAACAGACATTTATTTCTCACAATTCTGGAGGCTGGCAAGTCCAAGATCAATGGTGTGGGCAGATTTGGAGCCCACTTCCTTGTTCATAGATGGCAGTGTTCTCACTATGTCCTTACATGGTAGAAGGAGTGAGGGAGCTTTCTCGGGCTTCTTTAATAATGGCACTAATTCCATTCATGAGGGCTCCATCCTGATGACCTAACCACCTCTCAGAGTCCTCACCTCTCAGTACCACCACACTGGGAAGTTAGGATCCAACCTATGAATTTCAGGGGGACACAAACATTCAGCCTATAGTACAGCCCAGTGGGGCTCAGCTTCTGTCAGAAATTCAGCTGGCATGGAAGAGAAAATGACAACAGAGTTTGCACCTGAGACTCTTACCCCTTCTAGACGGGAGCTTACCTGAGAGTGTCAAACATCCTCATGAATGACAGGTGAACTTCAACCCCCACAACGGAGCTTTTGGGACAACGATCGTGATCCTGTTGGAGAACTGGTGAGCAGAGAAGAGGCGAGCTTTCAGAAGTTGGTGTTGATTTCAGGAATGTGTTGAGAGTAAGCCACTCAAGCTTTGAATCCTGACAACAGGTGGAGCACAGAGGAAGAGAAAAAGAATACAACCATGTGACAGTTTGCTGATGACACAGATTTCTCTGAGTTTCTCAGAAAAATACTTAGGAAGGCAGGAGTGTGAAGAGTTATCTTTGGGCCCCACCTCGTACCCCGAATTTCTTAAGACAAAACGAATCTCCCACCATCTTTCTGGGAAAAGAAGGGCACAAGCCAGAGGCACGTCCCCACTCCGGGGCAAGTAGGGATCTGACCTATTTAGAACTGGTCTTGGCTAGCCTGAAATTTAGCACCGGTTAAGTTCCTGGCTTAATTGGAACACCTGTGCGCTTTCCCAGTGTCTGAAGTTGACAAAGGGGGAAGGGAGCGGAGACGGCTGCACACTTGTGAGGCTGGTACTGAACGGGAGATAACAGAAGCACTTTCTCGGACGTGGCCAGGTAGAACCGCTGGGGAGTTCTCAGCAGTACACAGAATTCCAACTGGCACTTTGGGAAGTCAGGTGGGGGCTCCTTCCGCTGGATCCCTGAGAGCAGGCTGCCAAGGCAAAGGGCCTCTGGGTCCCTTAATTGGCCAGCAGTGCAAAGACAGCGGGACATTTTAGGAGATGCTTAGCTTTGGAGGAGGAGGCAGAGTTGTAGTGTCCAGGTCTTTCTGACCTTGAGTTTTATTTCCCATGCAAGTACTGTGTCTCAGAAGTTGAGGGTTTTGACACTGTACGGGGCATTAGTAAGGAATGGAAGCAATAACTAGTCAGAACACTAGAAAGTGTTCTGAGGGGGGCGCCTCCTGGCTCAGTCGGTTAAGCGTCCGACTTCGGCTCAGGTCATGATCTCATGGTTGGAGGAGCCCCACATTGGGCTCTCTGGTGCCAACTTCAGATCCTCTGTCCCCCTCTCTCTGGCCCTCCCCTGCTGGTTCTCTCTCTCTCTCACAAAATAAATAAATAAACTTAAAAAAAAAAAAAGTGTTCTGAGGCCTACTGCATATCAAGTGCCAAAATCAATTCCAGGTTAATTAAAAAGTTAAAGAATGAATACCACAACAAAAGAATTAGAAGAAAGTTTAGCTGATCCTCACATGGCCAAGGCCTGTGAAAACACAAAAGCAAAAAAAAAAAAAAAAAAAAAAAAGGAAAAACCAAGTTTGAAATAAAAATATACATGCAAAATTAAAAATTTCTGTATAGTTTTCAAATCACCAAAAAAAAATTAAACGGGATAAAGTTAACAGGAACTAAAGAGTTGGGAAAACACTTGCAGCATATGTGATTACTGGTTAATGTCATTAACACAGAAAGGAAGAAATGGATGATCACCTCAATGGAAATATGTGAACTGCCAATAAGCACTGGAAAATATTAATTAAATAACAGTGAAATATGATAAAATATCATACAGTTCTTCAGGATTGACTGAGATAGGGAAAAACATAATATCCAGTATTGCCAAGGGTAAAAGAAAGGGGCATCTCAAATATATATAACTGGAATGTAAATTGGTTTGATTTTTCTGGAGGGTAATTGATAGTTTATATTATTATTATTTTTAAATGTTTATTTACTTTTGAGAGAGAGAGAGCATGTGCACACAAGTGGGGGAGGGGCAAAGAGACAGGGGGATAGAGGATCCCAAGCAGGCTCTGTGCTGATGACACTTTAGGTGCTGACAGCACTGAGCCCCATGTGGGCTCATGAAGTCATGAACTGCAAGATCATAACCTGAGCCAAAGTCGGATGCTCAGTTGACTGAGCACTCAGGGGCCCCAGTAGTTTATATTATACACCTTACAATGTGCATAACTTAAAAAAATTATTTTAAATGTTTATTTACTTATGAGAGAGAGGGAAAGACACAGAGTGAGAATGGGGGAGGGGCAGAGAGAGAGGGAGACACAGAATGTGAAGTAGGCTCCAGGCTCTGAGCTGTCAGCACAGAGCCTGATGCGGGACTTGAACTCACGATCCGTGAGATCGCGACCTGAGCCGAAGCTGGACGCTTAACCGAGTGAGCCACCCAGGCTCCCCAAAATGTGCATAACTTTTGACTCAGCAGTTTGTCCTCTAGGAATTTATCTTAAGGAGATAATCAAGGACGTGTACAGAGACTTACCTACAAGAATGTTTACGACAGTGTTATTTTAACAATGACAAATTCTGAGGAGGGAGTACTGAATGTTAAGATTTGACAGAATTGGGGAGTAGCTACATGGGTCTTCATTATTGTATTAGTTTCCTACTGGAACAAAAAACCGTAAAGTTAGTGGCTTAAAACAACGTAAATTTTTTAAGTCACAGTTCTGTAGTTCAAAGTCCGACCTGGGTCTCACTGGGTTAAAACTGAGGTGCTGGCAGGACCGTGTTCCTTCTGGAGACTCCAGGGCAGTGTCCATTTCCAGCTTCTAGAGGCTGCCCGCATTCCTTGGCTCAGGCTCCCCTTCTTCCATTTTCAAATCCAGCAACACAGCATCCCTCAGACCTTTCTTTCATCAGCGCATCTCTTTCCCTGACTCTTTGTCTGTTTTCCTCTTCCACTTTTAAGGACCTTGTGATCACATCGGGCCTACACAGACAATGCTCCTAGTTAGCTAATTAGCAAGCTTAATTCCAGTTGTCATGTAACCATAGGTCCTAGGGATTAATGCTGAAGTCTTTGGGGGTCATTATTCTGCCTACACTACTGTATTATAGTTCCATATACTTATCTTCATAAAATGGTATTTTGTAATATTTCAAAATCCTAAATTCAACGTCCACTTTCGTGTATGGATGAAAGGAGGCTATATATTGATAGTATGAATGCAGTGTGCGCATTAAAAGTCATAATGTGGGGGCACCTGGGTGGCTCAGTTGGTTAAGTGTCCGACTTCAGCTCAGGTCATGATCTCACAGTCTGTGAGTTCGAGCCCTGTGTCAGGCTCTGTGCTGACAGCTCAGAGCCTGGAGCCTGCTTCAGATTCTGTGTCTCCCTCTCTCTCTGCCCCTTCCCCACTCATGCTCTGTCTCTCTCTGTCTCAAAAATAAATAAAAATATTTAAAAAAAAGTCATAATGTGGGAAAACATGTAACACGGAGCAATGTTCATTATATAATGAATGGGGGAAAATAAAGTCTACAAAAGAATATGCACAAGATAACAATTATGTAAAACCCAAACCCCAAGTGTATTACTGTTTACTATGCAAGTAAATAAAAAATGTTGGGAAGGTCAAAATGTCAATAATGTTTATCTCTGGATGGTCATTTTAATTTTCTTCAATTTTTCTCCATTTGCCAAAATGTGTGAAATAAAAGGTGATTGACAATGTTATCTAGCACATTTTTCTCCTTGGTATCCTTTTAATTACACTTGCTCACATCCATCCCTCAAGTTCATCCTCATCAAAAATACTTCAGTTCAAAGGGGCACATGCACCCCAATGTTTATGGCAGCGCTATGAACAATAGCCAAAATATGGAAAAAGCCCAAATGTCCATGACTGATGAATGGATAAAGAAGATGTGGTATATACATACAATGGAATACCACTCAGCGATGAAAAAGAATGAAACCTTGCCATTTGTAACAAGTGGATGGAACTAGAGGGTATTATGCTAAGTGAGGTAAGTCAAGCAGAGACAGATACGTAATTTCCCTGATATGTGGACTTTGAAAAACTCAACAGATGAACAGAGAGGGAGGCAAACCATAAGAGGCTTTTAAATACTGAGAACAAACTGAGGGTTTGGCGGGGGGGGGGGGGGGGTAGGTTAAATGGGTGATGGGCATTAAGGAGGGCACTTTTCCCTGGGGAGGTGGGGAGACACCTGGGTGGATCAGTTAAACATCCGACCCTTGGTTTTGGCTCTGGTCACGATCTCAAGGTTTGGTGAGTTCAAGCCCCATGCTGGGCTCCATGCTAACAGTGCAGAGCCTGCCTGGTATTCTCTGCCTCCCTCTCTCTCTGCCCCTCCCCCACCTACACTATCTGTCTCTCTCAAAATAAATAAACCTAAAAAAAAATTAAAGAAAAAAAAGGCAGGCACTTTCCTGGATGAGAACTGAGTGTCATATGTAAAAGATGAATCACTTGGTTCTACTTCTGAGGCCAAGACTACACTGTACATTAACTAACTTAAATATAAATAAAAAGAAAAAAAAAAAAACCACCACATTTCAAGTCTGGCTCTCAGTGACACCATTTTTTTCAGGCCCCAGTTGTTCGCGGAGGCAGGAAGGAACCATGCGGTGAACTAAGCCTGGCAGCGAATCCTGCTTCTTAAAAACTTCAGGGCGAAGCTAACCCAAGGCACAGCCGCATCCCACAAAGAACTTAACGGGTACCTTGGAAGGTGGATGCTCAAGTATAGGAACCCTTCATAATTTCTCCAACACGGGTTAACGGTTTCGATTGACGCTACTATTTTTTAAAAAAACAGAGAACGGCGGCGACAGCCGGGGACCTGGCGGCCAGGACGGTGGCGGGGGCCACCCACAGCGCCCGCCGGGTTCCCCTACGCCGCGGGGCTCAGGCGGCCGTCAGCGTTCCCCCTCCGCGGCCTAAGCCCCAGGTTGTTTCCCAGCCGGACACACCGCCTGAGCCTCACTCCGGGCACCGCTGGCTCGACGCGGAGCCCTACGGCCGGCGGCCCTGGCCCAGGAGCCCGCGAGGGTGGTGCGGTTCGGGCGTTCGGCACGAGGGGAACCTCAGGGCCTCTCCCGCAGCCCCTGATCGGCTGACCCGGCCGAAGCCGACCCCCACCACCGAGAGGAGCGCCTAGAGCGGACCGGCCCGCCGGTCCCGACGCGCCGCTCCGCCCAGCCGCCTCTATCCCGGAAGTTGATGCAGCTCGCCAGATCGCGTGCTGCTCGTTAGGGGTGTCGCCTTAGAGATCGGGACTGGCTGGGATTGCGAAAGGATCAACATGCCTGTGAGTTGTTTACTTTCTGGCTTTCCGTTTATTTCGGGCTTCTCTGTCTAGGGGTCCTGGGGGCGGGTTAGCCCGACGCTTCCGCGGGCCCGGGGGTCCCTGCCGAACGCATTTCAGGGGCGCGGATCGCGCAGCTCCTCCGCGCGTGGCGGACTTGTTGGGACTTGCCTGGACGGCGCGGCGTGTCGGGCCCTGCCTGGGCGTGGAGCGGGAGGACCCGGGGCCGCCCAGTGCTTAGGTCTCGAGTCCCTAGCTAGAGGGACACAGCTTCTCGGTAACACTCAGCCTTCTTGGGTTTGGGTGGGCGCTCGCGAGACTGTAGTCTTTGGAGTCTTTTTGCTCTCCTTGTGCTTGGTGGTTCTCTCCTCGTCTCGGAAGCGATTTTCTGCTGGTTTCCTTTTTCAAAACTGTCTTCGCAGTTACCTTACTTGTTAACTGCATCAAGGACGGTCAGGCTTCAGCCGCTCAGAGTTCCTGTCAGATCAGATGTTGAACCCCGGGGGCAGAAGTCACCCCCGGGTTGGCACTCTCCGGTCTACCTCAGCGATTTCTACTTTCAGCGGGTGCACGGTTGGGGTCAAGTTCTTACTTAGCACCACAGTGTTGTTTTTATCGGAGACTGTTACTCAGCGGACTAAAGAAGAACGAGATTAACCTTACCATATGCTTCTTGATCGTCCTAGACCTTTACCGGGACGTAGAGAACGCAAGCATTATAAAAAGTATGGATTAAAGTTAACAGGCTAAAAAAATAACAAGTATCTGACATGTTGCGTCGGCTGAGTATGACTTTTATTCCCTTTTTTGCGTGTGTATTTTAAGTGTGGTTAAATCTGCCACCATTGTGGATTCCTTCTGGGAATAATAATACGTTTTTTTTATTCAGTTGGCTAGAGATTTACTCCACCCGTCCTTGGAAGAGGAAAAGAAAAAACATAAGAAGAAACGTCTAGTTCAAAGCCCAAATTCCTATTTTATGGATGTAAAATGCCCAGGTAAAATTTCAGATCTTAATTCCTTTCTCAAGGAGAATTTCTGAAGGGATTGCTAATGTGGTGTGTATGTTTAGATCCCTTAGGACCCTTTGTTGACTAGCAGTGGGATTACAGAATTGGAATGTCAAAAGGGACAGTTTCCTAGTAAACTATTCAAACCACGGGAGAAAGATTTGGGGGTGGGGGTGGTGAAGAGGAGACTCCAAAGGGGCTATGACATTTGACTTACTAAGTGTTAAGCTATGCAGATGGTTAGTTTTCTTGAAACTAATCATGAAAAGTATGTTGATTCTTCAGTGTAAAGCTGTGCTGCCCAGAGTGGTGGCCATTAGCCATAGGCAGCTACTGAGCACTGGAAATGTGGCCAAAATGGGAAATACTCCTTAAGTGTAAAATGTACACCTGATTTTTAAGATGTAGCACATATACACACAAAAACCATATTGATTACATGTTGCAATGGTAATAATATTTTGGAAATACTGAGTTCAATAAAATATATTACTAACTTCACCTGTTGGCTTTTAAAAACATTTTTTATGTGACGTTAAATATGTGGCTTGCTGTTGCAAACATTAAAGTCTTAATCTTTTACAAAGTCTTTGCTAGAAATATGTTGAACAGTATGCTTTATTTTCTTCTGCTTTTCGCTTTCAATTTGCCCTTTTTCTAGGTTGCTACAAGATTACCACGGTTTTCAGCCATGCTCAGACGGTGGTTCTTTGTGTAGGCTGTTCAACAGTGTTGTGCCAGCCAACGGGAGGAAAGGCCAGACTCACAGAAGGTATGTCATTTGGCCGTTTCTAACCCAGTGATGAGATTTTATGATTATAAATGTCTTCCTTTGCTAAAAACCAGTTTAAAAGAAATCTTAAATTCATTATTACCAAAATAGTTGTATCTTTCATTGTATGCTCTTTCAGTAAAGAGTACCCTGCTCAGATGGCTAAGTTTATATTCTTGACTTTGTAAAGAACTCATGTAACTATTATTTTTCTTAGTTTGGAACACCTAATTCTGTTATAGTCATTTAGTTTGTTTAACTTGGAATATTAAACATAAGTCAAAATGGAGCCAAACAATAACTATATACAATAGGACATACAGATTTTTAAAACCATAGAATTTTAAAAATTCCATCATAAATATTTTGTTTCATATATAGTTGACGCATTTGACTGAAGACAGTTTTCATCATTGCTGGCTAAGCAACAGAAAACTAATGTATAAATTAAAATGCCAGAGGTTTTGATTTGTGAGTACCTGCTTAATTAAACATCTCATTTAAAAATTTTTATTTATTTATTCATCTACTTATTAAAGACTTTATTTTTAAGTAATCTCTACCTCCAGTGTGAGGCTCAAACTTACAGCCCTGAGATCAAGTCACATGCTCTACTGACTGAGGCAGCCGGGTGCCCCTAAAAATCCCGTCTGAGTTGCTCTTTCACTTTTGTGCACCAAGAAAAAAAAGAGTAATTATGAATATTGTTTTCCATAGTAGTACTTACAGATTTATAGTTCCATAATTATATTTGAAATTTGCTTGTGATATTTTGGGGAGTTGTGAATTCCACATTGTTCTCACCAGAAGAGTTATAAGTAGTTTGGGAACTGATCTAAAATCTATTTTGTGTGAGCTGGTGAGATCTAAGTATGAGGTCAGCATACGATATTTAAGTGTAGTGTTGCTCTCAAAAGTATACTTGCAAGAGTTTTTAAACCTTTATATCATGCCATGATCTTGGAGTTTTGTGCCCATGTGCTGATGGATGATTAATAGGGTATTAGAGTTTTCCTAGCAGACTTGAAGAGCATCCTAATCAAAATTAGTTTCTTGGGAAAGTGATTCAAAATAATTCCTAAAAACTAAGATTGTATTTTCTCATAGCTGGCGTTAAAGTTTTACCTGTTGAATTTAGGCTCATGGTCTTATGTAGACTCCAACATAGCATTTGAGAAACAGGAATAATAGTTATAGTCACATCAGAATAAATTCAAATGTACAAGATTTATTATAATAAAGTTCTAGTATAAAAGGATAAATAACATATATATGAATGTTAATCTAATATTCCTAAAATTTTGTTTTTTTTTTAACTTAAAAAGTACTTTTTGTCATTAAAACCATACTAGAGGTAGAGTACACTTGTTTAACATGCTCTTGTGATTCCTTTGCAGGGTGTTCATTTAGAAGAAAGCAACACTAATGATCACACAACCTCTTGAATTTGTGTTCTATCGCAGAAAGCCTTATCAGTTCAATAATTCCGGTTAATCTACCAAGATAATGTAATTATGTTTAATTTTGTAAGGTATACAACAGTCATCTCCTATTTTGGTGTCAGTTTTTCAATAAAGTTTTGATTATGGGCAAATTCCCCTTTTTCTTTTTTTTAAAGTATGTGTGAATATGCTATATGTTTATATGTATACTGTGTCTGTGAATTTGGTATAAACATTTTAAGAAGTGTATTCTGATTAGTTTGTCTCATTTCAAGACTGGAAACCCTAAATATTTGATTTTCAGCCCTTTTCCAAATTGCTGTCAGTGGGCTAAATAATTAAAAAATGGAAAGAAGTCCATTATTAATTCTAAAAATAGTTTGCTATTGCAACTATGGAAACACATTTACAGAAGTACATATTTAATGCTGTAACAATCAGAATAATTACAGAGTAATTATAATGTAATGGTTTGTGTTTTTGTGGCCCTAACATGCTGCATAATTTAGTAGAATAACTGCAGCTGGGGTCTGAGCTATAGGAAGCTCCTTTTGGGGTAGGAAATTTGAGAGGAGACATCAGGAGTAGCATGATTTACCCCAGGATGTCCTGGTTGGGAATGGTAGATGGCATGGAATTCTCTGATCCAGACACATGAGCACACCTGATTACAGATGTGTGTTGAGTGGCTCTGGTGTCTCCTTGTCATTTTGATAGTTTATGGAGTGATCCTAGGGAGCTAGGAAGTGGAGTGTATCTCCCTCTGGCCACATTGGACTGCTTGTATTTGATGTGTTATCTTTAAAGTAGACACTTAAGATGGGCCTTTGCTATCAAGAGATGTTTCTATATATTCACCCCCCAATCTGGAAGGCTGATCCTTAAACATATTCATATACAAGAGGAATGTGGCACAAGAACTGAAAAACTTGGGGCACCTGGGTGGCTCAACCTTTTGAGCGTCTGACTCTTGATTTCTGCTCAGGTCACGATCTCAGGGTCTTGGGATTGAGCACTGCATTGCCCTCTGCATTAGTCTCCATGCTGAGTATGAAGCCTGCTTGAGATTCTCTCTCTCTCCCTCTGCTTGCTCTCCCCTGCTTGCCCTCTCTCTCTCTCTCAAAAAACAAAAAAAACTGAAGAACTATCCAAAGTTTGGAATGTCTTTAATATATGGAGAAGTAAATAACCCAAACGTTTCCAAACTTGCTTGGTTTATGGTATCTTTAGAGTCTCAGTAATTTTTTCAGAGTTCCTTGGCCAAAACAAAACAAAACAAAACAAAACCTAACAGTTAACATTAAGTAGTTAGGTTCTAATACATGTAAATTAAAAACAAAAGTGGTATTTTTTATCTCATTCTTAAATGACCACATTAGTAATCGAATGGGTGTCCCTTTTGGGCACTGCACGGTTTCTCAAAATTGGGATCAGACTAGACAACTGCCGTCTCCTTTCTTCCACACTGATTTTTGCGTAGTACTTGCTTTTTATCACAGCAATGACCCAAAACCCAGCTTCGCAAAGATATGACATCATCAGGGGTGCCTGAGGACCTCAGTTGGTTAAGCATCTGACTCTTGATTTTGGCTGGGGTCCTGATCTCATGGTTCTTGAGATCGAGCCCTACATTGGGCATTAGGCTCTGCACTGACAGCGTGGAGCCTGCTTGGTGTTCTGTCTCCCTTTCTCTGTCCCTCCCCTGCTCAGCTCTCTCTCAAAATAAACATGGAAGAAAAAAAAGATCTGATACATCGGAAGGAATGTGGTGTCACATATTAACTACCTGGAACTACAAGTTGGCATGGTATCCAAAAGATACCCAGTATCAAAGCTTTTCTTGTGCCTCAACTCACCTCAGCTTGCACAGTTCAGGAAACTTGGCCCCATGGAGAGCCAGTGGGGATGGCAGCCTATTGAAATGGAAAGGAGCAAAACCTGTGATATCTAATCTAGAGGGCAAATCCCTGAAAATTTCCTTGGAAATAGTACTGAAAGAAAGGGTTTGTACTTCGAAAAACATATCCAAGGATTAAGTTATGGAGATACTTGGCACTGGGAAGTGAATGGTGTATTGACTTTTACTTCATTATTAATCCAAACAGTATTCCTGGGTTTGAAAAATATGCAATAGAACACTAGGACTTTTACAAATGTCAGAGTCTGCCAATAGACCTTGTTATTTACTGAATGCTTTTCTTTAATACTCTTATATTGACATTTTTTTTAAAATGTAAACTTTTTAAAAAAGGTTTTAAGTAATCTACACCGAACATGGGGCTCAAACTTAAAACCCTGAGATCAAGAGTCACATGCTCTAAGGCCTGAGCCAGCCAGGTACCCCAGATGTAAACAGATTTTTAAAGGAAAACTTTCCTCTCTTCTCTAAATAGAAAATCCAGTTACATAAAGATAACAAAATAAAATGGATTCTTGGCTCTGACCTGGTCAGATGACAAATGGTTTCTTACCTGGTGGCGCCTGCAAATCATCCAAACAAGTTCTTGTTCTTATCCTTGTTCTTGTCCTTGTTCTTCTTCATACGATGTATATAGAACTCAATGTTGAACAGTGAACATTTCATTCAACATGAAACTCAGTGTTTTTTAGTATATCCACAAGTTGTACAGCCATCACATAGTCTAATCCCAGACTATTTCCTTAGTTCATGAAGAAACTCCATATTCATTAGCATTCACTCCCCATTCCTTCTTTCTCCCAGTTCCTGGCAAACACTAATATATTTTCTATCTCCATGGATTTGCCTATTCTGGACACTTTATGTACATGGGGTCACATAATATGTGACCTTTTGTGTCTGGCTTCTTTGGCTTAGCATAATGTTTAAGACGGCCATCCACACTGTAGCATGTATTAGTACATCATTCCTTTCTGTGACTGAATAATACTCTGTTGTAAGAATATACCTTCTGTTTATTCATCAGTTGATGGACAGTGGGTTGTTTTCACTTTTTGCTACTATGAATAATTGTACTATGAACATGTGTGTACAAGTTTTTGTGTAGACATAAGTTAGATTCTCTTGGGTAATATACCTAGGAAAATTGCTAGGTTATAGTAATTCTGTGTTTAGTTTTTTGAGGAAATGCCTATGTTGCAAAAAGGCTGTACCATCTTACATTCTGACTAGTGACGCACAAGGGTTACAATTTCTCTACATCCTCACCGACACTTGTTTTTATCAGCCTTTTTGATCGTGGCCATCTTACTATGTGTGAAGAGTTATCTCACTGTGGTTTCGATTTGCATTTCCCTGATGGTTAATTATGTTGACCATCTTTTCATGTGCTTATTGGCTTGTTTTTCTTTGGAGAAGTGTCTGTTCAGATCCTTTACCCATTTTTAATTGGGTTGTGTTTTATTGTTGAATTGTAAGAATTCTTATATACTGTAGATATTACACATATAAACAATTTTCTCCCATTCTGTGGGTTGTCTTCAACTTTGTCCTTAGAAACATCTTAAATTCTTATGAAACCTAATTTACCTATTTTTTTTGTTGTTGTTTCTTGTGCTTTTGGTGTCATATCTAAGAAATCATTGCCTAATTCATGGTTATGGAGATTCATGCCTGTTTTCTTCTAAGAACTTTCTAGTTTTAGTTCTTACATTTGGACTTGATCCATTGTGAATTAACTTGAATTGTTACATATGGTGTGAGACAGGGGTTCAACTTTATTCTCTAATTCTTTTTAATGGTTGCATACCATTCTATGGTATGGAAGTGCCATAATTTATTAAGTATTATCCTGTTGATGGGCACTTTGTTTCTAGTTTGTTCCACTGTAATCAAATGTCATAAATATATTTAAATACGTCTTTAGTAAAGGTGCTTTTATTTCTGTGGGTTAGATTTCTGGGAGTGGGATTGTTGGTTGGAAAGATAAATGTATTTTTCATTTTAATAGGTAATACCGATTGCTTTTCGCCAGCAATATATGAAAACATTCTCCTCCTTCTCCATCTCTTCCACTAATAAATGGAATCTAAATTTTTTGACATTTTGATGACCATAAGGTTACATATACATCATTGTAACTCTAATTTGTATATCTGCTTACTGAGGAGTGTGGGAATGTAAAAAAGGCAAAATAAGCTGCTATCTTCCTAGAATTCCTTCTCATTTGCCTTTTCTTAATAACACCAGCAACAACAACAACGACAACAAATTCTCCATATTAGAAATATGTCTAAAAAGAGTTGGAATGCAGTTTCCTGTTGCTGCTGTAACAAATTAGCACAAATTTAGTGGCTTAAAACAGCACAAACTTAAATGGATCATCAAACTTAATGGATCATCCATGTCTCTAAAAATAAAACAAAACACACACACACACACACACACACACACACACCCCAAAGAGAGAGAGGGAGAGGGAGAGAGAGGGAAACAAGGAAAACATAAACTTATTATCTTACAGTTCTGGAGATCAGAAATCCAAAATGGCAAAAATCAAGGTGTTGGTGGGGCCATGTTCCTTCTGGAGGCTCTGGGGGGAGATGTTTCCTTGTCTGTTCCAGCTTCCAGAGGCTGCCTGCATTCCTTGGTCCCTGACCCCACATCTTCGTACCTCTGCTTATGTCATCACATCTCCTCTGGCCTTTACTTCCTACCTTCCTCTTACAACATTTGTGATTACATTGGGCTCACCCAGATAATCCAGGACAATCTCCCTGTCCAGGATCCTTGATTTAATTACATCTGCAATGTCCCTTTTGCTGTGTAAGGTAACTTATTCACAGGTTCTGGGGATTAGGGCATCCGTATTCTGCCTATCACAGAATACAAAGCTTTAAAATTCTATCCCAGAATTTAAAACAGATTCTGGAAATGTGTCTTTGTAATTCTCAGTGGAAAAAAAACTTAAATCTGGGCACCTGGGTGGCTTAGTCAGTTAAGGATCCGACTCTTGGTTTTGGCTCAGGTCATGATCTCACAGTTTGTGGGATAAAGACCCAAGTCAGGGTCTGAGCTCACAGCATGGCCCTGCTTGGGATTCTCTCCTTCCTCCCTCTCTGCCCATCCTCTGCTTAGGTGCCTGTGTGTATGCATGCAGGCTTGCTCTCTCTCTCTCCTTCAAAATAAATATATAAACATTAAAAAAAAGAAACATATAAAAAAACCTTAAATCTTTGTCTGGAAGGGTTAGAATTTATAACTGCATTTTATAGAGAAAAACAGTTACTTTTATAGAATAATGACCTTACCTTATAACCTCTTAGGAGTTTAATGCTACATTTTCTTAACTATAGGCATAAATAATTACATCAAGTTAAACCCAGGCTCAGATAGCCTTCGAATCTTGTTTCTAAGGGAAGTCCGGAATAATTTTCTCAGTTTATCTCTTCTACCTATCCTAGCTCAGTTCCCTCATTGCTATACCAAGTCTATTGTTATTTTCTTGCTTAGCAAAACCTCACCTTAGGATAAGAATTAGGGAAAATAGTCCTGTCAGATTTAGTTAAAAGCCTACCTTCAAATCTTGCCTTATGGAAGCAGTTTTAGTTTTGCTTATTCCACGTGAACAGAAACTTAAGCTGTCACTGCCTTCTGGACCCAGAGTTCACCAGACATTAGCTTCAGCTCTGCTCAGTGTTTTGTGTTTGTGTTCTTCAGTCCGTGAATATCTTTCTCATTTTCCCACTTCCCATTTTATATGCCATGCTCTGTATTTAGGAGGTGGAATGTAAGACATGACTCTACTGTGCCACCTCCGTCTTGTCTTTATATTATCTGTGCAGTAATGTAAAAGTTGTGTACTTTTCTTTATTTTCAGCTAGATTTACTAATTAAAATCCAAATATATATTTATTTTTATTCATTTTATGTACCTTAAGAACTTACTATTTATTGTTTATAAACTCTAAATATCTATAGTTTTTACTAACCTATTTTTACTATCTATAAAATTGCATGCCACTAAGTGTGACTTTTATTGGATCTGTAAATTTTTAGAGACTTTTTTTTTTTTTTTTATGGGAAGGCAAGATAATGGTTAGAACAGGCTTTACAGCCAGATATACCTGGGTTTGCAATGAGTTCCAATGGCTAATGGTTGTGTGACCTTAGGCAAAATAAGAATAATTTCTACTTAATAGAGTGTTTTAAGTACTAGAGAAATAGAATAAGTACTAGAGAAAAAGTACTAGAGTATAGTTATGTTAACTATTTTAAGATTTTTTTAAAAGTTTATTTATTTTTGAGAGAGAGGGTGTACACACATGTGTGCAAGCACAGGGGAGGGGCAGAGAGAGAGGGAGGGAGAGAATCCCAAGCAGGCTCCATGGTATCAGATACAGCTGGATGCCAGGCTTGATCCCACAAACTGTGATATCATGACCTGAGCCAAAATCAAGAGTTGGCACTTAACCGACTGAGCCACTCCGGTACCCCCACAGTAAATTCTTGAAATACTTCATTCATTTATCTTATTCCAGATAGCACAGAATGTAAGTGGGAAATTTACATTAGAGGAAATCCAAATGGCTAATGGTTAATCATAAAAAACTCCCTATTCAAATATTTTTGACCTACAAAAACAGCAATTTCATATGGTCCAACCAAGAAAAAGATGTTCCTTACAGCACTGCCTACTAAAAAAAAAATCTGTCAATAAGAAAACATTATGCGATATAGTTAAGCAATGTAGTATTTTACAGCAGTTAAAATAAACTGGCCAGATCACGGAACAATGTTAAATTTAAAAAGGGAATGTATAAAACATGTATACAATGATGCTATTTATATAAATGTAAATAATACAAGTTAATACTGTTATTAGATATGGATACATACATGGCTGTGAAAGAATTAAACAAGGAATTGGAAGGGTAAATACCAATTCCTGATAGCTGTAGCCTGTAGGGCAAAAGGGCTGGAACTTTGGGTTTGGCATGAAGGGGTCTTCAGCTTTATCTCTTATGATACTATTTTTTTTAATGAAGAAAATTTAATGAAATGTTAACATTTTAAATTCTGGGTATTGGGATTGCCATATGACTCTTGTGTGCTTTCTGCTTTTTTTCTGACTTCACAAAAGTTTAATAAAAATAAAAGATCAGTTTAATACAGGAAGGTAAGGAAAATAATTTGTAGCTAATGATCACCTTGACAACTTGTAAATTGCAGGAAAAACAAAACAAAACAAAACAACAACCCCAAATACAAGAAACTTGTGTCAAGTTCTCTTTAGTTCTTTTCCCTAATATTAAGGATCCGCCACACCAGAGATAGCACTCTGGGAGATATGTACATTTATCAAGACTGTTTCTAACAATATTGAGAAAAGAAGTTATCATGGCAAAAATATCTAAAACAGGAATTCTTTCTTTTTCTTTTTCTTTTTCTAAAACAGGAATTCTTAATCTAGGGTCTGCAAAGCCCTGACATTTGCATAGCACCTCATTTTCTGAGCAAGTTCACAGCTCTTCTCAGAGCTTTAAGAATCCTACAGAAGATGAAAAACATCTAAAGCAAGTGCCTTGTTCATAATACACACTCACTAAATTCACAGGCTCTTCACGCTGTGTGGATCCTCCTGCACCTATAGTTCAGTCACAGGGCACTTCTCCCCAATGCCCAGATAACGTTCTTTCCTCATCCTTTTCCCCTAATTCAAATGTCCGCACTTTGGAGCCTCTGAGCAGTTCACTCTGCAGTCTGTACACAAGTTTGAAGCATACAATAACATCACATGATCAGGTTGCAAGCATATGTATCTTTCAGTATCAGAAACATTGATTTATTTTTATTTTTTAAATGTCTATTTACTTTTGAGAGAGAGAGAGAGAGAGAGCGTGCGCACGCAAGCAGGGGAGGGGCAGAGAAAGGGGGACAGAGGATCCAAAGCAGACTCTGCGCTGACAGCAGTGAGCCTGATGTGGGCCTAGAACTCAACAACCATGGGATCATGACCTGAGCTAAAGTCTGATGGTCAACTGAATGAGCCATCCAGGCACCCCCATTTTCTTAAATTACCATAATTTTGGGGTGCCTGGGTGGCTCGTTGGTTAAGCTTCCAACTCTTGATTTTGGGTTGGGTCACCATCTGATGGCTCGTGAGTCAGAGTCCCACAGTGGGCTCTCTGCACTGACAGTGTATTCTGTCTCTGTCTCTGTCTCTCTCTGCCCCTCAACCACTTGTGCTCTCTTTCTCTCTCTCTCAAAATTAAATAAACATTAAAAATAAATAAGTTGCCATAATTTTATTGCTTTTAGTCACAACATATTTTAAAATTTAAACATTAAATTTAATCAATTAAAAGAAGGCATGACCTTTTCACGTTTATCAAAAACAGCATGGATTGAAAACTTTGACAAATATGAATACAAGACTTAGAGATCAGAAGCCAGAAAGGAATAAGGAGATCAAATGGATCAGTTATAGTGAGAGAGCTGCTTTCTCTATACTTCAACCAACTCAGAAACATCCACGTATTTACCTTTACAGATCAAAGTGGAAAGTGAAGAAACAGGCTTAGGGCTCAGAAGTATAGAAAACCCCTCTTTTATTGGAGTGTAGGAAAACTTTGCTATCTTTTTGAATTTTCCTGAATTGAGTGTATCCCCAATATATTCGTCTATGGCTGTTACAATAAAATTTCCTAATATGTCAACGCTCTAAGAAACCATCTGCGGAGCCAGTCTCCCACACTGAATCAGGGTTGGTCTGTGTGATCAGAAGAATTTGTCGTAAGCGATGGTAAAGGACTTCCAAGGCTAGATTATAGCAGACATTGTGGCGTTTACCTCGTCCTCTCTTCAATTACTCAACTTTGGGGATGCTATAGGACAATCAAGCAGATCTATGGCTAGGTCCATGTGGTGAGAAACTGAGATCTCTTGCCTTAAGCCAGTAGCAAGTAATGGAGGCCTCTTGCCTATAGCCACATGGGGAAGCCACGTTAACATAAGATCCTCTGGTCCCAGGCAAGCCTTCAGATGACTGAAGGTTTTGCTCACATAGTGTCTGTAACCACAGGACAGACCCTGAGCTACAACCATTCAGTTTAGCTGCGCCCACATTTGTGAAACACAGAAATTGTGAGATGGGATAATTTGTTAATGCAATAGATAACTAATGCACATTGTACAAAATGAAAGAAGGCAGACGAAATAGGCCACATATTGGATGATCCTATTGATGTGAAATGTCCATAATAGGCAAATCCAAAGAGACAGAAAGTAGGTGGGTGGTTTCCATGGTCTCGGATGAGAAAGGAATGGGGAGCAATTGGTAATGAGTATTTCTTTTTTGAGGTGAAGATGTTCTGGAATTGAATGGGTGTACACCTGTGGATATACTAGAAACCAATGAATTGTACCACCTTAAAAGGGTGAATTTTAAGGTATATGAATTGTGAATTGTATCTGAAGTATGTGTTTTTTCACATTACAGATTTGTGACCTGGAAATAGAGTGTGGCTGTAACAGAAACCCAAAATGTGGGAGTGGATTTAGAACAGAGCAGGGGCTGGGAGTTGGATGGACTTTGAAGAGGGTGTTAGTGAAAACCTCAGGAGCCTCGAAGAAACCCTTCAGAAGCATGATGGCCTTTGAGGCTGAAGCTGTGGCCTTAAAGGACAGTAAGGAAAATCTTATTGGAAATCGGAGGAAAGGAATTCTAATTTTGCAGTGGCAGAAACACTTTTGGCCTGCAGGAACACAGAAAGTAGAAAATGTGCCCAGTAAACGGGGGAATCCAGCTGAGATGTCCAGTGTTCAATGTGCCTCCTGGCTTCTTCCTGCTGCTTATACCAAAGGCACGAGAGACATAAGCTAAAGGAAGGACTACTTGATAAAAAGAATCAATAATGGATGGTTTGGAAAATTCCCAGACTCTCCAGATGGCAAATGAAGCTGAAATTAAGAAATGGCTTCAAGGCAAAGATAAAATTTAGGGCACTTCCTGGAAAACATGGTTTAAAGATGAAGCTGAGGTCCTGACTATAAAATCCTTTCACTGCTGGAAGAACCAAGATGGTGCCTCAGAGGGCTATATAAACAACAGGGTTTATTAGAAACAAGTGTTTCTAATGTTTACTAACATGAACCTGCCCCCCACCCCACCTCCCTGTGAGATTTGTAGGAAACTTGCCAGGTTGAAACAAATTATATTGGCAGGAACACTACTTAGACTGAAAGGACAGAGCACAAAAGAGGCCTTTGGGCCTCAAACTTATATGAGCAGAAAGCAGGCTGAGAAAGCCACTCAGCTACCAACACATGCTACCTTTCATGAACAAATTATAACTCAGTGGGCGGAACCAGCGGCCTGGAGAATATAGCCAAGAACAAAGAATTATCCCCAGGCCTTGAGTACTAATCAAGGAGCTGCCAACCTGCGTCTGGTTGGATTTCAGAATTGCTAGAACTCATGTATGTCTTCCGTTTCCCCACTTTCTGAAGAGGAGGGTCTATAGCAATAACTGTACATATGTTGTGCCATTGCATGTTCCACATGTGGGGAGCAAATAACTTGTCTTTAGTTCACAGATCTCAGATACAGAGGAACTATACTTCAGGAACTACCCCCAAGGAACCTTATCCATACCTAGACCGGATTTACACGATAGATACTGGGCTATGAGCGGATACTATAATGGAAAGAAATTTCTGGAAAACTTGGGAGGAGGTAAGCGTATTTTGTATGTAGAAAGGACATTAATGTAGACTTGTTAAAGATAATTCAGCTAGGACTGACATTTGTGAATGAGCAAGGAGAATACCCTCCAGGGAACTTCAACTTGGCAGTTTAATTTTAAATTTAATTTGACGGAGGACATGTATGCCCAGGACTCTATAGAGCTACTAACAACATCTGGCATCCAGTTTAAGAAACATGAGGAGGAAGGAATTGAGACCCAGTACTTTGCAGAACTTCTTATGACATCGGGAGTGGTCCTCTGTGAAGGGGTCAAATGGTTATCATTTCATAGTGGTTATGACCTTGGCTATTTAATGAAAATCCTGACCAACTCTAACTTGCCTGAAGAACTTGACTTCTTGGAGATCCTTTGATTATTTTTTCCTGTCATATATGATGTGAAGTACCTCATGAAGAGCTGCAAAAATCTCAAAGGTGGTTTACAGGAAGTTGCTGAACAGTTAGAGCTGGAACGGATAGGACCACAGCATCAAGCAGGATCTGATTCATTGCTCACAGGAATTGCCTTTTTCAAAATGAGAGAAGTATGAAGACATCAGTGCCTTTTTCTCAGTTGGTTGTTATGCTGAGAACATAAAAAATCTTATGATTTTTAGAGCAGAGGTCAGACTGTGGTAGATGACCCCCCATGATCTCCATCCACTTCCTAATATTCATACCTTGTGTAATCCCTCCAAGATTGTATCATGGCTGGTCTGTGTGATCTAGAGAATATAGCATCTGTGATGGTAGATGATTTCTGAGGCTAGGCTATAAAAGACACTGACTTCTGCCTGGCTTATGGCTCTCCCTCTTTCCCTCCCTCTTTCTCTGTCCCTCTCTCTCAATGTCCCTCGAATCACTTGCTCTGGGAAAAGCCAATTAACATGAGACTAAGATACTTAGGCAGTCCTACGGAGAGGCCCACATGGTGAGAAACTGAGACCTCTAACCACCAGTCAAGCGAGTAAGCCATTTTAGAAGAATTTCCTCCAGCTCAGGAGAAGCCTTGAGATGACTACATCTTGTCTGCAACCTCATTAGAGACTGGTGCCAGACTCACCCAGCCAGGCTACTGAATTCTTAAGCCTCAGAAACCATGAGTTAATTTTTTGTTCTTTTAAACTGCAATAGATAATATACAGTTTCTCATAAACTTGTTTCTGCTGTCATATTAAAATAACAGTATTTGAACTTTCCTGTAGAATGACATTTGCTTTATATTACACGTTCAAAAATATATTTTTTATCAGAATATTTTATTCAAGAATTAACACTTTTTTCAAAAAGTAAAAATAATAGTTACTTCCCTGAGTATAAAGAACTAATCCTACAATAAAAGACAATTACAAAAGTAAGCAATTAGAGGTACATAATTCTCTGCATTCAATTATACTCTATTACAAATCTATTTTTAAAAAACCTCATGTATTTTGGGATTCATGTTTCCAAAGACAACAACAAGAATAAAACAGCTCATTTTATACCTGTGATGTTAAGATATGTCAGATCTGTCCTTATCAAATTCCAGAGCAATCTTTAAAGCAGTGTTGTTGAGGCCAACCGATTGCATGTTACATATGATAGAAACAACTATTCCTCTTGGGGGAACCTTGTTATTTATAGCTTCCGCATCCAGTTCTTCAGGAAGGACCAGCAGGACACTGCTGGCACCCACTGCACCTCCAGTATGTGAGGCATAATGCCGTTGCTTCCTACAAGAACCATATGTTTGCTTCTTTTCCACGACACCCCATGCCATCGCATATTTACCCTCTTTATCCCAAGACATCTCTGTGTTAGGGACTGGTGTCCAAATCATAACCATCGTTTCTGGTTTGAGATATCCAGGTAAAAGATTTTCATGTGAGTTCTTAAACAGCCCGACTTGGTAACCATACAGCATTGCATTCCCAAATTTCAGAAGGTCACCCACTGTAGACAGAAATCCACCACCAGCCCATTTATAGGAGTTATCCACGTAAGGTGTGTTGACAAGACGTCTCTTTTTATTGTAAACGTAAAATCTAAAATGAAATAAGAATGGTCATTAAAAATTTAATAGTCTACTACTGACTTTACATATGAAAATGAATAGGAAAATATGTACATGAGACAGAATGTGTTTTCATGGAGCGATCATTCTCAGAAACCACTGATTTTCAGTATGATTCAGATTCTAATAAAAACATAAATAATTGAGTAATCAAAGCATAGAATGTGTGTTTTTTCCCCCCTATTGGCATGGCTTGCCCATTCTGAGTGTATTATACTTTTAATACTGGTAAAAATGTACTGATTGTTATACATGATACATTTACGCTGTGCATATGCAAAAACACTTCTTGTTTGGTAGATATTCCCAGTCCTTGGGGGCAATGAATCATGTGCCACATGTAACTTTTATAACTACAAGTGTATACATCCGGATATTTAAGAATAAAATTAATATTTGTAAGGAGACTACATCTCCTGGTTAAAAATGCCATGGGAATACTATGTGTAGCGATGTCACATGGTACTTTCTTGGTGTAGTGAGAGAAAGTGGAGTTTGCAAAGCTGTTTGAATCCCAACTCACCCTTCCTAGCTAGTAAAATATGCTTATTTTATTTGACTAACACTTACACAGCTCTTATTTTGTGCCAGGCATTGTTCTAAGAACTATGTAAGTATGAACTAATGACAGTTGGAGGTAGGTACCACTATAATTTCTATTTTACAGATAGAAAACTGAGGCACAGACGGTATAAATTAACTGGTCCCAGGTCACAAAGCTTGTAAGGGGCAGAGTTGGATTCAAACCCAGGCTGTCTGTTGCCTCTCTGCTTCAGCATCCTAATCTGTGAAGTGGTGACAAAAATACCTGCTTTGCTGAGTTAGGAATGCGTGCCTGAATCCCTTTGCACATTTCTGGTAGCTACCTAACAAACGTTAGCTTTCATTTACTCACACACTCAACAATTACTGGTGGAGCACTTACTATGCATGTGGCGCTGCTTAGATGCTGGAATGAAACGTTAAACAAAAGAGACCAAGTGCCTGACCTCATGAGCTTTCTACTCTAATAGGAGGAGACTGCACCATCCATATTAGGTAAATGGAATGAAATCACACAATAATTAGACATAAAATGAAACGTGGTTCAGGAGAATCCGTTCTTTCAAGATGCGTAACAAAATGTGCTCTCAGGTTTGCAGTGTGCTGTCCATCTGTGATGACCTTCATCTTCTTCCCACCTTGGCTATTCCTAACACTGTCAGACTCAAGCTCACCATTACTTTCAGCTGCTTTATCGGCAGGGTCTCGAACTTGGGAATTTCTTCCTGGGACTGTGATTTCCAGTCCTGCCAAACTCTCCAACTGAACCTGCTCTCTTGCCCTCATTGTGACTATTCCCCCTGGACTCCCATCTATTCCCCCTCGACTCTTCCCCATCTCCCCAGGTCTTGGAGTTCCTCTTGATCTCACCTGACTTTCTGTTTTAGCCTGAACTACTGTTTCAGCTGTGGTCTTACTAGCACCTTTGGGTTCCTCACTCACCAATCTGCCAATACTGAATAAATTTAGGCACCCCTTTCTTTGGATCCTTATCTGCCAAGAAAGGCTGCAGATACTCACACAACAAAGCTGACTGGTCTCAAGTCATACTCTTGCTAAGGGTTGTCACTGCTGTTACCAAATCTCCTTCTTTTCCTGGTTATTATCTGGTATGTTCTTCACAAGAGCTACTTCCAATCTCTTCCACCCTTGGTCATCCACCCCTGGCCAGTGAGCAGACAACTATATCCTTTGTTTTACTGAGAAAATTCCAGCCTACTCTAGGTGCTTTAGATGGCCTCAAACTGCCATTTTTATCTTAAAGTGCATTTACATTATCACGCGTTATTGTCTCCTTTCCGGTCACTTATGAAAATGTCCTATTATTTTTAAGACTAATTCTACTACCTGCATCTCTGACTGCCTTTTTGCCTCTACACCCTTGTTCCACCAGTTCTACTTCCGAGATCATTTTATCTCCTTGCAGTCTATTCTCCACGCAGAAGCCTGAGACTGTGTCTCCCTCCCCCTTCTTCCATCCATTTGAAAACTTCCAATGGTTACCACTTTGAGGACAAAACCCAAGTTTCTTATGATGGACTACAACACAATTGATGGTCCTCAACAGAGGCAGAACTAAGTCCTTAAGGGACATTTTTGGAGGCATTTGTTTAGGTGGCACAATTATTAGAGGGCTCTGACATTTAGTGGATAAAGGCTCAAGCGTCCTAAACTTCTTATGATGTATGGAAAAGTCCCACAAAGTGGTATTCCCCCATACCGTGTAAGAACTTCCACTATCCCACCAGACACTCATGGAAGTAAAAAATCTATTTATAGTGGGCTGAGCCTCAAACCTCTCCATTTGGTACATAAACACAAAGTACTTTTTGCATGTTTTTATTCTACGATGCCTTTTTCTTGAAAGTAACTACTGTGAAAACTGAAGAAAGACTGCACTTTATTTTGCTCAAACCTTTAGCCAGAGGCGGCCAACAAAGGCATGAGTTGAAGCACCAATACAATATACCTGTGGTGGTCTGCATTTACAGTTGTTACATTTACGATGCTTTTATGTATTAAGTTGCATCTGACTTTATTATGTCTTCCAATGTTCTGAGTAAACAAACATATTGAAATATCTACTATGTATTATAAATTACATTTCTCTTATTTCTTCTTTATTTAATGTTTATTTATTTTGGGAGAGAGGGTGACTGAGTGCGAGCAGAGGAGGGGCAGAGGGAGAGGGTGACACAGAATCTGAAGCAGGCTCCAGGCTCTGAGCTGTCAGCACAGAGCCTGGCATGGGGCTCGAGCTCACAAATCGTGAGATGATGACCTGAGCTGAAGTCGGATGCTCAACTGACTGAGCCACCCAAGTGCCCCTCTTCTTTTATTTTAGAGTAGTGAGTATATGTTATATGATCTACAACTTTCCTTTCAGGATATTAAAAGAAGTATTATAAAATATTTGTGAAATTAAGGGGCAGAGGGTCTAATGGCATTGAGACTCACCATCCAATATGATTTTGTCCCTCCTTCTTTGATCTCATCACTTAGAACATCTTCCGTTGCTTCTTTTGTGCCAGACTTATTTCTGTATTTGCAACAAGGCAATTTAGCCTTCCTTATCAGTCATGTCTAAAACCAATGTATTTCAAATAGATCCCCTACCTCTCTCCATGTTACTCTTTATCCCATGTTCTCTTTTATTTTCTTCCTATCAGTATCTGAAATTCTTAGCCTGTTTGTCTTTTTCCCATAAAAGCAGGAACCTTACCTATCTTGCTCCTTGATGATTCCCCTATCTAGAACAGTATTTGCCATCCACTGAGTGCTCATTAAACGTGTTCAATATAGAGTGGCTCAGTCGGTTAAGTGTCTGACTTCAGCTCAGGTCATGATCTCACCATTCATGACTTCAAGCCCTGTGTCGGGCTGTGTTCAGACAGCTCAATGCCAGGAGCCTGCTTCGGATTCTGTGTCTCCCTCTCTTTGCCCCTCCCTCTCTCATGCCTCTGTCTCTGTCTCTCTCTCTCTCAAAAAAAAGTAAATAAACATTAAAAAAAAAGTTTTCAATACATGAAAACATCACTTGTTGGCCAAATATTTAATGGAGACACCTTGGAAGGCACTGGAGAGACAGGTTAAACCATACACCGGCTGCTTTCAAGGTGCTAACAGTCTTGCTGGATAAATTTCAAAGCACTATATGAATCACCTGGGGATTTTGTTAAAATGCAGATTCTTCAGTGGGTCTGGGGAGGGGGTAACATTCTGCAATTCTAACAAGCTCTCAGGTGATGCCAATATTGCTGGATCCTGGACCACACTCTGAGAAACAGGTTGTGGGGTGATTAGCAAGATGGATGTGAGGACTCCTGAGCACTAGTGAGAGTGAGCCTTGTTGAAATGGCCGATTACAGAGGCCAGGCTGGGGAGCAAAGTCGTTCTTTTGGCCGAGGCAGATAGTTTGAGGGGATAAGTGGCAGAAGGTGATGCTGGAAGACAAGACATGGGCCAGGGGACAGGTCACAAAGAACTTTCTATGTCACGCTAGGAGCCTTGACTCCTTCACTTTAGTTCACAAAATGCTCTGGTTTTCTGTATCCTAAGGGGGGGGGGAAGCCTTTTATCTTTTTATCCTCGTTACAGCTTCCAGTTGTCAGTCCTTTCTCTCTTCTCATTTACTTCCCAACTACACAGAGCAGCCCATACCTTCTGTTTCCACGCACTCACCCTCTCTAGTCATTCAACTCCTTAAAACCTGGCTTCTGGTCTTTAGTCACTCAACAGTTCTCTTGTAGGTTTTCAAAGCTCTCCTAATTCCCTCATCCAGGCTGTATCCTATTTGCCCCTGCAGCACTGTTAACCAGATTTTCCTCCAGACTCCCCCTTGGGCCAGTCTGCTCTCCGCTTCTAGATCTCAATCCCGATTCCCTACATCTCCTACATCTCCTTCAATCACTGTGGCCCCGCTTTCCCAAGTCTTCTCTTCTACAGAGATAACTATAAATCTCCATCAGTTCCACAGCCCCTGTTCCAAATTACAATCAGATTTTCTACTAGCATTAATAATTCTCAAATCTGGTTTTGGGGAAAGGCAGGAAAGTTGTTTATCAGAATCACCTGTGGGCCTCCCCGCTCTCAAAATTGTACCCTTCCCTCAAAATTCATAACTTTGGAGGGAATGTGGGCATATATAATTTGAAAAATCACTCCTTTCTTCCTTCCTTCAAGAGTCTTATATGTCCCCTAAAAGTCTGAGGCATAACACTGGGAGAAGCAGGGGTGGCCAAAGGTAAGTGCTTTGAAGATGGGCGGGGGTGGGGGGGGGGAGCCTACAGAGAATCTTAATATGCTCTCTTGAGAACCAATGACTTGATATGTGTTTGGTCTTCTCGTTTCTCATAATGAACATGTCCAAAATTAAATTAATCTCTTCCAAAACTTCTTCTCATATTTCTCATCTCCATTAAAACCCTGGTTGACTCTCTTGCCCTCAACTCTCACATCCATCAAGATGCTAAATTCTATGATTCAACTTCTGCTTTGTGACTTACCCTTTTCCCTTCCTTCATTCCTATGGCTTCTCCCATATTTTAGGGCCTCCTTACTTTCTTCCTGAACTCTGATTACACTTCTAATTCCAGCCAGTGAAATCGAAATGAAACCACATAATAGAAATACATTTTCTCATTGGGTAATGTATGTTTTACAGTGAACTCCAAATTTGTAAACTAGGGGAGAACCACCAGTATATTTTGGCTGATAATCAGCTGTGAGTAACTTTCTTTTAAAAGTAAAGCATTCCAAACTGCTTATATCAAAGCTGGAAATTAGTACTCCTCAGGCATTCCTCTTTTAAAATATAAAAATATGGAGAATTTCAGACTCCAATCAAGAATTCCAAACTTTAAATAAACAAATTCTAGGCTTTAATCTCTTGATTCCTTTTCACAGAGAACAAGTTAATTACTTTTGGTGAAAATAATTTTGTTCAGCTAAAAGATATGTTTACCATTTCAAATTCTTAAGGAATTTCTGCTCTAAAAAGAATGGAATATAGACACAAGTTCTTGAGTAAGTTACTGAGACATCTTTGTAACTGAGTAACTGATGGAATAATGCCAGATGACAAACAGCCTCTTCCTACTTATTTAAGAATCTCTAGATTCTGCACAACAGCATTATATAACTATAGAAATCTATATCAACTTAGAAATTGAAAATATTTTTATTTTTACAATGCTTCTTAAATCCCTTTAGAGATCAATATGCACCAGTTCATGTTATATTGTTATGAGAAGTTTAAAAACCCACAAAATTTACAATGCATATTATAAAAACCAATCCCACACTTTGACATTTAGCATTAACATTTGGATTGAACCTATTACTTGAGAGCCTATCAGCTAATGGCACAGAAAAGAGCTACCTAAGTAACAATGCTTAATTATGGAAGATACTGTAGGAAACAAAGCTAATAAGCAATAATCACAAAGATAATAACTGGAGGTACAGACCATATCTACACTGTCAAACTATAGCAAACACTTTGGAAAGCATCCATTGTATTAGCTTTCGGTCCCATCCAATTATAAAAGCGATTTTTGTTGCCAACTATTATGCCAAACTCAGAAAATATGAGCAGAGTCTAAAAATAAACTAATGAAAATAAAAATCTTAAAAAAAAAAAAAAGGGCGGAGCACCTGGGTGGCTCAGTGGGTTAAGCATCTAATTTTGGCTCAGGTCATGATCTCGCAGTCTGTGAATTCAAGCCCCATGTAGGGCTCTGTGCTGACAGCTCAGAGCCCGAAGCCTGTTTCAGATTCTGTTTGTCTCTCTCTCTCCCTCAAAAATAAATAAACATTAAAAAATTTTTTTAATATTCTTTAAAAAAATAAAATGAAAATAAGCTAATGCACTGACTAGGGATTCCCCTATCAATAAACTGAGTGTCTTTCAGTACAAGAATATTCAGTCCACTCCCCCCATGGGTATTTGCTTAAAGGGTTATTTAGTTTACTTGCCTATACAGAATATACTTGTTATACAGAATTAATATATCTATTTGTGTATACTAAGTCAATGTTCCTCATCTTCCATTTAAGAAAATCCCAGTTTTATTCAAGACATCAATGTATCCAGCTAAAAACTAATTTCTCTGCATCTCTTACAGCTAAGTGTGGCCTGTTGCTAAAATTGTGGCCAAAGAAATATAAGTAGTATTTTGGGATGGGATTCCAGGGAAATACCCTAAACAGGTGACAGACACTGGGAGGTATTATTTTAAACACACAGATATACACACAGAGAAGTGATAAAGATGATACGTATTTACTCTTGGGTTATAATAACTCTAACAAGCCTGTTATGATAATATAAATATGCTTAAATTTATGATTATGATCAAGGAGTCAGGAGACTAACAAAGCAGTGAACTTGTTTAACATAAACAAATAGAAACATACACATTTACTAAGTTTTACTTTAAGATTTTTTTGTCTTTAAAAAACCGTATCTCTGAAATTTCCTTATACTCCCTGAACTCACTTAAAAAGCTAGTGCTTTCAAGCTCTTTTAAAATAATTATTACCAAAAAAAGAATCAGAGTTGAGTTTTAGAGGCCCAAATAGATACTGTAGTAAGTAAAACAAAAGCAAAGCAAACAGACAGACCATTTTCATAGGTAACAATATTCCCTTCTTCTAGTGCCCTGTTTCAGCAGCCCATTTACTAGAACTAAAATGAATCAACTATCCCTTTAGTTCCACTGGGTACTATCAAAATCTAACAAATCAGAGCTGACAGGAGCCTTTAACAAAAGAAATGGAAACCCATGGCCTTTTCTTTTCTTTCTTTTTTTAAGAATGGGAGATAAGCTGAAATTAACTCAGCATCATATGCCATATTTTGATTTTCGTGCAAGACACGAACAGCAAGTAAGTGCCCTGCAGTCTGTACCTTCATAGAGTCTTCATTTTCGGTTTAGAAAAGAAGCTCAGCGATTACACGTAATGTTCTCTCCCCCTTACATATAAGTATAAGCCTTATCAAATGCCTGGATCTAAAACAAAATAAGGTCATGCATCTATGGCATCTTTACTAGAGAATCATTTTAGATTCAATTGACAAACTCCGGCATTTTCTTATGCTTTCCAGGAGAATGTAACGTGGGATCTAAAAATAATAAACACTACTTGTTTGAAGAGGTTGAGAGCCATAGGCCATTTTAAAATTAAAATTCATTGTTTGCTGCTGACCTAATTTCTTTTAGATCCAAAAAAGCCTCTTTTAGGCTGATTTGCAATGTACATTTAATCCTTTTAAATAAACTGGTAATTTTAAAATGGCAATTTGACTAACTATAACAGAAGACTGAACAAAACCAATAAAGGGATAAGAAGATAAAGCTAAAATAATCCACTATGAAAGTACCATTAGGCCATTTGCAAAGCATGAACTAAGAAACATATACAAAATAAAAGTAACAGTTGCTTTGTTAAATGTGTTACCTCTCTAACAAACCAAATAGTAATGAGTGAAATGCAAAAGAAAACACAACCATACAACTCATCATAGTCATTAGTCTCAAAAATTCTCTCCCAATACCCCTTTTACAAATCACTAGTAAAAATTATGATAAAATTTTAGCTTGATACATTTCAATTAAATGACTCAAACTTCTAGAGGGGACAAACCTATCAGTGCCACCTCAAAAAGCAATTAAGTCACCATCACCAACAATGGGATGGACTGACCTCATGGGACTTCTGAGAGACATGACAACTAAATGTAATGTATGTACCTGGACTAGATCCTGAACCAGAAAATAATTTTTTTTCCCTTTCTTTTGCTATAAAGGACATTACTGGAAGAACTGGCAAAATTTGAATAAGGTCTGTAGATCTGATAGAAGTATTGTGTTGATATTCATTTCCTGAATGTCCTTATTTTTAGAAAATATATATTTAAGTATTTACGGGTAAAGGGGCACCATGTCTGCAACTTATTTCCAAATGGTTGAGAAAAAAAGAATGAATAAAGCAAATGTGGTAAAAAGACAACATTTGGGGAATCCAGGTGAAAGGTATATGGGAATTCTTTGTACTTCATCTTGTGACTTTTCTATTAAGTATTAAATCATTTCAAAATTGAAAAACCATTAAAAAATAATAAAAGGTAAAGTATTAGCTACAACATAAGAAAAGAGATGATGGAAGAGCATATTATAGATGCCCATGATAGGTGCAATTTTGGTTCAATTAATAATGAGTTGAAATTATTATTGCTGTCTTTCATCTGAGGAACTTGGGGTACTTTGCAAATACATTCAATTTCTCTTACTTTATAGATGGAAAAACAGACATGCGGAAAAGCTCTAAAATGTGGCACATGTGATTTTGGAACGGAGACAAGGAAAGTTTGACTTTTAATGGACAACACAGTGTTAAGATGTGATACAGCTAGACGCACCAGACGGTATCATTTACCTTGCTCTATTGTAAATCACTGGCTCATTTTCTTCCTGCACAGTTGTCAGCATATCCAAGTCATGGAATATTTTCTGCATATAGTCCAAATATTTATATCCTGAAGCTCTTTCTACTATGGCTGCCAGTAGGGTATAGCCAAAAGTTGAATACAAAAACTGACTACCTTGAGACATCATTGCAAGGGGGAGGGAAGAAAAGAAAATGCTTCATTATTATTTACAATCATAAAACGGTTCCTACTGAAAACTGGCATACCTTTACAACTGGGATATTTGATATGTTAATAAATTTTGTCACCTTTGCAATGGCCCTGCTTACTCCATGATTCAATGAAGATCAGAATACTTAAAATTTCACATGAATCTACTCCTTCTGCGATAATGAATAAGCAAACTTATCCTTCCTCAAAATTAAATTAAAATCCTTCAAACTGGTAACAAAACAGGAAGGGGAAGAAAAGCAAATTTGGTTTCTTGAGTTAACGGTCTTGTTCTTAGTATATCTAATACTCATTGTTTAAGGCATGAATTAGTTGTGTACTTTCTTATTTTAATAAAGTATATGTAGGTAGAAAGACTTTGTTTCAAATATACATTAAAATACAAATATATATTCAAATACAGATACATTTCAAATACATACCTTTATATCATTTGGGATTCTGGAAACACAGATTGTATGATCTGTGCTAATAATTGTAACCTGATTTTTTAAGACAAAATCCAGAATTCTATTCCTTTGTCCTTGTTAATTATACCTATATAATATGTCTTCATGGTAGAAAACAACTTTTAAAATAGAAATGGAATAGAAGTACATAAGCTTATGGTAAATTCAAAGATATTAAGTGGTTTTGGTAGGCATCATACCAAAAAATATGTTTACAAACATTTTTTGTAGTCAGCTTTTTGGGAAATAAAATTAAGTTGATGAAAACTATTTTCTCTAAGGAGGGAAAGCAGAAAATAAGTGGAGCAATTTAAACACTAAATTAGACACTGAACACTGACATATTGGCAATATTTTATCATGCCCTCTTTGGTCCAGATTTTATTTGGAGAACGTTATAACATTTCTCCCTAATTTTTCAAAAATCTCTTGATACAGAAAATCCACTAAATGACTGATAAGGCTAAATCTAAACAACTTGCTACCTGGAGGGTAGGCTGTGTCAAGAACTACAGACAAAAAGGCCCACACTTGTCTAACAGCGAAACCCATGCCGCAATCATCAACCACATCCAGTGCTCTCGGGGTGAGATCATCTTAGATTGTCTGAAAATTAATACTTCAATAATGATGACTTTGTTAAGAGAAGGAATTAACACTCACCAGGTTTAAAGAACAAAGGGTCATTTTTAAATAATCTTAGTGATTCAATTGAATTTTCAAACTTTTCTTTCAAATATAATTCGCCTTGTTCAAAATCATTCTTTTTCTTGCCAGGTTTTAAATTCCGGCCTTTGGCATCATTATCTTGCTCTATCTTAGCTTTAGCAAAGTCACTCTTTTCATTACTTTTGCCTCCTTTTTCTTTGAACTCTTTTTCGTGGTCAGATTCCACTGTCCCTTTCATCATCTTCGAGGCTTTGTAAGCTTTCTCTTCTTTCACCTTTTTCATGTCCTTTTCATAATGACGAATTCCACTTAAATGGGAGATCAACAATCTTGTTGTGACAGAAACCTAATTGTAAAAACATGGAAATTCAATTATAATATTAAACTGTATAATAAGAAGTTAGTAGCCTTAGAATAATGCCTCAGTACTGTTTTCCATTTTAAACTGCTGCTGGAAAAACATGTCATGTTCACATCTTCAGCCTTAAGTTTCAGAAAAATACACAATCACTTATCATCTGGATAAAAAAAAAAACTTTAATCCATTAACAATCATTAAAAACAAACTGAAGAATCTTGTGAAACATTTTAAACCATTTAACATGCCGTCAGTAAAATGAACTATGAGTTTCATCACCTTTTCACCTTCGTATTCTTTTTCTGGGAATTCAGGAACATAATGTTGTACTGGAATATCAAGATCCAGTTTCCCAGCTTCCCACAATTTGGCAACAGCAACCATGGTGAGGCTTTTGCTGATACTGGCAATTCTCATAACAGTCTCTGGCTTGCAGGGTACTCGGTTCTCAACATCAGCATAACCTAAACCTTTAGAAAAAGAAAAGCAAAAAGTCACTATTAACAGGCTTCATGGTCAAAAGAATCTTCAGAAACTGAAGCAATACTACCTTAAAACATCCCATGTATTTATCTAAAGGAAAAGATATTCCACTTAAAAAAATTTTTTTTAACGTTTATTTATTTTTTGAGAGAGAGACTGCGAGTGGGGGAGGAACAGAGAGAGGGAGACACAGAATCTGAAGCAGACTCCAGGCTCCGAGCTGTCAGCACAGAGCCTGACTCAGGGCTTGAACTCATGAACCTCAAGATCATGACCTGAGCCGAAGTAGGAGGCTCAACCAACTGAACCACCCAGACACCCTGATATTACACTTTGATGAAAAAGTCAACACTTAAGGGATGAGAACCTCAGTAACACTGCCAACAGTAAGGCTAAGAATCTTCTAACTGAGCCAAAATTACACACTGTGCACGATAGCAATTTTCTATCTGCTTCAGATCCTAATTATTCTTAGTTTATCTCAACAATTCAGTTATTCCACATTTCACATAAGTTATTCTATATTCTTTAAAGAAAACATCTTTGTTCTCAGATTATATTTATTTTTTATTCTTGAGTTTCCACTAAATTCCTTAAAATAACCACGCAGGAAAAGTAAACGTGAGGGGCACCTGGGTGGCTCAGTGGGTTAAGCAACCAACTCTTGATTTTGGCTCAGGTCATGATCTCACAGTTTCCTGACTTTCCCTACACCAGCAGCCCAGAGCCTGCTTGAGATTCTCCCTCTCTCTCTGCCCCTCCCCTGCTTGCACTCAGTCTCTCTCAAAATAAATAAACTTAAAAAAAAAAGTAAACGTGAAAAGGTGTCCTGCAAACCCAATCTAGGTAACCATCAGTTTACCTCAGCTGCAAACCAGAAGAAAAAAGTCCTAGAGAAATTTTTAAGTTTGTTTTTATCTTCTGGAGGCTGAAAGTGTGAAAATCTAAGCGATAAGAACTGAAATCTGAAAAGAACAAAAAGGATACAATGATTGTTTTTAAATTGTAAATGTAGATTATGCTGAAAAATATTTACATAAAAATAAAGCCCCCACCCATAAAGCTGACATTTATATAATTTATTATATTTTTTATAAAATTAGTATTCTGATTAGGCTATAATTATACTTGGGAGAAGAATCATTTTTCTTTAAATTCAAAACCTTATTGTTCCCATCAACTTCTCTTAAAAATATTCATTCCTTTGGGGGCACCTGGGTGGCTCAGTGGATTGGGTCGGACTTTTGATGTTAGCTCAGGTCATGATCTCACGGTTCCTGAATTCAAGCCCCAGCACTGGGCTCTGCACTGACAGCATGAAGCCTGTTTGGGATTCTCTCTCTTTCTCTCTCTCTCTGCCCCTCCCAACTCACTCTCTCAAAAATAAATAAACATTAAAAAAGCACTCAGCCCTTTATTTTTTAAAAAATGTTTATTTATTTTGAGAGAGAGAAATAGAAAGCAAGGGAGGGGCAGAGAGAGAGAGAAAGAGAGAGGGAATCCCTCTGCACTGCCAGCACAGAGCCCATCAACCCAGAAATCATGACCTGAGCCAAAATAGGAATTAACTGACTGAGCCACCCAGTCACCCCACAAGTACTCATTCCTTTAAATGATATCTGACACATTTCCTAAAAGTAGGGTTCTTAAAAACCTGGAATGACCAGTTGGACCAATTCGTGTGCATTGGGTAAGTAAATCAAATTATAAAATATGCTTTGATAAAAGTATCATAAAATGATTAGAAATCTCTCTCCCAAAGTCTCTAGTTTTTGTTTGGAAAAACAAAAGTAATAAAGCAGATTGTAAAACCCACTAAGAGAATTATGCATACCCCTAGTTCTTAGTGCATTTTACAGAACAGGGGGCTCAATAAATTGTTAACTAAAATTTAACTAGCATTAAGTGTTATCTACAAATATGCAGGAGGTAACAGATTGTTCTATATACAACTTTCAGGACGGTAAATCTGGTCCTTAGACACAAGCCGTCTTTATGATTTCAAGAGTCACGTTTAAACTTTGCTGTTTACAGAAGGCCCCATTCTTTATTCCGTTAGAATTGTTTTCTCTACAACACGTATGGTCTTAGGAAAACTGAACATTTCATGGGATTCACTCCACGCGGTAAAACATCAAAACTTCATTCGCCAACTGGCACAAAACAAACCACTAAATAACACTTTTCTGAGCCCACCTTCTGACCAGACTTCTTTTCCATCTACAGAGACTCCAACCACTATGCCAGGGGCGCCCACCTCATCCTAAGAGCGAAGGGGAAAGAACAGACAGTTCAAAGACAGGCGGAAACACCTCGCACGCCCGCCAGCGCCCACCTCTAGGGCCTTCCCGAGGCCCCGCCCTCACCCCGCCCCTCCGCCCGGACCCCGCCCACCCCGGCTCGGCCAAGACCGGCGCTAACGGTGAGGGGCGTGCCTGGTCTGCACTGAGGGCGAAGGGGCGGTCCCCGAGGCGGGCGAGGTGACCTCCGCCCCCACTTGGGCAACCCCCAAGAACGTCTGACCGTGGCCGGGCGGCCGGGGAACGGGAAGTCCTTCTCGGAAGCCGACCGCAGGCATCCCACCGCCTGGGGTGGGGTCCGCTCGGGCCCGGGAGATGACCACCAAGACGCCCCATTCCGGGATGACGCCGGTGGCGGGGCGCCGGGTTCTCGGCAGCCTACGCCCCCGTCTCCGCACCTTGATCCGGTGCAGCAGGTCGCGGCTGCTGTCGATGGCTCTGGCGAAGCGCCGGGTAGGGGGCAGCATCGGGGTCTGTGCAGACCACGGAGCGAGGGGCTGCTCCTGCGGCGGCAGCGGCTCCGCCTGGGGCGACGCCTCGGGGTCGGGGGCCCCTGGGGACTGCGTGGGGGCGGCGCCCCTCAGCCCGCCCGCCAGCTTCACCCCGAGCGCTAGCCCCAGCCCCAGCCCCAGCCCCCCGACCCAGCCGGGGCCGAGGGGCGGCAGGCCAGCGCGGTGGTGGGCCGCGCGCCGCCCGCGGCCCCAGGCCCAGCCTCCGGGGGTCGCGGCCCGGGCCGTCACGGCTGACAGGAGCCGGTACATGGCGTCCGCTACGAGACCGAAGCCTCGGAGCTCGCGCAGGCCGGGCGGGCGGCAGAGGCGCGGGGAGGGGAGGGGACTGGATGGAAATGAGGAGGCGGTGACCGCGCGCAGACCTTAGCAGTCGACGCCGGATTCGGGAGCGCCGATAGCATCGAGCCTTTCCTCTTTTCCCTTTATCTCCTTGCCTGGTCTCTTTGTTGATGTTTCTTCTTTCCCCGCACCGGTTTTCTCTTCTCTGCCTCTCCTCAGATCAACTGTCACCTCCTCAGGGAAGCCTTCCCAGTTGCCATCCCAGCGGAAGTACTCGCCACACCTTTTTGACCCCCCAGTGCTCACACCTCCTTAATAATACTTAACGCTTTCATTGAACTTATCTGATTGCTTACCAGACAGGCTATGACCTCTTTGGAGAGTTGTGACTTTTACTTTTGGATTTTCAGCTCTTGGACCAGCGCCACGTACACAGCAGCCACTCTGCAGGCATCTCCTTCCACCGCGCCCAACCCCCCAACTCTCTCTCTTGCCATGTCCTTTCTTTATGCCTCATTTCAGCTCCTTCCATTTACTTGAGTCCTTTTTAAAATCTACTTTTGGAGGTCCAGCGTTACACCACATCAAGCGTTAAGTTATATGCAGGCCCATATTAAAAACAATTTTTCTTTTTGCTGCAAACATTTAAACGTTTTTTTGCACTTGAAATAACTTACAATTAGCTATCATTTCTGACATCTGTAGATGATCAGAGATTACTGTGAAATAAGAAATCTAACATCAAATTGCTACAAAAAGGGGCGCCTCGGTGGCTCAGTCGGTTAAGCCACCGACTTGGGCGCAAGTCACGATCTCGCCTTCTGTGAGTTCCAGTCCCACATGGGACTCTGTGCTGACAGCTCAGAGCCTGGAGCCTGCTTCGGATTCTGTGTCCCGCTCTCTCTCTGCCCCTCCCCTGCTCACACTCTCTCTGTCTCTGTCTCTCTCCCTCTCAAAAATAAATAAACATTAAAACATTTTTTAATTGCTACATGTAAAAGGTGTATAATTATTGCTGAACAAGTAATGGCGATGTTAATTTTAAAGATAATTAAACACTTATCCATTTCAATTTTACAATTATGCATATTTAGTTTTCAATATATATATATTTATTAGGGAGACACTGGGGCTAAAAAATTATAAAGCACTGGGGCTGCTAACAAAGCCACTACCAGCAAGAGATCAGGGTATCCTAGGACTCAGGGGTTTGGCACTGAAACTCACAGAGGTCTCTAGAGCACCACCTGCAGTTAGAATGGACAGGTGCATTCTATCAGATGGTATTGCTGGAAGCCCCACTACTCCAAGCACATGACAACAAGAGAACAAAAATACAAAGGCAAAAAGGTAAAAGACATAGCTAGTGGTGGTCACAATGAGCTCTCATTTTAGTATTCTTTTTAAATTTGTACATATATTTTATGTACTCTTCTGTACTTCTCCTTGGATCAAAAATGGAATAGAAGCACAGAGCCATGCAGAGAGCAAAAGGCAAGTTCCTGGTGGACTTCCAGCAGTTCAGAAGCAGGTAGAGGCCACCCATAGTATAGCTTCTGTGAAGGTAACAGAGAATAAATGTTCTCCATGAGAGCTGAGTACCTAGGAGGCAACCTGACCAAACAGCTGGCAGAAGTGTTGGCTACGTCTTTACTATCACCATGGGGCAAGAGCCCAGAACGCCAATATTTTAGCTTGCTCTGGACTGGGAGCCACAGAAACCAGAAAGAAGAAAAGTAAACTTTTACTTTAAAAAGTAAAGACAGAAAGAGGAGGGGAAAGATAGGAATAGAGAAAAAGGAAAGGAAGGAAAAGTAAGAAGGAAAGAAAATTTCCATTAAGTATAAACCGGCAAACCAAATTTCCTAAACATATGAAGGAAAATATTTCTAAGAAACACTGGCAATAATCAAAAAGTGAAATACCTCAAACAAATGAAAGCAGTAGGACAATCTATAGGAAAAGAGAAAAAAGAAGCCATTCCCTGGTTAAAAAAAAAAAAAAAAAAAAGGTTGATAGAAGACAAAGTATGTTTTTTTCCCGAAGAATCCTCGAAGAGAGAAGTGAATGCCTAATATTCACAAAACAAGTAAGGAATTATGAAAAAATAGGAATAAGTGAAACAACAAAGATATTAAAAAGAATTTATCAGAAATTGTGGAAATAAAAAATCTTGAGAGATTTAAAAAGAGCATCTTTTCTGAAGTTGGAAGTATGAATTTGGTGGGCTGCCTTTATGTGAGGTCAGTTTTTGTTTTCCCTCAATGTTTACTTTTGCAGGCTAACCTTCTCCAGCTGCTCTAATCGTTCTTCATATCTTAAGGTTTCCGGGCCCCAAACCGGTTCTAAGAACTAGCAGACACTGTGCTTAAGGGTCCACGGTAAAGTGAACCCATCATCTTCCCTCTTCTGGACAGTTGGCATTTTCACCAGTTGAATTGCAAGACTGGTTCATAATGAATATGTGGTCAGCAATCAAGTCTTTTTGTTTTGTTTTGTTTTATATAAACAATATAGTCAAACCTAGCTTCCCTTCTTTAGCATGTACTTGCAAGATTGATTAACCTTTATCTTACCTGTTTTGGTTTAGTATTTCTTTTTGTTGTTGTTGTAATTTTTTAATGTTTATTTTTGTGAGAGAGAGTGCAAGCAGGGGAGGGGTAGAGAGAGAGGGAGACACAGAATCCGAAGCAGGCTCCAGGCTCTGAGCTGTCAGCACAGAGCCTGACGCAGGGCTCGAACCCATGAACCATGAGATCATGACCTGAGCTGAAGTTGGATGCTTAACCGACTGAGCCACCCAGGTGCCCCTGGCTTAGTATTTCCATTGGCATTATTTTTAACCTAAATTCTGTTGCTGTCTATGTTATAATAACCTTTTGGCTTTCATATCATCTGCAAACAAGATAGGCAAGCCTTCCATCTTGTTCAAATATTGAATATGACTGGACCTCATACAGAACCCACTAGTCCACCAATAGAAACTTTTCTCCAGGAGATCAGAGATCTAGTAGCCAGTACTTTTGATGTGGTTGTTTAAAAGGCTGGCAGCCTGTCATTGCTATTTGTGACCTGCTAGTGTGTGATGTCCTGAAAGTACTTCTGTTTCCTCTCCTATTTTCCTCTTCAGAATGTTTCCCATTGCACGTTTGATCTAAGGTTCATTGAAGGCTTTTACAGAACCCTACTCTTAATCATCCAACACATATTTATGGGTATCTGCTCTTTACCAGACAAAGTTGGTGCTAAGGTTACAATGGTTACTCAAAACAGACACATACCTAGCCCCCCTAGAGATCACAGGCAGGAGGGTAAGATATTCATGAATCATATAAACACACAGATAAATGTAAAATTCCAACTGTAACAAGAGCTGTGAAGGAGGGGTGCATAGTGTGTTGAGAGGTGATAATGGTGAGATTTGATCTAGTATTGGAAGATTAGGGAAGGTTTTTCTAATGAGGCAAAATGAGATCTAAGATCTTAAGGATAAATGGGAATTAACTTGGTCCAAGCATGGACAGAAAGAGGAGGAAGTGTCCCATGTAGAGGGATCAGCAACAGCAAAGACCCTGTGGTAGGAGGGAGGAGGGTTCGTTCAAGAAATTAAAAGTGGCCATGGCGGCCGTCATGGAAAACAAAGGGGAAAGAAGTGAGAAATGAGGCTGAGCACTGACATTCAAGATCTTATCTCCGCTTTGATTCTTTGGAAGAAAGAATATTCTTCTAGAGCTGCTTCTTGCCACAAGTCCTATTCCACCGTATCTCAGTGCAGTATAAGCAATACTATCTGTTTTCTAGGGAGACTTTCAAAATTACTTCATCACTCATACGCTGTGCTTTGGTGTGTAGATATCAGGGGTCATAACTATTAGTTAATCAGCTTCCTGCCCAACCTTCCAACCACAAGAATTTCAGAGCACTTCCTCTTTCATGCTGCTGTTTCCTTTGTTACACTTGTGGTACCATACTATCTGGTTTTAATGTGTTCTTTCGGTAGTTTATTCTTTCATCCCTTAAAATTTAGTTGAGGGTACCTTGACTTTGGATGGCAGCTTGAGAGTGTCTATTAGCTGTTTAAAAAAATGCTTGTAACTCATGACCCAGCAACACCATTTTAGGTTGTACACTCTAGAGCTATGATTTTCAAAGTATGGCACTTGGACCACCATTAGCATGACCCGAGTCATTAGAAACGCATATGTTCAGGTTTCACCCAGATCGACCTACTAAATCAGACACTCCAACAGGGGTGCCCAGCTATCTGTGATTTTAAAAGCCCACCAGCTGATTCTGATACATGCTACAGTTTGAAAACCACTCTAAAGAAATACCTGCACAATTGTATCTGGTAACTTTCGCTGTTAAAACAATGACTTGGCTCACAGTTCTTCAGACTGGCAGGTGGTCTGGACTCAGGTAGGCAGTTTTGATTTCCTCTGGCCTCAGTCGTTGTCAGCAGTTCGTGCTGGGTTAGCTGGGTCTGGTTGGTACAGGATGCCCTCAGAAGACAGCTCAACTCTCTTCAGTGTGGTCTCTCTTTCTCCAACCAACAGGTGGGCCTCAGCTTGTTCACGTGGTGGCGGATAAAGACCCAAGAGAGAAAAGGAGAAGGATTCAAGGCCTCATGAGGCCTAGGCTTGGAACTGGCACGCTGTCTTGTCTGCTGCATTCTCTTAGCCAAATAAGCCCACGGTCATCCTAGATTCAAAGGGAGGAGAAACAGACGTTAACTGCTGATGGGCAGAGCCTCAAAGTCATATTGCAGTGGATTCAGGGAGGGTGAAAAATTACAATGGATACAGAGAAGATGGCCCGTTTTTGCAATCTTTCACACACGCTCATACAGAAACAATGCAAGGGTGTTTACTGTAGCATTTTTAGTAATAGCAAAACATTGGAAAACAACCTAAATATCCTTCAGTGAAGGATGGGTAAGTTGTGGCACATACATACCACGTGGATACTCTGTATTCATTGAAAGGAATGGGCTAGGTCTCTCTCTAGGTTGCCTATAAGAAATGTAAAACAACCCCCCCCCTTTTTTTTTTTAATTTTTTTTTTAACGTTTATTTATTTTTGGGACAGAGAGAGACAGAGCATGAATGGGGGAGGGTCACAGAGAGAGGGAGACACAGAATCTGAAACAGGCTCCAGGCTCTGAGCTGTCAGCACAGAGCCCGACGCGGGGCTCGAACTCACTGACCGCGAGATCATGACCTGAGCCGAGGTCAGACGCTTAACCGACCGAGCCACCCAGGCGCCCCATAAACCCCCCTTTTTTAATGAAAAAAGAAAACTGAGAAGCGAGCGAATTGTATATAATAATACCATGTATACATTTTTAAAACCTACACAAACAATATTACGTATTTTTGATGGGTACACATCTATGTTTTTGAAAGTTTTTTAGGTTTAAAAGTATATACAATAAACCCTTAAACAACACAGGTTTGAATAGCATGGGTCCACTTATATGTGGATTTGTTTTGATAGAGTTCAATACTGTAAATGCATTTTCTCTTCCTTATAATTTCCTTTTTTAAATGTTTATTTCTTTTGAGAGAGAGAAAGAGAGTGCGTGCACACATATGAGTGGGGGAGGGGCAGACAGAGAGGGAGAGGGAGAATCCCAAGCGGGCTGTGTGTTGTCGGCACAGCTCAAACCCATGACTCGGGGCTCAAATCCATGGACCATGAAATCATGACCTGAGCCGAAATCAAGAGTAAGATGCTTAACTGACTGAGCCATCCAGGTGCCCCTTTCTCATGATTTTAACATTTTCTTTTCTCTAGCTTACTTTATTGTGAGAATACAGTATATATAATACTTATATATCTGTATCTGTATATGTCTGTACATATACGTATATATCTGCATACATATATATGTATGTATCTAAACATATATATGTATCTGTATGATTCTATTTATATAACATTCTGAAACTGACAAAATTGCAGAAATAAAAAACAGATTAGTGTTGCCGGGGTTAAGGAGGGGGTTGGGCAATATAAGAGATCCTTGTGGTGAGGATCTATATAGAGATCCTATAAGGGGCAACATACGAGATCCTTGTGGTGATGGAACTTTTCTCTATCTTGACTGCATCAACTGTCAGTATCCTGGTTGGGATACTGCCCTAGAGTTTTGCAAGATGTTACCACGGGGAAACTGGGAAAGGGTATGCGAGATCAGTCTCATTTCCTAGAACTGCATGTGAATCTACAATTATCCCAAAATTTTAAAAAGCTTATTTAAAAATACAAGATGTAGTGTGAACCAGGATGAATATGCCAAAACTGAAATGTAATCATGCACATCCCCTACTTAAATGCTCTAAAGTGCTATTTCTCAACAGGAGAAAGTCCAGACTCCTGTGGGTCGTCACGTGGTAGGATAACCTATTGAGAAACTTTTTTTTTTTTCCTTTTCAGAATTGGATTTACCACAAAGGAATGAACGACATTTCCTTCTCTGCCAAGAGGGTAGCCAGGCCCCTGCAACCTGAAGGTCTGGGCTTTTCTTATCCCCCAGGGGGCAGTTAACAACTGTAACTGGTTGTTTGAGAGATCTCAACCCACCAAAGTATAAACAGAGAAGGGTTTGTTTTTTTCCCAGCTATCTACTTTGCTTGGCTAAATCCCTTTCCAACTGGGTAGAAAGGAACTTTAGTGACATCCCTGTCTGGTCCCAAACGTTTTCAGTCACATCTAGCTATTAAAGTAGTGTAATTTCAAGGGAACATTCAGTTGCTCTAGGTACTATTTCCTTTGCCAAGTGCAGTTCAACACCCTCTCTCCGGGAGCTGGGCAGGCTGCCTCTTGCACGGAGGCTCCTGGCAGAGGTTGAAGGGGGGCTTTGGCTTGCTTGCTTTCATCGCCCTCTCCCCTCCTTCCAGTCCCTCACGCCTACACTCACCACCAGGAGCAGTTGTGGAGTCAGGGGGCTGACGGGAGAATGGTGGTTGGTGCAAGAATGGTGGCCGGTGTGGCCCTGGGTTTGGGCCATGCAGCTGGCGGAGCCTTAGAGAGCCTGCCCCCAGAAGGCACGGTTGCCTGTGTACATTGAGCGGGAACTTCCAAAACCCATGGCTTTGCAGAGCTCAGCGAAGGTCTCCCAGACTAAGTTGGAGGCTGACAAGGTTAAGTGTCCAGAGAAGAATCCCACCTACAATAGCCTCCACAGACCCGGGGACTCCTCGCCCCTGGCAGAGCACCACAGCAACAACAACCATAGACAGGGGTCCAGCAACACAATCCCACAACTTTCTGGGGCTCTTGTTTAATACTAAGGTGGTGTAAGGAGTCCCACCCCCACAAACAAGATCCATCTAGTGCTTTTTACCAACCTTGATGGGTTTGCTATGTTTGATTTGATTTATGCAAATGAAAGATAAGGCATTATTTGTACCCTCAGCCCCATGGACACTGCCATTTTTATTGAGTAAATAAATGAGTGGAATAATTCATTTCTGTTACATTCTGTTACATTCTGTTACAATTTCAGCACTGAATCAAGGTGTAGTGGATATGTGTCATTCGGTTGGGCCCCTGCAAAAACACTTTTCCTTTCTTTGAGAGAATTTCCTCTCTTCTGAATTCTGCCTCCTTGGGGAATAAGGACAATCATAGCAAATGCTTACATAGTGCTATTCTGTGCCAGGCACAGGTCTAAGCTCTTGACGTATATTTCATTTTAGCAGCGTGCCAACTCTAAAGGCAGCTAGTGTTATTATCCTTGCCATTTCCTGCATGAGGAAATAGAGGTACAGGGAAGTGAAGTAATTGGCCCAGGAATTTATTTTCTCAGTCTTGCTTCACTTGGTGGCAGGTGTGTGAAGTAGGCTCCACCAATCAGAGGTGCCCGTTTTTGGAAGCTGGTAATGCCATCAAGGGTGCTTCCCTGGGTGGCAGTGACAGGAATTCTTGTCCAGTGTCCAGTGCCTGTCTGGGCGGCAGGGCCGCCCCACTGCAGGCCTGGGCAGTGTTCCAGGCTGCGCACTGCTCTCAATTTTCCAGCTTTGGGGAGTGCCCTAATATTAACAACTCTGTGCGTGTCTCCTGTACATCTGCCGTCAGGCATAATTAAAAATAGTGCCCTTTCCCTCTCAAATGGGGTGAGAAAATATATGGTCATCCCACCCAATATGTTTCAATGAACTCCTTTTCTACTTGACCTGGCTACAGTGGTCTTTGTAATCTGCAGCAGACAGTATGCTCCCAACTTTCCCACCGCCCTCACCTCCCACTTCTCATCAGGGCTCTTATCTCGAGTTCTCAGAGAACAGGCTGCTGGTTGCCTCCAGGCCTTTGCACAAGCTTTTGTTTCTTCCCGGAAAGTTCTCATCAACATCTGGGGTTTACCCAGCAAACCCCGCCCTGGAGGGTGTGGGTCGCTCCCTTCCTGCCTCCATCTTGCCCTACATTCCTCCATCGCGGCACTTAGCCCTGTGGTACAATTTGACCTAACTCTTTGGATTTGTTTTTTTACCCAACTTTTTGGATTTGCCAATGATCCGTGAATTCCTTCAGAGCAGAGACTATTTCATCTGGGTTTAGCCCTAGTGCCTGGCACATGGTGAGCTTTCAACAAGTATATATTGAAGACTCTATATGAATGAGTGTAAAATTGTACTTTTTATAGAAAAATAGTTGCAGTCTGCTACTCAAGTTCCATCTTCTAAGGTTTTCATTTGCTGGTTTTGCTTTTTAGCTTGAGAGAATCCTACTGGAGGACTAGAAAATGGAATTCACCCGGGGAGAAGACCTTACTAGCACTGGGCCATCTCACCCCCTGAGGGAGGAGAGCTCACCATCATTGGACTTTATTATGTGCTGGCTACTTGATATGCATTTGTACATTGAGCAGTAGGTATTATCTCCCTGACAAGTAAGAGAACAGAGGCTAAGAGAGGCTAAGTTGCTCAAAGAAATAAAGTCAAATGGAAGAATTGGAATTAGAATTAGGGTTCGCTCCAGGGTCTATGCATTTTCTTGCTTTGTTCCCCGGGGATTTGTACAAAGTGATTCAGACAAGGGAGTGTGTATGCATTTGCCATGTAGATTTACAGAGGAGGCAGGGCCACAATAGCTGCCTCCACCCTCCATTCCCTGCCTGCCATTTCTGCATACTGTCTTTTCTGCCTGCTTCTTTGACTCTATCTTCTTTTTTTATTTTATTTTTATTGTTTAGATTTATTTTTGATAGAGAGAGAGACAGAGCGCAAGTGGGGGAGGGGCAGAGAGAGAGGGAGACACAGAATCCGAAGCGGGCTCCAGGCTCCGAGCTGTCAGCACAGAGCCCGACGCGGGTCTCGAACTCACGGACCGAGAGATCATGACCTGAGCCGAAGTCAGAAGCTTAACCGACTGAGCCACCCAGGCGCCCCTGACTCTATCTTCAAATGGAGACAAAATAGCCAGTGGTATTACTTGAGGATTGCAAAGCTGGAAGGCACATCAGACATTATATAGTGTGGTGGTTTTAGTGGGATGGGGCATTTAGGAAGGCATTGAGCTATTTTGTCTTTTTTCTTTTTTTGCTTATCATAATTGGGGGAGGGAGGAGGGGGGCCCCTGACATTTAGTGGAACGGGGCCCAGGATGATTTTGAAAGCCCTTCACTCTGTGGGAGAGTTGTGCTGGCAAAGATTTTCTCCGTGACCAAACTCTGGCCAGACCCTTTTGAGCCCTCCTCTCGACTAGGCCTCAACCTTGGCTATAAAAAAACCCCCATAAACCGACACTAACAGTTTCTAACAGCTCAAGGCCCTATCTCTAGGGGGACCCTCCCCTCTAAGGTGCTTGCCTGACAAAAATCAGGGCTGCCAAAAGCATTTACTGTTTGTGTCAGTCAACACCTGAAGATAGGCCATCTGTCTCCCAGTTTCTATGGGTGCGTAGGAACCTAACTTCAATAACTAGCAGGTTGTTAACAGGTTAACTAGCAGGTTAATTCAGAAGCCTTTTACACAAACAAACTCTCTCAGCTTTTTGTAATTTTTCACTTCTCTGATTCTGTTCATTCTGCCCCCTCCCTGTACCCTCATTTTTCCTTTAAAATACTCCAGCGCCTCTGTATAAATCTGAATGGCCCTCTGCTCTTTCCTCTACTGTCAGTGGTTCCTGAAGAAAATCTGTTTCACCACTTGAACTAATGCCCTACCGTGTTTTCTTTGACGGTGCACCGTGAATTGTTCAGCCCCAAATACTATCCTTCAAAAAGAGATCCTTGTTTTCAAAAATAAATTTTTAAAAATGTTTTTTTAAAGTTTATTTTTGACAGAGAGAGAGAGAGAGAGAGAGAGAGAGACAGAGACAGAGACAGAGCATGAGCAGGGGAGGGGCAGAGAGAGATGGAAACACAGAATCCAAAGTAGGCTCCAGATTCTGAACTGTCAGCACAGAGCCAGATGTGGGACTCGAACCCACGAACCATAAGATCATGACCTGAGCCGAAGTTGGCTGCTTAAGTGACTGAGCCACCCAGGTGCCCCAGAGATCCTTGTTTTCAAAGCGAGATCTTATACATGTGTTCACTTAGTGATAATTCATTGAGATGTATACTTATAATTTGCGCATTTTTCTCTCTGTATTATATATATGTGTGTGTATTTATGAGAGAGAGAGAGTGAGAGAGAGAACATGCAATGAGCGGGGGAGGGGCAGAGAGATTGGGAGTAAGAGGATCTGAAGCAGCCTCTGTGCTGGCAGCTGAGAGCCTGACGCTGGGCTCAAACTCACAAACTGTGAGATCATGACCTGAGCTGAAGTCGGATGCTGAAGCGACTGAGCCACCCAGGTACCCCTGTATTTTATATTTTCATGTAAAAGTTCATGTATAACAAAATAAGAACTTGAAAAAATGAGGGGTGCCTGGGTGGCTCAGTCAGTTAAGCCTCTGACTTCGGCTCAGGTCATGACCTCGTGGTTCATGAGTTCCAGCCCCACGTCGTGCTAACAGCTCAGAGCCTGCAGCCTGCTTCAGATTCTGTGTCTCCCTCTCTCTCCTGGCCTTTCCCTGCTCATGCTCTGTCTCTCTCTCTCAAAAATAAACACTAAAAAAAAATTTAAGAAAAAGGAAAAACTTGAAAAAATGATAATAAAGCATAATTTAAGAAATAATCATTGAAACAGTGTTAAGTGGAAAAAGTAAGACATTCTGCTTTGCAGTAGTAAAAACACAAACACGTATAAAGACATGAGAATGTAGAGGAGGAGGAATTTGTAGGATTACGTGTGTTTTTTAGAAGTATGTTATTTAATGGTGTACTTAAAACAAACTTTATTGAAATATAATTAAAATATAACAAGCTGTATGTATTTAAAGTGTACAGTTTGATTAAGTGTGAAACCATCAATCACAATCAAGACAATGAACATATCCATCATCCTCTTTTTAAAAATTTTTTATAAATTATTTTAAAGTGTTTATTTATTTTTGAGACAGAGATAGAGTGAGCAGGGAGGGGCAGAGAGAGAAAGGGAGACAGAATCCGAAGCAGGCTCCAGTCTCTGAGCTGTCAGCACAGAGCCTGATGTGGGGCCCAAACCCACGAACTGTGGAATCATGACTTGAGCTGAAGTTGGATGCTCAACTGACTGAGCCACCCAGGCATCCCTCCATCATCTTCTTTACAATCCTTTCCTGCCTTGCTAGTTGTTTCCCTAACCATTCCCTAAGCAACAGTTTTTTGGCACTGTAGATTAGGTTGCATTTTTTAGAATATTATGTATGTGAAAAAATATGGCATGTATATGCCCTTTTTTTTGTATATCTTCTTTTACTCAGCATAATTATTTTGAAATTAATACATGCTAACTCATGTATTAATAGTTCATTCCCTTTTACTGGTGGGTGGCATTGCATTACATGGATATACCACAATTTGTTTATGTATTATTGGTTGATGGACATTAGAGCTATTTCCAATTTGTGATTACTACCAGTAAAGCTGCAATGAAACTTCATATACAAGTTTTTGTGTGCACATAGGTTTTCATTGTGCATAGACCTAGGACTGGAATTGCTAGGTCATATGATAACTCTATGTTTAATCTTTTGAGAACCTGCCAGATTGTTTTCAAAGCAGCTGCATCATTTTACTTTCCCCCCAGCATTGGATGAGAGTCCCAATTTCTCCATATCCCTGCCAATACTGTCTTTTTGATAACAGCCATCCTTGCAGGTGTGAAGTGCTATCTGATGTGGCTTCGCTTTGCATTTCTCTGAAGGCTAATGATGTTGAGTTTATCTGTCATTTGTACTTCTTCTTTGGAGAAACGTCTATTTGGATCCTTTTCCCATTTATATAACATTCTTGAAGTGACAAAATTATGGAAATGGATAACAGAGTAGTGGTTACAAGAGGTTAGGGACTGGGGCAGGAGGAGGAGAGAAGGGAGTTGGGAGCATTTATAAAAAGCAACCTGAAGCATATTGGTGGTGATGGAACTGTTCTTTATCTTGACTGCGGTGGACACATGAACCTACGTGTGTGATTAAATCACACAGAACTAAATACACAGACATGCACAAATGAGTATGAGTAAAACTGGGAAACCTGATGTGTATTGATGGATTGCAGTTATATCAATGTCCTGGTTGTGATATTAATACTATGGTTTTGCAAGATGTTGCTACTGGGGGAAATTGGGTAAAGGGCACATGGGATTTCTCTGGATTCTTTATCAGGGCATGTGATCTACACCTATCTCAGAAAATAAAATGTTTAATTTAAGAAATGCAATTAAAAAGAATCCTCATGATTCATTCTTCAACGAAACATAACAATTCTTAATATGTACGCACCTGACAACAGAGAGTCAAACGATGTAAAGCAGAAACTGACAGAACTGCAAGGAGAAATAGATGAATCCACTGTCATAGTTAGACACTTCAACTCCCCTCCATCAGAAATGGACAGACAGATCCTGCAGGCAGAAAATTGGGGATGACACCACCGAAGTCAATAACACTATTAATAAATTGGATATAATGGACATCTACAGTTCATTTTATCCAGTAAGAGCAGAATACATATTTTTCTCAGGCCCATATGGAACATTCACCAAGGCAGACCCCATTCTTGGCCATAAAACACAAAACACACCTCAACAAGCTTTTCTTTAAAGTTTATTCATTTATTTTGAGAGAGAGAGTGCATGCACAAGCTGGGGAGGGGCAGAGAGAGAGAGAGAGAGAGAGAGAGAGAGAGAGAATCCCAAGCAATCTCCATTCTGTCAGTGCAGAGCCTGATGAATTGAGAGATCATGACCTGAGCTGAAATCAAGAGCCAGATGTCTAACCGACTGAGCCACCTAGGCGCCCCTACCTCAACAAATTTAAAAGAATAGAAATCATACAACTGCTCTCAGACTCTAATAGAATTAAAATAGAAATTAGTAACAGAACAAAAATTTTAAAAACTAAAAAAAATTTTTTTAAGAAATTAATAATAGAGAATAGCTAGAAAAATCTCAAAACATCTGGAGACTAAACAACACAATTTTCTTTAAGAAATGTTTTTTAAAAACCTTTATTCACTTTTGAGAGACAGAGAGAGACAGAGCATGAGCTGGGGAGGGGCAGAGAGAGAGGGAGACAGAATCTGAAGCAGCTCCAGGCTCTGAGCTGTCAGCACAGAGCCTGACGTGAGACTCAAACCCACAAACTGTGAGATCATGACCTGAGCCAGAGTCAGATGCTTAACCAACTGAGCCACCCAGACACCCCTAAATAACACACTTCTAAATAACACATAGATCAATGAAGAACCTCAGGGAATTTAACTAAAAAACTATTGAACTTGGGGTGACTGGGTGGCTCAGTTGGTTAAGCCAGCAACTGACTCTTGATTTTGGCTCAGGTCATGATCTGATGGTTTATGAGATTGCATGCCCCCGTTGGGCTCTGTGCTGGCAGCATGGAGCATATTTGGGATTCTCTCTCTCCCTTTCTCTCTGCCCCTCCCTGCTTGTGCTCTGTCTCTCAAAATAAATAAATAAACACTAAAAAAACCCCACAGAAACTACTGAACTAAATGACAATGAAAACATAACTTCTCAAAGTTTGTGGGATGCAGCAAAAGCAGTGCTTAAAGGGAAACTTATACCACTAAATGCATATATTAAATAAGAAAAAGAATCTAAAATCAGTCATGTAAATTTCAATCTTAGGAAATTAGAATAAGAAGAGCAAATTAAATATACAAAATAAGCAGAAGAAAAGAAATGAAAGTCAGAGCAGAAATCAATAAAATTGAAAACAGAAAATCAATAGGGAAAATCAATGAAACTAAAAGCTAGTTCTTTGATTAGAAGATCAATAAAATTGTTGAGTCTCTACCTAGGATAACAAGAGAAGAGAAGAGAAGAGAAGAGAAGAGAAGAGAAGAGAAGAGAAGAGAAGAAAAGAGAAAAGAAGAGAGAAGATACTAATTACTAATATTAGAAATGAAAGAGGAACATCACCACAAATCCTACAGACATTAAAAGAATAATCAAGGAGTACTATGAACAAGTCTATGTCTACAAATTTGATAACCTAGATGAAATGGACCAACTTCCTGAAAGACAGTCTGCCAAAATGCACATAGAAGAAATGGATAATCTGAGTAGGCCTCTATATATTAAAGAAACTGAATCAATAATTAATAACTTCCTAAAACAGAAAGCACCAGGCTCAGATGGGTTCACTGGTGGATTCTAATAAATATTTAAGGAAGAAGTTAAACCAATTCTCTACAATCTCTTTCAGAGATTAGAAGCAGAGAAGAGGGAATACTTGTAAACTCATTCTATAAGGCCAGAATTACCCTAATACTAAAACCAAAGTTATTACAAGAAAAGAAACTATAGACCAATACCTCTTATGAGCAAAGATACAAAAATCTTCAACAAAATACCAGCAAATTGAGTCCAACAATGTATAAAAAGAATTATATACCATGGCCAAGTGGGATTTATCCCAGGTATGCAAGGATGGTTCAACATTCAAATATCAATTAATGTAATCCATCACATTAACAGGTTAAAGAAGAAAAATCATATGATCATATGGATAGATGCAAAAAAATATATCTGATAATATCAATTTCCATTCATGATTAAAAAAAAAAACCCTCTCAGTTAAGTAGGACTAGAGAATTTCCTCAACTTGATAAAGAATATCTATAAAAAACCCTACATCTAACATCATAATTGATGGTGAAAAACTTTCCCACTAAGATCAGGAGCAAGGCAAAGATGTCCCCTCTCAGCACAGCTTTTCCACATTATACTGAAGTCCTAACTAATGGAATAAGACAAGAAAGCATATAAAAGGTTTACAGACTGGAAAGGAAGAAATAAAACTTTTGTCTGTTGATGAAATGATCATCTATGTAGAAAATCCATAAGCATTGACCAAAAGCTCTTGGAACTAATCAGCCATTATAGCAAGGTTTCAGGATACAAGGTTAATATATAAAAGCTAATTTCTTCCCTAATATACTAACAATGAACAGGTGGAATTTGAAATTAAAGACAATACCATTCACATTAGCACCCCTCAAACAAAATACTTAGGTATAATCTGGAAAAATATGTACAAGACCTATATGAGGAAAACTACAAAACTCTGATGAATAAAATCAAAGTAACTAAATAAGTAGAGAGATATTCCATGTTTGTGGCAAGGAGGACTCAATATTGTCAAGATGTCAGTTCTTTACAACCTGATATATAGGTTAATTGCCATCCCAATTAAAATCCTGGCGATTTATTTTGTGGATACCAATACACTGATTCTAAATTTTATATAGACAGGCAAAAGATCCATAATAGCCAACACAATATTGAAGGAGAAGAACAAAGTTGGAGTATTGACATCACTCAATTTCAAGACTTCCTTTAAAGCTACAGTAATCAAGTACTGGCAAAATAACAGACAAATAGATCACTGGAACAGAATAGAAAGTTCATAAATAGACCCACATAATTATGGTAAACTGGTCTTTGACAGAGGAGCAAAGGCAATACAATGGAGAAAAGATAGCCTTTCAACAAATGGTGCTGGAACAACTGGATGTTTATATGCAAAAAAAAAAAAAAATCTAGATACAGACCTTACACTCTTCCAATAATTAACTTAAAATCATCACAAAAACAAATTAAGAATGAAAAACTATATAACTTCTAGAGAATAATATTGGAGAAAATTTAGATAACTTTTGGTCTGGCCATGACTTCATAAATACAACACTAAAGACATGCATGATTCATGAAAAAAATGGATAAGTTTGACTTCGTTGAAATTAAAAATTTCTGCTCTGCAAAATATACCATCAAGAGAATGAGAAGTCACAAAGGAGGAGAAATATTTGCAAAAGACATATCTGATAAAAGACTGTTATCCAAAAAACAAAACCTACAAACCCTCAAGCCGAAAAAGATTGTTAGTCAAAAATATACAAAAAACTCTTAGAATTTAACAATAAGAAAACAAACAACTGAATTAAAAATGTGCCAAGGATCTCAGCAGACCCCTCACACAGATGACAGATAAGCATATGAAAGAGGGTTCCACATCATATGTCATCAAGAAAATGCAAAGTAAAACAACAGTGAGATACAACTACACACCTATTAGAATGGTCAAGATCTAACTGACAACACCAAATGTTGGCAAGGATACGGAGCAACTCTCATTCATTGCTGGTGGGCATGCATAACAGTATAGCTGCTTTGGAAGACAGTTTAACAATTTCTTACAAGACTAAACATATTTTATCATAATCCAGCAGTCTCTCTCCTTGGTGTTTAGCCAAAGGAATTGAAAATTTATGTTCACACAAAAGCCTGCACATGGATACTTATAGAAGCTTTATTCATAATGGTCACAACTAGGAAGCAATTAAAATGTTCTTCAGTAGGTAAATGGATAAATAAACTGTAGCACATCCAGACAAGGGACTATTGTTCAGCAGTAAAAGAAAGAAATGAGCTATTAAGCCACAAAAAGATGTGGAGGAAACTCACATGCATATTACTAAGTGAAAGAAGCCAGTTTGAAAAGTCTACATACTGTATGAATCCAACTACACGACATTCTGGGGAAGGCAAAACTATAGAGAGTAAAAAGATTGGTGCAGGGATTAGTGGGGAGGGAGGCATACAAAGGTGGAGAACAGAGGATTTCTAGGACAATGAAACTATTCTGTATGATACTATAAAGTCATTAAAATTTGGTCAAACCTATAGAATGTACAACACCAAGAGTGAATACTAATATAAACTGTGGACCTTGGATGATAATGATGTGTCAAGGTACGTTCATCATTTGTAACATACATACTGCTCTGGTGGAGGATGTTGATAATGGGAGAGGCTATGCATGCGTGGAGGCAGGAGATATATGGGAAGTCTCTGGAATATTCTGCTCAATATTGTTGTTACCCTAAATCTGCTTGAAAAATGGTCTCTTTTAGAAAATGTAGGGTGCAAATGAAATTGTGATGAGTTCTGAAGTGGGTTCAAATCCCTGCTCTGGTACTAACTGTATATTTAAAAAAAATCCAAACCTCAGGACCCTCAGAATGTTTTCATGTCTTTTCCTGAATGTGATTATTGCACAACTTCCGATTTCTGTCTCCTGCATGTAGACTTCTCTGGTTAATATCCGAGCTAAATGTTCTGTCTTTTACCTTGATCTTTTGTTTTCCAATCACTGTCCATGTTGTTTATTCTGATTTAGTTTGCAAACCATTGAAGGCATGACTTTGTCTTACATATATTTGTGTCCCTCATATACAAAGTTCAGCACCTGTTTTATGACCTGTTGGGTCTGAATTTGGGTGATGAGTCCTGAATTTCAGTTTTTTCATCTGTAAGGTAGGACTCATCATAATGACACTGAATGTTGTTGTGACAATTAAGTGTGCTTGGACCTGTAAAAATGATGAAATATAAACTTTAGTGAGGGGGCCAGCTGATGAAGAGTACAAATTAGAACTGTTTATTCGGCCCGTAATATTATTTTTAGTGAAAATTAAAACAAACAAACAAACAAACAAACACCCAAGATGTCAACTACTAAAGTCACCAGTTCTTTTCCTGCTGCATGTGAACTAATCTTCCAGTTTCTACTTAGATGGTTTGTCTTGCTCTCACATCTCTTTTCCTTCACTTGTCCACTTCATTGTTTGGTCACTGCCTCAGTGATTAAAGACAAAATAGGAATTCAATTCCTGTGCCTCTCCTGGATTGGTACTGACAGAAGGTTAACGAAAAACCCTGTCTTGAAATGTCATAATGACCTTTTTAAGGAAAGGAATCAAGTCACACGGGAATGCATTCTCACTGGAGTAATGAGAATGTTAAACACCCGGGAACTGGAACCAAACCCTGCACTGCCACCCATGTCTCCTCTCTACAGAGCAGCAGGGAGGCTAACACTGCGCTCTGTCGTTCTGTTACTGTGGATGACTGTTTCCCTACTTAGTGACTCAGCCGCGGGGGGCCTGACAGGCAACCGCACTTGACTGATGGGCGAGTTGTGCGGCAGAAGGGATCTTGTGGAGGGTCTTTCAGGCAAGCGATTTCTCCCATGGCCTTAATAACAACTAGCCTCAGATAGATTAACTCTGGGGAAAGTAGAAAGGATTTTTTTTTTTTTTAGGTCCAAAAGGCAAAGAATGAGTTAACAGATTGCTGCAGGCATCTATTTTAGTCTCACAGCTCTGAACAATTTCCAGCTGCAGATGTTAAAATATCCAAAATCCATGGAGAACAGAACAGATGACATTATTCATCCCGCCTATGCTGCTCTGGGGGCCTCCTGCAATTCACAGCATTTGATGACTCATGTGAGGAGCAACACTGCCTATGCTCCCAGCCCGCGTACTGTTCACTTCAGCTCATAAAACCTTTTATAGACAGTCACTGCAGGGCCACACTTCCAGGCTGGGGATGTACAATGATGAACAAGTTCCAGGGGACCCTCAGGAGCTCACAGCCGAGAAGGCAGGTGGAGGGCCCCTGCACGTGGTTGAGCAGCCTCTGGCCTGCACGAGGGTGCCTGGGGAGGGTGCCTGGGCTGAAATCCAGCCTCTACTCTCATTGCCAAGCCACGTGTCTGGCTCTGGAGGAAGGGGTGCCTTTTTCTAATACACACAAAGGAGCAATGTGTGTTCCCAGGGGCCCTGGATAGAGGTAGAGGCCTAGAACTCATTCATACAGGAACATAAGTGCTGTAATAGATACAGGTATCGATAACTATGAGAAGGAAGGAGAAACAGGGAAGGAGTCAAGAAGAGTGACAGAGAGGAAGGGACATTTCAGGAGGGCCTTGGAGGAGAACAGGAGGAACAGGAATTCACCCTGTAGAATTGATGAAAGAAAGGCAAACAAGGCAGGGGAAACAGAGTGAGCAAAGGTGCAGGGACTTGACAATATTGAGGCCTGTTTCTGGAACAGAGGGTGGTTCAGCCTGGCTGATGGAGGTGAGGCCAGAAGGTAGGCAGGTCTTCTAAGCCACATTGAAGATGCTGGGCTTCAGCCAGTAGGCTGATGGTTCTCAAACTTTGGTGTGACACATGAAAGGCTTATTACAAGTGTAGTTTCCTTGGCCCAAGCCCCTGAGATGAGTTCTGACTCAGTAGGTCTGGAGTACGGGGGTTCTTAAGAGTGAATACTTGGGGCACCTGGGTGCCTCAGTTGGTCGAGCGACTGTCTTCAGTTCAGGTCATGATCTCACAGTTCATGAGTTCGAGTTCCGCATCGGGCTCTCTGCTGTCAGTGCGGAACCCACTTTGGATCCTCAGTCCTCCTCTCTCTGCCCCTCCCCTGCTTGTGCTTGCTTTCTCTCTCTCTCTCTCTCAAAAATACATAAACATTAAAAAAAAAGAGTGAACACTTAAAAATGATTTTCCCATTGGATTTTGATCCAGTGGTCAGAGGAGAAACAGCGGTGAGCTAGAAGGGTGTTCAGAGGAGTTTAGCCAGCAAAGGGTCTGCCAGAGAAAACGACCATCAGCTGCAAAGTTGAGAGTGGGGGCAGGTGGTGAAACCCACTTTGCCAGTACATGCTCTATCTGAGAGGGGCACCTGGGTGGCTCAGTCGGTTGGGCAACCGACTACAGCTCAGGTTATGATCTTGCGGTCTGTGACTTCCAGCCCCGCATCGGGCTCTGTCCTGAGAGCTCAGAGCTCAGAGCCTGCAGCCTGCTTCCGATTCTGTGTCTCCCTCTCTCTGCCCCTTCTGTGCTTGCTTTCTCAAAAATAATAAACAATAAAAAATTAAAAAAAAAAAAAAGAAAGCTATCTTGGAGACCAGCCCTTAATTAATCCACACTCAAATGCAAAGGTCAGATAACAGTTTTAAACTGTGAAGAAAGCAGACAGTAGGGACAGAGGCACGGACTTCAGGCCCAGCTCTACCCACTGTGGGTTGGGTCACTTCAGGCTAATCATTTCCCTTCTGGGTCTCTATCTGTACAGCAGTAGGACCACTGAGGCCCCTCTTGGCTGTATCATCTGGGACTTTGATCCCTCCTAGTGAGAATTCATTGTATAAAAGGATGCTGGAAAAGAAAAAAAAAATCTCTAATAGCGGAAATTAGAATAGGCTCAGAGTTGTTTTGAGGAAGGGAAGTTCTTTCTTTCTGAAACCTTCTCAAGCCTCTCTGTGCGCCTAGCACAGCACTCTGCACCTTGTAGGCACTTAGTACATATTGCTTAATAATGAATAGCATCCAGAGGGTCAGAGTTGGCTCATCAGGACAGGTCACATCTGAAACTCCTCCCCTGTGCTTTATCCGGCCTATATTATCAACGGGCATTTAATGTAGTGACCCTCCTATTATCCAGACATTCATTAATTAGGGTTCTCGATTATCTGGATGTTTTAAAATATTCTCAGGTAATGTTAACAATAAACCTGAGCTATCTATATGTGATTGGGTGGGGGGAAAGAATTAGAAATTTTAAAGGTGATGAAAACTTTCTCTTGGACTTACACAGTCTTTAAATATGCAGACTGTGTCTTTAAAACTTGCCAAATGAAGGTAGTTACGTGGGATATTTGAGAGTATAATAGAAAGCAGAGAAAGCAGCCTTTGGTTTAGGAAATGATGTTCCTTCCTGTCCTAAATCAAAAGACAGGTATAAAGTTCCTTCACTAAAAAAAAAAAAAAGTTTATTTATTTTGGGGGGAGAGGGGCAGAGAGACAGGGAGAGAGAATTCCAGCATGCTCGACACAGTCAGTGCAGAGCCAGTCGTGGGGTTTGAACTCATGAATGGTGAGATCATGAACTGAGCTGAAATTAAGAGTCGAATCCTCAACCGACTGGGCCACCCAGGCGCCCCTGAAGTTCCTTCATTTATCAGTTTGCAAATTGGAAGAGTCTATGGCTAGAATGTAGTTATGTCTAGAACAAGGCAGTAGGCATGTTACACTCACTTTGGTCAAGGAAACGTGGAAGCTGTGACCAGGAAGGCATGAATTTAGGAGCTGTTCACCAGTTGAGGCAGAAGCTGTTGGTGTCTTGCCCATATTTCCATGCCAGCACCTGCAGCTCTGTGCCCGTGAGGCTTCTCTGGTGCCACACATTCTCAGTCCTGCACATGAATGTGGCACACAGGAGATGTCAGAGGGTCATTGCCATGCCACCCTCACCCCTGTGAAAAGACAGACTGTTGGGGCCAGGTGTATGCCTTAATTCCCTTGCTCCTTGGATAGAATAATTGTCTTCTAGAGTTCCCTGAGGGTTAAGCTCCAGATGGGCACAGTGGTGACCTGCACGATCACACGTCATTCCTTGCCCTGTCTCCCCTCTCTACTGTGGCTTCCTAGAATCATCTCCCAGACAAACCACCTACACTGGAATCCTTGTCTCAGGTGCCAGTTCTGGGGGAACCCAACTGAGACATCAGGCCACTGGAAGTGTGATCACTGAGGCCGTTGATTTGTAGCCCTGGGGCTAACAAAAGACAGGGCCACCACATGGCTTACACAGCCCTAGAGAAAGTAGCTGGAGAGTCCCACATAAAAAGAGGTGAGCACAGGGGAAGTGCATGGACAGCAGGGTGGTGGGGAGCAAGAAGGTGGGAGAAAGCAACCTTGATGGGATGTCTACTCTGGCCCTGAGTCTGGGTTCAGCATTAGACATACATTATCTCTATCAATCTGTCCAACAACACTATGAACTAGGAAGCTGTCACCTCCATTTTACAGGTTAGGAAATGATGATCGAAGGAAGTTAAGTAACTTGTTTACAATCACGTGACCATCGAGTGGCATAGAGAAGGGATTTGAACTTCGGCCTCTCTGGTGCCAGTGTCTCTGCTCTATTCCCCAGAGCTCACCGAATAGCCCACACATAACTAGCAACTATCAGTGACCAATGTGGTCTTTACAAAGAAGAGCCGGTGGTTCCGCAGGCCAGGCCGGGCTCCCCAGTGGAAAGGACCTTAGGGAAGCTGAGGTCAGTTGTCTGTGTTTCCCACTCAAGTGTGTACCTCTCTGAAATTCATTCAGAAATGTTCCATGAGAAGCTGTTTGTGTGCCAGGCACCTTGGAAGGACCTAGGTGCACAGTAGTGAGCAGACTTGCCCCAGCTCTCATGAAACCTAGAGACCCATAGGGAAGATGGATCTTCGTCAAATAATCACACTCATCAATGTGTAATTAAAAATGAAGGTAATTGCTCTTAAGGAAAGAAACATGGCTAATGAAAACTTAAAACAAAGAGACTTGTTCTAGATTGGGGTCCTCAAGGGAAACTTTCCCAGGAAGTGCCATTTGAACTTTGCTCATCAGGCGGGTGAGGGGAGGGAAGGAAGATGCTGTGAGGTTAACGTGGCTTCAAGCCGAAGGGGATGGACAGGAGGAAGGTCAGGATGAGGCTGCAGAGGTGGCCAGGGGCCAAGGGAAGGGTTTTGAGTTTCAGCCTAAGAGCAAAACGTCAGACTTGGGTGCTGAAACCATCGATTTAGTTAGAGCGTGGAGAACAGACTCTGGGTGAGGAGAGGGCAGAATTGGTGCAGAGCAGTTAGGAGGCTCTCAAGGTAACAAAGGCAAACCATGAGTGTGACCTGGCCACCGGGGTGGCAGTGGAGGAGAAAAGTGATTGGTGTGGAAATTTGGAGGTAAAATCCATCAGGGCATGGTGGAAGTTTGAAGATGAGGGCACAGAGGGGAAGATGGTAAAGGTGAAACCAAGCCTAATGGCTTACATAAACTCCTATTAACTGAACTGATGTTTACATTCAATTGCAATGAAACACTGTTAAAAGGACAAAATGCCCACTCTTGTGTACTTTATGACAGGCCTGATGAGAACAGCTGCCTTGCATGTGAGAGGGTTGCACATCCTTATGAACCTCAGACATGACCATGGTGGTGGCTTCCGGAAGAAGTTTACATATCCAAGTTCAAGTCCTTGGGTGGCCAACATAGTTGATGCTTTTCCTGTCAGACCCACTCTAGCGGGAGGGGTTGTCTCTAAAACAGAACCACCAGACAGAGCAGGCTGACCTCAGAGGGAGAAGCTTACAATAAATCGGAGCATTCTGGGAAACCAACCCCAAGAATTCTGGCCCCCTTCCCCACTTGTGACTATCTTACGAACTTTAGGATTTGGCAGTCGTTCAAACCAAATAACTCTGGGGTGCAAAAGGCAATGGAGTCCAGAACAATCTCTGCCTCATTGTTTCAGATTAAATATCTCAGAATCCTTGCCCTTCTCCCTCTTCAAATACAGCATATTTTCTGGTGCAATGAGAATTTGCATAAACATTTTTTTTCTCAATAAGCTTTTCTATAACAAAGCATTTGGTTGCTTCATTGGGAGAGAATTTCCAAGATTTCAAATGTGAGTGTTAGGTCCTAAGTATCCTGGTGGGACTACATGGAGGTCCCAATTAAAGTCACTTGTTAAAGGGAGCAGGCACTTTTGGAACAAACATCCTCTCAGGTTCTGCTATCTAAGGGTCAGAGAGCCCTGGCCTCCCAGCTCAGCAGAGAGGCAGTGGGGGAGGGGAGAGTGCATCCTGGCATGAACACTGAAGGCTCCCAAACAGGGAACATGGCCAGTGGGCTCCAAACAGGGCCATTACTTTTGTTCAATTACACATTACGAAAAGGGTAAGAAATGAGGGAAGCAAATTAAAACTCAGTAACTATTGCATCCAACACATAACTAAGGCTCTAAAATCTCATAGTTGAGATCTATGTACACCTGAGCCCTGACTCCTACCAAATCCCATACTTCATCATTAACATCTGTGACTCTCAACTTGTACTTGAATCACGGGGGGTTGGGTTGAGGGGTGCGGGATGAGGGTGTTAAAAAACAAATTAATGCGTTTGGTAATGATTTCATTCATTACCACACAATATGTAAGTCACCCCAAGTCACTCTGTTTGTGGCCTCGGCCTTATCTGATGGCCAATAGGGCAAGCTGTGGCCACTTCTGTTCCGTCATCTGTTCTGCCTGTCCAGGACACTCTTTCCCCCAGTAAGGCACACACATGTGTTTCCTATTTGAGCCCAGTCCCTATACCCTCTCTTAGCACTGAAACGTTGTAGCGTTTAAGAACATGAACACTCACTCACCCCTCTGGTTCTCTCCTTTCTGGCCTCCTCTAATTCTGGCTTCTAGGAACCAGACCTTGGCTCTGACCTGCTTGGTCAGTGCCTACACCGGCCATTGGGGATTGTGGGGCAGATACTTAGATCCTCATAAGCAATCTATGAAGTAGAAACTAATATATTCCCCATTTTACAGCTGGGGAAATTAATGCCCAGAAAGGTTAAGTGATCCAAATAAGACCACCCAGCTCTGGACCTTACTGTTTTTGATTCTATAAGCCAAATAATCTATTATTCTAAGTTTCAGCTGCAAAACAGAAGAAAATTATTAGCCACATATTGGGTGGCAAGCATTAAAGAGATAGAGATGTAAAATTAGTGAAACCAGCATAAATAAGGCTGGAGTCATTGGGAACCAACTGAAGAAACTCTGGGCATGAAACATTACCCCAAGTATTTTGTATTAGTCAGCTCTGGCTTTCATAACAGAATATCATAGACTGGGTGGCTTAAACAATAGAAATCTGTTTTTTCACGATTCTGGAGTTGGAAGTCTGAGATCAGGGTGTCAGCAAGGTCAGGATCTGGTGACGACCCTCTTCTTGGCTCGATCACATACATGGTGGACCTCTTGTGTCTCTTCTTATAAAGATACCAATCCCATGGTATCAGATCCTTATTCTTGTGACCTCAGTTAATCTTAATTACAGGCCCTTCTATAAAATACAGTCACACTGGGGATTTGAGCCTCAACTTACGAATTTTGGGGGAAATAATTTAGTTCATAGCATGCTCCTGAAGGAATCACTAAATCTTGGAAATAACACACAGTCATTCTTTTCTGGCACATTCCTTCCCCGAAACTCATTGCTCCGCCCAGCCTCCTTTCCTGAGGTAGGGTGGAGGGAGGGGCACCTTCCGTCTATATTCTACCCTCAGGCTCCAGGAAAGGTTATCCAAACAGACTTTAATTGTTTCTTTTGAAGGTTTTTCCTGCCCTTGGGTTGCTTAGTCACATAAATACATCAGGGATTCCTAGAGAAAGCCCCCAAATTCTAAGAAGCTGGCTTCTACCTGGATTCAATGTTTTGTTCCAAAGTTCACTCAGTCAATCTTTCTATTTTAAGGAAAGGGAAAAACTAAACTGCAGGGCAGATTTTATTTCCAGAGTCATTTTAACCTTTTAGGTAAAAGAGGATGTTAGAAAACAATACCTAGGGTAGGCTTGAAGGACTCATCCTAATGACAGTTATGACTTCCAAAAGCATCCTCCAGGTTACAAAGACAAGCTTCTCTCGGAAAGATCTTAACTTCCCATTTTTCTCCTGAGGCTTTTTCTTATTAAGTTGTTAGAAGCTGTTAGAATCTGGACTCACTGAGAAAATCTTAAGAGGCCCTTGCTATGATACTTAACCAGAAGTTTAAGTGAAGCTCTAACAGGGCACTCCTGTGAAAGAAAAGTTAGAACATTTTAGTATGTCAGGGACTTCAATCACAATTAGGAAAATCAGTTGGGAAATTTCTAGAACAGGTTGGGAAATCTCTCAGAGACCTATACTATCTGAATGCAGTAAAGGGGTAAGAACCCATAGGAAAGAAGACCCACCCATGGTCCCTCTTTTTCAGAGGATCCACTTTAGCTTCAGCTGGCAGACCAGAGGGTAAATCCCCTCTCTGTCGCTTACCATTTTGTTGCCAAGTTCCTGTGTGTGGGTCTCATTTTTCCTGAGCATAAGACTAAGAGGGAGTGCCTCCTTCATTTTGTGTTCTATGTGCTTCCTTAATTTTGAACCTTAAATGCCTCACTCCCCTCACCCTAGTCCCACCCTGGATGATCATATCTGCCTCACCGGGCTTTGTGAAGATGAAATTATGGAGTGTATCAAAAGTACCTGGCACAAGGTGTCCATTCACTAACTGCTAGTTTTTTTCTTGTCCTCCTTCTAAAAATATCATTGTAGAAGGGACTATACCCTTACTTATCATCTAAAATCTGACTAATGATAACCAACATTTATTTAGCTCTTAGGCGCCGAGCATTACGCTAGTAATAATTGACTGATTACTTTCAAGTGCTTTATATCCCATATTCTAAATTGCCCATTCAATACTCTTATGAGGTAGAGATTATAAACACCTCCAGTTTACAGATGAGGAATCTGAAGTGAGAGATTAAAAGATTTGTTTAAGGTCAAATCTGTAGGCAAGGGTAGAACTAAGAGTTTGGCTCCAGGGCCAACGCTGAGAACAAAATTAGGGAATGAGTTCTTGAAAGGGGAGAGAGAAGAATCAAAAGAGTGAAATGCTTTTTAAAATCTTCTTTTAGAAATCAAAAATGGCTGCATGCTTTCTTCTCCAAGTGAACATCTGTATTAGATAGGTAGGCACACTCTTATTTTGCAGAGGAGCTCAGAGAAGTAAATTTCTTCTCTAGAGGCACCTAAAATTTCTCAGCAGGTGGCCACATGTCCATGTGGGTTTTCCACTGATAACAATGGCATTGTTGGGGTCTGTGGGTTTGTGAATATTATACCACTCTCAGCCACAAGTCAAGTGCTAATTTTCTGCTCATACTTGTCTTTCTTGGGTCAGGAATTCTTCATGGTGCTGTAGATGCAGGTATGTATTATCTTGGTTTTGTGGCTCTGTACATATTCGGTATGTTTTGTATTTATAGCTGTGTAATAGCATAAGGAGTTTATACATAATTCCATGCTAGTATATATTTAAGTAGCATTCAAATAAAATTAATTTTGGTAAGCCTAGAGGTCTACAAGATATTTCCCGTGAAATGTATGTAACATTGAACCCCAAATAATTCAATGGGGGAGAGGGAGGGGGAGAGAACAGAGAGAGACAGAGAGAGACAGAGAGAGAGAGAGAATTTTAAGTAAGCATCACTCCCAGTATGGAGCCGGACTCAGTGCTTGATCTCATGACTACGAGATCATGACCTGAACTGAAATCATGAGTCAGACACTCAACCGACTAAGCCACCCACATGCCCTGACATTAATTTAAAGATGTTTTGCTAAACAAGTGATTTGCTACTAGTAACATGAATGTGATAATGATGCTGATGATGGTAAAAGTTGAGTTTGCTAAAGGACAATTTTGAAAAAAGTTAAAATCATGACTCATGCAAATATAAATAAACATATGTCAAAGATTTTACTGAATTCATCAATTAATGAGGGAAACAGGAAAATGTAAAGACCAGTCTAGAACGTGTTTGAGAAGCTATGTATTTATCAGTAATTTAATAAAGGAATGTTAGGATATAATTGCTAGGTTAGATACAGGACTGGTTAATGTCCCATAAGGCAATAAATTACAACACTTGGAGCTCCCTTTTCTACTAAGCAAAAATCATTTGCATCTCTCCTAGGAAAAAAATCTGTAACCTAACATGTAATTTTTCAAAGTCTGGGAACATTATTTTACTTTATTTTTAGTAATCTCTAGACCCAATGTGGGGCTTGGACATGAGTACAAGGGATCAAGAGTCACATGCTCCACTGACTAAGCCAGTCAGATGCCCCTACATCTGGGAACTTTATTAAAAACTGAGTCCAATTAAGTATACTACTCTAGTTCAGTGGTTCTCAAATCTGGTCCATGAGACTCCCCCTGCCCAGGTCTGAGAGAAGCTTTTAGGGATCTATGTGTTCAAAATTATTTTCATCATCATCATCATCATCATCATCATCATAACATTATTTATCTTTCTCACGGTGTTAACAGTTTCATTGATGGGGCAGGAGAAATGGTGGCTGACACTGCTGTCACTGTCACATAGATCAAGGCAGTGGCAGCGAACTGAACTAGTTGGTGTATTCTTCACCATGCACTCCTAGAGAAAAGAAAGTGTTTCACTTAAGAATGTCCTCGGTGAAGCCATAGAAATTTCTTCTATTAAACCTTGCCCACTGAGTAGAACTCTTTTTTAATATTTGGTGTGACAAAACGGGAAGTGTTCACGAAGTATGATTAGTTGTCTTGAGGAGAGACACTCGTAGAGGTGAACTGTGAGCTGAATTAGTCACTTTTTAATGAAATGCCATTTTTACCTAAAAGGATGGTGGACAACTTCTTCTAACTTGGGAGTTTGGCAGACATTTTCTTAAAAATGAGCCAGGTAAGCCTGTCACTTCAAAGAAATCCTATAACAGTATTTGTTGCCAATGGTAAATCTTGAGTTTTCAAGTGAAAATTAGAATTTTGGTAGGCTTATATCTGACACCACAAGCTTGACAGCTTTCTAGTACCCCGAGATTCAATGAGACCTTAATGAATGAAGTTGGTATCGTATAATGAAATACGCTGACATTTGGAAGATCTATACAAACATGATGTTAGGAAATTCAAAATGCAACACGAACCAGTGGATTTTAATATAACCAAATATGAAAAGTTCATTGCTATGGCTCCAGATTCTACCTTGTAGTTAATGTTTAAGAAACTACCACTTGTTCAATTTTGATGTAATATCAAAGAAGAATGTCCACAACCACCTGAAAGTCTATTAAAATACTCTTCCCTTTCCAAAAACATATATGTGTGAGGTCATATTTTGTTCACATCTGTCAACCAACATATCAAAATGGGCTGAATACATAAGCAAGTATGAGAATCCAGCTGTCTTCTGTTTAGCCAGACATTAAATGGATTTGCAAAAATGTAAAATAATGCTACTCTTCTCGCTATAATTTTATTTTGCAAGATATATTTTCATTAATAATGTTAGATGTTAATCTATAATGGGTTTTTTATTATCATTTAAAAATAAATTAGTAAACAAATCTCAGTTTTTAATTTCTAATACATAAACATTGATAGATACAACTCATATAAACAAAAGCTTTTGGGGAGACTGGGTGGCTCAGCAGTTAAGTGTCTGACTCTTGACATTGAGTCAGGTCACGATCTCACAGTTCACGAGTTTGAGCCCACTGTGTTGGGCTCTGCACTGACAGTGTGGAGGCTGCTTGGGATTCTCTCTCTCTCCTGCCCCCTCTCTCTGCTCCTTCCCAGCTTACTTTCTTTCTCTCTCTCAAAATAAATAAACTTAAAAAAAAAAAAAAAAGGATTTTTGGGATTCTCAATAATTTTGAAGAGTATAAATGGATCCTGAAACCTGAAAGAACATCGTATGCTATGGACGGAACATGTTGCCCACCTTTTTTGGGTATCTTCTCTTGACAGAGTTCTTATGTATTTGGTGTGGCTATACATAACGAGTTGTGTGATAACTTTGCATACCCACCAGTTTTCTGGTTGAACAACTGGGAAAGTTTTCTTTTCTTTTTTTTTTTTTAATTTTAAAAAATGTTTTTATTTTATTTTTGATTGTTTGATTTTTGAGTGAGACAGTGCGCCAGCAGGGGAGGGGCAGAGACAGAGAGGGAGACACAGAATCTGAAGCAGGCTCAAAATCACCAACTGTGATAACATGACCTGAGCCGAAGTTGGACATTTAACCGACTGAGCCAATCCAGATGCCGCTGGGAAAGTTTTCTTCATACAATGTTCTGTGATGTCCTTGGCCTCTAGTTGTTTAGATATTATGTAGATCTCTATTCTTTTCTTCCTCTAGTTGTGACAATTCTCATAGCATTTTTTGGCCCCAATACTATCTTACACAGTGCCCATGTAGATACTGAAATCATGTTATGGTATTCAGTGGCCATCTAGATGACCCAGAATCTGCAAACATTAGTATTATTTTAAATAGGCATCAAATGACAAGACCTGAAAGTCCTCATGGAGCATTCACAGATGCCTGAAGGTGAGTGTACAGCTCCCGGCTCGAGAAGCCTGAGCTACCTGGCTCAAGCATATGTTGAATGAACCTCAGAGAAACTGGAAATGCTGCTGTTCTCAGCACCAATTACATAGTTACTTAGTAGTTTCTTAAAAGCTATCTCTAAATGCCATTTGAAGAGTTGTTCTTATTTCTATGCCCCAGAACTCAGTTCGAAATGTTTTCCTCTTAGCTTGTTGATTACCCACAGACCAAAAAATCTATGTCCAGGTCCACCCTTAGTTCTTCCTCCCAAAGTTCCCATCAGACATGTCATATGCCTTGTCCCCCTCTCACACATGCCTCCTTGTTGTGGGTACAGAGGTCCTGAGTCACCTTCCTTCCACAGCTCCATACTCTGGCTCCCCCACTTTGCAATGAAGCTCTCCAACAGGCCATTGTGCACATTTCCCAGGCACACTAAGCACAAAATGTTCCTTTCTTCCCTTAAAAAGTCAATCACTATTTCCTCAATGATTCCTGTGCTGCAGAGTTGAGTGTGAACACTCACTGCAGTCTAGGCATGTCCTCTTATGTCAAACAATTGTCAAATATAGTAAAACCTTGGTTTGCAAGCATAATTTGTTCCAGAAACATGCTTGTAATCCAAAGCACTTGTATATCAAAGCAAATTTTCCCGTAAGAAATAATGGAAACTCAGATGGTTGTTCCACGACCCAAAAATATTCATATAAAAATGATCACAGTACTGTAATATAATACAAAATAATAAAGAAAAATAAACAAATTAACCTGCACTTACCTTTGAAAACCTTTGTGGCTGGTGTGAGGGAGACATGAGAGGAGAGTTACTGTGTAGGATGACTTTCACTATCACTAGTGCACTAACACAATCACCGCTGTCTATCGGCTCAATGGAATCTTTCACTTTTCGTGCAACTTTAACGAAGAACCTATCTAGTGACACTTGCTTTTGCCTCCTTTTGAGGATTTTGTGGAAATTAGATATTGCATTGTTGTTAAACATATTCATTACTCGCACAGCTACAGCCTTATTCAGGTGGTGCTTTTCTACAAAATTTTGTTTCCCACATTTTACACATCTCCCCAATCTCATATAGAAAGTGAGGAATTCTCTGCCTTTTTCTCCTCCTCCTCTGCAGACGAGATACAGATGTGGACTTCTTATAAAATCTTGCAATTTCGGCCACTCGCGTACCTCGTTGGTACCTCTTGATGATTTCCTTCTTAACTTCCACCATAATCATCTCCTTCTTCTTATTGCCTTTCTTTTCAAGCTCTTTCTGCATAGGGGCCATTTTATATGCTCGTATGGGTGTTAACTGCAGTATAGTATTAAACTCTTGTCAGATACTATATTTAAATAATATATTTAATTAAAAACTGGCAATAAGGCAGCAGAGGAAAGGGTCTATATCTGCAGGCAGCCTGACCTAGGATGAAACAAAGCATTCCTAAACTTTTTGTGTGGAAAAGCAAAGGACCGTCCATAGGTGCTTTGAAGTGACAAAAAATACACTAGCGCCCATTGTGGGCACCTTCCAACATTCTGAAAAATCACTGATTTCTGCCAAACACCGTGGCCTGAGACTGAGCATCTGAGCATGGGAGACAGTCACCCAAGATCCTGCAGTGGGAGAGAGTGAGAACCTTTGGCTCAGTTGTGATCATGTGACGTTTGGCATCACGTACTACTTGTATTGCAAGACATCGCTTATTTATCAAGTTAGAATTTATTAGAAATGTTTGCTGGTCCTGCAGAACCCTCGCAGAACAAGTTACGCGCAATCCAAGGTTTTACTGTATTTAGTTCCCGCTCTTCCACTTACTAACTGTGTGAACTGGGCAAATCACTTAACCTTCTGAGCCTCGGTGTCCCCAACCACAAAGTAGTAATGATACGCCATGCACTGCCTGTTGTGTGGAGTTTTGATAATGAAGGATGTGAAAGTATTTTGAAAATTGTAAAGTGCTAGTCAAAGGCAAGCTGAAGAACTGATCCATGTCAGCAAAGTCACAGGATATAAAATCAATGCACAGAAATCGGTTGCATTCCTATACACCAATAATGAAGCAACAGAAAGAGAAACCAAGGAATCGCTCCCATTTACAGTTGCACCAAAACCCATAAAATACCTAGAAATAAACATAACAAAGAGGTGAAAAATCTATACACTGAAAACCATAGAAAGCTTATGAAAGAAACTGAAGACACACACACACACACAAATGGAAAAATATTCCATGCTCCTGGATTGGAAGAACAGTGTTAAAGTGTTGATACTACCCAAAGCAATCTACATATTCAATGCAATCCTTATCAAAATAACACCAGCATTCTTCACGGAACTAGAACAAACCATCCTAAAATCTGTATGGAACCAGAAAAGACCCCAAATAGCCAAAGCAATCCTGAAAAAGAAAACCAAGTTTGGAGGCATCACAATTCTGGACTTCAAGATGTATTACAAAGCTGTAATCATCGAGGTAGTATGGTACTGGCACAAAAACAGACACCCAGATCAATGGAACAGAATAGAGAACCTGGAAATGGACCCACAAACATATGGCCAACTAATCTTTGACAAAGCAGGAAAGAATATCCAATGGAATAAAGACAGTCTCTTCAGCAAGTGGTGCTGGGAAAACTGGACAGCAACATGCAGAAGAATGAACCTGGACCGCTTTCTTACACCATACACAAAAATAAACTCAAAATGGATGGAAGACCTCAAGGTAAGACAGGAAGCCATCAAAATCCTCGAGGAGAAAGCAGGCAAAAACCTCTTTGACCTTGGCTGCAGCAACTTCTTACTCAACACATCTCTGGCAGCAAGAGAAACAAAAGCAAAAATGAACTATTGGGACCTCATCAAAATAAAAACTTCTGCACAGAGAAGGAAACAATCAGCAAAACTAAAAGGCAACTGATGGAATGGGAGAAGATATTTGCAAATGACATATCAGATAAAGGGTTAGTATCCAAAATCTATAGAGAATTTACCAAACTCAACACCCAAAAAACAAATAATCCAGTGAAGAAATGGGCAAAAGACATGAATAGACATTTCTCCAAAGAAGACATCCAGATGGCCACCCAACATATGAAAAAATGCTCAACATCACTCGTCATCAGGGAAAATCACAATCAGATACCACCTCACACCTGTCAGAATGGCTAACATGAACAACTCAGGCAACAACAGATGTTGGCGAGGATGCAGAGAAAGAGGATCTCTTTTGCATGCTGGTGGGAATGCAAGCTGGTGCAGCCACTCTGGAAAACAGTATGGAGGTTCCTCAAAAAGTTAAAAATAGAACTACCCTAGGACCCAGCAATTGCACTACTAGGTATTTATCCAAGGGATACAAGTGTGCTGTTTTGAAGGGGTTCATGCACCCCAATGTTTATAGCAGTGCTATCAACAATAGTCAAAGCATGGAAAGAGCCCAAATGTCCACCGACAGATAAATGGATAAAGAAGATGTGGTATATACAATGTAGTATGACTCGGCAATCAAAAAGAATGAAATCTTGCCATTTGCAACTACATGGATGGAACTGGAGGGTATTATGCTAAGTGAAATTAGTCAGTCAGAGAAAGACAAATATCATATGACTTCACTCATATGAGGACTTTAAGACACACAACAGATGAACACAAGGGAAGGGAAGCAAAAATAATATAAAAACGGGGAGGGGGACAAAACATAAAAGACTCTTAAATATAGAGAACAAACAGAGGGTTGCTGGAGGGGTTGTGGGAGGGGGGATGGGCTAAACGTAAGGGGCATTAAGGAATCTACTCCTGAAGTCATTGTATTTGCTAACTAACTTGGATGTAAATTAAACAATAAACAAATAAAAAAAACAGAGGCAAGTTGGTAGTAAGACCGACATTGACATATTTAATAGCCACTTTATGATTCCTCCCACTGAGGCTGGACAAGAGTGTCATCTCAGCCCAATTAACATATTGAGGATGTAGGAACACAAGATTCTTAAAGAGAGGATTTTTTTTTTTTCTCTGCAAGATGTTTGCTTCTTCTAGTTGCAGTATATCGTGTTTGAATGTTGTGGTGCTTGATGAAATTTTTTGGCAACCTACGACTGATGGAAATGAGAAATCACTTGCCTCTCCAAGTAGATCATAACTGCCTCCTTGTTCCAAAAAGAGGTGCTCTGTAGAGTAAATAGTTTCAACTTAAAAATAGAACATCTGCACCCTGAAAGGCCAGGCTTCTTCTTATAATGTAACCATATTTAAGACAACTTGGAAATAAATAAAAATAATCCAGAATCCTACTATCTGAATACAACTTTTTGTGTATTTGCCCATTACTGTCCAGTAGTTGTCATCCCGAAACACGGATAGCTTAAGATAGCTGTATTTATAATGTACACACCATTTGGTATTCTACCCTTTTCCATTTAACATTATAGCAAACATTTGTCCATGTTTCTACATAGCCTCCATGTTTATCACTGTAATGGCAAAATAATATCCCATGAAATTAGTTAATCATAATCCCCTTTGGGTCAGAATTTACATTGTCTCCAGGTTTTTCTTTTGCTACTGTTAATAATGCTGCAATGGAGAGCTTCTTAAACATAGCTTTATGCCTAATTGAAAAATAAATTCTCACGGGTAGAACTCTTTCCTCAAAGGGTATGAAAAATCTTTAGGATTCTTGCAAATATATTTTTATTGCTTTCCAAAAGGATTTCCCTATTTATAATGCCAATAGATGTATTTGATTTCATTGCAAACATTCCAGGATTGAGCAATTTATTATAAAATTTTACCAATTTAAGAGGTATAAAATGCTTAGAGTTGATTTACTTTTATCAATTAAAAAAATTTTTAGTAAACATTCAGTGCAATACTGGCTTCAAGAGTAGAATTCAGTGATTCATCACTTACATACAACACCCAGTGCGCATCACAAGTACCCTCCTTAGTACCCATCACCCATCTGGCCCATCTCCCACCCACCTCCCTCCATCAAACCTCAGTTTGTTCTCTATCTTTAAGAGTCTCTTGTGGTTTGTTTCCCTTTTTTCTCACCTCCCCCATATGTTCATCTGTTTTGTTTCTTAAATTCCACATATGAGTGAAATCACATGGTATTTAAAGGAAAGACAATTTTCAAGGACTGCTTTTTAATTTTTTTAACATTTATTTATTTTTGAGAGACAGAGCACAAACAGGGGAGGGGCAGAGAGAGAGGGAGACACAGAATCAGAAGCAGGCTCCAGGCTTTGACCTGTCAGCACAGAGCCCGACGCGGAGCATGAACTCATGAACCATGAGATAATGACCTGAGGGGAAGTCGGGCGCTTAACCGACTGAGCCACCTAGACACCCTTAAAGGACTACTTTTTAGAGGAGAAAGTTTGGGTACCAAGAAGAGAAATCCAGGAAGCAGACAGTACCTTTCTTTAACACTTTGCCCATCCCAAGAAGGTGAGAAAATGAGCTGGTTCCCAACCTCTGTTTCAGAGGATGAGAAGAGCCGGGCCTGCCCTGGAACTCACATCACATTCGGGCTTCCGGTATGTCATAAAGGAACAGTCCTGCAATAGTTTACATACTTGCTGGAACTCACCAATAGAGGGTTTCAGTTTCCTGGAACTTCAAAACCAGCAAATACAAGTTACAAATATTCCAGGAAGGGATATAGGTTTGGCAATGTGAAAGTTGATTATCACCCAAATACTGGCATCTAGACCTAGTCAGAAGGAATTTTCAGGCAAACAGAATCTGGTGTGATGTTTATTGCTGCTTAGAGGGAGCCAGGCCTCCTAGCTTTGCTACTTGCACAAATTCGCAAGAGAACTTGGGGGTGGCAAAAGCCTACTGTAGTTTTCTCAGTTTCACTTTGCCCATTTGCTAAATGCATTGCCTGAGAGAAGTGCTATGAAACATGTGAAATGGAATCTTGGAAATAACTCTGACGGTCTCAGATAGAAGTGACAATTTTAATTATGAAAGCTTGCTCCATTAAAGAAAAATCAGATACCCTTTTTACTATTTCATATGCTGGCTGAGATATTCTTTTTTTAAGTTTATTTTTATTTTGAGAGAGAAATAGAGAGGAAGTAGGGGAAGGGCAGAAAGTGAAGGAGAGAGAGAGAGAGAGAGAGAGAGAGAGAGAGACAGAGAATCTCAAGGAGGTTCCGTGCTGTCAGTGCAGAGCCCAATGAGGGGCTCAAACTCATTAACCATGAGACCTAAGCCGAAACCAAGAGTCAGATGCTTAATGAACTGAGCCACCCAGGTGCCCATCTGGCTCAGATATTCTTCACAAAACACACAAAAAATGACTTGAGCCTTAATTTCAATAGACTCAAAAGCAGTAGCAAAATATAAAGGGGAACACTTTACTGAAAAAAATTCTTTTAATTGTTAAAAATGTTAAGGTAAGCAGAGGTGATTTCATGCATGTAGAGACGTTTCCTTTTCCCTGGTTTGCCCTTTACATATTTAATTTTTTTTCTCATAAGGTAGATTGTAGAGGGAAAAAAATCTTATTTCATCTTAAAAACAACTGTGTGAAGCAGGTATTGTTGTCTTCATTTTATAGATGAGGACACGGACGCACAGAAGAGCAGGGCCTTGCCTCCAAGGTCACACAGCTCAGAGTGTGCCTCTAACTCTCCTCTTGGAGCCCTTCTGCTTCAGCTGAGGGTTTGCTCTCCCTGCATTTGAAATTGAGCAAAGGCTGATGTTCTTCTACCCAGGTTATAAAGGAGGTCTGGGAAAGACAGCGACGAAGATCCTGAGAAACTGCACGAAGGTGGGGAGAAGCCCTCGGGTGGAGAATGTGTGAACAGCAGGTGGCAGCAGCGTCCTTGGAGTTGTGGTTATCCTCTGAGTCCTTGGAAAGCAAGGTCAAAGCGCACCATGGAAGGCATGGATCTAATGCCTGACCTCTGCTCTCTGATATGTCTCCCGTCCTTCATCCACCTCCTGCTGAGCCAAGCGGACTGTCTGACACCTATTAAGGTGTTTCCCTTTCTCTGCAGTGTATCCCTGAGGAACCAGGGGAGGAAGACTGGGGAAAATGACCCAGAAGTCATTTGTAATGGAAAGGCTCCATCAGATAATTAATGCCATGTACAGTTGTATGATGGCGGCATGTTGCCCTCTCTGATCCTTGACATCCTGTTCTGAAAAATGGGGATGATAATGGCCACCTGTCTCACAGGGTCATTGATTGAAGAAATATGATACGTGCAAATCTTTGGAACAGTACAGTGAATACAACTCATGCTGCTCATTAGTACTATTCTTTGTAGATGGCTTTTTCATTTGCAAGGGCTTTCGTGCCTATCATTCCATTCCATCCTCCCTCCATACTCTGAGATGCAGATATTATGTCCGTTTAACAGAGAAGGACTCAGGTTGAGTCAGAGGAAGTAAAAGTTAGCATGAACTTTGAAGTCAGACAGAGGAAGTCAGATTCCTCTGAAGTGTGGGAACACATGCAAGTTAATGAATGCTTCAGAGCCTCGGTTTCTTTGTCTGTATAATGGTGATAATATCATCTACCTTCTGTGTTTGTTATGAGGGTTAAATAAAATGACATATGTGAAGCTCTCTGGTGTAGTTCCTCTTACATAAGGAACACTTAAAATTATTAGAACTATGCCTTAGGGGCAAACATACAGAAGGCACCCCTCACAATCCCACCACCCAGAATTAACTCTGTTATTATTGCGGTGTGCTGTTTTTCCCCTCAGTGCTTATATGTAACATGGCTGAGATCACATCACGTATGGAGATGCAACCTGTCCCTAAGCAAGTGGCAGAGCTGGGCTGGCTCCAGGTCCAAGCTGTCCTGTGTAATCACTGGTCTACACTGCCTCTCTGATGTTAAGGCTTATTACATGGCTTTGGAGAAACTGATGAAAAAATGTTTAAATGTTTTAAGTTTGAAAGTATACACTTAGATTCAAAAGCACGTAAAGAAGCCAGAAGTAGCCAAAACAGTCCTATCATATGGTTAAAGGCTAGAATTTTGCCCGGAAAAGTTGTGTTTGATGTGGAAAAAAATTAACGTCTGCATATTTCTGTTTAGCCAACATGTTGTTAAAATATTACTGCTGGAGTCGTTACAATTACAATGAATAAATTTGGTAAAACTAATAAAGCAGTCATTTGACAACACTGATTAAATTGACAAATTGAGTGAATTGATCATTCAACAGATTGAGTTTTGGGGTACACTGACTTTTGGCAAATTGGCTTGCATCTATCGGTCATGGAGTAGTATTGTTGAGTAACGAATATCTGAATGAATGAATGAATGCACTGAATCTTGCTATAAACGAAATGATCTTCCCTTCTAAAACTCAGTGACTTTTCAGTGTACAGATTCAATACAATCACTCTCAAAATACCAACAACATTTTTCACAAAACTAGAACAAATAATACTAAAATTTGTATGGAACCACAAAAGATCCTGAAAAGCCAAAGCAGTCTTGAGAAAGAAGAACAAAGCTGGAGGTATCACGATCCCAGATTTCAAGATAAACTACAGAGCTGTAGTAATCAAAATAGTACAACACTAGCACAAAAAATAGACACATAGATCAATAGAACAGAGAGACCCCAGAAATAAACCCACGACTATATAGTCAGTTAATCTATGACAAAGGAGGCAAGAATATACATGGGGAATATACAATGGGGAAAAGACAGTCTTTTCAATAAATGGTGCTGGGGAAAGTGGATACCTACATGCAAAAGAATGAAACTGAGCCATTTTCTAACACCATACACAAAAAATAAACTCAAAATGAATTAGAGACCTAAATATGAGACCTGATACTATAAAAATCCTAGAAGAGAAGAGAACACAGGGAGTAATTTCTCTGACACTGGCCATAGCAATTTTTCTAGATATCTCTCCTAAGGCAAAGGAAATAGAAGCTAAAATAAACTATTGGGGCTATATCAAAATCAAAAGCTTTTGCACAGCAAAGGAAATCATCAACAAAGCAAAAAGACAACCTACTGAATGGGAGAAGATATTTGCTAATGATATTTATGATAAGGAGTTAATATCCAAAATATATAAGGAACTTACACAACTCAGCACACACACACACACAGAAAAAAAAAAACCAATCCAACGAAAAAGAGCAGAGGACCTGAATAGACATTTTTCCAAAGAAGACATACAGGTGGCCAGTAGACACATGAAAAGATGCTCGACATCACTAATCATCAGGGAAATACAAATCAAAACCACAATGAGAGATCACTTTACATCAGTTAAGATGCTACAATAAAAAAGCAAGAAATAACATGTTGGCAAAGATGTGGAGAAAAAGGAACCCTTGTGAAAGGTTGGTAGGAACATAAATTGGTACAGTCACTGTGGAAAACAGTATGGAGATTCTTGAAAAAATTAAAAATAGGAATACCATATGATCCAGTAATTCCATTATTGGGTATTTACCCAGGGAAAACAAAAACAGTAACTTGAAAAGATAATATGCACCCCTATGTTTATTGCAGCATTATTTACAATAGCCAAGATGTGGAAGAGTCCATGAACAGATGAATGGACAGGGAAAATGTGACACACACACACACACACATACACACAATAATATTACACAGCCATACAGAGGATGAGAGCATGCCATCTGAGACAATATGGAGGGACCTCAGTGCCTCTGAGACATACAGAGGATGAGAGCATGCCATCTGAGACAATTATAGAAAGTAAAATAAGTAAGACAGAGAAAGACAAATAATATATGATTCCACTCATAAGTGGAATGTAAAAAAGAAAGCCAAATGAATAAACAAACAAAAAGCAGGATCATAACAAACTAATGGTTCCTAGAGGGTAGGGTTTGGGGGGTTGGGCCAAATGGGTAAAGGGGAGAGGGACATACGGCCTCCATTTACCGAATGACTAAGTCTTGGGAATAAAAGCGCAGCATAAGGAATATGGTCAGTGATCTTGTAATAGTGACGTAATGGGACAGATGGTAGCTATACTTGGGGTGAACATAGCATCATGTATATATTTGTCAAATCACTAAGCTGTACACCTGAAACTAATGTAACATTATGTGTCAACTATTCTCATATTAGAAGAGAGAGAGAGAGAGAGAGAGAGAGAGAGAGAGAGAGAGAGAGAGAGACAGATCAAATTTGTGGTCACCAGAGGTGGAAGAAGGAGAGAGACAATAGGATGGTGGTCAGAAGGTCCAAACTCCCGGTAATCGGATAAGCAAGTACGGGAGACGTAACGTACAAAACGATGACTAGAGCTAACAGTGCTGTATGATGTACAGGAAAGTTGTTAAGAGAATAAAGCCTAAGAGTTCTTGTCACAAGGGGGAAATTTTTTCCTTTCGTCTTTTTTTCTTATTGTATTGATATGAGAAGATGGACGCTAGCTGAACCTACTATGGTGATCATTTCACAATATATGTGAATCAAACCAACATGCTATACACCTTAGACTTACATGGTGATGTATGTCAATTATTTCTCAATAAAAGTGGAAAATAAAAAAATAATAAAATGGCACGCGCGCGCACACACACACACGCACGCACACACACAAATTCAATGAGTTTACATGATGTCAGCATTTTAAGAGCCTTGAAAGTTTCCTGAGACAGAAATTCTGGTTCTAGAATCATGTTGTGTGCACTTCTGCTCCAAATCCATGCCGATGGCCTTGGTTGGTTGCTCAGCATCCACCAGTGTTTCCCGGTGGTTCAGGGTAGAAGCCCACACTGTGGGCTTGGAGTCAGAAGAATCAGGTTCCGACCTCATTCGGCTCACCCAGAGCCAGCCCCAGAACACTGGCCAGCTGGCTCATCCTTGAACTGTTTCCTCATCTGTAAAATGGGCATAGTTCTGAAGCCTGCACCCTTCCCTTGTTCCTGGCATGACTGTCAAAATCAAATGAAATATTTAAGTGTTCTCTGGGAGCAGGGAAGTGCTAGATGGATGTGAGTTCGTTATTGTGAAGCAATTAGACCTCAGGGTCCAAAGTGCACTGGTGTGGTGAGGAAGGGGTAGGATCTTCCTGGGGAAGGAGGGCCTGGCCTGCTCTCTCCTTTGCTCTTTGGCCTTGCCCTTCTGGTCACTGACACCCGGGACAGAGAGACGCATAGACCTATTAAACTGCCCCCCACAGGTCATCTGCCTGTGAAGAGCAGACAAACAGCAGCGGCCTCATAACCAGCGCCTCTCCCCTGGACACTTCAGGCTGAGGTTGTCTGTGCAGAGCCACTGCAGGAAGGGTGAATAGAGCAGCCTGGCCTCTCCCACAGTCACTCCTGGGCCCGCAAGGGCTGCTGATGCCCCCCTGGTCTGGCCCTTCCCTCTCACCACAGCGCTGAAGCCAGCCTGTCAGTGTTCCGAGCTAATGTCTACCGGCCACCTTTGCTGACTCACAGAAAGAAACCTGCAGTCAAGGACACCTCACTGGGGAGGGCCGAGGAAGGGACAGAACACAGCTGGGTGTGCCAAGAGAGCCTGGGAACACCAAAGACAAAAGAATGGTAGTGGCGGGGAGTGGGGGGAGAAGTCTAGAAAGCACTGTTTTCTTGTCTCCTCCCTTTTCTCAAGTGCAAGAGTGAAAAAGGAGAGGAAGGGCATTCTTCAAAGGGAAAAAGCAACCAGGGTGGGCTTTCAGTGCTTGCATGGGTGACAGTACACAGGCACTGCCATCAGGAGACCTACCATCGCTCAGTGAGGCTGCGGGCTGGCCGGTTCAGGCCAGAGGCCCTCCAGCAGCTTCTCGCCTCACAGCCAGGCCGCCTGAGCTGCACAGGCCTCTTGCTAGCAGCCAACCAGTAACGTATCACCCACTCATTCTGGCTTACTTTCTCTTTCGTGACTTGTATCAGCCCTAGCATAGGCTCAATGTAGCAGTTCGCTATATGTGTAAGGTACTTCTTTCCAGAAAGCGTCACACCCACCATCTGAAAGCTCGTACACTGGAGGTCACAGGGTTTAAAGCACTTCGGTACAGATGGACTGTGAACTGAAAGGTTCTGAGGTTACTCACTGCAGTGATTATCTCGTATCAGCTGGGACCTCCATCTTACCCCTTGGAGATCTGGTTCGACTTGTTCTGAACCCCAGTTCCAAGGCCTGTGACCAGCGTGAGTTTTTGACTATAACAGGCCCCAGGCCCTTTCAATTAATTTTGGAATTCACATTCCACATCATAGCAAACACGTTAGAATATATCCATATTTCACATTAAATACAAAATGTTTGCTAGGCAAAAAAAAAAAATCAAAATGAGTTTTGTTTTCTAAATTATTTAGCTACTAGTCATTCATTTACTATATGATTATGATATCTAGGCTGTCATCAGACATGCACAGGAAATTTTATAGGGTGAGAATATCAAACCATAGTATTACTTTCAAATACAAAGGATTTATAAATACGAAATTTAAAACTGCAGTTGACATAATTACATGTTTTATAGATGTTTAAATAAAATGCTTTAATTTCAATTTTATACTTTTCTCCTGTGTTTAGACCCGTTCATTGTTTTTCTCATATGTTTTCACGGGCCTTTGGAAACCGTACATCTGCCAGAGGCCCTGTACGAATGGGGGCTGCAGACCAGGTGGCCTTGCTGAAGGTTGCTAAAAGCCTTCACAAGATTTTGGCCTGCCCCTCACCTCATTTCTAGCATCCTTCTGATTCCTTTCTCCTGTATAGCTGCTCATGCTTTGGTTTCAGCTGGTACGAAAACTGGGCACAAAGCTCCTTCAATGTCTCCTATAAAATACCTCTTGGCATTTTTGGGTATTCGGTATTCACCTCTTGGTGGAATCCTGGATCAGGGCTGGTCACCAGAAAGACTGAGGATAATCAGAAGCTTGGATCGTTCAGCCTCAAAGCCCTTTCTCTGAAGAGGGCAGGGGGCTGGAAATGGAGTTAATAATCAACCATGCCTACATGATGAAGCCTCCATAAAAATTCCTATAATACCAGGTTTGGGGTTTGGGGGACTTCTGTGTTGTTGAACACACCTACATGCTGAGATGGTGCCCTACTCCACCTCCTTCCTCCTCAGGAGCCCTCTGGATCTTGTCTTATGCATCTCTTCATCTGCCTCTTCACTCATTACCTTTACTATGTCGTTTATCATAAACTGGTAAAACCTAACTCCTTCCCTGATTTCTGTGAGCTATTCTAGCAAATTAGTGAAGCCAAGGAGGGGATCATGGGAGCTCTATTTCTAGCCAGTTGGTCAGAAGTACAGGTAACAGCCTAGGATTTAGGATTGGCACTTTAAGTGGGCTCAATCTCGCGGGATTGAGCCCTTCACATATGGGAGCTGATGCCAACTCCAGGTAGATAGTGTCAGAACTGAACTGAATTGTAGGACACCCGGCTAGCGTCGGAGAATTGCCTGAAGTGTGGAAAACCCACACGTCTGGTGTCAGAAGTGTTGCAGGCATGGTAGTGCGTTGATTTGATCATTTTGGTCAGATTCAGAGTTTCTTCACATCAGGAAAAGATTGGGGATTCTTTGTGTAAGGGTATTTCACAACATATAACACATTACACTATGAAAACAGGGAGATGGAAAAGTTTACCGAGGCAGGCAGAATGAAAACAAGCCGTTTCCCATTAAGTCTCTTCAGTTTGCATCCTGAAGGTGGAGCTGACTTTTAAACTTGCCCACCAGCAATGTGGAGTGTGGCTGGAAGGCACCCATGCTGCTACCGCCCTGTGGGTTCTCATACAGTACTCGGCTGTGACACTCTAAGGTAAGAAGGGAGAATGGAGCTTCAAGGCTCATACTGGTGAGACCAACGAAATCCCTCTGGCAAATCCAGGAAAATCTAGAATTCCAGAGGGCCAGGGGGAAATCACAACTTCCAGACTGGGGTCAAACTTCATCAACTTTCATAACTGGGAGATGATGTCTAACTTGCAAATCCCTGTGCTGCCAAATGAAGCCAAGTTCACTTTCCTTGAGGTTGACCAACTGCAAAATAGAAGTATGGGGAGGGAGTACATGTGGGGATGTGGGGGCCAGAATAACAATCCCATCTTTTCTGGTAAGCTTGAAGGGGGGGTGGTTGGGAGACGATGAGAGAAATACCCATTCTAGAATTCCTATTCTTGTTTGTTCCTGTCCTGTCCTCCCCACCTTCCTCCTCCTTCCCAACACACACACACACACACACACACACACACACACACACACACACACTCCTTGCAGCATGGAAACCATTTAGCTGCAGACAGATGACTTCCCAGGCATACTGTTGGGAGTACCTAGAGTAAATCACTTCCTTCTCTATCCCCGGTAAAGGTCTCTCTCTTGCTTAAATCATAATTCAAACAGTCTGCCTCCAGTGAGCTGAGACTGAGATAAAGTTCACCAGCACCAACTGCCTGAGCTCCAAGAATTAGGAACAAGACAAGATAAAGAGAAGGTGCCTTTGGGGTAATGCAGTGCCTGCTTCAGACAAACCTGACCATCAAAACTGAGAGAGAGAACGTTTTCACTTCTCTAAACCTAAATAATTATTTTAAGTAGAAATATAAAAAATATTTTAAAATATGATTTTATGGGGCACCTGGGTGGCTCAGTTGGTTAAATGTCTGGCTCTGGATTTTGGTTCAGGTCATGATCTCATGATTCGTGGGATCGAGCCCCGGATCGGGCTTTGCACTGAAAGCACAGAGCCTGCTTGTGATTCTCTCTCTCTCTGCCCCTTCCCTGCTTGCTCTCTCTCAAAAATAAATAAACTTTAAAAATATGATTTTATTTATAAGATTTCTATTTACACAAAACTTTCTAGGAATCTACGTATCACATGAGTGTCATTTCCTCACTAAAATTAGATTATATCCAGTGATTTTTATAAAAACTATTGGAACAAGCTGATGGGATAAGTATAAGAGCCTTCCTTTAGAGTAGACAGGCAGCAAACTTGTCCTGTAAAAAGCCAGATAGTAAATATTTTAGACTTTTGGAACATAAGTCTCTGTTACAACTACTCAACTCCATAGCTGTAGCACAAAAGCGGCCCTAGACATCACATCAATGAATGGATGTGAGTATTTCAGTAAAACTATAAACACCGACATGTGAATCTCATATACTTTTCACATAACATGAACTATCATTCTTCCTGTGAATTTTTTTCAGCCCTTAAAAAATTTAAAAATCATTCTCAGTTCTCAGGTTGTACACAAATAGGTGGTGGGTTGAATTTGGCCCATAGGTGATACTATGCCTTGTTTATAAAATTCCCAGGACACAAATATAATGAAGGTAATGTTGTGTTTTTGGTTAATGTAATCCATTCCCTATGGTTCTGGTATTTTAAAATAAGACAAGTGGTAAGCAAAAAGAAAGTTAAAGGAATAAATTATTAATACAGGAATTTCAAGAAGAAAAGTATTTTCAAGAAGGTTCCTCATTTGACACTTTGTAAAACAAGTATTGACTTTTCCTTCAGACAGGATGGATTTCACCTCTATAAAGTTAAATAGACTTTTATTGACCTGTATTATATTTCAGATAAAGACAATGAAAAAAACAGTTCCTGCCTTTTGACAAGGGGCAACTGCTCGTAAATAATCAAAGGTCCTTTCTATTTAGTAATAGTATCCAACCATTCATTGAACAAAGCATGTGTTGAACACCCACTTCATGCTAGGTCTTGGCTTAGGTGCCAGAAATTCCAAGATAAATAAATTCCAAAGATGTTTATTGCAAGTGACTTTCTTCCTCACTTCACTTAGTTTTTATCTTATTTTCTTGAGGAAAACCAGAGGCAGGAGGTATGGAGGGTCTAGCTGGCTGTCCCAGATGGAATATCAAAGTGGGAAACCAGAGCGTGACTACTACCTACCTTAGCAGGGCTGGGACTAGCGTGAGATGAGTGAGACCTCGAGGGTATAAAGGTCAAGGCAGCCTCACACACAAGTGCTGCATGACCTTGAGAATGAGCACCTCCTTATATCTTGCACCCAGGGCCTCTCAGTTGCCTCACCCTAGTCCTGGCTTGTGCTTTAGCTCCCTCAAAGCCCTGCTGTGGTCCTGGGAGGGCTGGAATATAGGCCTTGATGGGTTTGGGCTACCTCATGTTCAGGTCCCCTTCCTAAGATGTCCCAATTTCCTCATGAGGAATTCCTCCTTTCTCAAGGTAGTCTTGTGGAAGCCTCCCCTGCCACCCCCGCCCCAGCCTCACCTTCAGGGCCTAGGATGGTGTGAGGGTCTGAGCTTGGTGTGGGCATCACGTCTTCCCTTCCCGGACTGTGACTTCTGAGCTGAATGAGTTGTTTTCTGTTTTCTTCTCACCACCCACATGACATCTACAGCCTTTCTGAGTGATGCCAATGTCACATTCCAAGCCACACCTCAGAGCCCTGCTGTTCCAACTGTGGTCCACAGACCAGCCATGCTGGCATCACCTGGAGCTGGTGAGAAATACAGATCCTCTAGCCTGCCCCAGACCACAGTCAGAATCTGCACTTTGACAAGATTCCAGGTGATTCCAGTGCTCATTTAAAAGTGGGAAATCTATTGTATAACTTTCCCCCACCTTCCTCCCCTTGGGTTTCACAGCCACAAGGGCCCGGGAAAGGGCCTTCCTGGGAAGTGCACAGCTTGCTGAAACTCAAGAAGGCTCAGTGCTGGCCCTCCCCTTCCTAATGGGCTTGCTCTCTAAGGACTCCTCAGCCCAGGGCTCCTTAGACCCACTCATCCAGTCTCCACTGGATGGCTGACACTAAAATAAAAATATAGGCATTGACTTCAGAAAATGGTAACAGTACCACCCTTTGAATCAGCCTCTCTCCAGAGATGCTCCTCCCCTTTAAAAGTTTGGGGTGGTGAGGGGCGCTTTGGTGGCTCTATTGGTTAAGCGTCCAACTTCGGCTCAGGTCATGATCTCACGGTTCGTGAGTTTGAGCCCCGCATTGGGTTCCGTACTGACAGAGTCTGGAGCCTGCTTTGGATTCTGTGTCTCCCTCTCTCTCTGCCCCTACCTGATCCACACTCTGGCTCTCTCTCAAAAATAAATAAACATTAAAAAAAAAGGTTTGGGGTGGTGGGTGCAGGAGACTCAGGAAGCTACTTCAAAGGGTGAAGTTTCCCTACAAAGTCCCTGAGACTGACACAGGACGGTGGATGGTGTTGGTTCTCTTAGAGAAGGGGCCTGCTCTGTCTTCCTTTCAGAATGGGCCAGGGGTGAAGAAAGGGCATTAACAACCCTACTATTTCCTGATAGCCTGCCATGTACCAGCCCTGGACAAATTTGACCTTTCATTCTTTTTAAAAAAAAATTTTTTTTAATGTTTATTTTTTTTTTTTACTTTTATTTTTATTTATTATTATTTTTTTTTAATTTTTAACGTTTATTTATTTTTGAGACAGAGAGAGACAGAGCATGAATGGGGGAGGGTCAGAGAGAGGGAGACACAGAATCCGAAACAGGCTCCAGGCTCTGAGCTGTCAGCACAGAGCCCGACGCGGGCCTCGAACTCACGGACGGCGAGATCATGACCTGAGCCGAAGTTGGCCACTTAACCGACTGAGCCACCCAGGCGCCCCAACCTTTCATTCTTTAACACAACCACAAAGGACAGGCTTTCACAGAAGAGGAAAGTGAAATTCACAGAGCACAAGTAACTTGCCTCAAATTTCCCAGCTGTTAGCTGGGGAGAACTCCAGGGATAGAACAGGTTTTATCAGTGGTGCAGACTCACAAAAACACATGAAAACATAACACATAAGATGTAACTGTGGTTGGCATTTGCCCCATGTGGGTAGTGATGACGACTCTGGGTATGGGTGTGTGTGAACGTGCATTGGGGGAAGGTGGGATGGGGTCCTCAGGAGAGTCAAAGGCACAGGTGAGAAGCCTGGAGAGGAACCCAGCTCCTCGTGATGGTGGGCCATGGCATTGATGAGATACGTAGTTGGCTTCAGATACCGTTCACACATTTATAATTCAAAATAAAATATCACTATAAAATAAGTGGCAATAGACCAAGGATATTCAAATTTTTCCAATGATGACTGCATCAATGCTTTTTTGGGAGAGATATAAAATATTAAATTCTACCTTTTTTTTTTCCCTTCTTTTGGGTGCTCTTCTTTTGCTGATGCCCTCAGTGCCCATGCTTATAGGACCCATCTTAACACCAGCTCTGAAGCCAAGAGACACTCCCCCAGCTATTTGGAAGTGGTGGTAACACCCTTCACTTGGAAGACCAGTGGTATGCCTCATTGTTAGGGAGGTGGGGAGGCCGAAAACTTTAGTGAGTCACTGCTCTAAGGATTTTGGAGTGCTTGTTCTCCCCATTCCTGGGCTCTGAGTCAAGAATGTAACTGAAGCCCCAGACAATGGAGTGTGAAAGAAAAGATGTTCCCTAGTGTCAGATACCCTAGCCAACCGGACCCAAAAGCACAGAACAGGTGCTTGGCTTTAGTTCCTGGTGCTGGCTGGGTCCCTGCACCCTGCCCCACACCCCACACCCCACACCTCTCTAGACAAAAGTCACAGTTAAGAAGCATGGGCTCCTGCCTCCTCCAGCATATCTAGGATCTGCTCCAACTGAGAATAGCCTGTTCCTCCTGCCAACCCATTCTTTCAAGGCTAAAGATACAGAAGGCAGGAGCCGCAACCCAACAGAGGACACCAAGAAGCAGGACCTTACATGTAAGGATTTCACCAGAGGAGGATGAGGGTACTTTATGGTCTGAAGAAAACTTTCGTGTGGCCTAGGTAACCTTCCAGTGTTCGGGGGAATAAGATCAGCAACGAGGCGAGCTGGGTTTTCACAGTGTTATTGGGAAGTCCCCAGGAAACCAAACCCTGCAGGCAAACCCCCATCATGCTCTGGTGAAGACACAGGAACTGGGTACACAATTTTGGATGCCACGGAAGAGGTGGAAAGCTGGAAAGCTGGCGATGGTTGGTCATTCCCTTGGTCACTAAGGGTCTACTCAGGCCCTTCTCCTCCTCACTGGAGAGGGGCTGTCTACACTATTTACCAACCCTGGCTTTGAGTCCTGAAGGGATGTGAATCCTCGCCTCCTTGTGATTTCAAAGGGAAGATCCCACTGAACTATCTGGCCCTGTACCATCCTGATGAACATCAGAGGTGCCTCATAGGTAAGTATGGAAGGGACAAGGGCAGCCTTTTCTTTGAAGCCTGAGGAGGATGGCTATAAGGGCTGAACACAAGGACACAAGACTCAGGTATATTTAAGAGATACTAATACAACAAAAGAAGTTGTCCATCATGGAGTTTTTTGGTATCAGGCACTGTACTGAAAAACTTGACATGCGTAATCGTATTTAGTCATGACCTTAATGCAGTTACTGTTAGTGTCACCCCCATTTTGCAGATAGAGACGTTAAGTAGCTTACTCAAAGTCACACAACCCGAGATGGCTTTCAAATTCTGCTCTAACTCCAAAGCCTGAGATTGTAACTGCTGTCCTAGGCTGGGTTCTCCGTAGTGTAGCTTAAGTTAACTTATTGCTGCTGCTACCCTCTGTCACTGTTCATTACCAGTGATGAAGCGTCTTCCTAAAACTGAGGCAAGAATGGCCCTGGACAGGGCCTCTGGGCCCACACACCCATTATTCACTTTTATCAATTCTGGGTCTAGACCGGGGTATAGGAGAGAGGGTAAGTGCTGTAAAAGCACTGCTTAAAAACCAAGTTTCTGTGTTTTTGTTGGTCTGTGGAGATTGGGGAGAAACAGAGATAACATGTAGAGCTGGATTTCTTAAAAACCTCTATTTTAACCAGTTTGGGAAGCGTTTGTTTTGTTTCTTTTTTAAGAACCCAAAGGCTGGAACTCAAATGGGCTGCCTAGTCCTGGCTAGAGCAGGAATCACTACATAGTTAAAAAAACAAACAGCTTAACATTCTATTTAGGGTTTGCCTGCACTTAAAAAGAAATAGCTTTGTTTGTTGTTGTTTTTTTTAAGTGTCTGTTTCCATGTCCTATATATGGGAAATATCCTATCACAATGGGATAATAGGAAATATCCAAATCACAATGAATCTCTACCAGTTCTAGTTATGAAAGCAAAAAAAAAAAAAAAAAAAAAAAAAAAAAAAAAAAAAAAAAAATCAGAAACATTCCAAATGATCAAAAATAGGAGAATAATACATCATGGCACACTAACCATATGGAAAATCATATTAGTAATATCATAAAGTCTAGGCTAGCAACATAGAGAGATACCTACGCAACATTTTTTGAATAAATAATATAAAGTTTTGAAGAAAAAGCCCTAAATATATACACAGGTAAAACATACGAAAATATTATTTTTAAAAATGGAGGTGAGATTATGAGTGACTTTTCCTTTGCTGATTTTTTCTATAGTTTTAATAACATGTAACACATGAAAAACTCACAGGGTATACAATTATATTGTGGTTCGGACCTTATGTATACATTTTGGCTTATTTCCTTTAAAACCTGGTCTCCAAATCCGGCAGAGCTTTTCATTTGAGCTTGCAAACTGCTGCATGAAATTTACATATTCCTTTAACTACATAATAAGTATCTATCCCTGTTATACAAATTGGGGCTAATTCTTCAGGTTAGAGTCTTTGTCATCCAAATTTAATTATGCCATATTTATCCATAGTGCTTATCGTTTGGGGGTAGGAACCAAAACTAGAAAAGCAAAAGAAGAGTTCCTATCAATACACAGTGAAATTCAATTTTCTCACATACACCACCTCACTTTTCATCTTTGCATGAAAGCTGGAAAATGAATTATCCGGAGACCCCCAGGGCCCCTAACCTATTAGGAAGGCTGAAGTCTGGCAACCCCAGCAGGTCAGGTTGCTATCTTCTCTAAAGGCCACAAGAAAGAGCACTGGGGAATGGTCCCAGGGGAGAATGGAGTGTTCATGGCATCTCCCATCCATTTGCTTATCCACAAATCAAAGGCTCCCTGCAAATTTCCTTACTGGCATAGAAAGCTGAGTTTAGAGTCTCTAAGAGTCTACGCAAAGATTGAGAGATGCTCTAGGATAAAAGCAAAGGTATGGTAAGACCCCAAAAATGTAATAATTTAAAACAAGTTAAAATAGCCTAAGACAAAGAATAAGAAGGTGGGTAAGAAGGGAGAATTTTTCAGTTAAAATCTGGCAGAACAAAACTACAATGAAAAAAACTTGGTGGCCTGAGTAAAGAGCAAAACCAAAGCATTTTATAAAGGAGCAGAGGTCTCGTTTCTAAGGTTTGAAAGGTAAGAGTGAATCGTGAACTGCCTGTAACTGGAGTACTTCTGAGAAAATGATGCAGCACACCCAGGAGGGCCTTTTCCACCGGTTTCAGGTGGTTAGCAATCTTTCAGGAAGGAGGCATGATGCCTGTGTTTTCAATGCACTCCTGTAACATTTACTCTCAATTTTCCATGCAACCAAATCCTACTGTTTTTATTTTTTAATGTTTATTTATTTTTGAGAGAGAGAGAGAGAGAGAGAGCATGTGGGCATGTGGGGGAGGGGCAGAGAGAGAGGGAGGGAGACAAGCAGGTTCTGCACTGACAGGGCTCGAACTCACAAACTGTACAAATCATGACATCATGACCCGAGCTGAAGTTGGATGCTTAATTGAGCCACCCAGGTGCCCATTATTTATTTTTAAATGTTTGTGTGTGTGTGTGTGTGTGTGTGTGTGTGTGAGAGAGAGAGAGAGAGAGAGAGAGAAAGAGAAAGAGAGAGAGAGGGATCGAATGGGGCTCTATCTCAGGAACTGCGAGACCATGACCTGAGCTGAAATCAAGAGTCGGACACTTAACCAACTGAGCCACCCAGATGCCCTCATATCCTCTCATTTTTCCAAGTCTGTGCACTTCTTCTGTAGACACTGAGGGCAAGAAGTCTATTTTATGCTTTTTCCTTATCGTCCTACAAACCCCAACCTATATAGTTCCTAAAATAATGTGCATGCTTCTTAGGTGAAAATGGAATTTCTTAGTCCTATAGGCTAAATCATGTATAATCTTAATTTCCATATATTCTCTAGTTACTAGAGGACAATATGGAAGTCCTTGCTGTGTTTAAGGGAAAGTGAACAAAACAAGAGATTGGAGTAGTAAAAAATTGTAACCGGAGAGGGAAGAGAGATCACAAGCCAGAAACAGACAGAAGCTTTCAAGTATAGAATTAGTAACTGAAGAGATGTTTTGCCAGATGTTTTGCCTGAACAGTTTTGCCAGGATTTGAGTCTAGAAACACTTCACTGAGGCACATTTTCTTTATGTTTCTTATATTTCTATTCCTAGACAAATTGTTCTTTTTCCTTTTTAATTTCTTGGGAAGGTGCTAAGGCAGACAATTCTGGAGTACTCTGGAAAGGAGTACTTGGTGAAAACAGGAAGAAGACAAATCATGGGAAAGGCAGTCTTCAAGCTGAATAAACCAGTAATTCATCACTTCTCAGCTGGGTTCTGAGAGGTACGACGTAGGAGTCCCTATGAAACCATCACCCACCTTAATTAAGAACAAAAATGAAAAACCCTACTGCCCAGGTGCTGGCTCACATTTCTAACACACTCTCTGGGCTTTTTAGCACCAGTACTAAACCCTTTTGGGATAGTGACAGGGCTCGCTTCAGATAATGGCGTCCTTGACACAACATGATTCAAGCAGTTCTTTGGCAAACTGTTTTAGTGTGAAACATGGTTTTCACAGAGCAAGTGGGCATGGGGCAGGGTAGAGTGTGGGGCTGCTGATGCAAAATGTAATCAGCCGATCAAACCTGGCTCATTGGAAGGCCACAGGGCTATACTATTCTACCGCATGTACCCGAGAGTTTAATATCCGATTTAGGAGATAAGAAATTCTTATAAGAAATAAGAATTCCAGTGGAAAGGCAGCATTGCAAATCCAGACTATCTCCACAGTTGAAAACAGATCAGGACTCACCAGGATGAAGTGTGCTTCCTTCTTCCCCCCCGACCCCCACCCCCCCACCCCAACCCCATGCAACATACACCCAGAGGAACTTTGGCCCAGCCAGACCCAGGAGGCCCCTTGGGAGACAGGACCGACAATCCTGCACTGCACCCCCCCACCCCGCCCACCACACATGGCTTGTTTTGCCATCACCAGCTTTCCTCTGGAGATGTGGATTCCCAAGCCGTCCTGCCCAGCGGCTCCTCAAGAACGAACCAGGGGCAGTATTCCTACTGTCTGCTTTCCTACTCACTAGCACATCCAAATGCAGTTTGAGAAGCCAGCAACAAAAAACTGACTTTCAAAGGCCAGTGTTTTTGCTTAAAAAATGAAATCTCAATTTATTGCTTTGAAGCATTTTTTACCGGGGTGCCTGGGTGGCTCAGTCAGTTAAGTGTCCAACTTCGGCTCAGGTCATGGTCTCACGGTTCTTGAGTTCGAGCCCTGTGTGAGGCTCTGTGCTGACAACTCAGAGCCTGAAGCCTGCTTCAGATTCTGTGTCTCCCTTTCTGTCTCTCTGCCCCTCCCGTGCTAGTGCTTTGCGTCTCTTTCTCTCAAAAATAAACATCAAAAAAATAAAAAACAAAAAAACACATTCTTAACCTTCTGTGCATAGATGGTTAATGACTCTGTTACTTGAGCGTTTGTGTCTGGCCATTTGTCCAATCAAGAAACGCATTTTGAATGGCTCTTAGGTGTGAGGTACTGATTCACTGCAACGAGTGGCCTCCAGAGGAATGGTCCTGGAGGTTTTCACTCCAAAAGGAAAGAAGGTATTTTCCGTTTTCCTAAGGACCCCAAGGAAGGAGGAAAGGGGCTCCAGCTGAGGAGCAGAGAAGGGACTGGAGGTGGCAGGAGCATCATCACAATCCACCTCGGTTAGTTCCCAGGCTCGTGGGGAAGTGAAGAAGCACGTGAAGAAACAAACCCTCTCCCTTAAGGATCAAGAAATGACTGCTCAAATAGTGAAATTAACCGAGCTCACACAGTGAGCGGTGGGGCGGGTTTCAGAGCTTTGCCCATTTGCTTTCCAGGCCCCTCGGGAGAGCTGAACTCCATGGGATTGAACTCAAGCAGCTGAGCGGCCTTGACCAAGCCACTGAACCTCTCTAGGCCTCCTTCCGGCTCTGAATCAGCATTGCGGTTAGGGCATCAGCCTTGGCAGGCCCTGATAAGGCTGTGACTTGACTCTTTGTTCTCCACGGCCTTGGTAACAGATGGAAATAAAACTCTCACAGGCGGCTGGCACCGGTCTTATCCTCCAGGTCGATGCCCATTTGTCAAAAATTCCGCAAAAGTTGCATTCCTATTAGCGGGCCCTCAACATAGCTTCATTCATTGTTTGACACACAAAATTTATGACATCTGTTGGAGGAACAGAGCTCTGAAAACCCTCAATGTCAAAAAGTATATATAATGGAAGGTACACTTCTTGCACCGCCTGACATCTCGAATATTTTCCCAAAACCCTCTGTCTCCAATTCTGGAAATGATGGCTCCCTGAACACCCCGGGACTTTTTGATTGGAGAATTCAGACTTTTTTTCTCGCCCTGTATGTACATCTGACTGCAGATTTTAAAACAAAATCACATCTACAAATTGTGTTGACAAGTTGAAAAAATGGCTAACATGCACTCAAATGTTTGTTCAAGTAAAAAGCCTTCCCCCCCGCCCCGGAAGGGGGGGCGGAAATCAGGCCCAAAGTATTAAATTCTGGAGGATACATACCAGCATACTCAAAAATTAGATTTTCTTTCTGCTAAGGACATCTCCAGGAGCAATAATAAGTAGAGGAATTGTTCTCTTCAATGCCAGCCTCAAAAAGCTCAGACTGTGTCCAGAAAGCAACGGTCTGCACAACTCTCATCGTAACTTTAAACATTTTTGGGAGATGCTTATTTCTTACTTGTAGCCCTTTTTCTGTGGAGAGCCACCTTGCTTTACCTGAACAAGGCACGTTTTCCAACTTCTCGTTCTGAAATCCGGGCCTGTTAATGGAATTTAGGGTATGAATCTTGAACTATTTCTCTGTACTTCATGGTTTTCTAAGCAGTGACCATACTGGCTTCCAGCCTCGGTGTTTCCACGCTGAAGAGCCCTCATCTTTCTCCTGACCTCACAGGGGCGGCGTGTTCCGGGATTATCATATTGGAACAGACCCAAGGTAAGTGCCATGTGGAGACAGGGTGTTCCCCCCATCAGAAAGATTAGGTGATAATTCTTTGAATTGGTGAGTAAGTTGAACAATCAATGCCTCATTAATTATTTCAGCTGACCCCTGAAAGCCAGGGAGGAAGTTAGGCAGTAAACCACTCACTAGGGGTCATGTGGGCCAGAGAGCTGACTCCGCATACACCTTCCCTGTCTCCTCCTTCCCCAACCGTTATTTGCGGCTTCGTCTGTTTCTAGCTACGTCTGGCAGTTGATCTTCTTCTGCCCTAAAGCATCTAAAACAAGTGGAAGAATCCAAACAGGGCTCTGGAGTCACACAGGCCCGAATCTGAAGCCAGGATCCCCTCCTTGTGAGCTATGGGACCGTGTGTAGTTTCACGGACTCTCCGAGCCTCGGGTTTTGTGTAAATAAAGCAGGGACCGATGTGAAGCTGAAGTAACACTCGGAAGGCACGTTAGTACAGGTTCTGGCAAGCGGTATCTCAGAAAGGAATTAATAACCATCACCATCTGGAGCAAAGTTTAGCATTGCCCCAGCCTTACCAAGTCCGGTATCAAATCTGCTCTGCTGTGGTCCCTGGAGCACATGCGGCATGACGAGGGCGGCAGCGGCTAATGGTTATCAAGCATGTCCTGCGTTCTGTGTTACGTACTTTACTACAAAGGTGACGCATTCCAGTCCCATGTAATATCCTAGGAGCTAGGTGAGACTCTCGTCTCCACTTGATTGATGAAGAATCTCAGATTTAGGGACTTGATGCGGCTAGGCAGCTAGGAAAAGTCAAGCCAGACCTGGCGCCCAAAGTGAAAGGGTGCTGGGTTCAGGAAAGGCTGCTGGGCAGAGAGGCCTTCTTGGTCTTGCTGAGGATGGGCAGGGGTGAGCCTAGGGGCGGTGAAGACGAGGGGAATTTGAGACCCAAGGAGTTTCTTTGCCTTACACACCCTTTCTGTGGAGAGAAAATACCTGATCAAAGGACTTGAAAGAAGAGCTACAGATACACTTCATACTTTTCAATGAAAATATAATCTGTCATCCAAATCCGTTTCCGTTTATTTCCATCCTCCCATGTTTGCTTTCCAAGAGAACGTCCTTTTCTGCCCTGCAGCACAAGTTTGGCCAACTAATAGTGTTCGTAATCTTTCGTTTGCTGTGAGTCTTCAGGAGCGACCTGTGATATTTTCAGTTTCCAAGTCCAAAAAGACGAAGATGTATTGGAGTTTAGAACTCAAGACAAGTGAGAAAGCAGAAAATCACAAAGACCCTTTACAGCAATACTTTTTCGAGTCACACTGCTGGGGGACAAGGGCACACTTGGTGCATTCACTCACTATGTGTTGGTGTATGTGCTATCGCTAGGGACTTAGCTAAGACTTGAGGAAAACCCCCCGAACCACTACAGTCACTGTAAAAGCCTTTACGTATGTGCAGATATATGACCACATCATGGAGGAAGGCTTTTCTGGATGGGGTCTTTCCTGCTGGGTTCTAACTCTAACAGACCAAAAGGATGCTGCCTCGAGAGCTTCTGGAAGGGTAACACTCAGAATTCGGTTTCCCCCAATATTTGGGATACTGTTTTAAGAAACCATTCATGAGGGAAGGTAGGTCGACCACACCATCTAAAGTTCACCAAGTAAAAACATACAAATGACAGGACCACCAAATTTAGAAAATGTCCTACAATGTGCATTTTATTCCATACCATTATACAATGTTTACATATAGTTATAACTCTTAAGAAAATGATTTTTCTTTACCAATTGTACGTAGTGCCTAAATCTTTCACTTGAACATGGAGAAATGGAGAGTGGAAGTCCACATCGAATGCTATCCTACAAGTTGTAATGAGCCGCAGGTGTGCCAATGAGAAGGCCCTAGAAGTCTTAAAAGAGCAGCGTGCCTTACAAACCCTTGGCGTTAGTGAATTCAGGCATACCGGATCCGCAGTCTCATCTCATAATAAAACTCAAGACAAAATAAATTAGTGTCGGACAGGATTCTAAATTGTACAATATTGAACGAAAGACCACAGTGGGACCTTTTGCTTAAAGTAGCACCAATCCACACCTGATTGCGTTTTCAACATTAACCTTCCTGTTGAATACATCGTTGGCACTTTGAGTGGAAATCTTTCTGCTTTAGTGAGGATTCCTAGACTGGCTGAGTATACTGTGTTGCAAAACTCTCTACTAAGTGTGGCAACGTCAACCCGGGAAATGGCACATTTAAGTCATTACGGCCCTGCCATGGGCTCGCCTTGTCTGTGTGTATGTGTGTGTGTTTTCCCCACCCCCGACCTAGCTGGTATCTTGTGGATGTTTCTGTGACAGTGTAAAAGTAAATAAAAATGCGTTTAAGGGGTTTCATGGTAAGCGTGGTGTTTCAAAACAAAACAAAACAAAACAAAACAAAACAAAACAAAACAAAACAAAACGACAACAAAACGACATGAAAGAGTGTGGTCGCAGCTAAGGAGGGTTCACATGTTGTTTAACTCCAGTAAAGTCTGATCCAGCATCTGGTGCATACTAAGGTTTTCTTCTTTGGCATGAGCCACTTTCTCTGTGATGGGATTAGAAAATTAAGTCATGAATAGCTGCACTTTGGACACAGAGGCGGTTTGTACATTTAGGCAGGCAAACATCAGTCACAAACAAAGATGAGATGATTAGGACAAGGCATGCTTGTAAGATACTGCTCATTTCCAGACAAGGACCTACAAAGGGAGAAGACATCTCTGACCCAAAGGGACTAGAGGCACAGCAGGTTCTCACAGAGCAGTCGGAGGAACCTCCACCAACAGGCCACTCCGAACAGAGCACGGGTGGGGCTTGGTGAAGGTCCCCCGGCCGTATGCCACGGGGACAGCGACGGTGCTTGCAGCACTCAAGTTACTTATGGCAGACATTTCTGAGTTACAGGCAGTTAAAGATCTGGGAGCTGTGTTTAACACAGAAGACAGAGATGATATAAGTCGGTATTCTGACAACTTTTAAAATGATTTATTTCTGTTGCTCATTAAAAAAAAATATCCAAGTTTCATGCACACTTCAGTAGGACATTCTCTTACTATTCTTATATTTATTATTAGCATGACATTCTCACCAGATTCCAACAACACCATTAGACGGAATAAAAGCATACCTTTTAGACAATCAGGGACTTCTGACATGAGCTCCTGTTTTCAAAAGCTATTTTGCCCAAGCATAGGTACATTTAATCAAACGCTATACCAGATATTAAGAAGTTAGGAATATGAATATGTAATAGCAATATATATATATATTATATATTGCATCATATATAATATGTATACGTATATAGTTACACACTCCTTGGCTTTGGCTTTCTAACTTAGGCAGAACTCATTCTCTGTGGGAAACAGAAAACAATTTTTGGTCCCCATTCTGTATCAGTTCAAACAAGAAGAACTGCGATTGCTGAATTGATTGTTATAAATGTTTGATCCATATACATACACATAACTTTACCATAAAAGCAGTTTTGGGTTTAAAGAGAACTTAATTATTCCAGATTATAAGAGGAAGAAAGACGCAGATGAAGCCAGCCTTTCTGCTAACTCCCTCCATGTACGATTCTGCAGAGAGCAAGTGCTGTCGGCCCTATTAGTTGAAGGCATGGCAGTCCTGGACTTCCTGCCCATGGGCTCCATTCCTAGAATTCAGCCCAAGTTCTTTCCCACTTAAGTTTAATCCTCATTCAGGGCCAGCTTTAGTTGGTTAGTTAGGCGGCGGTTTTGCTCAAGTTGCTGGTAGAGTTGATCTGTACAGGTCAGCAAGCAGGTTAGCAGAAGAGAAGAGGCAGAAGGAAGACAGGTTAGCCAGATGTGGTGAAGGAGTTAACAGAGATCCCTCAGGTCACCTGCCGAGCAGCTCACCCTTACCCGGTGGTCGTCTGTCCCGTGCTCAGGAAGGATGGGTGGGAAAGGCCTGATAGACTCAGGACGAGCCAGGATTTCTCTCTTGGTGGCCAGGGAGGGAAAGGGAGTGACAGGGGCAAGAAAGAGAGAGGGGGAATGTTCCTCTTGCACCTTACTAAAACCCCTAGGTGAATGGAGCCGAATGCAGTTCCTGGCAACAGCCTGAGGAGCCAAGACAGGGGGTCATGGTGGAGATCTTACAGTGAAACCTGAACCCGCCCATTTTGCCCACCTCTTCCAGGAACCCCTTTCACTTGCGCTCCAGGGACTGGCTCTCCTTTCAGGCAGAACCAGGAGGGCCCCCCACCCCCACCCCCCGGCTGCCTGTGCACTCAGGTCTTAAAATGCAGAACTAAGCTCCCTGTCGGTCCCCCAATCACCACCATACAGGGTGCACTCGGACCTCTCGTCGTTTTGACACAGGGTGCTACACTACTCAAACAGCACAACAACAAGCCCGTGTCTCCATGCACAAGTGACGTAAAATTCATTTGCCGACTTCTTGAAGAGAATGGCGTTCGTGTGTGGCGCGAGATGGAGGCGTACAGCACGGACAAGACCTCAAACATCCACAAGGCCACCGGCACAGCATCAGTTTTACACACTGGCGTCTAATCTGCTCATGCGCTAGGGAGGCCAACTACAGGTGTCAGTCTGTATCTGATGGCCCAGGGGATGCCCCCGAAATGACAAGAACCTGGCATTTACCATGAAAAGTTGGAGGAGATACGACTGGTTCAAATGACAGTGACAACCTGGACCCAGAAATTCTACCGACCGATCTCGAAAAGCTGACAATCCTAACCCCAGGGAGAATGAACCCATCCAGCCTCTGGACCCCAGGGGTGTCGGGAAATTAATCAGTTCTTATGTCAGCTTTCTCTGAGAAGTGACAGAAGATGGGGAAGATGCTAGGTTGCACTATGCTTTCTAGCTTGGAGTGTCTGCTACTTTGTCCTCTTTGCTCATCCTCATTTTCTGGATATTCAAAACGCCGGTCAAATGTCACCTCCTCCAGGTAGCTCCAAACATACACCATCTAGGAGTTTGGGCTCTCTTCACTCCTCTACCTTCCAGCAAAATGGCCAGCTCATCGAGGGCAAAGAACATTTTGGGCTCAGCTCTTCACCACCTCTCCGCTGCCTTCCACAGTGTCCTGCAAAGGACACATGCTTGGGGGTTGCAAATTTAAACCCCACTGGCAATATTACCGCTAATGCAGGGGGGCGATTGCCACGGGCAGGCAGGTTTGGCCAAGCTGGAATAAAAGAACTTTGGAGAAACCCTAGAGAATCCAGAAGGTCAATGTAAATTCAGCTTAAATGACAGCTGTCCCTCCACATCCCCCTCTGGGCCTGCTCCACTTCAGCTGTCATGGAGCTGCCATGCCTGGGTAGACTGGGGGCAGGAACCAGAAGTGGTTTTACATTCAGAAGTATTTTCTGCTCCTGTCCTACCTCCCAGATGTCTGGAGCCTCTAGTGCCCAGACTCAGGAATGCTTTCTGTTTGGTCCAACCAGGTTCTTGAAGCAGCTGCAGCTATGGCCTGACTCTGTGAACTAGAAACCTGGACACCGGCAATTTCTTGACAGAATCAAGGTGCTATTTATCCTTTCGTGCACCCCTACCTCCTGGGGCTCTTCCAGATTTGCCATCCCAATGCATCATTTTCCCGTTTCTCCTTGTAGAATGTACTTACACAAAGTGTGAAAGTCTCTGCAAAGTTTTCCCCCACCACCCCCCCCAAAACAGATGTGCCTCCAGAATTAACTACACATCTGCTCAGCAGAACTTGGAGACCTGTCATTTTGTCTATAGCAGGGAGTAGGGGCACTCAGAGAAGGGCCCCCTTCTATTACTAGGAAGTTAAAAAAATATATGACAGGAATCACGGTCAAAAGCAGACCCAAGGAGCTTTAGGGGGAAAAAAATCCACGAAATTATAGAAGGCTTTTTTTACACTCTCAAGGGAGAGACACCGACTTCCAGATTCCAAATTTTAAAAAGTCTACTACACCAGTATTAAAATGCTTTAATTTATGGCCCTCTTAAAGAGTATTTTTTCTCTACTCTGATGTCTTTGTGGAGCAATTGACAATATTTTCAGTTTGTCTACATTTGAGTATAGTGGTATATGTCAACACTCTCAGGCTAACAAAAACAGATCAAGATCACTCACGTTTAAAACACAGGAGGAATAGAGCCAGACTGCTGAGCTGCAGAAATGTTGGGAATTAAGAAACAAAAATCCACATCATTTTAAAGTTCTAATTTTGCAATTTCTTTTAAAATCACTTAACCATTGGCGCGCCTGGGTGGCTCAGTTGGTTGGGCCACCGACTTCAGCGAAGGTCATGATCTCTCAGTTTTTGAGTTTGAGCCACGTGTTGGCTTTGTGCTGACAGCTCAGGGCCTGGAGCCTGCTTCAGATTCTGTCTCTCCCCCTCTCTCTACGCCTCCCCTGCTCACGCTCTTTGTCTGTCTCTCAATAATAAAAAAACGTTAAAAAAAATTTTTTTTAATCACTTAACCATTGTTTTTAAAGTAAAAATAGCGAAGCCTAAATAAAATATAACTGTATTCTGGGGCACCTGGGTGGCTCAGTCAGTTAAGCGTCTCTTGATTTCAGCGCAGGTTATGATCTCACAGTTCGTGAGTCCCAGCCCTGCGCTGGGCTCTGTGCTAACAGCATGGAGCCTGCTTGGGATATTCATTCTCTCTCTCTCTCTCTCTCTCTCTCTCTCTCTCTCTTTCTCTCTCTCCCCATTCCCCACTCACACTCTCTCAAAATAAATAAACTTAAAAAAAAACTGTATTCTGAACAATTTCCACTAACTACACTGGCAAAAAAAGAACCAACCCTAATGGTTATACTTTAATAACAACTACAAATGAAAAAAAAAAACTGCTATTATCACAAAGATTATGTATGCACAACTCCTCCTAAAGAATACATAAGGTCCTTACGGGCACAAAAATGAATCTTGCCTTAAATGTAACCATATGTAGAAAACTTAAGATGTCATCTCGTGATCTAAATGAAGGTGGCTAAGTAATGAACATACTTTTAAAAATCTTTAACTGTTCTTTGTGCTGTAAAGGAGGATCAACAATAATCTCAATAACACTGGATCCAAGTTCCAGTATGTGAAGTCCCAGCAGCGTGGGACGGCTGTGGAGCCTTCGGCAGAGCCTTGTGTTAGTTAGCTGCAGCCCCACGAACAGGGCCAACTCAGCACTGACACATCTAACTACACCTCTGGCAGAGGAAGGCACTGCTCAAGGCACACCTGCCACTCCAACAAGCAATGTGCCCTGTGTGGGTTCTCAGTGAGGACTATACACCAGCACCATCACAATCTCAACAAAACACCCCACTCTTTAATCTTTGGAAACCAAAACTCTGAGAGGGACCCACGCTTGAGCATTTTTTAAAAGTCCAGTGAGGAACTAGTGCTTTACCAACTTTTAATATTCATGTTCAGAATGAAAAAAAAAAAAGGGTAGCAGCCAAAACTAAGCCTCCTATGTGTGAAGCAGATTTGTAGTTTTATTTATTATTTAGTTTTGTTGAAACTGAAATGTCAATAAATAAGAAGTAAAAAGAATAGCAAACAGAAATAGCTTACACAGTGTTTATTTTACACTGAAATGAGGAGCTTCTGTACAATGGAAAGCAGTGTGCCTGGCTCTCAGGCAGGATGCTAAAAGAATGAGCCAGGTCAGATGGAGAACAGACAAACCGCAGAGCTCAGAGAGGTGGGACAGCCAGCTTGATGAAGGGGTCTCAGGAGAAGTGAAGCAAAGAAACTTATCTGCATGAGGAGAAAAGGTGGGAGAAAAAGAAAAAAAGTGGCACAATGGAAAAAAGGAAAAGCAAACTAACAGATGAGAGCAGCACTTGAAACCCAGGCAGGAAGCAGACATGCAAAACCCACTGCCAGCCGCACCTGCAGGACGATGTCCCTCCTCGCCCACCCGTGTCTAGACCCAAGGCCAGCACAGGCCCCTCTGGGTGACGGTCCATCGTCAAGAAGGCCCATGAGTAGAATTCAAAAACAGGTTTTAAGCTAACTCACCTTTCAGAATATTTGAGCATTCTTGATGCCACAAATTTTCCCTATAGAATCACCACATTTTAGCACCAGAAAAGACCTAGAGACAGATGTTCTGATTCACCCCCGCCATTTACAAACGAAGGAAGAGAGGATGGAATTCTCTCTACTTTCCATGGTGACAGTCACGTCTCTAATGGTGATGTGGAAATTCTATAGCCTGTAAGGCAGCAGGCACATGCCACACTCTTTACGCTACCATGTTCACACATGGGTGGGTCTGAAATTTCCAGAGCTTAGGTGGAATTCAGCACTATATTATTAGAATGAAGAGAACGCTCTGTGGAACACTCCAAGTTAGAATTTAGAGAGGCAGAAGAAGTGTAATGCTTAGGTTGGGTTAGCAATACGTGGATTAGTTGTGTATGATCGAAGTTCGCATGTGAACAAGGTATCTACTCTCTCACTGCCTCACACAGTTAAAGGTGAGCCATTAACTGCTTAACTCATACTGTGTAATCGGTGTCTCGTATCCCAATTCTTTGACACCAGCTGTGGTGTTCACTGTGAATATTTCAATGCCGTTTATTTAAACACAGAAAATTAAAGCCTCGGTTATTCAGCAGATGAACCATTTCTCTCCAGAATTCTTACAGGTGAGGAAGAGATCATCTCTCAACCATTCCCTAGGCTGTACTGGATCAATCTCCTCTCAGATCCTCAGTAACCAGACACTTGAGGGTTCCTTAAGTGTATATTTCTTTTACCAAAAATGATCCTATTGTATTTAATCAAATCTCAGGAAACCGATCTTTGATATTTCCGGGGAAGCTCCTGCACCACTGCGTAGCCTTCTAGTTTTACTTGAGCCTAGTTTAATTTCCTAAAAGGGTAGTGCTCAAGCCATTCGTATTTCAGTTCACTGCTTGGTGGGGACAATCTAGCTCAGAGATCATGAAATAAACACATTCTGAAGGGAAAATGATGTGTATAGACTGACTTAATCTACTCGGCTCTTCTATTAGTAGAATGTGAGCAGACAATAACTATCCTAGATTATGCAGAGAGAGCAAACAGAAAGGTGTGAAGATGGAGATTCTGGAGGTAGAAAAGGCAGCAGTGGTGAGTTTATCATATTAGCGTGAGGGCACGGATGTGAGCAGGCAGGGTGGATCAACATTTACATGGAAGTCATATCGTTGAGAGCGTGGTCCAGCTCCTCGCTGATGGCTTTGTACTTCAGTTTCTGAGCGTACAGCTCGTCTATGACCAGGAAGTGGAAGGCAGAGGTGCAAGGGCATGGAGAGTGATCAAGAGATGGAGGGTGAGCGAGGGTGGCACGGACACCATCCCCACACAGCAGCAAGAAAAGGGCAATGCATGAAGGAAGTGATGCCGCAGCAGGTGGCCAATGCAGGAGGCGTGCGTTTTGTTTTTAAATGAATTGAAACAAAAACAAAAAGAACAAAACCCATTAGAAAATAAAACAAGAAAGACTCAATATGAAAAATCATAACAAATAGGATTGGTTTCTCAGTAAATCATGTTACACCCTGAATACAACCACAGAAGGCCGTCTCCTGGGTAGGTAATAGAATAGCTTTCCTTTCTATAGCTATATTTTAATTCCACTGGAGTAGTCAGCCATCTGCAACTCTCAACAGTGGAAAAAATTCCCAAGGGCAGTGTTTTGGAAGGACAATTTGTGACTCTGTAATCCTTATCTGGCTCTGCCTTCAAGCCACTGACTTCCTGACCAAACCGGACCACTGGGATGTCGGTTTCTTAGTGTCCTGTGAGCTACTCCTTTGGTCTTCTCACTAACCTACCCTGTTAATGCCCCACGAGGTTTGAAAAGCGAGGACAGCCACACGTTTATGGTGGGGCTCTTGCCAAGTCTGCAATTTAGTTTTTGTAGTGATGAAGGTTTCACACTTTGCTGCACTTTGGCAGACTGTTTTACAACCACCTGTCATTCTCTCTTCTCCACTAGCTTGGATGCCTTCGCCAGCCCCTTCTGCCTTTCTTGTATATTCTATGCATTCTCCTTTCTTTCCTTTTCATAGCTGACCGGTCACTTCACGAGCCTCAGAGTCCAACATTTAGGATTTCCGTGAGACAAAGGCAGGTGTTACTAAAACAAAAACCTAAATATCTTAGGGGTGAAAGGCTTGAACATAATCTCAAAACACAATGTCCTATTACCCCCACCCCCCGCTTTCAGAATATAGAGTATTTACCAAAATATTAAGGACTTAAAACCACAAGAACCCAACTGTTACATTGAATTCACACTTGGAAGACGAGTTGTGTCTAAAAACGAATCCATGCCACTCTGACAATTAGGAGGTATCAATAAGCAGAGAATACACTAAGTCATTCTCACCTAACAACAACAAATAAACCTGCCCCACTTCTGCACAGTGTGAAGGAAAGCTGGATGGCATTTGCCCTTACAAAGAGACGTGCCTCATCTGGTGGCTAACAGTCATCTGGAGAGCAGAGGACTCAGGTCCAAGAGTTCAAGAGCCACAGAATGAAAACCCCAAAGGACAGGCAGGAAGAGGGCGCAAGAGCAAAGAAGTATATCCAGGAGGATGCACTTGGATTGGCCAAGTGTTCTGCCAGGTCAGTTTTCAACCATAAGGACTAAATTAAAAACAAAACTTAAGATCTTACCTTCTAAGTCATCAATGCTTTTCTCCAATTTAGTTACTGACCTCTCCGCAAACTCAGCCCGAGTCTCAGCCTGTAACGATTCCATTTATTTTAGTCAAAATCGGGAGGTTTTACATTTCTAGGAGCTACAAATACAGGGAAAACTAGAGAATCAAAATCAAGCACAGCACCCATAAAACGGGTCTGAACACTTCAGTCAGTCACTAGCACAGCGCACTAACTCCAACACCACCTTTGAATATTCCTGACTTGGATCACCATACTTTTGAAATGAAGAAGCCCTGACCAGCTTTATACAAATGGACTCATTTAAAATCCAGTTGGCTTCCTCTAAAACACTCATAGTATTACCTCCTTCAGCTTGTCAGAAAGGACCTTGATCTCTTCCTCATATTTGTCTTCCTTCTGCGAGTACTGTAATTAGAAAGAGCGTTCCAGATGTCAGGCTACAGCTCACTCTATACTCAGGTCTTCTAATACAAAGAAAGCGCCAGCCCAGCCAACAGATGTTGAGGATCCCTTAGGAGGTAACGGAGCCTCTGGTATCAAATGGCACACTACAATACATTCTCTGTTTTCTTGCCTATTGTTTTACATGGGATAAGAACAAGATAACTTAGCCATGTGACACTTGGTTTAAATTGAATTGTTATAGACGAGTCACATACTCGACATAAAAGATGTTCTTTATTAAAAAAGAGAATCTGTTATCCAATAATCATCAGGAAATCACCTCAAAATCATGCCATTTGCTAAACAATATGCTTTCGTCAGCAGGGCCTCAGAAGAGAAAAAGGATGGGTCTTTCGAGCAGCTCTTAAAAGATGCTTCTCCCCCACACCATGCTCCTGGCCTACCTTCTCAGCCTGAGCCTCCAGTGACTTCAAGTTGTTCGTCACAGTTTTCAATTCTTCTTCAAGCTCGGCACATTTGCTAATGTTTTCGATCAGAGGCAGAAAGGGTGGGAGACAAGCCCAAGGAAGGAGGAGAGAAAAAGGAGAGGGATGGGAAAAAATGAAAACCGAGTCCCAGAGAACAAAGGGCTGCCTTAAAGTAGCCAAATCATCAGGTATTAAAGAACTCAATTGTGCCGAGGACACTGCCTCCTTAAACTTGCGCCAGCAGAAAGGCAGGGTGACAAAAATCCGGTAATTTTGGAGTATGATAATTTGGCTTCTTTTTGGCTGCACCAAAGAGCATTTTGAAGGAAAAACAAAGGAGTTTAAAGGACCCAAAGAAAGCACTTAAAGCAAGACAGAAGACAGCAGAGGGTGTCGTTATACCGAACGAACCAGTAGACACTGGAAGCTGAAAGGCGTCTGGGTTGCAGTTAAACCTAAAACCACACATGAGCCATCAGTACCTTATCCTCTGCAGCCATTAATGCTTTCAAGGTCTGATCCATTATTCTTAATTGTTCTTCCAGCTGTCGAACTTGGCTGTTAGTGGACACAGGAAATGCACAAGGCCATTCTCAAAATCAGTGTGCAGGTAAGGCATGCAGTGATACACGCATTCATACAGACACCCCACACAAGTCCTCCGTGTTCCGTACTCGCAGCTCATCCATGTCGGATGAACACAGGAGGAGCCCGGAGCTGAAACAGGTCAATGTGCAGCTGCCAGAAGGTCATGCTGTTTAGTCACTGCTCTGTAGCACCCCACACACAGCAGACCGGCACGGGGCCCGCTTACCTTTCTGAGAGCTCAGCCCGCTCCTCCGCACGTTCCAGGTCACTCTCAATGATGACCAGCTTACGGGCCACCTGTAGCAGGACAAACACAACACACACACACACATACCATGGGGCCAGCAAGCTTTGAGTATGGGGGCAGGACACGGAGGTGGGTACTGGCTCCGCCGGCCCCTAGAAGTTCTTATCGACAAATGAGATGACCCTCTTTCCCGTGGATGGGAGAGAAGCAACTCGCTACCCGGAGGGCCAGGGGAGAGCAGACCAGAGGCTTCTGCTCACAAACACTCAGAGTCGCTCGTTTGGGGGAGGCAGTCTGACTTTAAGTCTGACTCAGGTGAAGTCCATTTAATTACAGGGCAGCTAGCCCAAGTGTGCAGGAAGGGAGAGAGAGGAAATTCACCATCTTGAAAATAGCAGAATGGTGAGACAAGATGCATCCGATGCTGTGAAGGTGGGGGCTGCCAAAAACCACTGAAAATAATCCTGAGAACTCTATCAATTTAAAGCTCTGTACCTCAACCTCCTCTTTGTGGAGGAGGTTAAAAATGACAACAGGATACCAAGAGAAGCTAACTTGAGATGGGCTGGTAAGATGACTAATGGAGTCAACTCTGTATTTAGCAGAGGAAAGGACCTGAGAGCTTCAAAGGGATCCTTTGAAGCATTTCAAAAGTAGCAGGCATAGTGTAACCTGGAAGTAATAACAGTAATAACGATGGTGGTAAATAACAATAATAGAAAAAAGGAGTGTCAATGCCATTTCAAGACAGCCGTGACACATTAAGATAAAACTAAAGCAACAGTCATGTTAGCTGTTATCACAGGAAGTTGTTCTCATGGAGACATGGCCAGAAGCTGATTCACCTGTGAACCTATCCTGATAACAGGATTCTACCACCTTGAAAAGAGAGGACACATTGAAAAGGGCCTCTTGAATCTACACGGACTTTAGTGCATGGACTGTGTCCCTATGCTGCCTGAACTGGATCATGTTAGGTGAATCACACCAGGAAGAGCCGCCTGCACGGTGACAGTACGAGACGTTCTTTCCACAAGTGAGGCCCAACTCTCCTCTCTCCTGGCCAAAGGTCTTTTGTCCTCGTCTGGGGGCTGCACAGCTGGGATATCGCAGGGGAAGCTTTGGTCTTTCTCAGTGCTATGGCCTGGCTTCATGATAAAGACTGGGATGCCTCAGCAGGATCAAATAAGAACTGTTTTCTGGAGACAAAGGGAATCTGCTTCTCAAAACCACCCATTTCCACCAAGGAAGCAGATCGTTTCACTGAAGAACGCAAGGCTGTAAGCACTGCTTCCTGGCCCCCACCCAGGCCAATGCAGGGGAGTCTGTGAGGCTCTGGGCCCCAAGATCTGACCTCTTCATACTTGCGGTCGGCATCTTCAGCAATGTGCTTGGCCTCTTTCAGTTGGATCTCCTGAATTTCCATTTTCTCCTCATCCTTTTGGGCTCGACTTTCAATGACTTTCATGCCTCTGAAAAGGAAGACAAGCAGAAGACCCAAGGTTTAGAGGAGACCTCCATAAACCCACACTGCGCTGCACTGGTCCGTGAGGCTTGGTGTAACTGGCAGACCAAAATAGAGCACAGGGCTGCTTTTATTTTCCAAACGATGAAGCAAGAGTTTCCAGAGCTGAAGGAAGAAAAAGACATACACTTCTCTGTTTATTGTGAACGAAACCTCACACTTTCGATACTGGTGAAGCTATCCAGGGATCTAATGTTAAATGAAAGGTACCACGTCAGGATCCTGCTTGAAACTGGGAGGCATGGAAACAGGAAAAGCCAACATGCTTTACTTGCTATATAAATAATGAGATTTCTTCCTAGTTAGAACAAAAACAAATCTGTCTTCGTGTACTTCTTCCTACAAAGAAGGTAGCTGTTCTCACCCCATCAGTCACAAACGTAAACATTAGACCGAACCATGTGACGCTGCTGACACTTGACTATGTCAGACCTACAAAAATGACAACTTCATATGGGTCAGCCTAATACTTTAGATGAAAAACTGTGAGTTTTGCCTTTAAGAGAATTCTTACATAATAGAGGTGTTGACAGAGAGATCGATGCCATCGTCTGTGCTGTCTCTGGGTCTCACAGTGTTAAGTTTTCGAAAATGTAAATTGTTGTGGGATGTATTACAGTTTTATGGAATAAGTCATTTTAAAATGGGATTCATTAAAAAAATAAAAATAAAATAAAATGAAATGGGATTCGTTTACCAAAATCTAAGTAGGCAGTTCGGATGATGAAGTACTACAGGATGCATCAGAAGACTAAAATTCTTGGCTTGTCTATAAATTCGCCATGAGACTGTGGGCAGGCCCCATCAACTTCTGAGCCCTTGTCTTCTCATTTGTAAAAAGAGGGGAGTGGGGTAAGTGATCTCTGAGTTCCTTTTTTTCCTACAAAGTCTAACATTGCCAGATTGCCTTTTACGTTTACTGGCAAGTATATTTCAGGAAGAATCAGCCACAAAACCACTGGCATGTGTGCACGGTAGAAGATGATGAGTCATCTTAAGGAATTCCAAAACTCTTGGTTAGGGAAGAAACAATAAGCAGCAGTGAATAAGGAGCTGGAAACTTCAACTTAAATGCTTCTTTAATCTTCAAGGCTGAAATCACTCTTTACCCATGGTGGCAGGGTGCTCACTTCTATCGGAGTGAGTGGACAGAAACTCACTTCTATCGGAGAAGGAGAAATGGAAAGAATGATGGATTGCCTTCACCTGCCCAGGCCACAGCACCGATGCACACTCCCAGTGTTCTGAGCCACCACATTACTCTGTCATGCTTCCAAGCAGGAGAACTCTCCAGTCCAGTCTTTCTTGGAACGCTTCTATGCAATATGAATACATTAACTTGAGCAGTTGAACAACTTCTAGAATACATGGAGTTGTGCTGGGCTATATGGCCATGGTATTCCTTTACTACCACAAAACTGTATCTTGGAGTAATAATCAGGTGGAGCCAGGTTACAGGGAGTGGGTTCTGAATACACGAGTATCCGACTATATTTACATGTGCACCAGTATCTTACCAACATTACTAAGTCCAAAACAATTTACTTTTGCAGATAATATTTCTGTTTTATCTGTGCTTCCTCTTCCACCAATTTGCTGGTTACTTGACAACTGATAGTGCATGGTTCATTTATCTGGGCCCAGTCTCCTTGGTGTATTTTAAATAAAGTTTATCTTTTGGAAATGTCTAACTGCTCTGCGGTCAGCAAGAATGAAAGAACCAATAGGCATCCCTAGCATTTCTCATTTAAAGGTCCATCTCCCTCTCTGGACGATGAGCTCTATGAAGGCAGGAATAGGAGCTCTTTCTTCTTTGTAACCTTGGGATTTCAAACAGTGCTTTGTACACAGGGGCTCCACTAAACGTTAAAGGAACAAACCTAGTAAAGTTATACCTGGGATCAACTGAGGAGACGATCCCACCAAGGCACTGTAAAATTGTGAAGCCCCAAAGATCAGAGAAGCCCTCCTGTTCCACCCGGAGGAGAGGCCTGTGCAGAAAGGTGGGCTGGGAGAGGCACCCTCACCTCTCACTCTCATCTGCTGCCTTCTCGGCCTCCTCCAGCTTCTGCAAAGCTGTTGCCAGTCGCTCCTGGGCACGATCCAACTCTTCCTCAACCAGCTGGATGCGTCTGTTCAGAGAAGCTACATCGGCTTCAGCCTAGGCAGAGACAGTGAAAGGCATTTCAGACTGGGAGAGAAAGTGAGGGCACTGCCTACAGGAAGTGGCTGAGCCAGAAACACCGATTTCTGACAGGAAGCCTGGCCGTGTGGTGAGCTACCTCTAAGTGCATTACACGCCCTGGTCAAGTCCAGAGTTCTCGAAGACACTGCTACATTGATTTATATAGTGAACGTCCACACTCGCGTGTGTTAAGTCCACACGCACCATTCTCAGTGGAGAGAGGGACCGTTACCAAGTGCTCTCTCACTTGGTTCCTTTCTTCCACAGAACTCCACAGTGGGTCCCCCTGACTGCTAAAGGGGCGCTTCATTACGGCCACCTCACTCACGGGGGCTCGAGCACTGGGCAGAGACAAGACCTACCGAGGCTCCGCCACATAGGACAAGAGCAGTCCAGCCGGAAACCAGACTCAGGAGTCTGCATTCTCCTTCCTCCTGGCTACTTTCTCAAAGGAGTCTTGAAAGGAACTAAAGTATTTAAAAACTCAGCCTTTCTAAAATATATGCCATAGAGACACAACCGCCCCTCCCCCACTCCCGTTTCAGTAACCCCTTTAGGAGAACTCGGTCATATGCTGGAACAGGGCCAAGACAAATTTCCCAAGTGTTCTTGAGATAAGCTTACTGGCATTTCTTGCAAGGTTGTTACAAGAAAAGTTTCAAACTCCTTAGGAGAAAGCGGTACAGATACTATTTTTATTTAGTATCTGTACCTAAATTAAGATGTTACTTTTCGGGGGATGCAACGATTAGCTGCTATCATAAGCACTTTTTACTGTGAGCCTCAGAACACTTGCAAGTCTATGATGATCCGCTACATACACTTGCATTGGTGTTTGTTTTAATACTATGCCTGGAAGTCAAAGAGAGAACTTACTAATCAGGTACCATTTTCTCATCTGCAGCCACTGTGAATGTGTGCTTACCATGGGGTGAGAAGGTTTTCAGGACACCACTTTAGAGTTTTCTAAAAATTACCATACATACTTAAGGCATGCCAGTTCTATCCATATTTCTGTGTGCTTTACTCAGTTGGAAGCTTCCTACATGTAAGGAATCATAGTTCTCTGCACAGAAAGAATATGGGCTCAGTAAATGTCTACTGAATAAAATAAATAATTTAAACAAAAGCAACTTTCTTAGCTCATGGACTCCTGACGTACTCAGTCTGAAAGGCACATGTAGTGAGAGGCTGTGATTATGGCCTTGAATGAAATGAATACGAGAATGTTCAGCTCTTTGCTCCTCTGGGTTTGTAAAATTTTAAATGCCAAGTTTTGTCTGGGAAAGAGAAGTTATTAGGGCATCTCCAACCATGGTGAAGGACTCTTTATAAAAAATTCAAATACACTTTTATCTCGACAAAAATTAACTATGTAGTAGTAACAGGCTGACGGAGACAGGGAAAAGGAGAAATGGGAAATGGCTCTGAGGAGGACAATTTGCATCCATATAGGCCCACAAAGTAAATCCTTAGGGGTGCACAGCTAGTAATGGGTTCTGCTAAGTCTGACCGGCCAATGAGTATGTTTTTTTTTCTAGAGGAGGAGTGAGGGTAATAGGGACAATGCATTTCTTACATAAAAGGAACTGTCGTTCTAGCCCTATTTCTTAAAAATTGGAAGGAACTATACATTAAGGTCAGGTCAGCTTTGTTCACTTTTTTTGTATTTTCCATTTCTAACACAATTCTATTCCTTTTATGAATGGGGCATGGTGGTGGGGGGTTGTCAGGAAACAAGCAACTCTGAAAGCTGAAAACAAAAATGAAGAGCAAAACCAAAAATACCTTAGTAGAATGTCTAGGTCATACACTTGAAAGTATTCCTCACCTTTCGTTATTATTTTGAATATGAAGGCAAGTATCTTCGTTACAGGTGCTATGGCCAGAGAAATGTCAACATGATTTTCAAAATGTTTTCTTGTAGCCACCACACTCTAAGGTTCTGCTCTGTGTTTCACCTGGGCCCCAACCCTGAGGACTTTGTACTCATAGAAAGAACAGGGTTTATGCTCTGGGGAAAGGACCTTCCGGGTGGCAGGGCAGTCTAGGTCCCCAGCTTGTCATGTGGCCGGGGCATGGAGAGTAAGGAGACCATGCCCCCGTGCTCATTCCTGCCTCTGCACACAAGATCTCCCTGCCTAAGCGGCCCCCGTCAATCCATAGCTTCCTTCTTATTGCCCCTCACTCTAACCACTCCTTCCTTTAGCTCTGGACCCTGAAACGTAAATGTCACTATTTCCCAGGAGCGTGTCGTAGAACCTTCGACTTCTTGGCACTATATAGGGCCTCATACAGGGCCCCCAAGCAACAACTGGGAACAGAGGTCCATTCTAGGAGCCAGGACCGTGCACACAGCAGACCTGTGGCTGGTTCACAAAATGGGGTCTCATCTGTTTATCTGGAAGAGTCTCTAGGCATCATCCAGCAGTTCCCACAACTGGCTGTGTGTCAGAATCCCCTAGAAGATGCGTATTAATAATGCAAACTTCCAGGCCCCATCCCCAGAAATTCTGATTCAGGAGGTCAGAGGGGAGGGCAGACATCTGCAACATAAATACGCAACCTGTTCCATCCCTCCACCTTCCCGGCCCCACCATCCAAAGAAGCTGGCAAATCCTGTGGGAACCACTCTTCCCACTCTCCTTTCAAAAGAAAGGAGAGAGGGAGCTTTGACCCACAGTGCTGACCCTGCTCGGGCCATACAGACATCAGTGGGAGACAAGACTAAAACCCCAGTTGCCTGGGTCCTCGTGTGTGGGCTCGGCCACTTCTCATGGCCTCCAGGGATCTCACAGCAGCCCTGGAATTAGTGGTTCTTACCTCTTACCTTCTCTCTTCCTATGTTAGAGTGGCAAGTCCCCTATAGCCTCTCTCAACGCAACTCCCCATGTGACAGAGAGGCTTTGATGACAGGCCTAGGAGAACAGTTACTGCACTGCATAGCATCCACTAAACAAGCCCTCTCCGTCCCTTCAGAGATAAGGTATGGTATTCCACTGAAAACTTCACCAAGTAGCACTCATGGGTGACACCTCACAGGTAGACACAGAGCATCTGGCCTCAAGCTGGGAAGCCAACACCCGCTGCCCCTGAGCTTTCACAGCAGCATGGGCAAAGGTGCTTGTAGGCTACAGCTGGGACCTGGGAGCAGTGTCTGGGGTACGTCTATCTGCACGTAAGCTTTCCCTGGGAAAAACCTGGATTCCCACTGGCTTCTCAGGCCGTTCTACATTGGGATGGTCGCAATTTTGTTTCGGTCCCTGCAACTCAAGTTTAAGTCCATAAATTAATTAAGGAAACTTCTTACTCTTATTTTTACTTGTGTGTGTATGAGAGAGAGAGAGAGAGAGAGAGAGAGAGAGAGAGAGAGAGAGAGAGAGAGAGAGAGAATATGAATGATTGAATGAATGTATGTGTGTGCTTTGGATTATGCTCTGTTCAAAAGGCTTCTAGCTCTTACCTTCACTAGCCTTTTATTTCTGGTATGTGTTTTCTAAGTTCTGAAGTTTATTTAGGTATTCTCTAAGGCTCCTTCATCACAGAACCTGGGTAGTCTACCTAAGATTTAACCTTCGGTTACCTCTGCCAGTACAGGTCCCCAGCCACATGAGCATCTGTTATTTAAAAAGCACATATAAACAACAAGGAGTGTGGGAAGGGTCAAGACTCCAGACGCAAATCATTTCCAGGCATGGAAATCACCCTTAGTGCACTGGGTTGGCTTCTTCTAAAAATGTGTTGATAACTGCTGGTGGAGTCTTTCAGTTTGGGATGCTAGTTTCTTTTACTTCAAAAGTGCTATTGTGTCCCACCATGTAATGAGCTACTCAGAAAAGAGACTGCTATATTAGTAAAGGCTACCAATTATCTTCCTGCACATCTGTTGTTAAACAGCCAGCAGGCACTTTGCAGTTGTGCCTGGCCTGTCCTGCACCCAACCCAAAGGTACCAGCTACCTACATGGAAAACAAGGGTGGGCACACGGCTCCCCCAACCTCAACAAGGTACTATACAGAATCAAGGGTAGCAGGGCCACTTCAACACAGCAAACTATTACTCCAAATCAGATTTGACAGCAAACTTTTATGATGCCTACATTTTCATGAAATCCAGATGTTTTGGCCAATATAACTATATATATACATATATATATATATATATATATATATATATATATATAAATAGCAATGGTTTTTACTTTAAAAAAGTATTCTAGTTAAAACAGTCAATAGTAACTAGGAGAGTAACATTATATCCTAAAAAATGATCCTCTGGAATATGTTTTCAAAGTCCTGCCTGAACCAGAGGGGAACATGGGATGACCAAAGGTCAGGCATTTTTATTTCATGCAAACTGTAGTTATACGGCGAAGGTTTCACCCAACTTGCTGTGTAAGACCAAGTGACTACAGCCAAGTTAAACTTCTGCCCTTATATGGTAAGGAAAGGGGAAAAAACCACTGATGACATTAAGGGGCACTCCCATGGATAATAGATAAACACAACCTCCTCTGTCTGTGCCAAGGCCTATAATTTATGAGGCATATTTGTATAATGAGGGAGAACGGACATGAACAGGGCATTGTAGTGCCCTTGCCTTGCCTACATATGAAGACAGAAATCATGTACAGAGTGTATATTCCAGTTATTGCCAGCCTGGGGTTGCCAGTGTGAACACAAAGCGCACTCTTTTGAGTTTCCTGGTCTCAGAGCTATTTACCAACTTGAAAGTGGGAGAGGGCAGGGGATTTCTGTTAATTGGTTATTTCCCATGATTTAATAAAATTACTAGTTGAGAACCTATAGGATACAACTTTAAGTCTCGTTGTTTGCTGGATACCACCCAGAAAGGAGGAAAGACTGGCTCCTTCTTGCTACTCTTTCCTTTGATAATAAGAAAAAACACACAAAACCCTAGTGTGTCACAAGACCTAGAGTCAATCATTATATCAAGCAAAGTATCCTCATTCCAACATTTTGAAGGGCCCACACACCCTGGAAAAACAAACCAGTAGGAAATAAGGGATAACCAAGTTTTCCAAGGTAGTACTAGCCTAAGAGGGCCAATTAACTACAGTACATCTGAACTTTTCAGAATCAGAATTTAGGGACAACTCTCCAGTCAAGTATTTCTTGCAGCGGCTCATGATTTTGTCACTAAACCTGTATCCTTGTGGCTAAGAGAAACTGACTGCTAGCTTAACTCACAGCTATGTCTGACAACTACCAAGAGACCACCTTAAATTAACTCCCTCTAAATTACAGTTGCAGAAGTTAGGAACAACTCTCAATCTGCAATGGTCTCTTCTGACTCAGTCCTCAAACTGCTATCTTAAAAGGTTCTGGGGTGCCTGGGTGGCTCAGTCAATTAGGCACCCGACTCTTAATTTCAGCTCAGGTCATGATCTCATGGTTGTGAGATCGAGTTCTTGTGTCACCAGACTCTGCCCCAGGCGTGGAGTCTGCTTAAGATTCTTTCTTTCTTTCTCTTTCTCTCCCTCCCTCCCTCTCAAAAAAAAAAAAAAAAAAAAAAAGTTCTGTGTCCAATCAACCTGGATAGAGTGTTTTCAAAATTACTTCCAAAAAATTCAAACTATTTAAACCACTTTAAACACAAAGCTTTGAAAAGAATGAAAGCATCATCTTTAGCCAGCAGGCCCAGGAAGACTACCGTTAGAAAAATGATGTACAAAAGAGAACACATGTATAAAAGTAACAATATGCCCTTCATAAAATTAATCTTCTGTGTCTAACATCAAACACTAGGACAGGAGTCTAGTCTATAGAAGGCTCTCCTGCAGAGGACTACATGTTCCCTTTCTGAGGAGGGTAAGGGGAGCTCTATCTACTCACTTCCACCACTAATGCCACCTCAACCAAACATTTCCTCCAGTCTGCCCACATCCTCTCTCCATCAAGTTCCCAAAAGGAAAAAAAAAAAAAAATATCGGTTAAAAGCATTTATATGCAGTGCTTTGACATGTAGTGAAAAGAGTAGGCCATTTTCAAGACCCTTTGAATAGGTGGTGAACTGAAGGCAAAGGAGCAAAGAACAAAGCCAAGTGCTGTGCAGTTTTAATACCAGCTGCCATTTAGCACTTACTCTGTGTGTCAAACACTGCTATAATTTCTTTACACATACTAACTCCTTTTGCCACCTCAACAGGTAGGTATTATTATTATCCACATTTTAGAGTTAGGGATCTGAAAGAACGAGAAGTCATTCTGCCCAGCATCTCACAGGGAGTAAGTAGCAGAAGCCAGAATTCAGATCCTGGCAGTCTGGGTCCAGAGTTCTCATTCTTATCCATCATGTTCTATTAGTTCTAATGGTTCAAGGACAGCTGTTAGCCAGGCAGAGAGAGAACTGGAATCATTTTATTGCCCTGTCAAATTCAGACACATCAGTGGGATCTTTGCTGACTTGTTCTCAAGAAAACTGTCTTTCTTATTAATTTCCTGATTCCTGTCTGTATTTTCCGCCAAATTTCCTCTAGTTAGGCCTTCCTCCTAGGAGGACCAGGTATTGAAGTTTCTGCAGCCAGCCATATTGCCATTACAAACGCCTAACCGGTAGGATTTACTCAACTCAGAAGAATGGGTCCGTATTAAGCACAGCTGGACACCATATTATGCTTGTCATAAAATTCCCAAGGTGTTTGAGTATCCTGATTTAAAACACACACTCGAAAATCAACAAATAGCAAATGCCTGAGCTACCTCTGAAATCCTGTTCCTGTATGTTGGATACATTTGCCTTAGGAGAAAGGAAGGAAGCCAGGTATTACATTCAACATGGGGGAGGGGGAAGCCGGCAAGAGAATACACCCAATGATCGTTGACATGTAGCCAACTCTTCTCAATACTCGGTAACAAAGGAATATCTGTATATGACCACTAGGGAGGAGAGATGGTTAATACAAAGGGAAAGGTAAGCGGGTCTCATACTATGCATGTCATACATACATGTATGTCAGAGCCCGGCGCTGTCAATGTCTCAACCACCACAAAGAAAACCAATGGTCAACGGGGATGGTGGAGTTTAGCATCCCCCGGCCCTAAAGTCTGGCAGTGCCCCAGACTTTCCCTGTCAGCGCCCCTTTCCAAAGGAACGGATTTCCAAAAGGATTTCCCTCTTCCCTCCCCACCCTTCGAGTAAATAATGCCAGCAGCGCAAAGTGCACATCCCGAGGGACCCGAGACACCCGGGCCGAACGCGAATAACCCCAAAATAGAGCCCTTTCTGGGAAAGCGCTGCTTCCAGAACCTTCTCAACACCACTCCTGCTTCCCCTCGGGGCTTTTACTTTAAACCAGCGAAGATGGAAAGGAAGGGCTGAAAGGAATAGGCAGGGCCCCTCCCTAGAGTCCGACGCCAGCTGCCCCAGGTGCGCCAGGTGCGCCCCTGGTGGCGTGGGGGCAGGGGTAGGTGGGCTCTGGAGGGCCCTGCACAGCTCTGTGGGCCCAACTGGGGCGGAGGCGCCTCTGGGTGGGGGTAGGTGGGCAATGGGTGGGTCCCTTACGGTCTCCCTCAGCTTCCTCTCGTAGTCCAGCTCACGCTGCAGGCTGCCCGCGCGCTCCTCCGCGGCGTCCGCCTGCTCCTGCAGGCTTCGGATTTTCCTCCGCACCGCCTCCAGCGAGCTGCTCCCGGCCATCGCGCGGGGCGGCGGCGGTCTGGCCGGCGGACTGCGGTGGGAGAGACCGGCTGCTGCGCTCCGGCCGCCGCTGCCGCAGCCGCACTCCTGAGCGCCCGGCCGCCCCGCCCAGGCCGCGCCGCGCAACGGCGGCGCCCCCAGCGGCCCAGGACCAGCCCGGAAGTGGCGGTCTCCCGGGCGGCGCAGGCGAACCGCAGGCGGGTGCGCGAGCGCCGGGGGCGGGCACAGAGGGCGGGGCGCGCGCCACGGACCCCGGGAATATGCAACCCGCGTGAGACACTGCGCATGCTCGCGGCACCGGGGCTGTCGGAGGTGGTGGACTCGCTTTGGGACACCTGGAGAGCTGGGCCCGGCCGGGAGGGAGGCCAGCGCGCCAGGGATTTTACTGCGATTCCTAGCGCCCCTCCTTGGCTCCGTGGTGACCCCGGGTAACGGACCTGGTTGCTAAGGGCGGTGGTGCCGCCTACTGGCGGCGGGAGTTCGCACTCGGGAGTTCAGAATTCCCAAGCCCAAGAGAGAAGCTGAGTGGAGGAGTTTGGGGCCTGAGTGTGTCCCCAGGACCTTTCTTCGTTATAAAGAACTACAGCACACAAGATCCTAATCACAACAACCTTCCTCTTTCACTAAACTCACGAAGTGAAAACCACTAACATATTGCATTAACCTTGATTAAACCTAACATATTGATTAAACCTTTCTAAATGCAGCGTTCCTAGGTAGGTTAGAATCCGGCTCCTAGAATCTCTCCTGGCTGTTGACTTTGGCCAAGTAACTTGACTCTTCTGGGCTTCATCTATAAAAGTGGAATTAATAGCAGTACTTCCCTCATGGGGCTGTGGTGAGATCTATGAAATAAAACAAAGTGCCTAGCACAATACATTGTACATAGTTAACTCAAATGATAGCTTTAGTGAATAAATATGCAGGCACTGCCTTAAGAGTCAGGTGGGGGCCCATCACGGGCTGTGTTCTCAGGGCCACGAACCTCTTTGGGGCTCACTTCCCTTTCCATAAAAACAATCATCTCACGGGTCCCTTATAACTTACAAGCTTCTCTGGTTTTAGATCAGCCTCAGAGATCTTCTGGAATCTGACCAATTCTGGGCTGGACTGAGATGCCTTTAAAAGGCACAGCCATGAAGGCTACAGAACACTATGAGAGCCTTTGGCTACAGCTGGATGAAAACCCAAACTCTGGGAACCGTCCTCTGCCAATTCTCCCATTTGGGCTGCGTTTTTAAATGCCTTCCAAATCTCATGGCTTTCTTCCTCACCTTTTTCACAGGAGGCCCTTCAAGTCAATTCCTGATGTATTTAAGTGTGGGAATAATGAAGAACAAAAACATACTTGACAACCCCGTCCTCCTTCTCCAAAGCCCTGACAAGGAACCTCCTTTGCTTTCCTGATTCATTTTCTATGGACTTTGTCACAGTCTCCACTGAGACTCTCACAAACCTCAGCATGTGCCCTCACGCCCTGTAGGTGGAGCCTCTCGCTTTGTTTCCACACAGTTCATCTGGTCAGGCGGGAGGTTACAACTCCTCCCCCAGAGGAGTCCCGACAGTGGGCCTCCAACTTTGAAGGTGGAGGAAGGGGGCGCCAGGGAAACTACTGGACACTTGCAAGTGCTCTAAAGCAGCCAACTAATGACTTAATGTCCTGCTTTTCAAATACCTGGGAAAGACAGTTTTAGGTGAGTTCATTTTAATGCTGATGTCATTTATACAAGAGTTTAGGACAGTTCTCAACTTTGGGTGCACATTTAAAAAATACTAATGCGTGAATTCCACTCCCAGAGATTCTGATTTAATTGGCCTGGGGTGCAGTCTGGATTTGGGCTTTTAAAACCTTCCTAGGAGATTCTGTTTACATAAGGTTGAGAATCACTGATTTAGGAAGCAAAGATCTGCAAGGAATAAAGACTCACATACTGCAAATATCAGATACATCACAATATTGGGGAAGGGGTTGGGGGCCAGAGAAAAAATGGAGCCTTTGATCCCATTCAGCCTCATTTAGGTGGAACACCAAAAGTTTCAAAAGAAAACCATCAGGATGCTTGCTACCTTGTGAATTACAATCTTTTAAGCTAGGAAGACCCTTCTTTTGGAATAAAATTTGTAAAGTATTGGTAAATATGTAGAAAAAGGTTTTAAGTAGTAGGAAAATGTAAAAATGTTTTTAAATTGGTGAGTAATGACAGTGAAATGTCCTAACTCCAAATGTAATATGATTCTACCTCAGGAAGCTGACCTCCTATCTCCCGCTTTCTTTAGTGATATCGGTCTCTTCCTCCTTAGCTCTTGATTATTTTTGTTAGGAAATCACTTTAAATATAGCGTTTCTTTGCAAATGTTCTTCTTCAACATCCCTACACATTCCAAACAACCTACAATATCTTAAAAGTTCAATGATCAATCTACTATAAAAAAAAAAAGGTACCATATTAGCGACAGTTTTCCAGTAGGAAACCAAAACACAGTTTCAAAAAGCTCCCTCCCTTGCTAACCCCGCCTCCACCAAGGTGGCTTTAAATATCCTCATCCACTTCTGCCCCACTTCATTCCAAAGCTCCCTTAAACAAAACTTTTCAATAAAGACATGATAGCACTACATAGTTACAATAATTATGATCTTTTTTTTTCCCCTTTAAGAATTGTAGTTGCTTTTTTCTCCTTCAGTCTTACTAGGCTATTTTCAAATTCTCTGCATTCTTTTCCTTATAAGGAATATCTCTCCTTGATCTATCAGCGGCTCTTTTGAAAAAGCTAAATAAACGTCCTGCTGGAGAATTTGGGGGAGACAGACATCCTCCATTTAGCCTTACACGAAGCAGACATATGATCTACATTATACAAAGCAGACACAGAGTTATATGTGTTTTTTGGCTCTTTTTCTAAAGCCAGGTAGTTTGTAGCTTTAATGTTTTAGCTAAGTCAGTGCTTCTGTGAACCCCATTTCCAGTAATCTTGATGTTCATTGAAAAAAGAATTTTTTTTTTTTTTTGGTCGATTCTAAATGTCCTATGTCTGGATTTCCCATTTGCAAAGCATGCTTGGAGATTACACTTTAAGCCTTTCACGCCACAAAAAGCCATTACTGGTTTCAAGGCCCAAGACCCTCCAGCAATTTGCATTTTACTCTCATACAAAAAATTCTGCCATTGTGCTTGGTAGTTCAACTTCTGGGCACAGCTTTCCCCGGTGCTCATACATTCTTGGAATTGTTACTAACTTCCCAAGGAATTCTTTCCTAATTGGGCCTCTAGCCTTAATGAGCTTCTACAATGGAATCCAACAGTGTGAAAAGAAGTCGTTCCTTTGGAAATCTAATGCTTGGCTTGACTTATGGAGCAGAAGAGACAAGCTCTTCAGCTAAAAAGATTCCAAAGGGCAATGGACAAAGTGCTGGTAGAGTTTTTGCAGTGTGTGCATCACCCCTGAAACTATGTGGTGGTTGTCAGAAGGCTGACAGGTGGGGGTGGGGCAAGCAGGAGGGGCAGGGGGCAGTTAGCTCACTATACCATATAAAGCACTGAGCTATATATAACTCCCAGGGTACTTTCAGGATCTAGTGCTGTCAGACTGCAGACCCAAGCAAGTATCATCTTCCCAGGCAGATCTTAAGGGCTGGATTAAGGCTTCCCTAGTGAGCAAGGAGGCCTCAAGTGTCTCTGCACCCCAACATCAAGCTCAGCCTTCTAAGTAAAAGTAGCACCATGTCATTCCTTCAATTTAGAGACCAGGCCCTCTGTACCCTGACTAGACTCACCATTGAAAACCAGGCATTCCCACCCACCAGACGCTGCAAAGGAAAGAAAGTAAACTAGGCATTCTGTTTGCACAAACCTTGGTGATGACACCGCAGAGGTTTTCTGCCACCAGGGAGGCAAGGTTCACCTCCAGCATCCAATTTCAGCCACTCCACTCCCAGCTTCTCACCCACCCACCTCCACCCCCAGGAGTGGGGGAAAGAAGGAGAAAAAGAGAGAGGAGTGGATGAAGTATAAATGAACGTGTGCAATAGAAGTCTGAGGCAGCATCCAGTGCTCTGGGCCATGTCAGGGCTGTGTGCGGGTGTCCAGCAGGAAGAGGTGACCCTCCTCCATTGCCCCTTGGCCATTGTGGTGACCTCAGAGTGGCCACTGGGCAGGAGTTGAGGGAGATACTGTGTGCGTGCACTTACGTCAGTGGCCTTTTTCTCCGCCAGCTCCAACTTCTCCTGGGCATCTTTGAGAGCCTCGGAGTATTTGTCCAGTTCATCTTCGGTGCCCTTGAGTTTCTTTTGCAGCGACACCAGCTCATCTTCCAGCTGGGAGTTGGCCGTGAGGGACGGGGAGGGGTGGGGGTGGGGTGCAGCAGGCAGCGTGATCCCGCGGGGGAGGGGTGTGGGTGCACAGAACCAGAAGGACAGGGACAGCAGAGAGAGAGAGGGAAAGACAGGGAGGGAGAGAGAAAGAGAGAGACAGAGTTAGCCATTCGTGCGCCGTGCTGCGCCGCGCGCCCCGGGTACCTTGGCGGCGGCCTCATCCGCGGCCAGGAGGCTGTCCTCCGCCTTGTGCAGCTCCTCCAGCACCCGGTCCCGCTCGTCCTCCGACGCCCGCAGCAGCTTCTCCTTCGCCGCGATGTCGTCCTCCAGCTGGGGGGCAGCGGCGGGCGGGCGCGGGCGGCCGGCACGGACCGGGTGTTAGACACACACAACACACGAGCGCCTGGTTGGCTGCGGCCCCTCGGCTTGGGGCGCTGCCGACTCGGGGTTCAAGGGTCTCTAAGTAACCTCTTCTCTCCTGAATATGGAACCGCACTGTGGCCCACCCTGCACCCCCACCTCCCGCGGGACGAGAATCCTGCCAAGGTCCCAGCGCGCTCAAGTCCACCACTGCGGGTGCAGAAAAACGCCCCAGTCTCCCTGGCTTTCGGGCCGTACTCTCCATTCTGTTCCATCTTTGTTCTTAGGAAAAAACTTCATGACTCGACCCCCCCCCCCCCCCCCGCTCCCACCTCCACCTCCCTGCCCCTTCCCCCTGCTCAGGCTCTACCCCAGTTGAAGGTTTTATTCTTTCCAGTCAAAAGTGCAGAAGAACTTCTAACACTTTCTGGACTCGATTCACCCTAACCTGCTCGCCCCCCCACTCCGGTCCAACACTGATCCCCGATCCTGAGAGTCAAGTGTCTCTAGGAGTCGAGAAGACCTCGCGGGCCCTGGGAAGCCGAGGAGGGAAATAAACGTCCCCGGACGAGACCAAAAAGTTAGCGTAAGCCTGAGTCTTGCTCTTCCCCTCCCCCTTCTCAGCTGCGCGTCCCCGGCCTCCCAGGAGTGGCGGGGTGGGGAGTGGCTCCCCTTGTCCTCGGGGTGAGCGGCCGGGAAGGGGTGCCAGGCGCTCAGGGCCCGGGGGCACCGTGAAGGGCGGGGGGAGCGCAGGGCCGGGGAGGCGCAGACCTGCTTGCTCCTGTCCTCCGCCGCCTTCTTATCGGCCTCCGCCTGCTCGGCTCGATCCAAGGCGTTCTCCTTGTCGAGCTTCAGCATCTGCATCTTCTTCTTGATGGCGTCCATGGTGGCGGCGGCGAGGGGCCCTGGGGCTGCGGCGGGAGCGGAGAGGCGAGTGCGCGGTGGGGCGGCCGAGCCGAAGTGCGAGCGCGGAGCCGCCTGCTGCTCCCAGATATGTACTTTCCCAAGGGGGCGACCGCATTCCTCGAGACAGCCAATACTTTTTTGGAAAAGCTTTTTTCTCCTGCCCCCTTTCCCCCTCTCCTCCCTCCGCCCCCTGCCCCCGCCCCGCTCCTTCCCGCGGGGGCCGCGCGCCCATTCGCTGCCGCCTGCCGGCCTCCCAGTTGACGGTGGATATGACTATATATGGGGACCGGAGCCGCCGAGGCGGCGGCCGGGCGAGGCCGCCCTGTTCCCAAACCTGCGCGCCAGGGAGAGGGCGTCCAGGCCTCGCTGGGGCCGAGCCGGGCCGGGGCCCTGACCTGTGCCCTGTGCCCTCCGCGCCCCCTCCTCCCGGAGCCCGTGCCCTGCCGTCGGGGTCCCGAGCCGGGCCCGCCAGAGCCCCAGGAGGCCGGGGGAGCGTGGGTCAGGTAGTGGGCGCGCGTGGCCCCGGGAGACGCCAGACCCCGGCGCTCTCAGCATCCCGCCCCGGGGGCCCCTGGAGCAGCGGCCGCGCGGGGCCCGGCCTGCGAGTTCCCCGCACCCGCGCCGGCCCCGTGCTTCCCTGGCGGCTCTCAGCTCGCCAGGTGTTATCTGGACGCTCCCTTTCTCGGAAACTCAACTGGTGCACAGAAAAGGAGAGTGGAGACGAAGGCCGGGGGGCCGCTCCCGAGACTTGCCTGCTGGTGCGGGTCAGGGTGTCTGCGAATCTGTCTTCTGTGTGTCCTTCTTCCCAGGGGAGGGGCAGTCAAAGACTTCAGGGACACAGGACTCAGTTGGCTTAGTTGTGCGTGCGCCTGTGTGCGGTGCTATGGCCAAGGGTAGGAAGGCATGAGTCGGTGTGTAGGTGGGTGGTTGGGAGTTTAAGTGGAAAGAACGTTGAGTTCAGACTCGGGCACCTTGGTCTTGGTTCTCCATCACCAGCAGCTGTGTGACCTTGACAAGTAGCTTCAGTGCTGCAGTTTCCTCATCTTTTCATATCCAGGGTGGGGGAGATGATCCCTGAGATGCCTCCAGATCTAGCTTTTTGTCATTCTTCTTGCACTGATTTTAGGGTGTCAGCCTCTTTCCATGTTTAGGTGCTCAGACACCAGGTTGCCGACACGTGGGCTGAGTGTCATAGTGAAGTCCTTGTACCCACAGCCATATCCCTGAGGAGGGACCAGATCCAGCTCTGTAGAGTGATCTCTGCTTGGAGGCAGGAGGATTTCCTCTCCATCTCCTACACCTCCCAGCTCCCAAGGGGGAAAAGCCTGTTCTTTTCAGAGCTTTGGTGGGAGAGGAGGAAAGGGGGCTGCCCCAGGGTCCTGTCTGAGACTGGCTGTGATGGAGTTGGTGAGGGTCTTGTTAACAGTCCCCACGGAGGAATTCACAACCTGTACTACATGGATACCGAATATTCCCCAGACGGTGCCTGAGCAGATTAGGCAGGCCAAACAACTTGTAAGTCCTTCAGAGAATGATCAAGTTCCTCTCCAGGATTTTATCAGGTTTCTTCCACTAGCCCAACTGCCCAGGCAGGAAAAAACACCCTGACCTAATGGTCAGAATGTTAGACCTGTGTACATAGGAGCTGTGTGGCACAAAAATGCACCAGAACCCTTAAATCACCATGTGTCAACGCAGCCACTGGAGCACAGAAAAGTTCAAGGCCTCTGGGCAATATACAGATGCATGGACCATAAGGAGCTGACTCCCTACCTTGGAGCTCCGCATAGGGGGCAAGAGTCTAGGGAGTCAGACTCTAGGATCCAAACCCGGCCTGGCTACCTTCTTGCAATGTGGCCTTAGCCAGGTTACAATCTCTTTGAGCCTCAGTTTTCTCTTCTGGAAAGTAGGTATAAAAAGTCTTCCTAGGGTTGTTCCAAGGGTGAAAATGAGATAAAGAGTGAAAAGCATTTTTTTTTTTTTTCCTAGCACATAGCAAAGAGCTCAGTAGATAGTGGCTGCTTGGGTGGCAAAAGGCAAATCATTTCTCCTCTCTTGGCCTCAATGTTCTCATCTGTGAAACTAGGCAACTGAACTAGAGAAACTCCTGGAGAGATCATATATTACTAACTTTTCTCCACTGTGCCTAATATAGCAGAGGAACTTGTTAAAGTTTCCTTAAATGTCCAGTGCTACAGACTGTTCATTAAACACGCCATCGATGAGGAACTGCTACATACTAGGCAGGCACTAAGCTCTGGGATTCCAAAGTGAATCCGGCCTGTCCGTGTCCTCCGGGTGTTCAGCATGAGCAGAGGTTTTAGAATTCAGAGGAGGAAGACCTAGAAGTGACCGGGTCATGGCAGACAGAAAACACACTTTTCTGGAAAGTGGTGATTTTTAAACTGATTTTAGAGGAAGGGTAGCAGTCAGAGAGGAGGGTATTGGAGGAGCCAAGGGAAGAAAAAGGAATGTTTGATGGTGGTTGGATAGTAGGCTTATTTGGGGGTGAACACGAGACTGGGACATGAGACTGGAAAGATAGATGGGGGAATATGGGACTTGAATCTCAGGTTCACACGTTCAGGTCTTCTCATGTGGGTTGAAGTCACCCAGTTCTGTTACCCTCTCTGCTCCTCCCACCTAGGTCCATATTCAGAGGAGGAAGATTGTGGTGTCCAAGGGTGGAAACAGAGCTGCATAGAGCCAATTTTTTAAATCCTTTAGTGTGCCATCATTGATCTTACACTGATGGGTTAACGTAGCAGGTCCCTGGGTTCCCTCATTTCCATCTCGCCACTGTTGAGAATTTGCCCCATAAATAGCCTCATGGCCAGACCCCACCTAGCTTGATGGACCGCACCGTCTATGACCTGCCACCAAGGGCTAGGACAAGCAAACATCATGACTTAACTCAAACAACAATTTCTTCCACACTGGACAGATCTTCCGGTGGCTGGAGAGGATTAAGAGGCGTGGGCTGGACAGCCATGTGCTATAGTGCATACGCCTGTCCCCAGATGATTGGCCATAACTTAAGGACAGATCCATGGGCTAACCAGGGACATAGGTTGCAGCCTGTCAGGCCAAGACGGATTGGGCCACTCAGCTTTTCTCTCACTGCAGTTTGAATGAAGGAACATGGAAAATATGAATCATTAGCTGTGGCTGCTGAAACAAAAGGGGTTTGCAGTCTTGGGCTGAAGACACCTTGTATGAGGGTGATTAAGGGTATTTATACATATTTTGGCTTTCTCTCCAATCAGGGCCTTGGTAGGATTGCACATCCCCACTCAATTAAGTTAGTTGTGGTCATTGACTTGCTTTGGCCAAGGAAATGTGAGTGGAAGTGACGTATGGTGGACACGTTAAGAGCACATGCCTCCTCATGTTCCCTTTTCAAGATTATTGCTGCTCTGTCATTCTAGGTTCCCAAGTGGCTGTGATAAGAGGAGCTCCCCCCTCTCCCAACTAACCCTTGGTGAGCAAGTGCTCGAGTGAGACATAAAAACCTTTGCTATTTTAGGTCACTGAGATGGGGGCTGTTTTTACTGAAGCATAACTAGCTTCTCTTGACTAATATACTACAATAGGTCATGCATCATCTAAATTTTGAGGAAGCAGAGAAGTCTGGTTATGGAGAAGGAATGGAGTAGACATATCAAGATAAACAGAAGCACCATTGAGAGAGAGAGACTGGGAGAATATGATCATATTTCAGTTCCGAGTGTCCTTATAATAACTCCCTTTCTTTCCTGGGGTAACATGAGAGAGTCTGTGTTCTTTGAAAGTGAAAAGCTGACCAAATCATGGCGTTGTAGAAGCCTGCACAACACCTTGGCCCTGAGGTTCTCTGTGAACACTAAGAATGTCTGTGGAATTTCCAGATTTCTCCAGTGCTTAGTATTCAGTCATTTCTCAATCAATGTTTGTTGAATGACTCTTCAATGGCTACAGGTAAGCAGGAGAAACAGGACTGGGAAGGGAAGATATCAAAACTAGTCTCCAAAGATTTATTTCTATTGAAAACATGGGCTCGATGGTTTATTTTCTGAAGAATAAATGTAAGTATTGTGACAGGGTAGGACAGACGTCCTTCAAATATATATTGAATGCTTGTGGTATGCAAGGCATTTAACTAGAGTTTATGGGATCACGGATGGTGAACAGGAGACGTGGATCTTTTCCTCCAGGAAAATCTGTATGTTGAGGATAAAACCCTCTCTCTAGGGGTCACTTAATGTGTATTTGCAACAGTGTTACTATCATTGTCCCAGATGCTGTCTGTGCCTCCTATAGCTATGAGGATCACATATCTCAGGTTTTCTAGGAGAGCTCTAGTATTAAAAATACTGTCCCTTTACTCCCACGAGAGCACCCATACCGGCCACACTACATTTCCCAATATTTGGTTAGAAAAGAGAGTTGGGGCGCCTGGGTGGCTCAGTCAGTTGAGCGCCGACTTCGGCTCAGGTCACGATCTCGCGGTCCGTGAGTTCGAGCCCTGCATCGGGCCCCTGTGCTGACAGCTCAGAGCCCGGAGCCTGTTTCAGATTCTGTGTCTCCTTCTCTCTGACCCTCCCCCATTCATGCTCTGTCTCTCTGTCTCAAAAATAAATAAAAACGTTAAAAAAAAATTAAAAAAAAAAGAAAACAGAGTTAACATAAGCAAAGCTTATGTTACATCAGCGACACCTTTAACAGGAGCACTTACCTGAATATGTACGTGAGGGTTTGTTTGTTTAAAAAACCAAACCAACCGAAAACCTCATTACCTGATAGTCGCACCTTGTTCGGCAGCAATAGCTCTACCTGTGTATGGTGACTGCCCCGGAGTCAACAGTGCTGACTCAAGCAATTAAGGGAAAGTGAAGAATCTATAATTAAACCTAGAGACAATTGCTTCTTCCACTGGGTTTTGGAATGCAGCGTGTTATTATGCTCATGGCTCACTGTCTCACGGAACAAGATACAGCATGTTCTCCTCGTACACAAGGGAGTTTTCTTTCTCCAGGGCTTGTGATGCTACCACCAAGGACCCAACGAAAATAGGCTCTGTTTCCAGGAAGGGTTCAGAGCCTTGAGAAAAGTCTTGAGGCTATGTGGATGCCTTCCTCCATTGTTCAGCGACACACGGCCGGTCCCATATCCCGCTGCGAGTCACCCGAATGTGCTTGCGACCTGGAGGGTTGGCACGGGCAAAATGGTTCTCCCAGTATGAAAAGAGGCATATGGCTTTTCCTGCCTGACAAATCTCTTCTTACGACAGCAGCAGGTTTAATCAAGCCTGATTGTCGTAGGTTTAATCAAGCCTGACTTGTGGAATTTAGCAGCCTCAAGAGTGGCCATAGTCCCTATGGACGTACGGTTTAAAAAGCACTTTCAAGTTTATTACCTCCTCCTTACAACTTGTGACAGCGTCAGGATGAGGACTGTTATTCCCCCTCTAGAGATTGGAATGCCAAGGGCAGTGGCTGGCTCCAGATCACCTAGCTGGGAGGTGGGAGTGCAAGGATAGGAACGTGGATGTCCCAGCTCCCAGCAACAGTGTTCTTTCCATTAACCCTTCTGCAGTCGTGTTTATATTAATATTTGATTTCATATTGAAAAGTAACACATTATAAGGTGAGGAGGAGAGAACTCAGGGCCACCAGAAGTCATTTATCCATACGAACACGGTGAAAAAGTGACAGTAATGAGGCTGGGACTGAAAGGGTGTCTTATCTTGTACAGGCCATCTCCGTACTACCACCCCGGTTCCTAAACCCCACTGCCCTCGGCTATTGGGATAACCTGGTGAGAAAGCGTGTTTGGGCCAATGAGACCTTTCTCTATGTTTATGGCTCAAGATGGGAAAAGAAGGACATCTTCATGAAGAGAGAAAGGCAGGTACATTAATTTTGTTCCTAGTAGCTTCAAGGGAGAGTTTGAGGCAATTGTTAGAAATCTACACCTGCTAAAAAAAAAAAAAAAAAAAAAAAGAAATCTACACCTGCTAAAACTGTCGGGTTGGCGAAAGAATGAGCCACCAATCAACCCGGTTAGTATGTTTGGGGGAAAACGAAGACAAGATATGAGGCCAGCATATCAGCTTCCTCAAGACCCAGACTGTGCAGGAATGAAAGCGTCCACAGACTTTGCAGTCCAGAGACTTGAGCCAGCCTCGGGGGCCACATTTAAGCTTTGGAATGGTTTTAATCATTACTTCCCGGCAAACCCCGCATTCTTTTCGCATTGGATGCCACCTGTTCATTTTTATATTTTTATACTTGGTTCTCAAGTTTCCACTGATGTCCTTAACAGGAACATATGTGAAAGTGACCTTTGAAGACTCCTGAGTGGCAGGCAGAACCCCACTCTTGCTCTGCAGATGTGAAACCTGACACAGAAATGCCCGTGGACGTGGGCTAGCCTGAGCCTCACGCTCTAGCTGACATCTAGCTACCACCCATCCAGGCTCTCGGAGGACTGCTGTGTTCGGCATGCGCAAACCTGGGATTTCTAGAACTTTGTTCCTGCGACTTTGCCAGGCCACTGCCAACAGCTCAATTTTCAGTGGCGATTGTTTGGGTTGGAGGCCTATGGGTGGGCCCAGGTTACTGAAAATAAGCAGTGGACTTCCTTGTTTTCGTAAAGACCCTTTCTTGGCAGTCTAGCAAAACCCTTCTCCGTCAGCACTTTCTACTGGGACCCTGGCTTCTCCTTAAGAGAGCCCATTTTCTTGCTTTAATCGAAATTGCTATTTCTCAGTAAAAATGCTTCTTTGAGGGTATTTTCTCCAGAGGACCATTTCCACATCAATGACTGCAGAGGAGGAAAGATCCTGGCCTTTCCTACTGCTTGAGGTGGAGGAAACTCTGCTCTTTTTCTGAGGTGCTGCCGCTTGAGGAGGGAGCTCCCAGCAGCAGGCAGAGCTCCAGAAGAGGCTGGTTATTTTTAGCATGGCCTTCTTTCCTTCCCAGCACCTGCCATGATCTGTGACCCAAGGGGCTGCTTAAATGCTAGCAAGATGACTGAGGACAAGGCAGCCTGAGCTCATGTCCTAAAATACCACCCAAGGGAGGCTTTTCTTACAGGAGCCATTTCATTTCCAGCTCTGTTCCTTGTTCCTCCCCAAAGTGTGGGGCTACTACAGATGCTAGCTGAGACGTGTGACATCTGCCTTGGGAAGAGGTTGGAGAAAAACCACTGGATCTGTCTATCTAGATGCCAGCCAGTTGAGTTATAATGACTCTATTCCTGGCTCCCAGCTTCCATTTCACCCTCTACTGTTTGTGCTAGATAGAGGGAATACGAGAATCTCAGTCCACATTTCCCTGAAGCAAAATCCTCTTTTGCTATCCACGAAAATATGTGAAGAGACAAAGTCCAGCTGTTTTAGTTCAGATGATAATGGTAGGGATGCAAACCTCTTTCTCAATGCAGATATAATGTATTGAATTCATTAGCCCCTAAAGGTGGTACAAGCTGGAAATAGAAATATGTTCTCAAGGAGCCAGATACCTTTGTGGAGGACAGATGCATCATGGGTCATGAAGGATAAAGGGAATCTCTTAGGAGGTGTCTAATCCTGGAGTTTGACATCAGTTCATGTTATCCACCACATTCCTCAGTGCCACTGTCACATGTGAGGTGCTGCGCTGATAAATTCGAGGGCTAGCCCGTGGGGAAGTTCTTCTGTGCATCTGCTCACTTCTCTGGCTCCTCTAAATTCTCCCAAATGCCATGGAAGGGCTATGGGAGTCCTATGACATCAAGCGCTTATTTTCAAAGGAAGTGAACCAGCACTTAAATATGTAAATGGGTCTTGTCCCCCTTAAAGAAGTCAGTTTTAATTTACTTGACTGAAAAAATGTAAGCAGTGAATCATACATATAGTGATACAATTTAGTAAAAAATGATACGTATGCTTTATATATGTCATATATTATATATATACACACATACACAAACATACAATAATTGGCTAGTGCATATCAATATGATAACTGAATTCATTTCCTCTAAGGAGTTGGGGGGGGTGGATAGGATTGAATATGGTGGTCAAAAGGGAGTATAGCCATATATTTAAGGTTTAATTTTATAACTGGAACATTTTTATGAATTGAATAATTAAAGTGTTAACAATCTCTTATTTCCCCTTTGCTCTTCTTTCAAAATATATTCTTGAGTATATTATGGAAAATTCTGGAGGGTTTATAATCTCTTGAGTCTCCTAGAGGAAGGAATGTTAGCCAAAGCCACACAGCAATTAACAATCAATTAAAACATAAAGTTGTTGATCTCCTTCATGGTACCCAACTGTTTTTAAGTGCCTATTACTTGTCAGGAATAACATTTTTAACTTCGGGTGCCCAGAAGTTAAAAATGAACAACTCAGCATTCTGGCCCTGAAATCTTTTTATTTATTTATTTGTTTTATTTATTTATTAAAAAAAATTTTTTTTAACGTTTATTTATTTTTGAGACAGAGAGAGACAGAGCATGAATGGGGGAGGGTCAGAGAGAGAGGGAGACACAGAATCTGAAACAGGCTCCAGGCTCTGAGCGGTTAGCATAGAGCCCTACGCGGGGCTCGAACTCAAGGATCGCGAGATTGTGACCTGAGCCGAAGTCGGACGCTTAACCGACTGAGCCACCCAGGCGCCCCTTTTTATTTTTTATTTAAACAATTTTTTTAAATGTTTACTTTTAAGAGAGAGACAGCATGAGTGGGGGAGGGGAAGAGAGAGAGAGGGAGTCACAGTATCTGAAACAGTTCCAGGCTCTGAGCTGTCAGCACAGAACCCAACGCAGGGCTCGAACCCATGAACCACAAGATCATGACCTGAGTTGAAGTCGGATGCTTAACTGACTGAAACACCCAGGTGCCCTGGAGACCTTTTATTTCTAAGTCGCTGCTTATGCAAAGTGAAATTTCAAGCAACTCACTGGAACTGTCATTAGAGCTATTTGACAAGCCACCCAATAAAATTAGTTTCATTACTCTATCATCTTGTGTTTGGACCCAAAGCAACGTGCCCTTGGCTTGATCACATCAAATTTGCCACACCTGGTTCCTGACGACTTGTGAATGTTTCTAACATACAACCTACCTTCAAAGGATAAAGATCTGTCTCACTAGGCAAAGTCAAAAGAATGTGCTACAGAGTCTAAGGGAATAGAGGTTCCAAATGTAGAGCTCAAAAATACTTCTGGAAAAAACTCAAAAGAACATATGCACAATATTGACTATAGTTGCTTCGATGATGGAATTTTGAGACATTTCTGAAATGCTTTCTGTACTTTCCAAAGTTAAAAAATGAATATGAGGGTGCCTGGCTGGCTTAGTCAGTAGAGCATGTGACTCTTGATCTTGGGGTTGTGAATTAGAGCTCCACGTTGAGGGTAGACATGACTTTAAAAAAGAGTAAAAAATGTTTTACTTGTATTATAATGATAAATTAATAAATGTTAAGAAGCTCCTTTAACTCTCAGCAACAATGCTTTATATGTAAATATGAGGCCTCCCCAAGGAACAATTTTGAAAGAGACAGTGCTTACAATTCTCAGTTGCCTATTAGGTTACTTGTCATATTCTGCATGTTTCCTATTTCACAATCGTGGGCTATTTGTGTACTTGTCTTAATGCCTCTCCTAGCAGAAACACTCCTTGAGTACTCTCCCTCTCCTGACAAGCACCCAACTTCCACTGAGTAATCACACGAGTAATAACAGCACCAGACTCTCACTGGATCAGGCCTGAACAAGGTTAGGACTTGAACCCATTTCAGACCGCCACAGAATTCCCTTTCTTGACTGCCAGAATGCATCACGCCTTCTAATGTTTGATGGAAATAGGCCCACAACATACGTTTACTGAGTGAACGAATGTCCCATGTGTGAATTAAAAGAGTAGCAGTCACAATATCTTGCAGTTAAATAGCATTAACAGCAACAGGAAAGCCCACAGCGAGAATCTTCTCAGCTAAGGAAAGAGAGAAAGCAAAGCTCACCATAGCTTGTTTTCACCTCCACTCACTCTCTGTCAGCCTTGAAGTCTGAGCAAGGATGGTGAGCTCATAGCTGGAAATGATGTACTTTTCCCAGGTGTGCTGTTAGCGGGGAAGCTGTTACTTAACGTCCTTCTCTTCTCTGGGGAAGCTGGCATGGCTTGTGACTTTTTAGTCATCAGCCAAATTCCTCCAAGGCATGAGTGTTGGTGGTGCTCTCTGGGTTCCTCCTTTCCAGGGAACCCATTGTGGGTGTGCTCCTTGGCATGATCACTTTTTCTTGGTGCTTGCTGGGCTATTGGGCCTGGGTGCCCTGGTATTGCTAAGGGACAAATAGAAGTCCTGAGAAGTAACAGCCCAGTCACTGAGCACACCTGATCTAGCACAAGGCCAGGCCACACCTGAGTCCTCCTGTCCAATCCAACAGTCTAGAGGGTCCAGTTAAGAGGCCAACACAAGGATGTAGGCTGCCATATTTGGGAGTAAAAATGCCTTCTTGGGCTTTGGAGTAATCCAGGCAAGAGTCTGAACGGGGATGAAGGTCCTTCGTCTCTTCCCGCCTCACTTTCTTCTGCACACTAGAGATAAAAATACCCACCTCATAAAATTGTTGGGAGAAGTATGATTACAGAACTGCTGCATCGATTGCTTCCCTTCCAACTTTCACATATGGAAAAATGACCAGCAAATTAATGATTTCCTATTTACCCCTTGAAACAAACAAGCTCACTTGTCTTGCTACCAGATGTGCCTTCAGTGTAAACCATTGATGAATGAAACTGAGTATTTACATTTTACATGGAGAAGTCAAGTGTACAAACCTCTGTTTAAAACTTTTTTGGGGGCTGGGAAGTATTCTTTTAAAAATATAGGTTTTGGGGGCGACTGGGTGGCCCAGTTTGTTGAGCGTCCAATTCTATCTTGGTTCAGGTCATGATCTCACGGTTCGAGAGGTTGAGCCCCACGTTGGGCTCTGTGCTGACCGCATGGAGCCTGTTTGGGATTCTCTCGCTCTCTGCCCCTCCCCCATGTGCTCATGCACTCTCTCTCAACATTTAAAAATTATATAAGTTTTGGAATCAGACCAACCTGATTTTGTCATTTATTTGCTTTCTGACATTAGTCACGTCACTAAAACTTCTCTGTGCCTCAGTTCCCTCATCTGAAAAATGAGGATAAATGGTAATGCTCACTTCATCAGGTTGTTGTGATCATTGAACTATTTAAGGAATGTAAGCCACAAGTCCCTGCCACGTAGAAAGTTTCAGTAAGATTGACTTATATAATTGTTCTGAATTTATCAAAAGGCCCAAGGCATGTGAACATATGCTCACACCCATACATCTGTTTGTTGGTCTGTGTATAAGACGTTAGCCCAAACACAATGTTATTACACCATTCGGGGTTGGTCCCCTAGCAATGAGCCCTTCTCCACCCCGAACTCTTTTCAGAACAAGGCTGCTCTTCTGGGACTTGGCCCTCGGATTCCTAAGCTTTTCCAGGCTGCTTCGGTTAGTTATTTTAACCAGATATCACGTGTATGGAAATGCTAGGGAGGTGGATCCTTGAACTCCTACCAGCACTGCATCAGGTAGGCTCTGGGGATGAGTTAAGACCTGACCCTTATTTGTTTTATTTAAAAATTTTTATTGACACGTACCACACATACAGAGCTGTACATACGTCGCAAACATACAGCTCACTGAAGTCTCCCAAACTCAACAGACCTGTGTAGCCAGCACCCAGAATGAGAATCAGAACATTCCTGAAGCCCCTTGTGCCCCTTCTACATACCCTCTAAGGGTAACCACTATTCTGATGAGTGGTTTCCTGTTTTTGAACTGCAGATAAATCTGGCTCCTGATTTTGAGCAGCTCAGGGCCCTTTGTTTCTCCCCCAGATCGACACTGTGACTAGGTTTTCACCTGTTTTTGATTATTAATTCAAGTGTCAACAAGCTTTTATTCAGCAGCAACTGCATGCAAGACACTGTGTTAATTAACTAAAGCAATGAGGCAGAAGAAATTGAATGTCTCTGGTGAGTGACTTTTGCGATCCTCCTCGCATAGGGCTGCCTCCCTGGAAACAGGTCCAAGTTCCCAATACTCTTCTCTCTTGTCTGCCTTCCGCTCTCTCTTCTATCCATAGAAGTGACCTTGGCACAGGTCCCCAAAGAAACCCACCAGCGTGTCTGATTTCCAACTCCAGAATTCCAAGAAGAGTATCTGATTGACCTGGCCTGGCCCACTCTTGGTCATATCAACTGTGGCTAGAGGGTTAGGGACACAGGGTGCTGAAAGGCTGTGGACCCCTCCCCCTGAAAAGTGGGGAGGCTGTTGAGGAAGGCAGAGGGGCTGGGCTTGGAGGTTCTCAGCAAGGACCGTGGTCCAAACTGGCCCCTTCTAGCTCGATAGTCTATGATTTGTTTTCCATCTCACATACAGATCCTCGGCCCAAAGTCTAAACTGATTTATTCACTCTGTGCCAAATTTGTACTGAAGCACTTGGGAGATAACAGTGCTTATGGAGGACTAAGGCCAATGCTCTACGAACTGCCATTGAGGGGCACTTCTGGCTCTGATGCAGCGGCCAGACATGCAGGATGGCGGCTCTTTCATCTCACACTGAGGATCAGCTGTGGTTTTATAGGCACACGTGCTCTGCAGTCCCTCCTCTGAGGGTGAGGGCACGTTCCGTCGCAGCCAGACCTGGCCCCTAAAAACTAATTTCCTAGGGGCGCCTGGGTGGCGCAGTCGGTTAAGCGTCCGACTTCAGCCAGGTCACGATCTCGCGGTCCGTGAGTTCGAGCCCCGCGTCAGGCTCTGGGCTGATGGCTCGGAGCCTGGAGCCTGTTTCCGATTCTGTGTCTCCCTCTCTCTCTGCCCCTCCCCCGTTCATGCTCTGTCTCTCTGTCCCAAAAATAAATAAAAAACGTTGAAAAAAAAAAAATTTAAAAAAAAAAAAAATAAAAAAAAAAAATAAAAACTAATTTCCTAGACTCAGGGACCACCAACTGTTTATGATGATGATGATTATTACAGAGCATTGGAATTCCTGCCCAGATTCCAAAAGTCAGCCTTGTGGACGAGTGTTTGCAAAGGCGTCCTGAATCCTGCACAACCTCGTGGTCTGAGTAAAGAGCATATTGCTGGGTTTGTGGTCCCAGCCCTGCTGATATCATGTGTGGGTCAGAGATGGAGGCAGGGAACTGTGCTCAGTTTGCTTTACGTACGTGAGCCCATTTAATCCTTGCTGCGAATCCCAAAGGGACACAGTGTTACTACTACTCATTTTTATGAATTTGCAAATTGGGGCAGAGAGTGGTTAAGCAGGGCACAAGCGAAGCCTCTTATCATTCACAAAATGCTTTTCTCCTTATTATCTCATTTCATCATCAAGAAAACCCATTTTATGGGTGAATTTCTTTTGGCTCAGTTTCCCAATTTTGCACAGGTCATAGGTGGCAGAGGTTGGACACAGATTCAGAGCTCTGACTTCAATCCCCGAAAGCAAATCCACAAATGACTATAATAAGAAGCAGATGGTGAAGCGTGCCTTCAAACGATGCTGGTGTTTCCGAAACTGGCATGCTAGCATACGGAGGGACGAAACTGAGGAAGGATTGACGGAGAGGTAATATCTCGACTAAGTTCTTGTCAGTGGGGTGCAGTGGACAAGCATAATTTGAAGGGAGGGTTCTCCAGGAGGGATGGATGTGAGCTAGAGCCTGAGGAGGAGAAATAGTGGGAATATTCTCTTTGACAGGTGGGAACACACGGGACAACCTACAGGTGGAGGTCTGTGATCGCTGATTCCCCTGACCATTTTGCTCATCCTCACTGGGTGCCTGTGGTTAGGGATGGGGTGGGGGCAGGGATGGCAGTGCCCTATTATTTACAAGTGCTGGGGAGATCCAGCAACTTTCTAAAAGAAGGAACAATAAAACTTTCATAGACTATTGCAGAGTCAGTCGCGCCATAAGGTAGAGCCAGGTTGTGTGTATATGTGTTGGGAAGTTTGCAGGCCAGGGAAGGTGGGGAGCAAGCTAGCGATGAGTGGGGGTGGCGGAGGGGGGTGTAACAGCTCCTCTGGTCCCATGTTAGTTTACACCACCAGAAGCACAGTTTATGGGAGGACAGGATCCCTTTTCTGAACCTCAGTTTCCTCATCTACAAAACAGGAGGTCATAATACCACTCAGGATCACTGCAAGAAATCAATGAGATGGGCTAAATTGTCTTGTGACATTACTTTCATTGTTATTTTATACTATTATTAAGCTGAAACTTTCTCACGGGTGCATCCCTTCCCAATGAGAAAATCAAAGTCATGGGAGTAGGGGCCAGGTCATCTTTTTCTTATAATCTTCAACAGGACCTAACACACAACAAATTGTTTCAACAAATAAAATAGACAAATCCTTAGTGAGGCATATTGACCCATGGGCCAAACCAGTCCCTGAGTGTAGTCTTTTTGGAGACTTACCTTAGTTCCCGAGATTGTAACAAGCCAGATGGCAGCTGAAAAAAGCAAGGTGGAGGGGAGCCTGGGTGGCTCAGTTGTTTTAAGCATCTGACGCTTGAATTCTGCTCAGGTGCTGATCGTGAAGCCTACTTAAGATTCTCTCTCCCTCTGCCCTTTTTACGCACACGTTCTCTCCCCCCCTCCCCCTCCCCTCACCCTTCCCCTCCCTCCCTCTCTCTCTCTTAAGGAAATGCAAGGTGGATTTCACACAATCTTTCAGTACTCATAGGCAAAGCTGTCTGGAGCCCCTGTTGGGTGCCTGGACATGAATGAGTTCTATTACATTGGATTTCTCCAAAAAAACTAGATTATTTTATTTTTTCAAAGCCTTTTCTTCTTCTTCTTTTTTAAAGTTTATTTATTTATTGAAAGAGAGAGAGAGAGGGATGGAGGGAAGGAGGGAGAGAGAGAGAAGGAGCAGGGAAGGGGCAGAGAGAGAGGGAGAGAAAGAGAATCCCAAGCAGGCTCTGCACTGTCAGAGCAGAACCCAACCTGGGGGCTCGAACTCACGGACCATGAGATCCAGACCTGAGCCAAAACCAGGGGTTGGGTGCTTAACCGACTGAGCCACTCAGGCATCCCAAAAGTAGATTATTTTAGAATCAAGAACATGAAATGTGTTTAGGTGAAGATAAATTAATCATCAAGTTATTGAAAAATGAGGGTTTTGTCCTTCTTGCTGCTGCAGGCTCATCAGCAGAAGAACAGAGGTAATACTCCCTGAGCCTCACGTGCAGGGCACCAGCCTTCCTGGTTTCGAGTCCTGCACAACTTGCCCTGCAGAATGGGGTGGAGGGCTGGTAATGGACAGCTTTTTGTGCGTGTGATTGCAGGAAGGAGAGGAAAAGCATCAGAGCTTTTTTTTTTCTGTCAAGTCTAGGCCCAGCTAGGAGAAAGGCTTGATTGTCCTAGAGGAGAAGGGATCAGGCTTGGGGCTTGGGTGGGAAAGAGGACAGGAGACCTTCATTCCTGAGGGTGGCAGGAACCCAGTATGGGCTGGTGGATGCTTAAGGACCATACCTATGGAGCTTTGGCTTCCGTTCCGTGGCTGAGCTTGGTATGGTGGTCATGGGTATGTTTGTGGCGCAGTCCCCACAAGCTTGGACCAGGGATTCTAACTGACCACAACCAGAGAACTTGCTTCTATTTTCTCATGGATCATGAAAACCTCAGGGAAGGGACAAGGGAGCCCCCCGCCCCAATGACCAACATAGGCTTTCACACTGAGGTTAGTTTAATCAGTAATTGGAGCCCGATTTGATTTAATTCAGAAACATTGCAGTAGTAACAATTCTTACAGCTCAAGAAAGGAATAAAAAGTTAAGCCAGTTAAGCGAGCAATGGTGAACACTGTGTAGAGAAATTGCTATAGAAAAACCCTCCTGGGACCTGAACAGTGTGTGTAGAGTGTGGGATTGGGCAGAGATTGATATGGAAGAGCACAGCATCAATCCACCTACCTTTTGGGTGATAAACTTTTTTTTGGAGAGTTTACTTTTGGGATGAATGCCTGGAAAATGTGTGTCTTTGACATATTTGAAAAATGAGGAGATGCTTCAAAACCACAGGTAGTTTCTACAGTGTTAGGAGGGAGTTTGCATTTAAGCTTGACATTTCAAATCGTGTTATATGTTTGTGGTTTGAGTATCCAGCTTCAGGAGAAAGCAAGGATATTTGGAGAAGTGAGAGCCTTACTTTGCTTGCTCTGTATTTTGTTTCTGTTCATTTATCCCCAGAGCTCCTACGCTAGGTCCTTCTTTGTCAGTGAAGTTTCCTGCTTTGGTCCCCCACCAGACTCTCACAATCTGGTGTCACCACTCGATTTTCACTGCCACCTATTTTGGGGACATGGTCTATTGCCCCAGAAGCCCAGGGACTACAAAAGGAAAACTGTGAAGGTATGGTTATGGAGAGACAGCTTCTCCTGATTTTGATATGGAAGGACTGTATTTCAGCCCCCTCTCCCACATCAAGATGAATTCAGACTTAGGAGCCAGATATCTTTGAGGTGGGTATGGTGGGAGCTCTACCAGCAGGAAGGCAAGATGGTCTGGCTAAGAAGGTCCAATGCAGGTGAGCGGAGGGAGGGTTGTTCCTTAGGGCAGCAGCTCAAGGATTTTTGTCAGGTTGAGGATGAAGAATCTTAGTGGGAGGTGGTCAAAGCCAAAACCAAGGTCACCCTAACAAGTGTCAAATCCCAAAGGTGGCTGAGGTAGAAGAGGAGGAGGAGCAGAAGTGTGAGGGGCAGTTAGAGGAAGAGGCTGGGCTGAACAGTCAGGACCAGATCTGTGAAGGCAGATGGTATGCTAGCACACCCATGACCCTCAGTGGCTGGCTCATTCCCCAGAGGGGAGTGCTGATCGTCAGGGGTCAGAAGCTGAACATTCACCCTAGTTCCTTGAGAATCTGTGGAACTCCCCTTCATGCCTATGTGCTTTTCTTAGCCAGTTTGCTGCCTACACTCTGCTCTCTGAATGTTTGGATCCATCTATCTACCTGACCGTCCATCCCAAAGTGACCATGGAGAAGGGAGCACAGAGAAAGCACAAGAGTCCACTTGGCCGCCAACCAGTAAAATAACAAAAGAACAGTTTTGATGGAGGATCAGAGGTTGAAACAAGCAAGCATTTCAACTTGTGGTTTGCTTTATGTCTCCTCCCTGTCTCTACTCTGAGGAAAGGGATCTAGAAGTACACACCATCTGGACCCCTTTCCCAAACTGCAGATGAATCTGATGTCTGCCCACTCTTCTCTCTCCACTTCACCTGACAGGAGCCTCTTTAACTGTCTCCTCTGCACACTGTCCTATATTCTGGGCTTCAGGGCCAAGCTAGATCTTAGGGAGAATGGCAGGGGCCTGGAGCTGCCTTTCTGTGGATACCTACTGAGTCAGCTTGGCAGCTGATCCTTCGGTAACCTTGCTGCACCCCTCAGCTCTCCCTGGGCCTGAGCTCCAGGTTTGGGCTCCTGACTTGCTTACTATTTCTACCTTGATTCCCTAAGTCTCTGGCATTGGGATCCTCCATCTAGCCCCCCATACCTTACCTCAAAGCCTTGGTCTGAAGTTTTGGCCTGGAGTCTCCATACCTATCCTTTGCCTTTCCTTCAAATTATACTTACCTGATATTTTCCTCCCTCCAATCCAGACGTTCCAGCCTGGATCTGCCTGAATGTTGTGTTCTGACAGGCCACAAGATGTCCATTGGTTACCCCCAAGCTTTCCTTAGGCCAGCCCACCTCTGTGGACTTCTAGGATTACCTGTCACTGAGACCATCCTCAAATACCTGCCATGCCTTGGTGGGTCTGCCTTTGTCCTGGCCAACCATCTCTCTTCTGTGACCTATCCCCTGCCCTTTAAGCCACGGTTGTGCTCAGAGGTTCTAAAATCAATAATTCAGCAGCCAACAAATAATTCTTTATGGCACAGGCTACATGGTTGGTGCTATGGGAGTAAGGTTCCTCAAACAAGTAATGATTGAGAGGCAACAAATATCAGTTTATAGTGCTATGATCATTTAACCTTTCGGGAGAATCATTTGATGAAGTATTAATTAGATATTGCTGCATAACAAATTATTGCAAAATATAATAAAATGAGAAGAAATACTTACCTGCCACAGTTTTTACGGGTCAGGTATTAAGAAGTGGTCTAGCTGGGCAACTGTGGCTTGGGGCTTCTCATCTGCTTGTCGTTAAGACGTCAGCCGGACAGCAGCTATGTGAAGGCTTGTCTGATCCTGAAGCGGTCACTCCCAAAGTAAGGCATGCCTGGTGATTTGGTACTGGATTCTGAGAGAGCACCACTTTTATTCCCACAAGCCTCTCCATAGCTTCATAAATGCCCCCATGACATGGTGGCTGGCTTGCTCTGGGGCAACTCATCTAGAAGACCAAGGATGAAGCAGTAATGTAATTTATGACCTAACCTTGGAAGTCACAGAGTATCACTTCTCCTATACTCCATTGGTCACTTAGGTCAGGGTCAACGTGGTCAGGACGTATTCCATAACAAAGGCGAGGATCCCTGGGAGCGTCTTGAAGACTGGCCACATCAAAGAACCATTCAACTTAAAGTCAGAAAGAAAATCAATTTTACATATAGAAAGATAATAATATTTGTTTAATGCTTTACCTTCAATGTGGGAATAGTGCCTAGCATATGGTAGGTGCTCAGTAAACATTCGCTGGACGCGTGACTGTTTGAACAATATTCACTGCTTTCAGGAAGTGCTTTGTAGTTTATAAAGTACTATTCCATATCTTATACAATTTGATCCTGACCACTGTGAGGTAGATAGGGCTAGTATTATCAACACTATTTTATAGAAATATTAATAGTATTATTAATACAATTTTATTTCAGATATATAAAGTATCATCCAATCAGATGGGACACAGTCCCAAATCTGATGCTCTTTCCCCCATGCCCCATTCATATACACAATCAGGATGTGGCCCCTGTTCACCAGGCTGTGTTCAAGTGCACGGGCTGTGAGGTAGGTATCTTGAATTAGAGGTGAAATGACCCTTGAGAGGCTGGGCCAAACCCACTTTCTGGTTGACAGGGCGATTTACTATGCAGCTAGTGACACTTAGGCTGGTCACTTGCATGGGCCCTTCCAAGGCAATTCCAAACACTCTGGCAAGTGAAAGCCATCTGTCTGTGACACAAATTCTAGAAGATGGTTGCCTACTCTTAACAACATTCACGGTCACCCTGACAACACAGCTCCAAGTATGCTGGAAAAGCATCATGGGCTCTCAGAATAGGTGACATCCAGCTGATTTCCTCCATCTCACAGGAGAAATCTCTCTTCCATGGTACCTGAAGCTGTTGATATTTTCAGTGTTTTCCATCAGTTGCCTCTTTTCTTTTGCAGTTTTGTCTCATAGATGGGATACATAAAATGTAAAACTGGTTTTCCTTTAGCTAAGTGAGAGAAAATCAGATTAAAAAAATGGATTATGAAATTGATGAAATGGACATAAATCATTCTGATATGAAGAAATAAATTGTAACAACTGAAATTTCATGTCAAAGGCACTTATTAAGAAGAAGTACGTTTTGAAGATGAATAACAAATAGAGTCTTAGACTTGTGACAATCCCGTCTTTAGGGAGGGGCTCATCTGGGTAAAGGGAGGTTACCCCTGAAGATGTGTCTTCTTCTCAACCAAGGTCTATGTGGTACAGCTCCTGATGGTCTTGGCCAAACAGGGGACCCCTGGGAGCCTGGGCTCCTGCAGGCTTATGACCACCCAGCTCCTCCTATGACCTAGGTGACCCAGCCTCTCTTTAATGAGCTAGTTAGGGGTTCTTGGGCATGAGCAAATAAGAAGAAGCCCAGAAGAAACGTTCTGTATGTAGTTAAAGTAAATATTTGCTCCCCCTGACTCCCCTATCCTTCTCCAGTTTCAGAAGAATCTTTGTCTCTGGATTAGTCCAGCTGAAGTTATTTTTCTTACCATCTGTAAGGAGGATTTTCCATTTTTTTTCCAGCAAGAAAATAACCCGTGGGCCAAAGGAACTGTGAAAATGTTTAGTCTTCAGACAGGCACGCAGACTCTTGGGGTGGCGGAATCCCTGCAACTCAACTCTGGAGAGTGCCATTATGTCATTTAGGAAATGACCTCTCTTGCTTTTGCTTTGTGCCACCCAGGTGCCCTGAGGGCTTACCTTTAAATCTTGTATTTCGGGGCACCTGGGTGGCTCAGTCAGTTGAGTCCGACTTTGGCTCAGGTCATGATCTCGTAGTTCCTGAGTTTGAGCCCCGCATTAGGCTCTGTGCTGACAGCTCAGAGCCTGGAGCCTGTTTCAGATTCTGTGTCCCTCTCCCTCTCTGCCCCTCCCCCGCTCGTACTCTGTCTCTCTCTCTCAAAAACAAATACACATTAAAAAAAAATAAAGCATGAATTTGTATTAGGGAACTGCATCAGGCCATGCCAATGGATGTTGGGGGGGTACTTGTTGGGGAGGAAGCTGGGATTGTGACCACCAAAGCAGATTGATGAGGACCAGGCTCAGGAGGACAGTGGCTGAAGCTATCTGTTGAGGTAGACCAGGAAGCCAGGTGAATAATTAGGTACCAGGAGACAGTCAGAAGGTCAAGGTCAAAGCCAGACAAGAAACTTAGAAGTATATACAGCAGCAACTAAACTGGCTTGCAACTGAGGCCCTTCCTGCCTTAGCCAGAGAGCCTTTTATATTCTTCCTGCTGAACCAGGGCTGATGATGAGACCACACTGGCCAAGCCCCTGTTTGCTGGTCCAGGAAGGGTCCCATGGGAGATAAGGGAGTGTGGCTGGAGTGGGGAGTGAACCCATCTAATGTTTTCAAGTGACTAAATATTTATGCAAATAAATAAGCAGAGCAATCTACTGAAATTAAAAGAGAAAGTATCAATGATAATAAATTCCTATCAGCTCCTATCAGCCCCTATCAGCTGATATGATAAAGCCCCTATCAGCTTAGGGGCACCTGGGTGGCTCGGTCGGTTAGGCGTCCAACTTTGGCTCAGGTCATGATCTCACGGTCCGTGAGTTCGAGCCCCGCGTCGGGCTCTGTGCTGACGGCTCAGAGCCTGGAGCCTGTTTCGGATTCTGTGTCTCCCTCTCTCTCTGCCCCTCCCCTGTTCATGCTCTGTCTCTGTCTCAAAAATAAATAAACGTTAAAAAAAATAAAAAAAAAATTCATATTAGCTTAAAAAAATCAACATTTAGATAAAAGTTGTTATTTAATCTTTTGAAAATATAATTAAATCTTTAAATACACTCTTATAAAAATAAAACTGTTTACAATTCTCGCTTTCGGTGTCTGCCTGGGGTCAACACAAAGAATTAGTATCATGCTTCCTGTGTGTTACAGATAGGCCGGCAAATAAACAAACTAAAAGTATCATGATTTGGTCTCCACTAGAAAATATTCCCTAGCCATCATGCATGACTGTTGTGAACACTGCATTAATTTTTGAGTGCCTTTAGAACGCACATTAGAACACAGAAGAAATGGACACTCACACTACTAGGAAAAGATACTTCACTGGGCATGAATCTGTTGTGTTCGAATCAGAGAGGGAAAATACAATAAGTTAATTAATTTGTCTTTACCCGTATGTGTGTCCACTGCTCAAAGCTTGCCCACCCTCTGAAGGGAAGGGTCCATCTCCAAAGCTTCAGCAGCACAACCCACAGGTCATGGCTTTTGGGCACAATTTCCTTTTGATGCACAGACCCAAAGCCAAGAGAGGTGGAGAAGTTTCCCTGGGGCCTGAATGGCGTTACTCATGAGAGTGGATGGTTAGGGTTATCGGTTGTGCTGTGCCAGTGCCAAGTTCAGGATCCTGAATGACAGAGGCACTCCTGTGTCCTTTCATACATTAACTTATCCGGCGTTGGTGATGTAGGAGACCCGGTGAAGCAAGGGCTCAGAGACGGGGCCCCTTTTGCCTGGGTCTTGCCCAGATGATTGGATGATTCAGTTAACAGATGCCAGGGTGGGTGAATGATGGCTAAAGATCAAAGTAGGAAAGAAACGTAACCGTAGGCAAAGAAAGTTTCGGCTTTTTGAGTGTCCTTTTGCGAAGCTTTCCCTAATCCGTCTTCTTCCCTTATAGATGGAATTAATTACCATCCTTTGAACCACTCCTGTATCTATTTTTTAATGCTTACAAATGTCACATTGTAATAAGTAATTAAAAAAATATGTTAATATTGGTTTCCTTGGCGAGGCTGAACACGTGAGAATCAAGTTGGTATCTTCATTGTCCCCGTGTTTCCTGTGTGGAGCATGGCGACTGATGTATCATAGGCATGTGGGCAGTAGACTGTGAGTGTGAAGAACTTGTGCTTTAGAGCTAGGCACTAAATCTGAATCCTGGTCTCGCCACTTCAGAAGTTTCTTAACGCCCCTGAGCTTCAGTTTACTCCTCTGAAAATGGGGACAGCGGCATTCCCACCTCATATGGTTATCCTGAGGCTTACTTATCATGATTATTTATAAAATATTTCGTACAACGTTAGCTGTGGTAGTCGTGCCCACTATCGATCCAGGCCGAAGCATCTCCTTGTCCAGCCTCATGATGCTGACATGCAAATACACCAGGCAGTGCATACTGGGGCTCGCACTTGGAAGGATATTGCAAGGAGGCGTTATCGTCAGGTCCATTTCTAATCTTAAAAGGGACACTGAGTGTGTGGAAAGTCTCCAGGTCTTTGAGCCCACTGGGAAGGAGGGAGGATTAAGGAATCTATCTAAGCTAAAATAGTCCTGGAACAAATGAAATGTAGATCTTCAGTTGTCATTCTCCTCCTGGACGGTGACGCTCTCTGGCAAATATTTCTTGCGCTGATGGGGTGGTGGTGATGGCCCTGTCCTAAGGCAGCTCCCGTCAAAGGCTGGGGAGCTGGAGAGCGGGGTGTAACCTGAGACCCCACTACCGCAGGCCTGAAATCTCAGCTGGGATAGCACCAGCTTTCCCAGCAGCAGCAGACTTGCTGGGGCTCAGCTCTGTTTCAGGGATGGTCGTGTCCTGCTGGTCAGGCACAGGACCCGTCCTGTCTCTGCAACCTGGAAAAACACACAGGCCATCGAGGGCTGGTGTTCCCATCTGTCAGCTGACTTGCCCTGAGAGATGCCTCGGCTCCCATTGCTCCACTGACCACAGTATTTACTCTTTGGGGCTCTGGGGGTAGGGGGGTGGTGTGTGCAGGGCCCATGGTCTGTGCTCTATCCCCTCAATGGAGTAGCCGCTGAAACATTTCTAAGCCCTGATTCATCTCCAGGCACAATGCCAGGGGACAGGAAGAACGTAAGAAGTCTCCCCATTCCCAGCAGCTTATACTCTAGTCGGGGAAAGATAACGGGGGGCTGGTCAGCTACAAATGAGGTTTCTTGCCACATCAGGCTGATTCCCTGACCTTGCAGTTGCCCATTTATCTTCGGTGCCCACATAACCAGTATAGGTGACATCACCCAGTTGCCAGGATTTGGGGTGCGGGGCAGAAGAGAGGGATCGGACTCTTGCTCGGACTGGGTATAAGATTAGAATCAGAGCAGCCTGGGATGAGACTTGCAAATCACTTCTCATGAACACCCTAGGCTCGGGATAATCCTTAGGAAAGGCGACACACTGCGTTACAGCTCCCCTCAGCTCAAAGAAGGGATGGAAGAGGAAAGAGCCGCTGCTGAAATAGAGTATCTCAGAGTGTGGCTTTCCATCCAGGATGTCTCTAGCAGCCACGGGGTTACATCAGGCAGGGGGCCTGGGCCAAAGTTCTGGTTGACCTGGTACCAGACTGCAAGGACAACCATGGGACATGAAATAACATGCCCATTTTGGATGCTCTAGGACCTCAGCACAGGCCACAAAGAGTCCCGTTTGCAAAGCATTGCAGATGGGAGTGGGGATGGAGGAGGGTCGTCTCTTGATCATGGTCTGGATCAGTCTCCGGGGGACTTTAGCAAGTTCCTTGTTAGAAGGGTCTGTTCAACTTCACAGGTGGGGCCAGCTTTGAGAGTTCTAAAGGGCAGTTATTATTGAGAGACCAGGCCATTCAAGGTAGTTTGAAAGACCTGTCATCAGATGGGAGCAACTATGCCTCTTTGTGAACCCCTGAAAGGTGTTCATGTAAGGAGGAGCCATAGCCCATGTCCACCATCGTCATCATCATCACCATTGTCATTTGTTATGTAAGAGCAGTCATTGAGCACCAATGATGTGTCAGGCACAGTGCTAGGTGCTGATCCTCATAGCAATCTTGCGAGCTAACGGTTACTTTCTGCAATTTACAGGGGAAGTAACTCAAGTTCAGAGATGTTAAGTAATTTGTTGGAAATTAACTTGTTGCATTAAGGTGGCAGAGATGTAGTGGCTTTGGCACCAGGTGAACTTCCTCTAAGTATAGCTCATTTAAACAGCAAATGGGTTTATTGGAGAATTAGAGGGTAAATCAAATACTGACAGAAAGACTGAAGAACCAGGCATGAACCTGCCCCTACTAAGACTCACACATGGGAAATTCCTCTGGGAAAGTATTTGGATGCTGGGAAGCCAAAAAAGAACGATAAGCATTTACTACAGACTTCTAGAAATGACAGAGCATCAAGGATGGTGGTTTTGGAACCCCACTGAAAATTTGTGGTCAAATGTAGCTAAAACTCATAACCATTGGTACCTGAGCCTTGGTGCCTCAAGACTGAGGGCCTAAGGTCACTTATGTAGATTTGAACAGGTGATAGTGTCCCATCTATTTGCTCCTCCTCACCAAACTTAAGTGGGTAAGCTTTCGTTGTAGTGATCACTCTAGTGTGGCACTAACCTCAAGACCCACTCGCTCCACCCAGCCTTCAAGATGGCCCCCAGTGATTCTTGCCTCCTGGTATTATTGTCCCTCCCACATTGAATCAGGGCTGACCTACGTGAACAATAGAATACAGTATATATGACCACGTGTGACTTCCAGAGCTAGGTCACAGAGGCACTATAGCTTCTCCCCCTTACCCTGGTCTCCTGGATAGGCGGCTGTGGGGTAAGCCAGTTGCCATGTTGTGAGGACACTCAAGGAGCCTCATGCCAGCCATGTGAGTTAGCCATTAAGTTTTGAAGTAATTTTCTATACAACAAAAATTAGAGATGAGAAAGAAAGTATGTAATCTGTGTGAAAGCAATAACCAGTTCAGGTACGTAGTCTTTCCTGGGGCTAAAAGGGACCTTCCAGCAGGTATGGACATCTCAATAATAGCTGTGACAGGTACTCAGATTCTCAGCAAACCTTGAGCTCCCTTATCTGTTTTTCATATGTAGTTGTGTTTGTAACAGATGTCAAATATTTTGGCCTCCCGGTACAAGGTTAAGGCAATCACTGGGGCCCAGGGACGGGCAGTTCAGGAATGGCCTTCCCTCTATGAGTAATGTCCTTCCATCTCTGCAAGCCTGTCAGAGCAAAGACCTTCTGGGATTGTGTTTTCCCTCTGTGTAAACCAGGGATTACACACTATGACCCATGAATCACTCACCAGTTTTTATAAATAAAGCTTTATCAGAAAATGCCTGTTCATTTGTGTATTGTCTAATGCTGGTTTTGCACTATAATAGCAGAGTTGAATAACTGTAGCAAACATCATATGTGGCCTGCAAAGCCTAAAATACTTTCTCTCTGGCCTTTTAAGGAACACTGTGCTGACTCCTGGTAAAAACAGTCAAAGCATTGTCAGCTAGCACACCTGAGAGCTAGAGGGGCAGCATCATTGTCTAGTCTCTATTCCTGGCTCCACAGCAGACAGAGAGGCACTGTGGCTTCTCTTTACCTTTCTCAAGATGAAGGACTTTCCAGGGTACCTGGGTGGCTCAATTGGTTGAGCGTCCGACTTTGGCTTAGGTCATGATCTCACAGTTTGTGAGTTTGAGCCCTGCATCAGGCTCTGTGCTGACAGTGTGGAGCCTGGAGCCTACTTCGAGTTCTGTGTCTCCCTTTCTCTCTCTGCCCTTCCTTTACTCATCCTCTGTCTCTGTCTCTCGCTCTCTCAAAAATGAATAAACATTAAAAAAAAAAAGATGAAGGACTTTCCAAGAGTAGAAATGTCAAGGAGAATCTCACCAAATCCTGATACGTGAGCCAGTGAGAGGTCTGCACACCTGTATTAGTTACCTGTTACTGTTTAAAAAGTACCCCAAAATGTGATGCCTCAAAACAATAAACAGTTATTATCTCTCACAGTTTCTGTAGGTCAGGAATCTAGGAATGGCTTAGCTCGGTTGTTCTGGCAGTTCTAGGTGGTTTCACTGTAAGCCACAAGCATTTTTGTCAGATAACTCATGGTTGTAGGGCAACTTTCCTGTAAAGGAAAAAAATAACTGGTTGACAGTTTGTTTTGACAGTTTGTTAGTTTCATCTCTGGTGGACAGTTTGGTTTCATTCCCCCGTTGACGCCACTACTCCTGTTTTCACATTATGTAAATCTCCGCCTTCGTAATGCTTTATGCAGTGGCACAGAGTTTTGAACCGACATTTCCCATAGAACTTTGGAATGTCAATCAACGGACATGTGACAGTAGCAAGCAAACAAGAGCGTAGAAGGCTGTCCCAAACAATTCAAAACTCCATTACAGACACACATCCTAGTATTCGGAAACTGGTACCTCTCTTAATGAAGAAGGAGATTTTAGCAAGAAAAAAAAAGTGTGTGGTGAATAAGGAGGAGGATCAACAACCAAAAAAATAAAAAAGTAACACATTATAAATGAAAGACATTGAAGATAAGGGCTTAGATAAAATCCATAAAATAAAACCTTTTTTTTTTTTTTTTGCACAGATTTGATATAAACCTATATGCATTTTAAATGTATCTAACTATTTTGCATTTCACAATGAAGCTTTAAAATTTTTGTTGGGACACCTGGGTGGCTCAGTTGGTTGAGCGTCCAACTTTGGCTCAGGTCACAATTTCACTGTTCGTGAGTTCGAGCCCCCCATTGGGCTGGCTCTCTGCTATCAGCGTGGAGCCCGCTTTGAATCCTTTGTCTCGTTCTCTGCCCCTCCCCCACTCACGCTTTTTTTCTCTCTCTCTCAAAAATAAATACACGTTAAAAAAATTTTGTTATTCATTTTTCATGTTTCATTATGTCCTTTTAACGACTGTCCCTCTTTTATTTTCTGTGATTTAATCTTTTACATTAAAATTGCTTTACGTCTAATTAGTTATGTGGCAAAAATGGTCGTAGCCAAGATACGGTGAAAATACCAGACAAGGGCTCTGGCTTGGGGTCTTTGAGGAGGTCAAGATGTTGGGGCTGCAGGACCTGAAGCCTTGACTGGGGCTGGAAGATGTGGTTTCACGGTGGCTCACTCAGATGGCTGCCAAGTCAGTGCTGGTGGTTGACAGGTGGCTTCAGTTCCACTCCACGTGGGCCTTTCCGTAGGTTGAATGTCCCCACAACATGGTAGCTGGCTTCCTTGAGAGAAAGCACACTGTTACTTGTATAACGTCCTATTACCTTCCCACAGGGGGAATACCTAGGCGTGAGATTCACCGTGAACTCTGTTGGAGGCTGGACACCACACATCTCACCCCAAATAAGAGTAGTCATACATGGTGGGAAAGGTCCTTTGGATAGAGGAAGAGACAGATGCTCCAAGTGGCCTCTGCACGGTGGGATGGAGAGAAATGTGGGATGGCACTCAGGAGACTCTGACCTTCTGAGTGTCCTAGGATGGGTCATGTCCCCTGTTGGAGCTGCAGTTTTCTCATCTCTGAGTAAGAAAGTCTTTGGAACCCAGGTCACTGCGGCACAGGGGTCAAGTCCCCACCACTTAGCCAGTTCCTCATTTCTGTGGGCCTCAATTTTCTCATCCATAAAAGCAAGAGTGAGAATATCACCTCTCTAAGCTTCTGTGGAGAATAAATGAGCCGGGCCATGTAATATGCCTTGCACACAGAAGGCGCCCAATAAATGTTAGCTATTATTATTTGCAGCAGAAATAGCAGTATCACCTCTAGCTTCAAGATCTCTGATTCCACAGTCTGCTGTGAGCCCTGAGAACGAGGGGCTTCTGTATGTTCCCTCCTGTCAGTCCAGACCCCCTTGTGTGTGCCTCTGGGGGTGGCTTCAGGTGGCTGTGCTCAGACCTTGGGGAAGGACAGGGTACCCATTTCCTTTCTCAGCATTTTGTGGTCAAGGCACTCGCACACCTGGTAGAGCTAGCTGCAATTAGAGACCGAGCAATGAGAACAGCCTCAAGTTCAGCGCTGGGGGTCTGTCCTTGGGATATGTGTGAAGCATGAGATCAAAGAGTGGCAGAGACGGGCTGCACCTCAGGACTCATCCAGGCCCTTGTCGGGCCACGCCTCCAGCCTGTGGGGCCACCATCCCTTCTCCCAAGTCTGGTTGGAGCAGAGGTCTGAAGAATACCACCCACTGAGCAAGGTCCATGGAAGCAGCTCTTAGATAATTGCTGGGTCAAGGCTGGCCTGCCCAGACCCACGCTGTGGCCAAGTCATTGTATGAAGCTCTCAGCTTCAAGTCCTCACCTCACTATGAGACCACAGGGATGACATAATCATATCCATCCCCATTCTCCACAGTCTCAGCCGGCAGCCCAGGCCTCTTCCTGTACCCACCGGCTCCCAGACTCCATCCACACACTACTCTGTTCATCTTCTCACTGTCCTCAGTCCCCGTCTTATTCCCCTTTATCCCCTCACTGCTCCGTGACAGCAAATCCTCTGTACCCTCAGTCTTTTTCCGGAATGTTCCCTTTTCTCAGCCTGTTGTCCTCTCAGGTGGGGACTGCCATTCTCATATATACCTTCCTCAGAGTCACGGGATCAGTCTGCAATCTTCCTGGCTCCCCAAGCTATTCCTGCACTCCCTTTCATCTTGTGAAAGCCCCTGCTCCTTTAGAATCACACCATTCAGCTCCCTCCCCTTCCTTGATGTTCTCCAGGCTTCCTGGTCAACCTACTCCATCACCAAGCACCTTGGCTCCTGGGCTCCTAGACGCCCTTTCCACCCCAACTCCCTCATAATTCCTGGGCCTTCATCATTCACGAGGATGTCTTTTCCAGGTTCCCAGTCTGGACCTCATTGCCAAGACCACTTTCATACCTCAGCTACCCACTCCCTTCCCAATACCCAAAAGGGCATAACCTCCCAAATAGCAAACCCAGCACCTCACTCTCTGACCATCATTTCCCATACATACAGAAGCTTACTTCCTCAAGCCTTCCTACAATAATTCTTTGTTTTCATCATAAACCCAGACCTATTGGCCCACTCCTTTCTTGCTATCCATCAGTGTCTTCCTGGCTTCATTTCCCTTCCTTTCTGTCTTAGATTCCATGGTCCTTCACTAGCATCACTCCCTTGAACATACCTCTAACTCCCTTGCTCCCCCAGCCCTCCTTGTACTTTACCCAACTTGTAGTGATGCTTGGTCTAAGTACAAGGCTCTTCATAGTATGTAGAGCTTTGGAAATTACATGATTTCACTTAGACATTTTGGTGGTCATATATGGTGTAGGGCAGGTATTCATGTTTTTGTTTTACAGAAGAGGAACTAATCCCAAAGAGGTTAAGTTTCCAGCGTTGCCCAAAGCTGAACCCACAGCCTGCACCTCCTGGCCCCAAGTCCACCTCACCTATTGAAAGCAGCCCTTCTAGAATAGATTGGTATTGGGATTCCTGGTGATGGGAGTGTGAGTGGGGGCAGGGCACCCCAGCAGAGGGGACACTGTTCCTTATGGTGGGGATAGGAAAGGGGGTGGTCCAGAGAGGAATGTGGTGTTCCTTACAGGCCCCTTAGAGGCTGAGAAATCCTCTCCCGCAGGCTGCCTTGCAGAGGTGTGCTGGTTGCGAAATGCCAAAACAGATGCCACTGGTAAAGCATACTGTCTGACACAGAATTCCTCCAGCTTCCCGGCCTTCTGCAAATCTCATTTCTTTCCTTGTTGGGGCTCAGGGGGCTGAGGGCTCCGCATCACCCTACACATCAAAGACACCACCAGGTTTCCCAGCATAGCCCTCAGAGGCTTCTAACCGGCCTCTGACAATAAAATCACTTTTACATAAAAACCGAGACTCAATATTTGGCAGAAAAGGGATTAACAGGATCAGTGGCACAGGGGATGGCCTCATGCTATTTTTGTTGGCACTTCCCCAGCTGAAGTGTGAGGAGTCTGGGCATGGAAGGAGGATATATATTTTTTTCTTTTCAACTGACTTGGCCGCTCTAGGTCTGGAAAATCCAGGGAGCTGGAGGGAGCTGGCATGTCTGGGGGTGACCTTCCAGCAAGGTCAGGGCATCTGCTAGCCTGAGGAGGTGAGCACATTGGGCCTGCGGGGCTAGAGCAGGAACTACAGAGTCATTCTCCTGGGGCCTCGGGCAATAGCAGAGGAAAGGCTCTCGTTGGGGATCAGGTCCTGAACTCCAAAGGGGACAAAACGTCCCAGTCCAACCAGCAGCAGAGACAGACTGACCTAGAGAAGCATGGTCTGGCCCTGCCACGCACAGACCTCTGCATCTTGGCCACTGGCAATGCCCACAAGGATACGGCAGTGAGGGCCTTAGAGGACACCGCTCCAGTGGGAGCCAAACTTGTTCTGTTTTTTAGGTAAGGAACTCTTGCTTTGAATGAGATACTGAAGCTACCTTCTGCATACAGAGGACTGGAGGAGGAAGTGCTGGTTAGGCCTGGCGCCTCCCTGGCTCCTGAGGCTGCCTCGGAATCTGACACTGGAAGTACAAATTGAAAATCACATCACTCATTAGATGAACACTTACTGAGTGCCTGCTCCATTCCTGGCACTTCTCCAGGCACAGGGGGAACGCTGGTGAGCAAAACCAGGCACAGCCCGCCTGTGGGGCTTACAGGGCAGTGCGAGAGAGAGACATTAATTGAATAATGACACAAGTAAATGTTCACTCCCTCCAATGAAGAAACTGATTTGTGAAGTGCCAGATTCTGAGCTGGGCACTCAAGGCTCTGGGCTACCGAGCCTCAAGCTGCCTTTCCAGCGTTGTTCCACTTTACTCTCCCATCCAACCCGGAGCACCACCCATACCCTTGATGCATTTCCCCGGGTATAACTTGTCTTTTCCCGCCTCCAGATTCCCTTGGGCTGCCTCATTTCTCCTTTCCTCATTTCTTCCCTCCAGCCACCTCCACCACCCCAGGAGAGCCCCGTGACAATACCACAGGTCTGCAAAGACTCCTTGGTTGAAGGGGATCCTGCCAGCATTTCTGCCAGGTCCAGAGAGTGTGTGTGGGGGGGAGTGGCCAGCACTGGTGAAGGAGCAAGGAGCCTTGGCAGAATCCTCATCCTGCTCCTGAGACCTTAGGTGAGTCACCCAATCTCACAGAGATGCCCATGAACTCATCTTGGACTCGTCTGATCTCCTCCGATGGACACAGTTCCTTTCCTCCAGAAACACCCTGTCTTCTCCCAGTACCAGGTTCAGTGCCTTGAGCTTATTAGGGGCCAAACATCATTTGTTCATTGACTAGTACATTTGGTTGTGACCTTCTGGGTCAGCGTCTCTCACTTGCTTATGTCTGCCTCATGGCTGGTTCTGGTCCAGCGGCTCTGGGTTTTCTTCTCTTAAGAAGACTGAAGAAGGCACTTCCTTCGGGAATCTCATTAATACCCTCAAACATATATTGACTACCTACTGCATACCAAGTCTGTGCTAGGAATGACATTTTCTCTTCCCTTCAAAGAGTGTAAGATCTAAGAAAGGAAGCGGGTAAGGACAGCAACAATGGTATTGTGTGCTAGGTAGTCAGAGATGTTATGCAGACATGGGGGCCCCTCCCACATCCTTCAGAAGGCAGTGTCCACTAATCTACAGGAGTGGGCAGAAGGTTGGGTTATCTGTCTGTCCTCTCAGAGCCTCCCCTGGTATTCGTGGCTCTGCCTCCATGAACCCTGAGTCGTTCCCTGGATGCTTGAGAAGCTAATGGTTCCTCTTCTCTGAGGCCAGTGACTAGATGAATATTCCTTTGCTACTCCATCTAGCTGGGCTTCCTAAAATAGCCACATGAGGCTGAACAGGCATGACCTGAGTTCTGTACTGAAGGGTTCCAAACTTGGAATTATGACATATGGAAAGAAAAGCCAAATTTCTTGTTAAACTTTCCCTCAAATCTTTTTTAAAAATGTTTATTTATTTTTGAGAGAGAGAGAGAGAGAGAGAACAAGCAGGGGAGGGGCAGTGAGAGAGGGAGAGGGAATCCCAAATAGGCTCTGTGATGTCAGCACAGAGCCTGATGTGGGGCTCGATCCCACAGACTATGAGATCATGACCTGAGCCCAAATCAAGAGTTGGATGCTTAACCGACTGAGCTACTCAGGTGCCTTAAGTTTCCCTTGAATCTTAAAGGAAAGGCACTTAAAAATAAGCCTATCGCTGACACCCCCTTAAACCTGACCTGCTTCGTCAAACCCTGAATTTCTCCCACACTTTGGCAAGTCTAGGTCTTCAAATCTCCACCCAACTCCTTTGGGAATCCTCTCTCCCTCCCCACTAGAAGTTTCTAACTTCCATCTTCTTTTAAAAAAATTTTTAAAGTTTATTTTGAGGGAAAGAGAGAGCAGAAGCAGGGGAGGGACAGAGAAGGGACAGGCAGAATTCGAAGCAGGCTCCATGTACTGTCAGAGCAGAAGCCCGATGCAGGGCTCCATCCCACAAATCATGAGATCATGACCTGAGCCAAAATCAAGAGTTGGATGCTTAACAGACTGAGCCACCCAGGCGCCTCTAACTTCCATCCTTCTGATACCCCTGCCCTAGGACATTCATTCTGGAGTATTGCCCATTCAGCCATCTCCTCTTCCCCAATCCCTGTCAGGGTCACTTAAGTCCTAGAGACCAGCCAGGACCACAGAGGGAGAAGTTCTAAGTCCTGCAGCCCATAGTTGGCAGTGAGTAAGGATCCTTCTCTTTGGTTTTCTTTTTTTCTTTTTAAGTGTTTTTTTTTCTTTTTTGAGAAAGTGTGAGAGAAATAGAGAGTGAGGGAGAGCAAGTGGGGGAGGGGCAGAGAGAGAGGGAGAGAAAATCCCAGGCAGGTTCTTTGCTGTCAGCACAGAGTCTGACGTGGAGCTCGAACTCATGAATGGTGAGATCACGACCTGAGCTGAAATCAAGCATCGGAAGCCCCACCAACTGAGCCACCCAGGCGTCCCTCTTTGGATTTCTTTTTAATATTCCCATCAGTGTGAGCCCCATAGGTACAGGTTCTACGATCTAGCAGTGCCATTAAATTATGACTATACATTTCTCCCTGACACAACAATTAATTTTGGGAGACAGTGTTGTTTAAACCATGCAAGAAAAATGTGTGTGCCGGAGGTGGCCCATCCTGGCTTATAAGAGCTGACTGATACATGTTTAGGAATTTTGCAAGCCGCTTGTTAAGCGTTGCCATTAAGAAGTAGCAAACTGTATAAAATAAGCAAATATATCAAACTGAAGACAAATACTAAAAATTCAGTACTTTCTAATTGTTTTACTCTAGTATCATCTACATTCTTGAAGTAACTTCCATCTACTGATTCTGTGCGGCCGAATACCGGATGTGTATTACTGAGTATCACTGTCCAACTCCACGCTTAGTGACATCACCCTGGTAGCTTGACCTTGGCCATGGTGGGAATCTTTACACCACGGACACTGGCAAACCTCACAAATCATGGCTCCCCTGCCCCCACCCAGAGCTGGCTGATAAACCTTTAACAGCTCTTCACTGAGAAACCCCATGTTTCTTTAGTGGGCGGGGCATTCTTGCACCTTCCTCATGGTGTCACATCATTTTGCAGGGCAGCACTTGGCTTCTTGCCTGCTCTGCCTGGCGCCTTTTGGAACTAATAGCTCTTTAGGGCAGCTGCCTGAATTACTCAAGGAAGGACTGAGTCACCATCTTGAGGGATGGGAGAGTTGACAGTTCTTCTGGAAATGAGAGGTGTTGAAGGCTTGGTGAGCACAGGCTCCTAGCTCAGCCAGGTGGAGCAGACTTAAGGCAGGTTCGCCTGAGGACGCAATGCTGGGACTAAGGGGGACTTCATATTCCTGGAGGGTGTGGGGCTTGCGTGGCGGGCTGGGTGAAGTCAGAGGATAAGCCTGGTGCCTCTCGCTAGAGCATCAGCTTACTCGGTGGTAAGTAATTAAAAATATTGTTTTAACAACCAAACATACATGAAAGTACTATGTAGAAGAGGATAAAATATGGATGAAATTTTTTTAAAGTTTACTTATTTTGAGAAAGAGAGAGAACACGAGCAGGGGAGGGGAAAGAGAGAGGAGAGACGGGTTCCTAAGCAGGCTTCACGTTCCTTGCTGAGGACGTGGGGCTCGATCTCACGACCACGAGATCATGACCTGAGCCAAAATTAAGACACGCTTAACCAACTGAGCCACACAGGTGCCCCTTGGGTGAATTTTTAAAAACAAGAGACTGTAAAGAGATTTTTCCTACATGACAGGTTCAAGGGTATGGCTCCAGACCCCAGGAGCACCTATTCCTTGTCCTCAGACATTAAATCTTTTGACAGAAAAATTTGAGCACCCCGAAGCTATAGGTCTCTGAGATATCCATAGGAAGGAACTGAACAGAGGCTGGGAGGAAGTGGCTAGGGCATTCTAGAAAGTAGAGTTCAACAGAAAAGAACAAGGGCTTGGATCAGATTCCTTGAGTTTGAATTCCTGCTCCGCTACTTATTAGCTGTGAGATCTCGGGTAGGTTACTCAACTGCTCTGTGCCTGCACTTCCCACGGCTGTCGACTGAGGGTAGTAACAGGACCCATCTAACAGGTTGTTTCAAAGATGAAATCAGATGTGCGTGCAGCATTTGGAGCTGTGTTAGAACTTGTTCTTTCCAGTCATTTCAAGCAGAAGGAACAGCATGAGCGAAGGCTAAAGCCTGGACAGGCTGCTCCAGCTGGTGAGGGCAGAGTGTACCTATGGTAGAGGGTGAGGTTGAAGCGCTTTCTTGGCTCATGGCTTTCACGGCTCTCCACTCAGCTGACCTCTCTAGTCTTCCCCACACAGGGAGGGGAGGGAGCTTGCCGACCACCAAGATCTGTCTGGTGCCCACAGCCTACGTCTTCTTTCATCTTTTCTCTATCTCTTTTCTTTCTGAATAACAGAACATTCAGGTCCCCACTGTTTAGTGATTTAACATGTTTCTATGGTGCTCGCCAGTTAGTTACTTTATGAGTTAGTTTTCCCATCCCCAAACGACAAAGAAAAGTATATATTTGATATGAAAAGTTAAGGGGGAGAGAAAATCCAGTTTTAGAGTTACCTTTTTTTTTTTAAACCAATTCATTTTGCTAATTTCATGGCAACGCATGGCACAATACGTGAGAACGGAAAAACTCTATGGTCTGTGGAGTCAGAGCGATCTGGGTTCAAATCCTGACCCAGAAATTATTTACCAGAAGTTATTTCTTCTTTTACCATTAGTTTCCATGTGTCTGAAACGGGCCGCTGATCATAGTACCTGCCTCACAGGGCTGCTGTGAAAATTAAATGGCCTAAGTCATGTCAAATTCTGAGAGGGCAAGGCTACCTTCCCTTTGCCCCTGTGGATCCTGCACAGGAATGAGGCTGAGGGCAGGCTCCTTGCTTGTTGGGCACCATCAGTAAGTTGCTTCCCTCGATCCTAAGTCACAGCCCAGGGAGCTCTGGGCCATCTACCCTGGGGTACTGCATTCTCCTCTGTGGGTCCCCCCACTTGGCCACACATTTACAAATAGACCCTTTATTCAACTCTCCTCAAATGACCTGCTTAGAGTGTTCAGCTTGCTTCTGATGGGGCCTGGCCAACAAACTTAGCATAGTACTTGGTCCGTAGTTAAGTGCTCAACAAATGGAAACAATTAGTATTTAAAAATTTTTTTTTAAGTTTTTATTTATTTTTGAGACAGAGAGAGACAGAGCATGAGCAGGGGAGGGGCAGAGAGAGAGGGAGATACAGAATCCGAAGCAGGCTCCAGGCTTCGAGCTGTCAGCACAGAGCCTGACATGGGGCTCAAACTCAGACTGTGAGATCGTGCCCTGAGCTGAAGTCGGATGCTTAACCGACTGAGCCGCCCAGGTGCCCCTGGAAGCAATTATTTACATGCAGAATAGAACACTCTGTGCTCTGGGGTGCCTGGGTGGCTCAGTTGGTTAAGGGTCCAACTCTTGATTTCGGCTAAGGTCATGATCGCATGATTCGTGGGTTCAAGGTCTGCATTGGGAGCACAGAGCCTGCTTGGGATTCTTGGCCTCACTCTCTCTCTGCCCCTCCCCAATGCATGCACATGCTCTCTCTCGCTCCGTCTCTCGAAATAAATAAACTTAAAAAAAAAAAAAAGATAACTCTGTGCCCTATTAAAGGAATGCTTAGCGATATTTATCCACCAACATTCATTGAGTCAACAAGTACTGAACATACATGATTTATGCAGTGTATCTTTCATTTACGATGAAACATCCTGTGGCAGTTGGCAGCACCTTTGGGGGATTAACTTCTTGCCCCTTGGTTTCAGCAGGAGGAGGGAACTCTGGCATTTTCCCTCTTAGGCCAACCGTTGAGCAAACTCACCAGTCTCAGGATGATGAACCAGTCGGAGCTCTTACCTGCAACTGGGCAGTAAGTCATTCTTAGGAGAAGCAGGCTCCACTCACCGAGTGCTCTTTGGGAAGGACATGTGCACAGTGGGGTAAGGGGCGTGGTCAAAATGGGCCTTTCTCTGGTCCTAACCTAGATGTAAAGTCGCAAGTCCAAGGCTTGGAGGATTTCCTAAAATGAGGGAAGACCCCCTGGATGGGGGTCAGGGCACTGGTTCTGGCTCCTGTTGAGCTGCTACATTTCAGGTCATACTGCTCGGAAATTTCTAGGAGAGAGTCCTTCCTTGTCTTCAGCCCCCGGTGGCTCCTGGCATTTCTTGACATATGGTAGCATAACTCCAATCTCTGCTTCCAACTCCACAAGGCCTTCTTCCCTGTGTCTTAGTGTGTCCTCCCCTCTTCCTGTAAGGACGCCGGTCGTTGGATTTGGCACCCACCCTCATTGAGATCCTTAACTAATTACATGTGCAAAGACCTCATTTCTTTTCTTCTTAAAAAATTTTTAATGTTTATTTTTGAGAGAGAGAGAGAGAGAGAGAGAGAGAGAGAGAGAGAGAGCGTGCACGAGTGGGAGAGGAGCAGAGAGAGAGGGAGACACAGAATCCGAAGCAGGCTCCAGACTCCGAGAGAGCCCGATGCGGGGCTCGAAACCACGGACTGTGCCATCGTTTCCTGGGCCGAAGCTGGTGCTTAAACTATTGAGCCACCCAGGTGCCCCAAGACCTCATTTCTAAATCAGGTCACATTCTGAGGTTCAGGTGGACATGAGTTTTGCAGGAGGACACTATTCAGCCCACTACAGTTGGAGTATAGGTTCTCAATAGTACTTACCCGTCCCAGCCCTTTGGAAGTCAGGGGGTACATAGAATTCCCTTGCCAGGCACCTCTTTCTTGCTGGAACTCCTTCGGTAGAGATGGGGAGAGGCAGGATGTCCTCTGAGCCCTGTGACGGAGAGCCAAGAATTATCTGGGTGTTAAGACCACCAGTGGGACTGTCACTACTCAATACTGTATCACATCCTCCTCTTCTTCCCTCCCCGCTGTCACCACTTGACATGTCTCCACACCTCCGCTACCCCTCCTCCCCCCAGCTCTTACTTACTGGCCTCTGTTGCAGTCTGTCTGTGTGCTGGCCACCGAGCTAGATACACCTGTCACTTCCCTTTCTCCCACTGGTACTATGAAATTAGTAGTGTCACTATTCCCATCGAAAGTTACAAAATTGGGCACGGAATGGTGGAACCAGGATCTGAAGCTCACGCTCTTGCCACACGCCTGGATGTTTCGGCAGCAGAAACGGGTCCCAGCTCTGGCACAGTTTGACAACACTTGTGTTCAAGGCCAGATTGCGAAACCGTCCGATTGGTTTACAAAACTTCCTTCCGAATCGCCTGTTCTTGTCTCTTCCTCCCTCCCCATGCCTGAAATCCCTGTGGTGGAGTCTGGTACCCTCACATCTGCCCTGCTCACTTCACTTTCTCAGATCCCTCATTTCCATCAAGGGCATCATGTCTGGTAACAACACAAAATGCTGCTTTTACTTCACTCTCAGCCCTCCAAGGGTCTCTGCATGTTATTGGCATGTGGGCCTATGGGTGGAAACCAATTTTCCCCACTCGCTTTTCCTTCCTTTGCCCCTGTCCTAAGGGCATGGCTGGGCTCGGCCTGTTTGACCAGGGTGGGGATTCCTATGCCACTGTCACAGCGTCTGTCCTAACAGTGTACTGCTGAACTCTTAGGACATAGCGGTTTTCCTTCAACCCAACACACTGAAGACAGACAAACAGAACAACTGAAACACATATTTTAACCAGGTCCTAAATAACGACATTTACAGAAACGTGGATGGTTTGGTATGTCGGTTTTGCCAATACGTGAAAAAAAACTTTGATCATGTATATCCTAATGTCACCTCCTGTCCTCGGCAGTATGGGAGTGACACTGATGGAGGAGTCCGTGTTCTGCTGCTTAATTGAGGCATCCTCTAAGGATGCTGGGATTTGTGGGGGGGACCAAAGTTTGGGGGTTTACACACTGGTATAAGTCTCTTGGCAATTAGTTTGGTAATACGTGTCAAGAGGCTTACAACATTTAAACTTATACTTACATTTCTAGAAAATAATTCCTGAAATTACCGCCAAAGCAGAGAAAGCTTGATTTATTTCGTAATGCCATTTGCAAGTGTTTACAGATTTATGAAAGCCACAGCAAATGTTTGGGCAGTCATCTAGGGTTCCGGTGATTGGGGTACATAAATCATGGCGTGTCCTTCTTTACGGAATATTATGTGACTTTTAAAATGATGCTTACTCTGTGCAATTAAATGGAAGAAGCAGGGCATATACACATGGCTATTAAATACGTGGACGATAATTACTGTGTAAAATATGTATTAGAGAAAGACTTGTGAGAGGTGTTGCTAAATGCTAGCAAAGGTTTTCAGAGAGTAGAACTATAGTTTTTCCCTCTATTTTCTCCCTGTTTATTATTTCTAAGTTTTAAAATTTTTTTAACGTTTATTTATTTTTGAGACAGAGAGAGACAGAGCACGAACAGGGGAGGGGCAGAGAGAGAGGGAGACACAGAATCTGAAACGGGCTCCAGGCTCTGAGCGGTCAGCACAGAGCCCAACGCAGGGCTCGAACTCATGGACCGTGAGATCATGACCTGGGCCGAAGTCGGACGCTCAACCGACTGAGCCACCCAGGCGCCCCTCTAAGTTTTAAAAAGTAAGCTTAAGGGTGGGGGATTAAACCATCAACAAGATCATTTACCCTCTGGGCAGAGTTACTGCCATTGCAGTGATGGTCCCGGGTCTTTCAGTCCCGGCCACAGCCTCCAAAAAAGATGAGGCATAATGGGGTTCAGAGGCCTGTCATGTGGGTGCCTACTGAGGAACACTACAGATGGACAGGGGGTTCCCAGGAAAGGGAGACCCAAACATAGTCACCGAGCGTCCAGGCGCAGCCTGCACACTGTCGCCCTGTCAGTGCTTGAAAACACATTGTCCTTTGAGGGAAATGTCCAGCCTGACATCTCAAATTACTTCTCAGGGCTGGGGGTGGGGGGGGGGGGAAGAGGACAGAGATTCCCCAGGGGTGGGGTGCCTCCTCCTGGATGTCTTCAGGACAGTCCCTTTGGCCATGGAGGTTCTGTGAGGCCCTGGCCAGCAAGCACCATGAGAGCCCTGGGGTAGGCACTGATCTGGGCACTGTGGAACCAGGAAACAAGGGTCGGGATGGCGTGAATTCGTGAGAACAGAATGACCATCACAACAAAATAGCTTCTCTTTACTAAGTGCCTAAATGCATGTGCCTACGGTGATACATGAATTTTATCCTATTTAACACTTATAACCGTCCTGGGGAGAGGTTTACAGCCCCCATTTTGTGGATGAGGAAACAGACTCAGAGAGGTTTAGGAATCTCTGCAAGGTCACAGAGCTAGGATTCACACTCAGGTCTTGCTGATGCCAACACTTCAACTTTTTCGGTGATGTTCCCTGGCTGTCCGTGGACAGGATCTAATGCTGTTCGTGCCCCCTGCCCCCCTGCTTTACCAGGTGTGTTAAAGCACTGGGTAATTGGGGATGTGATAATAAATCAAGCAGTGGCTCCTGCAAGAGACAAGCCACAAGGGCTGCTTCCATTTGCTTAGGTCAAGTTCATCTTAGCCTTCTTTGGGGCTGCCACAGTGCTCAGCCACAGAGAGTGCCAGGATGCACAGGAGGTGCTTAGATGCTGATGTGTACACGTGTGATCTGGTGTGGCCTCACAGACCAGGTTATATAATATGGGTTATATTTTACTAGGCAGTCATGTTGATTACGTTCATATTAATAAGGAAAAGTATAGTTAGGAGCCCTTCTTTCTCCCTGGCTCCCTCTCACTCATCAGGTTTCAGCCTGGGGCACATATTTGTGCTTAAAGCATTAACCCCTAAAACAGGATAGCATGAATCCCTAACAAAGACACACACGCACACACACACACTCCTTCACGCCATAGCAATTTGCTGAAAATGCTGACTAAATCATATTAACCTAATTGCTAGGTTGAAATAATGGTAATGATGATGATAGTAATAATAAAGAATGGCTCTCAAATTATTCTGAGCGATGTTGCAACATCAGCTGCCATACTCATTCTCCAAGAAAGAATTTGCATTTTCGGACTCGGTTCACAACAGGCAAGCGGCTCCCCGGGGAGATAAATGACAGTCTTTAATGAGGTTTTCCCTTGCCCAGAGTGACATCTTACTTCTTTCTCCAAAAGCAGGTGAGTACCAATTTCTACACAGAATTTGGGCCAAATGTCCAAATTTACAGACTTCCAGGAGGCAGAATAGAATATGGAATCTGCCAAAAATCCTGGGCTCTCCTTCCAAGTGGTCTCCTTCAGGGTGGCATTGCATTTAGCTGTGAGGGCCGTTACCTGGTAAGAATGTGGCTCTCTGGCTCTCTCTGGCACAGAAATGTTTGGAGCTTCTGTGGAACACTTCTGGAAACCAGAATGGGGGTCTTTCCTCCAGCCGTGGCAGGCAGGCCACCGTCTGAAATGCACCAGCTAATTAAAGACACAGGTCAGAGATGAAGACCCTAAGGGACTCTCCACAAAGACTTACTGAGTGCCCACCGTGTGTGGCTCTTCATAGGGGAAGATGTCTAGGATACAGCCCTTGCTGTCTAGAATGTACAGCTAGTAAAGGAGAAACATGTACACAGATAACTACCTGTGATCGAAACGCGGTCTAGAAAGGTGATGCTTTGGGAGCCAAGGGTAAGCTGAGTCTGTGACAATGACAATGATAATTGAACTGGGCCTTCAAGTATGAAAAAGAATTCACCAGATGAGGGTTGGGATGTGGAGGCAGGTTGGAGGGTAAGCAGGGAGGAAAGGCATTCGAGACAGACAGCAAAATGAGCAAAAGCAGGAAGGAGAACAAAGTATTGAGAAATAAGCTTGTCCAGCACTACTCTACCTCTCCTGTTTACCTGCCCTAGTTTTCAGGGCTTCCATCTGCTGCCTTAACCCCTTTGGAATACCCCTGTGCTTTGAAGATGTCCATGGGGGCAATAACCATATTTATGTTGCTCTCTGCTGTATCATATTTTATCATCATTCAGTGATAAAATCTTTTTACTCCATGAGTATTCTTTCCTTCACCCATTATTTAGAAGCATATTTAGAAATTTTCTTAATGCATGGGTTTTGTGTGGAAATGGTTCATTTACTGACTTAGAATTTTATTGCACTGACATCAGAGAATGTGACGTGTATAAAAGCAATTCTTCAGTGTCTTTTGATATTTCGTTTGTGGCCTTGGGTACATGATTAATTCCTGTAAGTATGTACTTGAAAAGTTGTTTATTTATGAGACACAAGATGAATAACTGTGGTTAAAATCTTCTATATCCTTTCTATTTTTTTTGTCTCACTTTCTGGGAGAAGGGATTAAAATCTACCACTATGACTGTGGCTTGTTCATATCTCTTTATAATGTTGTAGGTTTGTGCTTTATGTAGTTTGAGGCTATATTGTAATGTGCATATAGGTTCAGGATAGTTATAATTTTTGTCATCTGTTCCCTTTGTCAAAGAACTTCTTTCTTGCCAATTTTCTGCCTTAAGGCCTATTTTGTTTCAAATTAATATTGCTAAATCAGCCTTTAGTTAATATTTACCTAGTACATGTCTTCCTAGTATATTAATTCCTTTATTTTGTTTCAACCCTTTTCTGTCTCTGGTTTTAGATGTGTCTTTTGTGAATAGCTTTTAGATGGATTCCAGGGCCTAGATCAGTGCCTAGAACATAGTAGGTACTCAGTAATTATTTCTTGAGTTAATGAATGGAAAAAATTAAATCTAATCTGAATATTTGTCCTTCAGCAGATGAGTTTAATGTGTTTACATTTGTTATGATTACTAATATATTTGATTGACTTATACCACTTTGTTAAGTCTAATTTGTCTAATTATATGTAACTTTATAAATGCTCAACACCACTCATCATCAGGGAAATGCAAATCAAAACCACAGTGAGATACCACCTCACACCCCTCAGAATGGCTAACGTTAACAACTCAGGCAACAACAGATGTTGGTGAGGATTTGGAGAAAGAGGGTCTCTTTTGCATTGCTGGTGGGAATGCAAACTGGTGCAGTCACTCTGGGAAACAGTGTGGAGGTTCCTCAAAAAACTAAAAACAGAATTACCCTGCGACCCAGCAATTGCACTACCAGGCATTTATCCACGGGATACAGGTGTGCTGTTTTGAAAGGGCACATGTACCCCAATGTTTACAGCAGTGCTATCGACAATACCCAAAGAATGGAAAGAGCCCAAATGTCTATCGACTGATGAATGGATAAAGAAGATGTGCTGTATACACACACACACACACACACACACACACACCCCACAGTGGAGTATTACTCAACAATCAAACAGAAAGAAATCTTGCCATTTGCAACTACGTGGATGGAACTAGAGGGTATTATGCTAAGCGAAATTAGTCAGAAAAAGACAAATATAATATGACTTCACTAATATGTGGGATTTAAGATACAAAACAGATGAACATAAGGGAAGGGAAGCAAAAATAATACAAAAACAAGGAGGGGTACAAAGCATAAGAGACTCTTAAACACAGAGAACACACTGAGGGTTTCTGGAAGAGTTGTGGGTGGGGAGACGGGCTAAATGGGTAAGGGGCATTAAGGAAGACACTTGTTGGGATGAGCACTGGGTGTTATACATAGGGGATGAATCACTGGAATCTACTCCTGAAATCATTATTACACTATATGCTAACTAACTTGGATATAAATTAAAACATAAATAAGTAAATAAATATAATTTTACAAAAAGAAATATTCAGTTACGAAAAATAAAACAAGTTAGTTAAAAAAATGTATTTTTTTCTCTTTCTCTGCTTCATTGCCTTCTGCTAGATTGGTCAAATATGCTTTATTTCCCTCTCTTCTGGCCTAAAAGCAATTCCTCTTCTTTTCTTTAGTTCAATAATGGCACAATCACTTTCACTATGTCCTTTGATCAGCACAAAGCCCTGTCTGTAAATTCAATGCGAGTATCCCCAATTTGCAGATAGGAAAACTGAGACTCAGAGTTAAAAGTAACCTAAGGGCCCACAGCTAGCGACCAGCAGATCTGGGATTAGAACCAGTTCTGTGTGATCTGGAGGTCATGTATTTCCCACTGTGGGCCACACGGCTGACAAAGGTTAACTTCAGATTGCTGAAAGACAGTTATCACGGAACTTCTTAGTCCCCAGAGTCATACTGTGATCAGCAGACCTTGTTATCTCTGTGTCCTAGTGATAACTCGGAAATGGAAATGAATGGACACAGGCCTGGGTACAGAGAAAGTTGAAAGCTGAGAAGTAAACAGAGCTCTTAAAATTCTCCAAAATGAAATCCTCTTCAAGCTGGATGACTGGATGACAGCTTTTTAAGAAATGATATCTCAGATCTGACCACCTAACTATTTTGGGGGATGCTTTCTCTTTTCCCAGCAGATAGCTGTCCACAGCCAGAGCCCTTCAATAAGCAATAACTGCGGTTCTTTTTTTTTTGATAGATTTTTTTTTTTAACATAGGAAGAGAGCAGGAGTGGAGGAGGGACAGAGACAGAGAGGGGGGGAAACACAGAATCCAAAGCAGGCTCAGGCTCTGAGTTGTCAGTACAGAGCCCGAAGCGGGGCTTGAACCCACAAACCGTGAGATCATGACCGGAGTCGATGTTGGATGCTTAAAACCGACTGAGCCAACCCGGTGCCCCACAGTAACTACAGTTCTTGCCACTGTCTCTACACACTGCTTTCGAAATACTTGTTCTTTCTTCACACGGGTTGCTCTGCTTTGATTTCCCTCTTCTGGAAGGGGTCTGAGGATGGGGATGGGTGAGAGGCAGAGACATAGGGCCACATAGTCACCTTTGTAGGAAAGGAAGGACAGAAGCTTCTGAGGCAGTATTAACCTGCATGAGGCTTTGATGATGTCACCCATGGAGGAGGCAGGTGTTATGAGTAAGATTACCCACAATCCCCCTAGCTTCCAGGGTTCCTACTGCAATAAACAACGCCCAGTGGAATGATAATCCTGGTGTTAAATGTCCCGCTGATTTTGTAGGGGTACAGGTGTATTTTTGGCTGAAAGAATGGCATTCATTTTCAGGATGGGAGTTTGAAAGAATGTGACCAAATTCCTGAGATACCACTAAGGGACCGCAGCCATGCCCGGTAACTGCACCGGCATGGGTGTTTCTCAGAAAGTGCAGTTCAGTGTCGGCCAGAGGGCTTTGCTGGGTCCTTCTCAGGATTTCATCTCTATGTGGAGGCACTCGAGGGAGACTGGCTCTTGAGAGGCGTTTTTCAAAGTGCACTAACTGAATTAGAATCACCTGGTGGGGGAGGAGGGGGGAGGGGGAGAGACATGCTTGTTAAAATGGTAATTCAGGGCCCCACCTTAGACTTACTGATTCGGAACCTAATAGGGAGCCCCAGGAATCCCCATTTTTAATTAGGGGCCCAGGTAATTTTGGCGCGGGGTCTAAATTGTTCTCTAAGGGTTCTGCAGGTGTCTGAAACTTCCTGCAGGGTAGACAAGCCCATGTGAGGAGGCACATGGGAAGCAGCCAGGAGACCTGAGCCCCAACCTTGCCTTTGGCTGGCTGTGTGCTCTGGAGCAAGTCACTTCACCACCCTGGGCTTCATTTCTTTGCGAAATAAGAGCTTCCAGAGTTTCTTAATGGTGGAGCCAGGCCAGAGTCCCAGACTCAGGTCTGGTGAAGTGAGAGCAGGACTTCCGAAAGGAGCTAGAAACTGTAGCAAATTTTGTGGTGTGTATGGTGAGCCAGGCACTGCACAGATGTGCAGATCAAGGCAGCTGAGGTCATTTTCTTTCTGCCATTGCCCTATGAGTTCGGTACTCTCCTCTTCCCATCCTGCAGATTAAGGAATTGAGGCAAAGGAAAGTTAAGGGCACAGAGGCGGTAAGAAGTAAAACTGGGTTCCGAACTCAGACTCCAGAGCTCTTGTTCTTAACCCCGAAAATACAGTATCTCTCGGCCATAAAGGTCCTGCTGGCAATCGGAAATGCCAGACACAGCTAAGAGGTTGGATCATCTGGCAAATGTGGCAGATCCCTAAATAGAGGTGACAGGTGGAAAGCTAGGGGAGTGTGTAAGGAGCAGAGCTAGAGCACCAATAAATACCTGCTGACTTAGCCAACCCAAGGTAACACGGTCCTACCCACTTGGAGAGGATCGTAAACGGGACGCAGATGGCGGAGTTCAAAGTGTCAGGACAGGTGGGCGGGGAAATCTTGGGGCGGGGGAGCAAAGGTCCACTTGAGAGGCCCCTCCCTGCCTGCCCAGCTCGCTCTGGGGATAATGGGCTGTAAACCATACCCCTTCCTTCAGAGAGATCTGCAGACAGAAATAGGTCCCTGCTTTTCCCCAAGCTTTGAAGATCCCTTCAGGAAGTTCTAAACCGACCATGAAACCACACTTCCTTCACCAGAGGAGACTTGTCTAGCAGATAACACCAGGGCCTAATTTGGCCTCAGGCAGAGACTGGGTCAGAATTTGACGGTGGGTAAAGCAGGTCACCGCACGACGCGCAGTTACGGGCTCACCGCCCCCTGCTCCTGCATGGGTGGGGGGTTGGCTTTCCCATGGAAGTGAAGGCTCCCCCTCGTCACCGTGTGCTCTCCCTGGCAACGGGGGCATTCCGCCCCAGCATCAACTCCCTCCTTAGTGATAGAGACTCTCAATGTCTGCATCTAGTCTGGGCCTTTTTGTGGAGCCCCAGACTGTTATACCCAACGGCCTCCTGGACATCTCAAACCAAATTCAGGCTGTTTGTCCCGGCCCCTGCCCTCTTTTGCTCTCCTTTTAGAGCCAGTTCACCAAGTCCTTGAAGTCCAGACTCTTGGGGTGAAACTCAGGGATCTTTGGGAGCCAGACCCACCTCCCTGCCCAGCCCATGCCCAGTCCTTTGCGTTCTGGCCACACCTGTGCCCTTTGACACCTGGGTGTCTTTCCTCCAACTAGTTTTTTTGTTTTAAATTAGAACATCAGTTCCTTGGTCTGGTAGTCTGATTGCACTTTCTTCCTTCAAGACCTGGCTCAACTCCTTTGAGAAGACTTCCAAGATTGCAATAACTCCCCCCCTCCCCCACCCCAGGAGAGTTCCTTTCTCCTTGGAGTTTCCCATGGCCCTTGCTGCATACCATTGGCACACTTTTGTCACTGCATTGTTAATATCTGTTCACATGCCCTTCCCTCTGGACACCAAGCCTCTGAGCTTAGCCATGCAGAGGGCTGTCACAGACACACATATTCAACTATATTCTCAATGCCGATGAGTGCTCAGGAGATGTGGTTGAATAAAGGAATACATGATTCAATAACTAGTTCAGAATTTCCGGGCAAATGGAACCTGTAGTCTTTTAGAACCTCAAGATTTTACCCAAAGCATAAAAAGGTGGTCTAACAAAGTGCAGAAGCCTGTAGAGATTGGCCAGGGGCTGTACAGCCTAGGACTGAAGCTGTGTGATTCTTGATGCGGTGCCAGGCTCCAGCCATGTGTGTGACCGCTCGGCACCCGTGGCCCCTTCCACCCCTGCTGTCCTGACCCTGCAACAACTCACCGCCTTCTTGTCTGTGAGCCCAGCACACTCCCTTTGTTCTCGTTCTTCTGGAAACCACCTCCCTCCCCGCTTTACCCACCTCTTCTAGGGAGCTTCTCCTGAGGAAATGGGATGGGAAACACAATATGAGCCTTCCCAAAGCTCCGAATTCAAGCAGTCTCCAGTCCTCGGCACTTCAGGTTAACGGGCAGAGTGAGCACTGGAAAGCACAGGGGAGCCCAGGTGAGCAGCTGGTCCCTAAACTCCTCATTAGGATCACCTGGGCTGCTTGTTACACTTACAGGTCACGTGCTCCACCCAGGATGGGCTGAATCAGAATCTTCAGGTCAGGAGCCCAATCTCTATTAAAAAAAAAAAACTTTATTGTATTTATATTATATTATATTATATTATATTATATTATATTATATTATATTATAAATTTTAAAGTTTATTTATTTTGACAGAGAGAGAGAGAGAGCACAGGTGGGGTAGGGGCAGAGAGAGAGGGAGAGAGAATTCCAAGCAGGTTCCACACTGACACAGTACAGAGCCTGATACAGGGCTCGAACTCACAAACCATAAGATCCTGACCCGAGTCAAAATTAAGAGTTGGACGCCTAACCGAATGAGCCACCCAAGCGCCCCAGAATCTCTATTTTTAACAAGTGCCTTGGCTAGTTTTTTTTTTTTTTTAAATCATTAGACAAGTTAGGGAAACACTATATATGGTTTGGATGCCAAACAAATAAGCTTCTGTGGGATCATTTTGTGAGAATGCTGTGTAATAATCATCCTCACTGTGAAAATTTATTGGGCACATACTATGTGCTTGGCACAATTTTAAGCCTTTTATAGATGTTAATTCATTTGTTCTCTATTACAACCCTGTGAGGTAGGTACTATTATTAACTATTAACAACCAATGAGGCATAGAGAAGTTACTTACCCAAGGTCACCAGCTAGGATGAAAATCTAAATCGGTCTGGATCCTGAGTTTCTGCTCTTAACCCATGACCCACAGAAGATTACCATCACTAGAGCTGGGGCATGCTGTTGCATGCTGTAGACAATGAGTAAATATTCACTGAAAGGAGAAATTGGAAACAGACCTGACGGGAGCGTTTGCTTCATTAGCCTCTCCACTCAGACACGGCCAGTTCTTTGCCATCAGTAACCTGTTCACTTTTACAGCATCCTGGGGGAGCAGCCCCGGGGTCAGCAGTGCTCTCTTGGTTCTGCAGTTGCAGAAATGAGGCCAAGAAGGTCACAGTCAGACGTCAGTAGACACCCGCACCTCTATCTGGCTGATGGCTGGGGAAGTCTACAGTCTAATGCTCTACACCTCCAGTCAGGGCTTCATGGATGGGTCCCTGTCCAGCCTATACCACGGACTTAAGGCTACAGGGATCTAGTGCAGCAAATCACTCATGGAAACACATGAATTGGATAACAGTAGTGATAATCAACCTGGGATGATTATTTGGGATGACAGCCTAAAGCTGGCTTCTGGTGCCATAACACCTCACTCTCAGTGGCTTAATCAGATGGCATCAGGTCAGCCGGACTGCACTGCTGTGGGACCTCAGGTGGATGCCCTCGTCCACCTCATCTCCCGTGCCCTGGTGAGTCCAGATGAATTCTGGAACACATTCCGGTTGCTGCTGGCTGGCGAGAATCGCCCACTCTCAAGGACTTGGGGTAGGGCAGGCTGACCTCACAAAGGCCCAAACACCAGCAGAGTTTTGAGGGCGTGCACTTCTGTTCCTTCTCTGGGTCACTGAGAAAGCAGCCGAGCCGTGGTGAGGGGTGGGGAGGATGCTGAGTGGTGGGTCAGTTCCTCAGCAGTGCTGGTACCTTCTGCTCCAGGCCCCAGCCTCCCTAGGGCTGTGCCCCTGAGCCACTCTGGCCATGGGCAAGAAGCAGGATAGGAGCCTTTCCTCATTCTCCTGACAACTTTGAGGCGGTGAGGGGGGAGAACGGGGGTGGTCTCATCAGTGAGAGCTGGCCTACCTCTGTGCACCCCACATTCAACCCCACAGGCAGCTGCCTCTGTGGTGTGACTGAACAGAATCCTGGAGGCCCATAGCACTCTGGCTTTATGCTTTCACCCACCATTATCGCCACAGAGTCATTCCTTACAAGGCCCCTTCTAAATACAACTTTGGGATCTGAGAGGAAGAAGTTAAGCCTTTAGTGGGGACGAACCCAGGAGCTGTTGGGTAGCTGGGATGAAGCAGATGTGGGCACTCAGAGAACAAGACCAGGAGAGGGTAATTTCAGGGACAGAGGAGGGGAGGCAAAGGAAAAAGAAGAAACAAAATTAGAACTTCACAACTGTGTCCCCATACCTCCCCAATCTTTCAGTCAGGACTGGTTTGCTACGTTGACTGCATATCAGAATCAAGTGGGACACTTTCAAGTGTGCCCATGACTGCCCCCTTCCACCAAAACCCAGATTCTGCCATGGTGAGGGGTGGGGCGGATGGGGCAGGGGTGGGGTGGTCTGGGGCAGGCCTGGCACTAGTATTTTTCATGGGTTCCCAGGTGCTTCACTCATAAGCCCGGGTGGAGCCCCATCCCACTCCCCACTTAAAAAAAAATTTTTTTTTGGTAATGTTTACTTTTGAGAGAGAGAGAGAGAGAGAGAGAGTATGAGTGGGGGAGGAGCAGAGAGACAATGGGAGACACCGAATCCAAAGCAGGCTCTAGGCTCTGAGCTGTCAGCAAGTCAGAGGTCAGCTGTCAGCAGGTTGTGGGGCTCGAACCCATGACCTGAGCAGAAGTCAGCCACTTAACCGACTCAGCCACCCAGGCACCCTGATCCCCATCCCCTTGAGAGCACCTGCAGGCCTCCTGCCTGGGCTGCTGCGTCATCTACTCCTATGCTTGCAGCTTCGGTCTATGGAAAAAAAAAACCCATTTCTTTAGCTCTTTCATGAATTGCTGAGCTAAAGACCGCTTGCTACACAGGGAGAATTTATACCCCTGAAGTTCGGTGAATCTAGCCTGTAAGCTCAGGAGGGCAGAAACCACACCTGACTCATTTTCCTGGGACCTCAGCACTTGGTAAGAGTGTGTGGTGTCACTTTTAAAACAGCTACTCATGTTTTCCCGAAATATTTTGCGTTGGGAAAGCTCATTGCTACCGGGGATCCTTAGCTTCCTCAACAGTTCTACGAAGTTTACCTTCAACGTATTGTAAAGATCAAGTGGGGTTGGTATGTGAAAGAGCTTTGGCAAGCCTAATTCAACTGCTGGTTGAATTAGTTGCATTGCTCCCTTGCTCTGCCGCTTGAGCTCCTACTCATCCTTTAAAACCTGGTTCATGTTTTGGCTCCCTCCCTCCCTCCCTAACCTCTTTTTTTCCTTTTTCTTTTTCTTTTTCTTTTTTTTTCTATCCTCTCCCCACAAACATAAGAGACTCTTAAAAACTGAGAACAAACTGAGGGTTGATGGGGGGTGGGAGGGAGGGGAGGGTGGGTGATGGGTATTGAGGAGGGCACCCGTTGGAATGAGCACTGGGTGTTGTATGGAAACCAATTTGACAATAAATTTCATATTTAAAAAAAATAAAAATAAAATCTTAAAAAAATTAAAAGAATAAACTTAAAAAAAATAAATAAAAACCTGGTTCAAACGTCACTCCTCTGTGAATTCTTCAGAAGAAGAATTCTGTACTGTACCCATAACTCTACTATGGCATCTACCCCTCTATGTTCAACATGGCGGCCAATGGCTACTAAACTCTTCCTCTGCCAGGCACTGTGCGAGAGCTTTACTGCAATGATTAGATACTCACTCATCTATCTCATGAGAATCTGAGCTCCTCGAGGGTGGAGGCTTTAAGGTAAACTAGTATATTCCCCATGATGCCTCGAAGGACTTTGCTTCTGGGAACTTCTTTCCGCAACTAAGAGAACGTCAGTGTTTGTGTTTCTTTCTTCTTCTTCTTTTTTAATTTATTGTCAAGTTAGCTAACAAAAAGTGTATACAGTGTGCTCTTGGTTTCAGGGGTAGATGCCCATGATTCACTGCTTACATACAACACCCAGTGCTCATCCCGACAAGTGCCCTCCTCAATGCCCATCACCCCTTTTTCCCTCTCTCCCACTCTCCACCCCCATCAACCCTCAGTTTGTTCTCTGTATTTAAGACTCTCTTATGGGTTTGCCTTCCTCTCTGTAACTATTTTTTTTTACCACTCCCTTCCCTCAAGGTCTTCTGTTAAGTTTCTCAAGTTCCACATATGAGTGGAAACATATGATACCTGTCTTTCTCTGACTGACTTATTTCACTTAGCATAATACCCTCCGGTTCCATCCACACTGCTGCAAATGGCGGGATTTCATTCTTTCTCATAGCCAAGTAGTATTCCATTGAATATATAAACCACATCTTCTTTATCCATTCATCAGTTGATGGACATTTAGGCTCTTTCCATGATGTGGCTATTGTTGAAAGTGCTACTATAAACAGTGGGGTACATGTGCCCCTATGAATCAGCTCAGTGCTTATGTTTCTGAGTCTTGAGTAACTATTAGGGATTTGAGAAAAATGGGATTTTGGAGTTGGGAGGATAAGAATGAGCAAAGGGCATGGTGAGGGGGAACAGATGGCTTTAGAATGCCAGGGGATGGAGGGAAGGTCCCCTGGCCCAACAAGGGCACTTGGAGTTGGAGAGTCAGGCTGCTTGGGATGAGGACATTGCCAGTAGATGGCCAGGGCCATACAGCCTCAGGAACTGGAGAGAACAGAAGAAGATCTACTCAAGCATGGTAGGAAGGTTAAATAAACACAGCCCCGAGCTGAATCCTGAAGATTCAGGAATTTTTCTGAAGGCTCCGAGTTTTTCGACATCCTTGAGATCCCAAAGGGACCCGGTGGGTGAGACACTATCTCAGAACCATGAAACTGAAAGGCATAAACCTAGGTTGGACGGTGGCTTCAGAAAACAGTGAGTATCTTACTGTGGAGGGTAGCAGCAGTAGGGTATAACTGATTACAAGCCTTTTTTAGAACTTCAGAGAAGGGAGAGGCTCTCTGGTGAAAGCCTCTGATGTGATTCTGAAACCCACACTGACAAAGACAGTATTTTCATGTGCATGCCTCAGGCATGAACTCTGCGAGATGTTAATAGGAATTATGTCAAATAGGGACTCCATGGCCATCATTTTGGGAATGCTGGATTATATAAATTTAAGCACAAATTTCTCTTTTTCTTTTTTAAACTCTAGCTTGTCTCAGAATCTTTAAAATGGGAATGTACCTGGTGAATCTCCAAGAGGAATATGTATTTTCCAAACCAATTTCAACATAGAACTTCCCTTCCTCCCCTCCCCTCCCCTCCCCTCCCCTCCCCTCCCCTCCCCTCCCCTCCCCTTTTCCCCTTTCTTTTCTTTTTCCTTTTCTGGTAGCATAACTCATAGCAATGGTATTTCTTAGGAAACACTTTGGGACATGCTGCTATAAACGAATCTTACAAATGTATAGAGTGGTTGTAAGAATCAACTTCAACAGTACATTAAAAAAAATTTTTTTTAACATTCATCTGTTTTTGAGAGACAGAAAGAGAGACAGAGCACGACTGGGGGAAGGGCAGAGAGAGAAGGAGACACAGAACCCGAAGCAGGCTTCATTCTCTGAGCTGCCAGCACAGAGCCCGACGCGAGGCTCGAACCCACAAACTGTGAGATCGTGGCCTGGGCTGAAGTCGGATGCTTAACCAACCGAGCCAGCCACCCAGGTGCCCCAAATAGTACATTTAAAAATGTCACCAAGGAAAGGTGGGTTTGATTCTAGAAATGTAAAGATAATTTAGTATTAGGAAATCATGAAGGTAATTTCTAACATCAACAGGTAAAAAAAAAATGATAATCTCAACAGATAATGAAAATGCATCTGATAAGTTTCAATATCCATTCCTGACTTAAGAGTCTAAAAACTAAGATTAGAAAAATATCTCCTTAATGGGATAAAAATAATCCATAGTAAATTAAGAGGTCACTGATTTTACTGCTATTGTTTAACATGGTTCTTGATGTCGTACAGTGACTCACAAAACAAAATTATACATATAAAGGAGGAGATAAAATTATCATTATTTGCAGATGGTATAATTATCTTCCTAGGAAAAAGAGGGATTGAAATTGAAAAAGTATTCAGAGTAAGATAAGAGTCAGTCGCAGGATACACTTTCCAAATCAATAATTCAAATTGGAAGCATTTAGAGAAAAAAGGTCCAATTCCCAATTTAAAATAATGAAATAAAAACCTCAACAAGAAAGTATAGGACCCATTTGAAGGAAATCTTTTTATTTGATTAGGAGATATTAAAGAAGATCTGGCTAAACAGGTAGGCATACAATATTTCTGGATAGAAATTTGAACATTCCGAAGATGCTGATTTTATCCAATTAACTTATAAATTTAATGAACTTGCAATCCTGCAAAACAATGGGCTTATTTGTGTTTTTTTTTTCTTAATGTTTATTTATTTTTGACAGAGAGAGAGAGAGAGAGAGAGAGAGAGAGAGACAGAGCACGAGCAGGGGAGGGGCAGAGAGAGGGAGACACAGAATCTGAAGCAGGCTCCAGGCTATGAGCTGTCAACACAGAGCCCTATGCGGGGCTTGAACTCACGCACCACAAGATCATGACCTGAGCCGAAGTCAGACGCTTAACTAACTGAGCCACCCAAGCGCCCCTGGGCTTATTTGTTTATCACAATGAATCTAAAATTCATTAGGAAAAAGAAATAGTTGGGAATCATTTTTTAAATGCCGAGACAAAACGATGAGGGAGGATTTCACCCATTAGGGATTAAGGTCTATTACAAAACAATGATAATGTGAGCACTGTGGTAAGGGGTGTTGGCAGGCATAGCAATGAAACCATACAGCCCTCAAACAGACCTTAGCGTGTGTGTGTGTGTGTGTGTGTGTGTGTGTATGAATGATATCCACATATACGTGTGCACACATACACGCTAAGACAAGAACTGAAGGGAAATACATTAAAGAGTTAGTGGAGCTTTCTCTGGCCGGTGGGGTTATGGGTTTGTACTTCTTCGTATTTTCTGTGCCTTTCGGATTTTCTATGTTGGGCATGTTTAATAGACACATTAAACGTTGGGTGTGTGTGCGCATGGGCACGTGTGCATGCTTAAAGGATGCACTCGCCTCAATATGGCACTCCCCTGGGAAAGATTACCCTTTTGCTGCCATACTGATCTCTTCCTGAGCTGCTGTGGCTAAAGAGAGGGTGGTAATGAGAGGGATGGGGGTGGAGTTGAGGATGATGGGGCTTCTGAAGGAGGAAAGGGTGCAGAACAGAGAGGCATCCAGGGCGGTGGGAACGCGCGCCGCCTGCTTCACACACGGTTTTGCCCTGAGCTGGGAATTACGAGGCCAGAAAACACAGAAGGTTGAGAGTTATTTTCCTTGGCAGAGGAGCTTTGCGCTGAGGTTGTAACGCTGCCTGGAGGTTAGGCGATGGTGAGTGGAGAGAGGAGAGATTACCAAGATTGGGTCTGCAAAATGTGCACCCTGTGATTTCAGTAAAACCCCAGATTGGTGAGATTTAGGGGGATATTTGTAGAAGCTGGCCCTGAACCCAGGGTGGGGATAGGAGTTGCTGGTGAACCCGTGGGGGCTGCCCCAGCCTCCCTGTGTGAGGAATTGCTCTGGGAAACAGCGGGACGGGAAGGGAGAGACCCTACTGCTTGTTACCATGCCAACTGCTCCAGGGCCTCACCCCTCCATCAGCCAGCTGAGGGGCGGGGCACTGTGGAAGCAGGTGGAACTGCATGCAGGGCCTGCCTTCTCCGCTGGCTGAATGACCTTGTGCAAGTCACTTAACCTTTGCCGCCTGTGGTGTCTTCCTCTGTGGAACGGAAGTAGCAACCTCTATTTCTCTTTAACGACTCCCTTTGCCCTCGACTGGGACTTTCTGAAACAATAGTTAGCAATTCAAGTTTGGACCAGAGGAAAAGGAAGAAAAAGGAAAAGCATAAGTAGCCTTTGAGCAATAGGTCCCTCTGTGAAACCCGAACAGCCTTTGTTTGGGTTTGTTAAGTTATAATTTCTGGAATGGCGGCCCTGGAGGTGGTGGCCAGGCAGTCATCTGAGAGTGGCGGTGCATAAGAAGGAAACCCTAGGGACACTTCTGCAGGATCAGAGGACATGGGGCTTTGCTGCCCTTTGGTTAGAGAATCACACGTTCAGAACTGGAAGAGGTCTCAGTTTAGCAGGAAGGGGCCAGAAGCCAAATAACTAGAACCTCAGGTCATGCAGCAGATTCTCAAATAAGGGCCCAGCGTAGGGATCTTTGCCTGGCCCACCCTGTCTGACTTTGAACGAGTCTGGAAAAGTCAGTTAAAGGTGCTGGCATCACAATGTGGCTTCTTATTTCTTTCTCTTGGTTGCTTGGGCCTATTCGTTTAAAAAAAACTCAGGAGAATGTTGAATCTTCCTTGGTTTTCGTTTTCATTTAAAACACAATTTCAGGGAATTACCTAAGTCGAGATGGCTTCGAGGGATGATTCTTTCAGGATCCTCCATTCTCTAAATATTGAGCAAAGAAAGACTAGAAATAAAAGAAAAGCCCAAACACCCGGGAATACTTAGATGCAAGATAAACCCCCCAGGGTACAATACACAATATAAGACACAGACCTACAAGAGGGGGTAGACGAGGCTGGGGCTGCCTGGCTCTGGGTCTGAGAGCCGGCAGGGAACGCTGGCCATTTCAGCTCCTCTTGACATAATGGGGAGTTAAAGGACCCCGATTTGCAGGAGGACTAGCTCCAGTGCGCCGTGTGGGACAAGAGAGGGTCAGAGCTCCCTTACGGGTGCAGGGACACTGAAGGAAGGTAGCTCTAGCGCCAGAGGCACCTGTGAACCGGAATTCCAAATCAGGAGGCAAAGGAAAGATGGTCAACAAAACTGACAGCCAGGGGAAGGATTTGAAAGAGAAAAAACCTTGAAAACCCAAGATATTCGAAAAACAAAGAGCAGGCGGATATGAGGCACGACCAGATGGGTATGAAGAAGAGCGAGTTATAAATCCTGTGAATGAAAATACAGGCACGGATGAGAGGGGCAGAGAGAGAGAGAGAGAGAGACAGTTCCAAGTGGGCTCTGTGCTCTCAGCACAGGGCCCGAAGTGGGGCTCGAACCCACGAACCGTGAGATCATGACGTGAGCTGAAATCAAGAGTCGGATGCTTAACCGACTGAGCCACCCAGGCGCCCCAGAGTTCACCCTTTCCCGCAGTACCAGGTATACAGCTGGGTGTTGCACGCACTATCTCATTTAATGCCCACAACCACCTTCTGGGATAGATGTGGCGATTCATGTTTGCACATGAGGAACCTGGGAGACCAGGCTGGGCAGGCTTGCCTGATGTCTCACGGTCACAAGTGGTGAAGCTGAGTTTCCATCTCAGGCAGAATCTCCAAGTCAAGACAGGGTTCCCAACTCACCAGGAGGCCCAGGGCTTTCCTGGTTTTAGCACCGAACATCCCGTGTGTTATGGAGGCCTGCAGTTCTCGGTGAACTGGGATAATTGGTCACCCTGGGTCAAGGGCATGGACTTTGGAATTTGACAGACTTCAGTCCAAGTTGCATTTCTGCCTTTCCTGTGTGTCCCTGGACAAATTGTTTAACCATTCTAAAACTCATCTTTTTTAATCTGAAAAATGGTAACCACAGAGCCAGTGTGTGCATTAAATGGTGATTCATTTAAAGCTCTTAGTCTATGCCTTGCTCCTGGCATGTACCCAGTAAATGTCACCTGTTGTTATTTATATCATTCCTACACAATTTGTTTCCCACTATGAGGCCTCACCCGTGTAGAGTCGGGCCTGCTCCCAGAGGCCTTGAGTGCCAGGATTAAAGGTATGGCTGTCATCCTTTAGGCCAGTGGTTCCAAAACCTGACTGCACATCAGGATCAGCTGGGAGCTTTGTTGCAAACCGATCTTCCCAGGACACAGCCTCTCAGATTCTGATTCAGCTTGCCTGGAGAAGGGTCTGCTACTCTGCAATAAGAAGTCTCTGAAAATTGTTTATATACCGCTGAAACTTTAGAACACATCATAATCAGTGTGTTGGGCAGTTTTGCTGTGTCTGAATGTTTTGAGTTGTGGCAGGCCTTCGCTGAGGTCAGAACGTCAATGTCGACTCAAGGTTAAGCCCTATCCTAACCAGGAGCCCATTGTTTGTCTGTTTGTTTTTCTTTAGGCTTCAGCCTACAGGGGGGTGAAACTATGAAACTCCTTGTTGAGACCCCCAAGGAGGTCTAACGTGCAGTGCAAGGGCAGGACTCATTTTCCTTCCTCTGAGGGCCCCTGCTTCTCACCCCTGGCGGCTGTCCCAGGCTCCCACCTCTGCTGAGAAAGGCATTCCCTCCCCATGACCTCATCACAAACTGTCCCCTCCTCAGGCCAGAACTTTCCACCACAAATTCTTCATCAACAGCCGCCCCTCCGGCAAACTGAGAATGGGCTCCCCACAGTACTAAAGCGGGCGCTCTCTGAGTCACAAAGGGGACCCTGCTTCGGGGCATGCGTTATCTCCAGAAGCAGTCTGGCTCAGAGCAGGCTTCTTAAATGTTTGCAGATTGCAAAACAGCAAACAATATATTTTTATCTGAAACACCTGTGAGCATTTTCTTAAATTAGCTGAAAAAAAAGGCAAAAGAATTCCAACCCTTCCCCTTGGAACTGACATAGCCAACAAAAACAAAAAGGAACCCATTAACTCGGACCTTGCTGCAGTGAAGAGATGGCGTCTTACCTTGTTTTACTGAGAACATATGTAACCTCAAATTATTCTCTCATGTCATAAAGTGCATTGTTCGGGGAACAGTTTCTGCTAAATGATAATTTAGGAGCATTGCAAAGATGAGAAAAAAATGGGATGTTGGTCTGGGTTTGTCACAGATGGGTTCAATGAATTCTATTTGGGTCCAGGTTCCTCCTCTGTGATAGGTGGCCGTGTGGGGTCTGGGGTGTGGGGTGACAAGGATGGGTGTGGGTGGGATTAGTTTAGGACTATGTTGTCCAATGTCATAGCCACTAGCCACACATGGCTATGTAAGTGTTAATTAGGGGCCTCTGGGAGGCTCAGTCCTTTAAACATCCTGCTCCTGATTTTGGCTCCGGTCATGATCTCATGGGTTTGTGAGTTCAGGCCCCGCGTTGGGCTCTGCACTGATTGTGCAGAGCCTGCTTGGGATTCTCTCTCCCTCCTCTCTCTCTCTCTCTCTCTCTCTCTCTCTCTCTCTCTCTGCCCCTCCCCTGCTTGTGCAAGTTCTCTCTCTCAAATAAATAAATGAACTTAAAAAATGTAAATTAGGGGCGCCTGGGTGGCTCAGTTGGTTGAGCGTCCGACTTCGACTCAGGTCATGATCTCACGGTTTGTGGGTTCGAGCCCCGCATCGGGCTCCGTGCTGACAGCTCTGAGCCTGGAACCTGCTTCAGCTTCTGTGTCTCCCTCTTTCTCTACCCCTCTCCCGCTTGTGCTCTGTCTGTATGTCTGTCTCTCTGGCTCTCAAAAAAATTTTTTTAATGTAAATTAATTAAACAGAATTAAAAATTCAAATTTCAGTTGCACCAGCCACACTTTAAGGGTTCATAAGCCACGTGTGGCTGGTGGCCACCACGTGGGACGGTGCATATAAAATATTTGCATCAATGCACAAAGCAGTATTTGCAGCAGGGGGCCTAGATTGGAGAGTACAGGTAACCCCCCCCCCTTTACTGAAGTTCGAGTCCTGCCACTTCGCTTTTACAAAAGACCTACGTTAGTGTCTGTTTTTGAAAGAAACTGAAAGAAATCCAAAGAGGATTTTCACTTTCATGAAAAAAGGCACTCAGCGTTTGTTTTGCAGAGTAGGAGCCAAGAGTGGCATCGCCGAGTTCCTTCCCTGGGTGCTACACTCAGCGTCTCAGCCTCCAGCCGCCATAGCTTTCACCTGTGCCTACGAGCATCTGGGCTTCAGCTTGATTCATTTTGTGCTCGCGTTAACAAGATGTGTCCTAAGGTATTAGAAAAGCCTAGGAGGGTTATTTTTGGGTCTGGGAACGCTCACAAAATTTTCCATATAAATTAATGCTAATTGCTTCTTTGCTCTACACCATGTCAGCTTGCAAAAGTTTTCATAGGAATGGTCTCCTTCCAGATAGCGGGGGAAACCTGTGATTAATTACACTCTCCCACTCTTCTCCATAGTGTGCCCATGACAGACATTGCTAATCAATTACTGTGTTCTTTCCTGCTGCCCCCTGGTGTGTCTGCACTATTTTTTCCCGAGATCCTGGGATATGTGTGTGAGACAGACCACATACTTCCAGGGAGCAGACCTGAGTTCTTGTCCTTTTTTTGTGCTGTGGACCCCCTTTGGCAGTCTGGTGAAACCTATAGATTCCCTTTTCAGAAAAATGTTTTCAAATGCATAAAACAAAATACTAAGGATTATAAAAGGAACCAATTATGTTGACATTGCTTTCAATATAATTGAAAAAGAATAAATGCTTGATATAATAATAGACCTGCTTCATTACTAATGCATCAACTAACAAGATCTGCTGGCGGGTAGTTTTTTATAATGCTGTAATTTTACTATAATTTTAAAATAGTGTTGGAAGTAAAAAACATCTTGAGATTTTCATAATCGCTATAATGACATATAAAAATGAGTATGATTTCTTTGGTGAAAAAAGTCACAGGTACTGCCCAAGTAATTATAGTGTGTTGCTTTCATTCATAATTGAAGGAAGTGCGAAACATTAGTAGTTATTGAAAATGAAGATGCAATCTTTTTCCATCCAAATTCATGGACTCATTCATTTCTGCAGACAGATGGCATAGGGTTGCAGGGACCCTGGTGAGGGATCCTTGAAGTAAATGATCTGTGAAGTCTCAGATTTGCCATTTTGTGACCACATAAAATACATTTCTCCCGTTTGTTCATCTGCTATGGAACATCAGTGTGCCAAGACTGATCCCCCTCCTTTAAGAATGCCCCATGTAGTTGAGAAGACATGGTGTGAGGGGATGGGAAGGTCTGCTGGAATGGGGAGGGCAGAGGGAAGGGAGAATGAAGAAGGGGATCAGAAGAAGTCTCTGCTGTGTCTGTGGTGGCAAATGCAAAATGACTGTCACCCTCTGCAGTGGAGATGGGAGGAGAGGGGTTAATCATCACTGCTGACCACAGAAGACCACAAAGTCATTCCCTCCACAAAGAACTCAAAGTTAATACCATGAACTCAGGGGCGCCTGGGTGGCTCAGTCGGTTGAGCGTCTGACTTCAGCTCAGGTCATGATCTCGCGGTTTGTGAGTTCGAGCCCCACGTCGGGCTCTGTGCCGACGGCTCGGAGCCTGGAGCCTGTTTCGGATTCTATGTCTCCTTCTCCCTCTGCCCCTTCCCCACTTGTGCTCTGTCTCTCTCTATCAAAAATAAATAAAATATAAAAAAAAATTTAAAAAAAATACCATGAACTCAGTGTATGAAGCTAGAAAACCAAATGGTCACATCTGGAGATGACACTCCCTCCTTTCAGTGCCCTCCTCCCAGTGGCCTTTTATGTCATGACCTTTCCGTGCTTTGGGGACAGTTTTATGTCTTTTTCAAAACAAATGGAATGCCCATTAGTGAAAAAGAAGTTTCTACAAACACCAGTGGCAGTGTGGGAATAAATATTTATAGGCTGGGCTCTGAAACCAACATATTCTCATTTTTTATAGAGCCTTGGGCCAGGCCTATGCCAAGTGAAAATTAATTTACCCAAGAATTTCTTTTCAGTTTATAAGAAACACTTGCCTGCCACTTTCTTCTGGGAATCCTGACAGATCACAAACTCAGTCAAAGTTATAAAAAATTAGCTGACTGCAGCAGAAATACGCAGATCAAACTTGATTTCCCAATGATCAACATTTCATGATCTTCGAGCCAAGCAGGAACTATCCCCTCCGCAGTTCTCCCTCTGACGGGATGTCTCCCCTGCTAGCCAAGGACAGGCTCTTTATTTCTCTGAAAGGGCCACTCTGAGGTGTTCAGAATGCTTTCTTCTTTCTGTTCTTTGTCACTCATTTACTCGTTCATTCATTCATTCATTCATTCATTCTGCAAATAATCGCTTTGTAGTCATTGTGTTTTCAGCTCAGGATTAGACGTTGAGGGGTTGGGAAGTCACATTGATTGGGTACCTTCTATGTAGCATGCACAGTACAAAGCCTTCTTATCTGTTCTCACGTTGCATTCCCACAACCAGCTTGTAATGTAATGTTGGAATTACTGTCTCCAGTCCTAGGTAGGAAGAACTTAAGGCTCAGAGAAGTAAAGTAATTAACTAGTTAGCTACGCAGCTATTAACAAGTAATTAACTATTTAAATAGTTCCCTAGAAAGGGGAAAACGTTATCACATGATTCTGGGGGAGTTAAAGTCTAGATGGGGAGACGGTATTGATATAGCTGAGGATAGCTGTAGCCAGAACCATAGACAGAGAAATAATTACATTGCAATGCCAGAGAGGGTGATGGTTGGAAATGAGAGAAGAGATAAGAAAAGTCTAGGGATCACTGTAGACTGGGATGGCCAGTAAAGAGGCTGCCATCAAAGGACAGAGAAGACTGGGCTGTGAGGAAGCAGAGCAAAGAGGGCAGTACGGGTGGCAGCATGGTGGTGAGCCAAGGCCAGAACCAGAAATCAAATGCGGTTTGGGAGGTGGGCTGGAGAACGTCATGAAGCTATGGATCCATCAAAGGGAGGATATTCCTTAGCATAATGTCTGCCATGGAGGCAGTACTAAGTAAACACCTGATGAAGGAACAACCAGATGCGTAAGAGTGAACGAGCGAGTGGACGAATACTGTGTGTGGGTGGGAATGAGGCTGGACTGGAGGTGGAGGATTTTGCCTCTCAGGCTGAGGAGTCGCGTGTCCACTCGTGGAAACACACGGGAGTCCCCATTCCCCTCGAATTTGGACTCTGGAGATAGACTTGCTCTGTATAGAAGGGGATCAGGCGATTATCCCTAATTTTTTATTTGTAAAGCATGCCTTAGAGTCAAATATATTAACACCATGAAATAAAAATCCAAGCTAACAAAGAACTCAAGTAGCCAAAAGTTTTTTTTTTTTAAGTATAATAAGTACATGGGGCACCTGGGTGGCTCAGTGGTTTGAGTGTCTCTTGATATCAGCTCAGATCACGATCCCAGGGTCAAAGGATCAAGCCCCACATCAGGCTCCACACTGAGCTTGGAGCCTGCTTAAGATTCCCCGCCCCCCTCTCTCTTTCTCTCTCTGCCCTTCTCCTCTGCTCACGCTCTTTCTCTCTCAAAAAAAAAAAAGATAAAATTATACTATGTACAAAAAGCCAAAACATCCTAAGATAGACGAGGGGTAAAATAAACTGTGGGGCAGTACCGGAGACACGGAGATGAGCACAGAGCTGGGAGGTGGTGACAGTGAGTGGTACTGGGGAAATGACAGTAGGGATGGTGAAAAGAGAATGGACCCCAGGCCTACAGTAGAGGTAGAATCCACAGGACATGGTGACTGATGGATGTGAGACATGGAAGACAGAGGATTGTCAAGAATAATGCCTAGGCTCTCGGAGTGGATAAAGGCGCCGTGTGTTGAGATGGGGGAACGCAGGAGGAGTGGATGTGGTGGTGGTGGGGGGGTGGGAAATGAGGAATCTGGCCTCCAATAGCTGAGTGTGAGATCTTAACAAAAAGATATCCACTGTCCAGTGGGTTATATGGGACTGAATCTGAGGAGAGATACCTGAGCTAAAGGCATCGATTTAAAAAGCACCAGCTTTCAGCTGCTGAATGAAGGCACAGGAATGGAGGAGGTTGCCCTGGCAACATGTGTAGAGTGAGAAGGGCGTCTGGGACAGAGGTTTGCGGAACCCCAACATGTAAGGGTGGATAGAAGAATAGGAGCCCAGAACAGAGACTGATAAGGAACAGTCAGAGAAGTGAGAGAAAACCAGGGAAGATGGCGGCATTAGACGGTGCTAAGCGGTTAGGTAAGAAAAGGACTTGACAGTGTCCATCAGACTTAGCAACAAAAAGGTTATTACTGACTTTGGCAAGGACAATTTCTTTGCAAAAGTGGAGACTGAATCCAGATTAAGTGGTTCAAGGAGCAACTGGGAGGTGAGGAGTTTAGCCAAGTTGTTTAAGAAGTTAGGCGGTGAAGTAGCTAAGAGAGATAGGGTAGCAGCGGAAGTGAACAGAGGAGAAGGAAAGGTTTCATGCCTTCATGTGTTTGTTTTTCATTAAAAAAAATTTTTTTTTAAGTAGGCTTCATGCCCAGCATGGAGCCCAATGAAGGGCTTGAACTCACGACCCTGAGATCAAGACCTGAGCTGAGATCAAGAGTCGGATGCTTAAACAACTGAGTCGCCCGGGTGCCCCAGGAAAGGTTGTGTTAAGATGGGACAGACATAAACACCTTTAAACGCTGTCATGGGGGGAGCCAGTGGACAGGACATAGAAAAGACCTAGAAGGACATATGCCAAAATGTTAGCAGTGATTACCTGTGGGTAGTGGAATCAAGGGACCTCTGAATGTTCAAAAATAGCCCAAATGATGTTTGACAGAGTGTTGGCATTGTCTGTTTTTATTGCTACAAGATTCTCTAAAATATGTCCGTTTACACATAGCTTCACTGAAATTCACTGAAATTTGCAGAGATTGGATGAAAGGGAATGTCCTACTGCCTATGTTGGTAAGCAGAGGGCTGAGTCTGAAGCATGCGTGATGATGAATACCGGTGGTAGCCCTTCCCACATTGAGTCAGAGCTGCCTGTGTGACCAACAGAATATTGTAAAAGTGACAGTTAAGACCAAAGATAGATCCTAAAAGGCACTGCCACTTTGGCTGTGGTGTCTTGTATTGTTCATCCTGGAGGAAGCCAGCCTCTATATTTTAAGGACACTCAAGATGCCTCTTAGAAAGGAGAGGCACATGGAGAGGAACAGGACCCTGGCCAATACCCGGCACCAACTTGCCAGTCATGGGAGTGAGCCACTTTGGATGTGGTCCCTCCATCCCCAGTCAAGCCTTCAGGTGCAGCCCCAGCTGACACTGGATGGAAACTTCCCGGGAGATTGTGAGCCAGAACCTTCAGCTGAGCTCTTCCCAAATTCCCGACCCACCGAAATGGTGAGAAATGTTCAGTGATTATTGTTTTAAGCTGCTAAATTTTGGGTGACTTGTCACACAACAACAGACAGTGAATGTGGGCACCTTGCACACTTTATGGGACCCACTGGAGGCTCCATCCACTCGACAAGGGTCCAGACTTCAAAATGGACGTGCCAATTATGTTACATTTGAATAATGGGCCACATACTCAATCATCCTTCCTTGTGTGTGGCACAACCTCTCCTACCCCATCACACACACACATACACACTAATTGATAACACTCGTTGTTTTATAGACGGTATTGAGTACGTTAGTGTATATGACTCAAATACGAGTCAAGTATGTGTGGAGCCTTTCTGATGCCATAGTTTCAGGATGCAATTTTCAAAGGAAGTGAACTTGAATGGTTTCAAACTGCATAATTAATGACATTCCATTTTCATGACAACTACTAGTTAATCATGCCTGTTAGTGGGAACTTGTAGCTGTGGGAATCTAGGTCCTCCTCGCTCACATGGGACAGCAAATTGTGTTAGGCTTTCCTATTTTAATAAAATAGCCAGCAGTAGGAGGAAGGGGTGGGGAGGGGGGCTGATGCCCAGAAACCAGCGGACCGCCTGGGAATTCAGCACCTAGGCTTATCAAACCCCCTACGGTCGGCGCTTAGCACTTTCATACCTGTTTTCCCCATGCTGGCGCAGTGCCTGGCACATAATACTGGCTCATTGAAAATTTGTTGAACAAATAGCAGTTGAATACATAGTGGTCCTGTACTCTTAGAGTTTAGAGTTTGTTTATTTTGAGAGAGCAAACATGTGCAAGAGGCAGGAGGGGCAGAGAGGGTGAGAGAGAATCCCCAGCAGGCTCTGGGCTGTCAGTGCAGAGCCCCATGCGGGGCTCGATCTCACGAACTGTGAGATCACGACCTGAGCTGAAATCAAGTATCAGACGCTTAACCAACTAAGCCACCCAGGTGCCTCCAAGTACTTTTAGAGTTTAATAGAAACCTCAGAGAAGGTTTCAACCCTTTCACCTCTGCAGAGGGGAATGGAAGATAGTGTGTTTTGCACAGGAGTTGAAGCATTTCCCCCAGGCCAGTGTGACAGTGGCAATCTCCCTTTCCCCCTCCCACCTCTTCATACATCAGGAAAGGGAAACGGACACGGATGGGGCTCCTCCCATAATGGCCTCCCCTGTCTGGGAGCACAGTGCCTGGCACTCAGGGGGCCAGGGATGCAGTCGTTGCCTAAATGAATGAATGGAGCGCCCCTGGGAAAGTAGGTCAACCACAGCCATGGTGGCAGAGACGTGAGGGTGTCTGGAACATCTGAGGAAAGGTCTAGTGAAGAGCTTCCAGGGAGGTCCACTCTCATCCAGCCGGGCCCTCTTGGTTTCAGCGTGTAGCCCGTGGGTCGAATGTGGCTGCTGGGAGACACTCTGGTTTCCTAAACAAGTGTGGCTAAGTCTCCCTGTGTCCTCTGAAGGGGGGCGAATTTCCCTCAGGGCAGTTAAAGGATTTGTGCCTGGCCCTGGCCACTGTGGTCATTTCCAGAGGGAAACAAAAGTAATTTCCCACCCCCACATCCTGGCCCCTGTAGGGAAGGGGCGCCATTTGCCAAGTCAGACAAAGACATTCCTGGCTCACTCCGGAGCATTCTTTGAGCTTGTCACCTGGACCCGATGACAAGAGTTAGGAATTGCCGTTGCAGGGCTCATGTGCCATGGAGCTTTGATGGGTCAAAGCAAGGATCCAGAACATGCAGCACGCCGCCGTGGCCACCCGTGGTTCTTCACCCTCTATGATGATTTGTAGATCAGCCTGGGGAGATGGATGGCTGGAGATTGGCAGGGACAATTGCCCCGGATTTAGGTAAACTGGGGACACCAGGCTGCCTGTTGCTAGAATATTTGTAGTAAGAACACTTGTTTTTGAAACTAGATACCTCATAATAACCAGCTCTTGCCTCTCCATTTATAAACGATGGGGGCAGCTGGTCCCGAGATAGGACAAACACAACACAGGAATTAGAACAACTGTGTGTCCAGACCAGCCCAAAGGTTATGGATGAGTTGGCAAAGTATGTTTCTGGAGCTCTCAGGTGCCTCTTGTGGGGCACATTTTGAGCCCACAGATTCCTTTGGGCTCACTCCCTCCTCTACTCTATCAAAATCTCTCACTAAAGGATCTGCTATCAGCCATGTACACTGTAGTGAGAATTAAAGCCATTAAGCCTTTTCTCTGAATGTAGACACATTCAGCCCTGATGAGCCCTACACATGAGCCCTGATGAGTTAAAGTCTCATCTGTGAGAGGTGGTCTACTTTGATTAATCAAAGGCCACAGTGCAAATCTCGTTTAATTTAAAGAAACTCTGATCTTGGCACATTAGAAAAAAATAAGTTAAACAGTTTTCACTCTTTCAAAGAACTTTTAAAATACATTAACTTTTTAGCTTCTTGTAAATTTGGGAAGTAAAGCGGATAATAACTTTTATCTGCATGTTGCAGAGAAGAAACTGAGGCAGAGGGTTTAAATGATGTGCACAAAGTCCAGGATGAATTAATGAGCTGGCATTAGCATAAAGGGAGTCCTGATTCAGGAGAAAGGTCTTTCCAGGGACCTGTGTAGGCCACGTCTCTAGGAGGTGCCAAATGCCTCACATATGACTGTCATTTCATCCCTACATCGGTCCCAAGAGGTGGGGGTGTTGCCCCATTTCATAGATGTAGGCATGGTGGCTCAGAGAAGTGAAGCAACTCCCCCAATTTCTCCCGGTCAGCAAGTGGCATCGCTGAGATTTCAATCCAGGCCTGCCTGACTCCTAACTGGTGCTGTCTGCTCTTAGTGGGTCATTTAGATTCCCGAGTCCCCTCTCGACATCTGAGCAGAGGGGGATGGGCATGAAACATGAGACTATAGCTCCCAGGCCTTTAGCTCTGGTGGGGACGGTTGATGGGGGAGCTCATGGGCACTTTTCCAAGTCTCCGTGTAATTGCAGGTTTCCCATGGATGTGAAGGTATTCTGAGTCGGCTGGGGGAAAAATGTACCTCTGGCTTTTTGAAGCCACATTTATCATCCTGTAAAGGCAGAAGAGGGCAAAAACAAAATATGGGAACAAGTGCTTTCCTGTGGAGAGAAGGGACTGGTCCCTGCTGTGTTGTTTATTTATACAGGATGGCAGATGGGATTCCTCTCCTACATGCTTTGGGTGAGGGTCTCCGATTCTCTGAATTCCTCCTCTGTGCCGTCACGAGACAGGGAGTGTTGTAAAATCAAGAAAGGGCTTCAGTGTCACCGCCCCACAACCCTCTCCCCGCCTCCACGAGTTAATTAGAAAGGAAAGGTCATGGCCTCTCTAGCAAACCTACTCAGGAATTCATTGAACTAGGGTTTCTCTCAGACCATCTGCGTTCCTCCATCCATTCATAAAATACGTAGTATCCATTTGTATGAGGTACACAGATATTTATATGTATCCATGCGGAATATATATGCATACAGGTACATGTTACGTACCAATAATAACGACCTGCTATTTGATGATACTAAGCCCACAGGCACGGTTCCAAGAAATTTACATGTAGTAACTCATCCCATCCTCATACTATCCCTTCGAGGTGGTATTTTATCACCCCCAACTTGCACGCTAGGAAAATGAGGCACGGTGAGGTAAAATGCCCTGGCCAAGTCCATCGCTAGGTTGGAACCCGGTCTGCCTGAATGCAATGGAGGGCCCTTACCCATCAGGGAAAACCATCCCCACAGAGACAAGAACGCCGGACTAACAAGTATGGACAAACTCCTGGGGAGTGCGGAGGAGGGTGGGGGCCATCTGCTTGGGAGACAAGTTGCCTGGGAGAGAGGCCAGCGGGGAGAGACGTTTCAAGTGAGGAGGTGGCCTGTGAACTGAGAGCTCGTCTCAGCCTTGAAAATAAATGCTTCCCTGCCCATACGATCCGCGGTTGCTTCTCAACCTCTCCCTGGGAGTGGAAAAACAACACAGATGGTAGTAGCAACAGTCGTAGTTACAGGAGCAGCAGCAGCAGTGGGAGTAATGACCGCGAGGCCGTCGTAATTTGCCCAGCATTGTAGCTTTGGAACTGAGAGGAACCTAATCTTTTAAGGGCAACATCTGTGCCGGCTGGCATCTGTGTCCTGTCATTTAAGCCACTCGGCGATTCTGTGGGGCAGCTCTCACCATTCCTGTCGCGGATATAAGGAGACTGGGGCTCAGAGGTGTTATTTGCACGCTTCAGTGGCCTGGTTAGGGTGGAGCTGGATTTGAATCCAGGTCTGCACGGCTTCCTCACTTCACCTTGTGACCATTTTAAAGTCTCTGAAACACGCTTCAACTCGACCTTGCCCAGTAAACACAGCGCGACACAATTTAGCCTTTTCTTGTTGACTCAAAGCCATCCCTGTGAACGCAAGCCATTGTCTGCGGTGTGTGCTCATGTCCCAAGGAAGGACCTAGTAACTGGCTTGAGCCATCATTGACTTGGCCTGAACCTCTGTGATGTTCCCTACCTCCCCAGAGTTACTTTTAGGGATTATTAAGTTTTATGGGGGAGATGGAGCTTTATAGCCCTATAAATAGCTCTGTCTCTTGTCCCTAGAGTTGTCGTTTTTTTCAGATTCCCACCTTGTGACCTTCTCTGTTCTCCGTCATCACTTCTCGAAGCCGGGTGCCTGTGGTCCACACATCCAAACCACCATTTCCCCATTTTCTTTGAGGTTTAGGGTGGTACCTAATAAAGATTGCCAAAGGAGACCAAGGACTGTGGTTTGCTTTGCTTTGCTTTGCTTGATGGAACCATCTCTCACTGTATGCTCAATCTTCGGTGAATTATACTGCCTTTAGAGATATCTTGTAGGGGTCATGTTTTCTGTGGGAAATCTAAGAAATGGAGCTGTGGTGCACAACTGGACTGAAGCCAGAGAGAACAGTATGAACGACTGCTGTGTCCTCAGAACGAATTCAGCAGAAACTGGTACTCAGAGCCCAAGCTCAAGCTGCCCTCCCCATCAGACTCCATGGGAAAAAGGGGTAAGAGCTTCCCACTACACGAGGAGTGAGGTTGAAGCCATTCATTTTATTTTATTTTATTTTATTTTATTTTATTTTATTTTATTTTATTTTATTTTTTATTTATTTTTCAATATATGAAATTTATTGTCAAATTGGTTTCCATACAACACCCAGTGCTCATCCCAACAGGTGCCCTTCTCAATACCCATCACCCACTCTCCCCTCCCTCCCACCCCCCATCAACCCTCAGTTTGTTCTCAGTTTTTGAAGCCATTATGCTTTTGAAGCCATTAATTTTAATCTGAAATGCCAGGAGACTAGATATTTGGCATATGAATTGATTAATTACGAATAAATTATGGATAATATGTTAACTCATGTTAACAAGCGCAAAGAAAACCTAGTGTATGCTTTTTTGGATATATGGATAATATGTTAACATATGGATAATATGTTAACATATGGTTAATGTGTTAACTCAGAGTGACTTAGTGTCTCAATGTTCTAAAAGAAACAAAATAAAAAAAGAAACCCATTTTTAACGAGCATCAGTGTCTCATACAGTGGCCTCAGGGTCCATGAAAGAGATGCCTTTGAGCCGAGGCAGTTATTCTGGAGCTCGTTAAATTTATGGGCTATGATTCCAACCCTGATTCAACCCTATCTTAGGTCACTGTCCCAGTGAAGTCACAAGTGAGTGGCTAGAAGTGTCTGATCATTGTCACATGCTGAAAGCTGACCTCGTAAGAATGGCAAGAAGCTGGTCATTAAAGTGACCTGACTTCAAACCCAAATTCATGGGTTTAAGCAAGTCACTTAACATCTTGAGTTTCTGTTCTCAAATCTGTCAAGCTGTGGAAATGCCACTGTCTCCACCTAGGACAGTGGTTGTTGCGAGGTATAAACCAGAAAGGTCTTGGGAAGCCCAATCAAGATGCTGATTGGAAGCTTAACCAAGGAGTTGCCTCAGAGCTTATGCACTCAATTCTTCCTTGGGCACAGATCATACTTTAATTCATTTTTTAAAAAATGTTTATTTATTTTTGAGAGAGAGAGAGAGAGAGAGAGAGAGAGAGAATGAACAGGGGAGGGGCAGAGAGAGAGGGAGACACAAAGTCCAAAGCAAGCATCACACCCCAGAGACCAGAGATTCAAATACCAGACTCTCTGGCTCTTAAAGAGTCCCTTGGCTATTTCTATTTCCTCAAGTTCCTGCCATGTTTATTGGCTCTCTCCCTTCCTCTTTTCTCTCCTCTGTCCCGCCAAAGTTCTAGTTTATTTCTTATGCTGAGCTGAGCAAATGTTTCTTCTAATTCCTTTCTCCCCAGATAACATTTTCTCCTTCTGTTATGCATTCATTCATTCATTTATTCAACAAGGATTAAGTAATAGCCACTGAGAGGCACCATGTCAAGCACTGCTGAGGATACAAAGATGAATTTGACATGGATCCTGAGCCCACACAGCTGATAATCTAGTAGAGGAGATAAGATATGTGTTGGATAACTAGAACATAAGGTAGAATGTTCTAAGAAACTGATGCACGTGGGAAGAGAGGCCATGCTACGGGTGACTGGATGAACATGTACAGGAAGGCATAGAGCCCTGCTGAGGGGGAGGAAAAGGTCTGAAGTCTGAGGCAGGGCAACCTGGGTGAAGTTCAATAGTTGGGGACTTAGGGGAGCTGAGGGGGTGGCAGGAAGGACCTGAGAACCTGGAGTGCAGCACTCAAAGAAGGGATCAGGGCACAGAAAGTCCTTGGATTGATATTTCTCCCTCCCATTCCCCACCTTCGAATCTTGACTCTCATGTCAGGCTGGGCTGGAGCAGGGTGACAAGGAAAGTGGGTCCCCGCTTGGGGCAGCACATCTTGGACCACTTGGACTGGCTGATAATAACACTGTCAAGGCCATCACCCATACTTCCGCATGTGTACTGTTAGAGGAAGCACTTGCCACAGGGCAGAGGCTCCTGTCTATTTGCTGTGTGAATGACTGGAGGGTGAATGGGATGACAGTGACCGGCTTTGGTACCAGATCCTATTTTTCCCAGTGAGAGGACAGAAATATGTGGACTGGGCTGGGGTGGGGGGGGCGGGGTATGAGATCTGGGTTTTAGTTCCAGGTTTAGTCCTCTTTTACTTTCTAGCTTGGTTAGGAGATCACTCACTCATTCACTCACTCATTCACTCATTCATTCATTCACTCACTCATTCACACAGTTGTTCAATGAACACAGAAAATATCCACTCTGTGTTTAACTCTAGCAATGAGAGCTGAGTAAGGAGCTCAAGCCTTGTGGGACAGACAGAAACATGCCCAAAGGATGAAATGCTTGCATAAATTTTAGGCAATATAATTTTATAAATATTAGAACAGGGAGGTGCTGTGAGATTCCGCACAGGATGCTGTGAGATCTGACAGGGCAGAACGACTGTCTCAACTTCCCTTTGTCCAGCCTGTCTGGCCAGTCCAATTTAAAACAATATCCTTGGATTGCATTTAACTTATTTATACCCTGTAACACTGGAAAGAGTGGAGTCTGCTTCATTTGAACAAGTATTGCACCAAAGAGTAAGATGTAGGACATATGGGTCACATTTAGTGGGAAAAAAAAAAAAAAGCATACACTAGGTTTTCTTTGTGCTTGTCCACTTAGTAGCCCCCAGGTGAGTTGAGGAGGGGCTCTCACCCAGAAGTGGGAGGAAGCCTCCTGTCTGATTGTCAGGGAGAGGCACGTGGTGGTGTGTTTGGCGGGGGGTGGGGGGGTGGGGGGGTGGGGGGGTGGGTGGGTGTTGCTGAGGGTGCAGAAAGCAAGTGGAGCTTTCCTCCCGTGCACTGGATTGAGAAAATAGCGTTCACTCCTTATTCTAGAACTGTACACGGACTCAGCTTGCGTTTTTACTGGGCCCATGTGTCTGTATGACCTCTGTTTGCATAGAGGCAAAGACGAAAAGACATGTACACAAATGTCATTAACAAGAGCTTCCCTGTGGAGTCCATACTATGTAGCAAGTGCTTCATAAATATCACTTCAGTTAATCCTCCTAACAAGCCTATGTGTTCAGTTTGCTCTCTGTTTCACAGATGAGGAAAATGTAGCCAGTTGCTTGCCTGAGACAGCATGGGAGTAGGTCATGAAACTGGGTGTTCACTCGGAGCCTGGGCTGCAGGGACCCTCTCTGTAGCAGTGGAGTACTGAGTGACTTTGAATCTCCGGGTGGTGGGATGTTGGGTGGTTTAAAAGTTTTTTTCGTTGCTTATCCATATTTTCTTAAATGTGTTAAGTAAATAAATATGACCTTTTGTAATAAGGAGAGAGAGAGAGAGCTATTGAAACAACTCTTTCTTCTAACCATTTCTTCAGAACTAATCTAGGGGACTGGCTCAATTCCTCCTGCAACCTTCCTCCCAGCATGCCCCGGGGTGCCCACTGTGCCTGGCTCTCTGCCAGGAATCGGGAACCAGAGTCCTCATCTGGAAGGAGCTCACAGTCTCATGGGGTCTTTTCTGTCACAGTGGTGGTGTCACTTCTACAGAGTTAGGACCCCTAAAGAATTGTGTCGGTCACGGCAGGTCAAGGTGGAGAAGTAGCCACATTATTAATAACTGAAGTAATGTGGCTACTTCTCCACCTTGACCTGAGAAACTTAACAGAAGTCCGTGGGGGAGGGGAAGAAAAAAAAAAGAGGTTAGAGAGGGAGGGAGCCAAAGCATAAGAGACTCTTAAAAACTGAGAACAAACTGAGGGTTGATGGGGGTGGGAGAGAGGGGAGGGTGGGTGATGGGTATTGAGGAGGGCACCTTTTGGGATGAGCACTGGGTGTTGTATGGAAACCAATTTGACAATAAATTTCATATCAAAAAAAATAAAAAATAAAATTTAAAAAATGTGTTTAACATAAGATTTAAAATAGACAGATTTCAGTGTTAAACATCATTCCTCTTTTGAAAAGTCCAAGGAAAGTTTTTTAAAAAAATTGTGACCAAGGGGCAAAAAAATTCAGCCAAATTCAGAAGACCAGCCCTGGAGAAAGGAGGTATAAATGAGAGTAATTGTAGGCAAATGCAGGTGTAAGTATGTGGCAACAAAATCTGAAAAGCTAGAAGAAATGGTGAAGCAAAAATAAGCACAACCAGGGGCACCTGGGTGGCTCAGTCGGTTAAGCGGCCGACTTCAGCTCAGGTTACTATCTCACGGTCCGTGAGTTTGAGCCCCGCGTCGGGCTCTGGGCGGATGTCTCAGAGCCTGCAGCCTGCTTCCGATTCTGTGTCTCCCTCTCTCTCTGCCCCTCCCCCGTTCATGCTCTGTCTCTCTCTGTCCCTAAAATAAAAAAAAAAAAAAAAAAAAAAAAATAAGCACAACCAGAGATGAAAATCTTGATTAGACGAGGGCCATAAATTTATATACAAAATCTGATAAATTTAGTATGAAATAAAAAACTAAATAATCTAACTTGTGAATAGAGATACTGACACATCCTTACACGTGGGCATAAACCCTTTGAGTCAAAGTGTATTATTCTTTTAATATAATGCAAATGTTTTACTTAGGTTTATATTTCTATATTCATCAATAACACGATCAGATCAATAGAGGTTGACAAGGCGCTTGGTAAAATCCAGAGGCCTTCCCTAATAAAAACCCTAAGAAGAAGAGAAGGAAATAGCTAAATATGATAATTGCTATTTATCAAAACCCAACAGCAAACATTAAAAATGGCGATACAATAGGGCACCTGGGTGGCTCAATCGGTTAAGTGTCTGACTTTGGCTCAGGTCATGATCTCATGGTCCGTGAGTTTGAGCCCCACATTGGGCTCTGTGCTGACAGCTAGGAGCCTGGAGTCTTCTTTGGATTCTGTGTCTCCCTCTCCCTCTGCCCCTCCCCTGCTTGCACCCTGTCTCTCTCTCCCTCAAAATAAATAAACAGCAAAAAAAAAAAAAAAAAAAAACCCTAAAAAAACAAAAGGGTGATACATCAAAAACACTTCCACTGAAATCAGGAACAAGACAGGGATGTGCACTCGCCCTATGATTATTATTATTTTTTATAAAAGTTTATACTTGTTTTTAAAGTTTTATTTATTTTGAGAGAGAGAGAGACCACAAATGGGGAAGGGACAGAGAGAGAGGGAGAGAGAGAGAACGCCAAGCAGGCTCTGCACTGCCAGCACGGAGCCCAATGCAGGGCTCAAACTCACAAACCATGAGATCGTGACCTGAGCTGAAACCAAGAGTTGGTCGCTCAACCAACTGAGCCACCCAGGAGCCCCTCTCCCTATGACTATTAAGGCTGTTTTGGAGGAGGTTCTAATGGGAGTAAGACAAGAAAGTGACACTAGGGAGCACCAAGTAATATAGAAGATTGTCAAATCAGTATTTTGCACACCTGAAACTAATACAACACTGTATGTTAATTTTTTTTATTTAAAAAAATGTTTATTTTTGAGAGAGAGAGAGAGAGAGAGCGCGCGCATGAGCACAGGAGAGGCAGAGAGAGACAGAGGGAAATAGAATCCGAACGAAGCAAGCTCCAGGCTCTGAGGTGCCAGGCTCAAACCCATGAAATGTGAGATCGTGAGATTGGAGGCTCAACCAACTGAGCCACCCAGGTGCCCCTGTATGTTAATTCTTAAAAAAAAAAAAAAAAAAGACAAGAAATATACAAAAAAGACTTTAAAAAAGACAAGAAAGTGAAATAATTTGTATATGATTTTGGAAAAAAAGAGGTAAAATTGCCCATGTTGCTGATGCTATAATTGCATCTAGAAAACCTAAGTACTCTACAGTGAGGGGGGGAAACTAGAATTAATAAGAAAATTTGGCACTTGGTACTTAGATAAATGTTTTATTTTGAGATATAGCTTTTTCTATACTAATAGTAGACTGGTCATACATAGAAATGGAAAGTAACTCATTGATAACAGCATCAAAGCTATAACAAACTTAGGAATAAATTTAAAAAGACAGGTACAAGAATTACATGAAGAAAACATAAAATCTTATTAAAAATAAATAAGAGCTGAACAAATGGAATGACATCCTATATTCTTGGATGGAAAACTTAATATAGTAAGAATGTAATACAATTCTAATTAGAATCTCAGTGGCTCATAAGTCTTCTGGAAAACAAGACCAGAGGGCTTTACAAGGTATTAAAACATAGCACAAAGCCTCTGCAATCAAAGCCAACATAGCACTGGCAGAGGAACAGATGGCTAGAACTCTGGAACCAAAAAGAGAGCACCAGAAGAGTCACAGTAATATATGACTGTAATATATGACAAGGATGATATTTTATTTCAGTTGAAAGTGAATGTTTCTTTAATAAAAGATGATGACATCACTGGCCATCCGTGTGAAAGAAAATCAAGTTGAATCCTTACTTATACTGCATTTACAAAGAAATTCCAGGTCGATTAAAGGCCCAAATGTAAAAAATAAAGCAAAAAAAAAAAAAAATGGAAATCTAGGAAAACATACATGTAATCTAGGGAATAACAATACCTTTTAAAGTAAGCCAATCGTCTGAAAGCTATACATCAAAAGATAGCTATGAAACACTACCTTAAATTTGAAATGAATGTATGATATCGTAAACAAGATCAGAAAGCAAATGTTAAAGTTGGGGTAGGAGGGGGTGTGCATCACCTACGATGGATAAAGGATTAAAACCTCTAATAGAAAATTCTTAGTTCAACAAAGATGCACATCTCATTGGACACAGAAGAAAGCAAACCCAAGTTGATACGAGGACACACTCAGTCTCAGTACTAGTTTAGCAAATGCAAAATAAAGTATCAGTGAGATACTGCTGACGACTAGAATTGAGAGATGGCAGGAGATTTGGCTCACATACTGCCAACAGAGATATAGATGATTCTGGCAACGCATTTTATTTTATTTTATTTTATTTTATTTTATTTTATTTTATTTTATTTTATTTTATTCTATTTTATTCTATTTTATTCTATTTTATTTTATTTAAAGTGTGTTTATTTTTATTTTGAGGGAGAGGGAGGGGAAGAGAGAGGGAGAGAAAGAGAGAGAGAGAGAGAGAGAATGAGAACCCCAAGCAGTCTCCTCACTGTCAGTGCAGAGACTGATGTGAGGCCTGAACTCAGGAACCATCAGGTCATGACCTGAGCCGAAATCAAGAGCCAGACCCTTAACCTACTGAGTCACCCAGGCGCCCCTGGCAACACTTTTTATAAGTAAAACCACACATATCTTCTGACCCAGCAATGTCACTGCTGGGTGTGTATCTCACAGAAATAAAAGTATCAGAATGTAAGATTGAGCCATGGGATAATTTTTGTTTTAAACAAATTTTTTTGTTTTTGTTTTTAGAGAGAGAGCGAGCGAGTGAGCAAGCTGGGGAGAGGGGTAGAAGGAGAGGGAGAGAATCTTAAGCGGGGCCTGACATGGGGCTTGATCCTATGACCCTGGGATCATGACCTGAGCCGCAATCAAGAGTCAGATGTTCAACCAAATGAGCCACCCAGATGCCCCTCCGTGGGATAATATGAATCGCAGCCTGCGTTGCAGGTAGCTCCTTTATGTGAATGCTGCCCTTGGAGGGGTGCACGACGTGCTGGCGTTGAATGGAACACGTGTGCTGTGGCCCAATACCAAAAACTGGGCCACAGCCTTTTAGTGGACAGATGGCTGGGTTACTAGGGGACATACATACCATGGAATATCGAACGGCTATTAAGAAGAGTGTGTTGGATTTCCACTGATTCAAGGGGATTTCCAGGGTGTATCATGAAAAAAGAAATGCAAGGTGCCGAGAAATGTATCCAGCACAGTCTCAGTCTTTGTGAAATGAACCACCACGCTCCCTATGCCCTCAGGTTTGAATGAACATGAAGAAAGGCAGTGGAGCGGGCACCCCAAGGAGGGAGAATGGGGAGGGAAGCCCAACACAAACCAAACTCAATCAGACCAAATCAAACCGGACCAGACCAGATCAGACCAGACAGAATAACCCAAATCAAATGGAACTAAACCACATCAGACTAAACTAGTCCAGTCCATACCAGACCAAACCAACTAAACCAGTCAAGTCCAGACCAGACCAGATTAAAACAGATCAGACCAGACCAAACTAAACTAAACCTACACGAAAACCCACTAAACTGAACTAAACCAAACTAAACTAAACCTAAACGAAAACCCGTTTAGTCAAAGTGACTAAACGGTATGCGTGACATCCCTTTTAATATTAGGTGTGTGTTCACAGATAGATGTATAATGATGAAGAAAATGATGGTCACTGAATGGTGACAGCTCAGTGTGTGGGATCTCAGGCAATTTTCATTTTCCTTGTACTTTTTGTGTTGCCTGATTAAAAATAAAATATATATATATATATATATATGTGTGTGTATATATATATATATATATATATATATATATATATATATAAAGTATGTATAACTTACATAATTAGAAAAAATAAAACTTTTCCATTGTGCAAGACCGATTTTTGAACAAAGGAAAAAGGACGTGGGATAAAGAAGCTCTTTATTCTGCAAGTTAGAAATGTGCTCCCCTCAGTGACCCGTCCTGCCTGGGAAGGCACACCCAGAGCCCCCTCTGGGACCACTGACTGCTAAGACCCCAAGACACCTTGCGCCCACACTATTTCTGGGCTACAACCACATCATGGTGCATCTTCTCGTCAGTTTGGGTTTGGCTCTGGGCCCCTTCCCAGGAATTTTGGAAGGGAGAGAGAGAGAGAGAGAGAGAGAGAGAGGAACTTTTGCAGGAAGCAGAGGTAGCTCACAGGTCCCCTTCCAGGGTAGGAGAGCAAGCCTCACAACAAGGAAACAGAGAAGCAACAAGAAAAGTTTATCGTGGCACAGGGCTGAGTCATACTGATGGTTAAGAAAGATCTGTCCTTACACTGGTGTGAATCCCCAGGCCTTTCTCTCTCCAGCTCCCAAAGTGTCTGGGAGCGCGGGGCTTTCCGGGGAAAGAGAGTATTGAGAAGAGAGTAGGCTCGTGCCCCTATTTTAGTTGCCTAATATGGAAAAACACAAGCCACACTCTCAACTGAATCTCCATGGCTGGCCGGGCCTCTGGTGGAGTTTTTTTTTTTGTTTGTTTTGTTTTGTTTTTAATGTTTATTTATTTTTGAGACAGAGAGAGACAGAGCATGAATGGGGGAGGGTCAGAGAGAGGGAGACACAGAATTGGAACAGGCTCCGGGCTCTGAGCTGTCAGCACAGGGGCCCGATGCGGGGCTCGAACTCACGGACCGCGAGATCGTGACCTGAGCGGAAGTCGGCGCTCAACCGACTGAGCCACCCAGGCGCCCCTGGTGGAGTTTTTTTAATAATATCTGCACACCGGCTGTTATTAGGGGCCAAGTACACCCTCAACCCTCCTTCTCCCCATGATGGTTGGTGCTGGAAGGGAAAGGGTCCCAAGGCCGCAGCTCAACATTGCATCTGTTTTCATACCGAGTTTGACTTTCTCCGAGTTCTCTTTGTTCTTGGCTCTGTCATCTTTTTTCTCTGGTCTAAGGGCTGAAATGTCAAAACATGGACAAATCACAAAGACAAACACAAAAACTAGGCACAGGGAATGTCTTTTTAAGTCTTTTTCTTACGTAACCTTTTCAGCTTTGGGGGACATTGACGAAGTCCGTTGCAGGGCCTTGCACTAAATAGTTGCTCAGTAAACACGTATTAAAGTAAGCCTCATGTCTTCCCCCATACTGTGTGTGAGATGCCGCACACGCACCCACTTGCCTCAGTCACGTATCAGCATAGGCCTGTTTAGCAGATTAACTCACAGAATGGCCCATCTGTTGGAGGAGCTCCCCTTTGATCCTTGGACTCCTTTGGCTCTGATGGAATGAGACAAGGGCAGGTATACTCTAAGGCCTGGGGCGGTGGGTAGGGGGAAGCCGGGAGGGAACGGTATGTCCAAAGATTCCCTGCTACAGAGAAAGGTGGAAGGGAGTGAGTCGAGGAAGGGGAAGAAAACCATTCAAGAAAGGCTAGGGACTTCAAAGAGATAGCCAGTGATAGCAGCAACCATGATAATATAATTGCCATTGGGTAAGTGCTTCCTAAGGACTCCAGAGATAAATCATATCCTCTTGCCCTGCAGAGGATGTTTGTGGGGTGACTTTTTTATTTTGCTTTTCAGTCCCCAGGCCCAGGAAGGGATCATGGGGCCAATGCCACACACCCCTAGCCCTGGTTCTGGGCCGTCATGCCTGGGGTGCTACGTCTTTCAGTAGGAGATCAGTGTGCTGGGCAAAGAGGGAGGGAAGGTCTCTTCCCGCATAACAAGACAGCTGGGAGGACCAAGGCTTTAGGGAAGACTTCAGGGAGGGCTGCAGTGGCAGAGGAGTCAAAGTGGGCAGAGCCTGAGCCCCAAGCCCTGGGACAAGCCATTTCGACACAGCCCTGAGCTGGCCTGGGGAAATGAGTTCATTGCTGGCTCCCGTCCACGTCTGAGCAGCCTACAATTAGGGTGCGTTCAGGATACTGCCTGGTTTCCTGCTCTGGGCATTCTTGCCCACCCCCGCCCCCAAACTGCCCCCTAGAAGGGCTGACTGGCCCATAGGCCTACAGAGGGTCAGGTTTACATCCTCCATGAAGCCTTTTGGGCTCCCAAGGGAAAAGGCTGTCCCCCGACCTTCAGATAGATCCCTGTACATCTTGTCTTGGTGACCCAGAGTAAGCTGTTTCTGCACAGGGCTGGCGCCCACCCTTTCCTGGTCTCCATAGCACTTGGCACGATGCCTCCTACATAGGTGGGTCCTCAGAGAAGTTTTCAGAACTGGCTTGGAGGTCAGATAGACTGGGGTGCAACTCCTGCCTCTGCCTCTAATCAGCTGTAGGACTGTGGTCCGAAGGCATCCTCTGAGCCTCAGTTTCCTCATCTGTAAATTGGTGATAATTTTTTTTTGACAGCTGTGAGCATTACATTAAATAATGCATATGAAGTGCTTATAACTCAGTGCCACACATGTACAGGCCGGCCACCGTGTCTGCAAACAGGCTCTATTAGTTTGTCAAGTATTGTAATGCAATACCAATAAAACCCTTACCATGTTTTTGCCTGTGCTTGCAGAGAGGTTGCTCACCCTGCTGAAAGCCCTCAATCCAAGTCGTCCATCCATCACGGTAACCAGGTGGGTACACAAATGCTTGCTGCCTCCTGGAGCCCAGATTTGCCTGGGCCGTTTCCCCTAAAGGCCACCCCAGCCTGCCTCTTGCTGCTTCTGCATCTAGCGAGGGCTGCCTCCCAGATCTGGTTTTGGTGACCAAGGAGAGCGCTCAGAGATAGGCTGGGCTATGGGGACACTGCAGGGAAAAGCCAGTTCGGGGCATGAGCCATTCTGTGGGGGTTGGGTCTGTGTTCACTAGAGACCAATGAAGCATCTGTCACTGACATGCTGCTTCGAGCCCCCGGGAATCAACATTTGTACCTGTACATGTCTGCCTGCCACGTACAGAGGTTTTGAACGTTTAGGAGAATCAGGAAGGGGGGCAGACTATTAGTGTCTGCTAGATAATCAGTTCGATCACCCTACAAATGTTTATTGGGCACCTACTACGATCAGGATCATATGCTAGAAGGGGTTGCACAGACACAGACATCTAACAGATGGTCCCTGTCCTCAGGGGCAAGAGACGTGTCCAGAGCAGCATAAGGTGAAGAAGTTTGCAGGAGCAGAGGACCACCCAGACCCGGGCAATTTAGGGAAAGTTCCTCAGGGGAGGTGCCCAGGTCTGACTGACTTCTGCATTCTTAGATGGAAGTATTTGAGCAGACATTGGTGGTGGTGGTCGGTGTCAATAATCTGAAAATAAGCTCCTTTTGGGCTTCGAGAGCTGGGATTCACAAACTTCTTTGATAAAGGGCTAGACAGGAAATGTGATCTTTCTGCTACTTCCTCCTCCTCCTCTTCCTCCTCCTCCTCCTCCTGCTCCTCCTCTTCCTCTTCCCCCTCCTCCCCCTCTCCTCTTCCCCCTTGTCCTCCTCCCCCTCTTCCTGCCCCTCCTCTTCCTTCCCCTCCCCTGCCCCCTCTCCTGCTCCTCCTCCTCCTCTTCCTCTTCCTCCCCCTCCCTCCTCCTCCCCTCCCCCTCTCCTCTTCCCCCTCCTCCCCCTCTCCTCTTCCCCCTCCTCCCTCTCCTCTTCCCCCTCCTCCCCCTCTCCTCTTCCCCCTCCTCCCCCTCTCCTCTTCCCCCTCCTCCCCCTCTCCTCTTCCCCCTCCTCCCCCTCTCCTCTTCCCCCTTGTCCTCCTCCCCCTCTCCTCTTCCCCCTTGTCCCCATCTTTCTCTTCCTCCCCCTGCTCTTCCTTCCCCTCCCCTCCTCCTCCTCCTCTTCTTCCTCCTCTTCCTCCTCCTCTTCCTCCTTCTCCTCCTCCTCTTCTTCCTCCTCTTCCTCCTCCTCTTCCTCCTCCTCCTCTTCCTCCTTCTCCTCCTCCTCTTCTTCCTCCTCTTCCTCCTTCTCCTCTTCCTCCTCTTCGTCTCCCTTCTCCTCCTCCTCCGCCTCCTCCTCTTCCTCCTCCACCTCCTCCTCCTCCTCCTCCTTTTTATGACCCTTTTAATGTGTAAAATAAAAACCATTCTTAGCTCACAGGCCATACAAACACAGACAAAGGGCTGGATTTGTAGTTGTTTATGAACCACTGTTCTAGAGAATTACCAGAAGCTTGATATCCTTATGAGCAGCAACAATGACTCAGCCCCTGGTTTAGTGTGCAAGCACTAGCCTATGTACTTTACTTACACTATCATGTAGAATCCTCACAACAACCCTGTGAACTAGTATTGTTATTATGCCTTTTGTAGGGAAGGAATTGAGGCTCAGAGAGGTTAACTAATTTCTCAAGGGTGCTCAGCTGGGAAGTGCAGAGGCTGGATTTGATTCTAGGTCTGTTTGATTCAAGCACCCACTCTCAGCCACGGTAGACACTAACCTCAGCAGGCGGAGGCTGGGGTAGGGCTTTCCCCTCTCATGAGTCCAGGGGACAGTCCTGTGACAAAGGGATGGAAAAAATGCAGGAAAAACAGTTCAGAATCAAGAAGAGAGGTTGACAAGAAACACAATCTGGCTTTCCAGTGGCTTCCCTGGACTCTCATGTCCTTTCCCATCTGGAAACAGTCATTTGACCGTCTTTGAAATGGATGTACAATGGTAATAGCTGTTTCCCCGCCCCCGCCCCCAACTACGAAGAGGGCTCATTTTAGGCACTTAAAAAAAGAGTGTTTATTTATTTTTAATTTTTTTGATGTTTATTCATTTTTGAGACAGAGACAGAGTCTGTGTGGGGGAGGGGCAGAGAGAGAGGGAGACACGGAATCCAAAGCAGGCTACAGGCTTTGTGCTGTCAGCACAGAGCCTGACATGGGGCTCGAACCACAAACCGCAAGATGATGACCTGAGCTGAAGTCAGACGCTTCACCAGCTGAGCTACCCGGGTGCCCCTATTTATTTAGTTTTTTAGAAAGAGAGTGAGAGAGAGCATGAGCAAGAGAGGGGCAGAGAGAGGGAGAGAGAGAATCTCAAGCAGGCTCCACAGTGGCAGCATAGAGCCTGATGCAGGGCTTGAACTCATGAACTGTGAGGTTGTGACCTGAGCCGAAATCAAGAATTGGATGCTTCAGTGACTGAGCCACCCAGGTGCCCCCTTTTCAGGCATTTTTAGTACCTCCTGGGGCATTATTTAAATGAGAGTCTGGATTTATTTGTTCATTCAATATATACAAAAGTCCATTCCAACAAAGATCTGATAGGTGTAAAAGGTAGCATTTGATCATTCTTTCCTCAAAAAGAGTGGGGAAACAGCTATCAGCCCTGAGAACACACTGTACAGAATTTCTATTTCATTATTTTCTTTGCTCTTGAACACACTCAGAGAGGAAATTAAAATGCAGACAAGAAAATAAATACATTTGTTACTTCCTAGAATGAATTACTTTGTAATTTTAAAAAACCCAATAAACTCAAACACACACACTCACACATGTCTCAGGCACAGCATGAAAGAAAGGGGTAATTTCTGGATTGTTTTCCCAGGGGCAGGCCCTGCCTCAGTAGAGACCGACAGGCTCGGCCTGCTGCCCTTCAAGAATAAACAGAGTGTGCGAGGTAATGTTTGCGATTTCTTAGCACAGGATCAGGAACCTGGACGTGTTGGCTGTTGCTGTTATGTCCATAAATCCACTCAGCCGGAATGAGCCAAAGTCGTGAACATTCGCATGGGGTGCTTCCATGGAGCACACAGCTGCCTTGGGACCCCGAGTCCTGGCTCCAGAGGTGGAAACAAGAGCAGGGACAGGAGAAGCACCAGCAGACTCACACAGGGAGGGAAACTCATTTCTAAAAATGAGAAACAGACCAAGAAACCTGTAACCCATCCAGGACAAGGCTGTTTCTCTCTCAGGCCCGACAAGCCAGCAGTTTAGGGGTTACTTGGGGGAACCCAACTAGAAGTTCTCACAGAATATTTTTGCAGACCCCTTGGGTGGTGCCTGAGACTCTTTCTGGGATCTGAAAGGCCCAGTTTTTAAATTCTTTTTAATGTTTATTTAATTTTGGGATAGAGAGAGAGAGAGAGAACGAGCTGCAGAGGGGCAGAGAGAGAGAGGGGGAGACGCAGAATCTGAAATAGGCTACAAGGCCCCGAGCCTGCACGGAGCTCCGACAGCATGGGGACTGATGCGGGGCTGGAACCCACCACCAACAGTGAGATCACGACCTGAACCGAGATGGACGGTTAATTAACTGGCCCCTTAAGGTGCCCCTCTTTTCAATTTTTTTAAATATTTGAGAGAGAGAGAGAGAGAGAGAGAGAGAGAGAGACCGACCCCGAGAGGGGGAGAGGGGAAGGGGCAGAGAGAGAGGGAGACACAGGATCCGAGGCAGGCTCCAGTCTCTGAGCTGTCAGCACAGAACCCGACGTGGGGCTCCAACCCACGAACCACAAGATTACGACCTGAGCTGAAGTCAGACACTCAACCAACCCACGGAGCCACCCAGGCACCCCAGCCAAACCGTTTTCATAACAATACCAAGGCTGCTTGGTATTTGCACTGCGGGTACAAAAGCAAATGTGTGTACAAAAACGGGTGTAGCCGCTCTTGGCTGCTGTGCCCTCACAGAGAAGAAAGAAAATGCCAGTTACAGTTAGGAGTGTCCTCGATGAAGCAGCAAACTTCTTAATTATATTAAGTCTCAGTCCTTGAGCAGATGTCTTTGCGCTGTTGTGTGTGGTGAAACGGGGTGCACCCGTAAAGCGCTCTCCCGAGGAAAAACACTCAGGGAACAATCGCAAGGTGAACTAGCCGCTGTTTTATGGAACGCAATTTGTACCGCATAGAATGACGAACATCCGAACTCTGGTTCTTTACGCATGTATCGGGCAGACAATTTCCTGAAGATGGATGAAGTGGCTTTTCGCTATTGGCCAAAACGGAGGAATAGGAACTGAATTTATCCTCTTACCTAATACGACTTGAAAAACAGAGAAAGCCAGACAAACTATAGGAAGCAGTGGCCTTCAGATACTGGGCAATAGGCAGCTCAGGACAGTGACTCTCGGGGAAGGGTCACAAATGAGGTGTTTCAGCTCGCTGGAGGGTTTCCAGGCCACAGTGTGGGGAGGGCTTCCCAATAGAGCTGAACGGAATCTCCCTGAATCGAGAAAAGAGAGCCGAAGATTCAGGGAACGTGTTGTGTGGAGCCCAGGAGAGGAGAGAGCCCCCAGAGAACTGCAGAAGGGCTCTTGGGACTTCAGCGAAGTGCTGAGCTAGCCCAGAAAGCTGTGCGGATCTCCGGCCCCATTAAAAAGATAGAAGACAGTAGCGACAGTAGGTAGGTGAGGTTTCAAGGAGCGCTGGGGTGACTCTGTGTGTTTTTGTCCTCCACCCCTGCACCTCCAACTTCTCAGGGCCTGAATTAACTGACAGGACTGAGGCTCAGGAATGGGGAGGGTCCACTAAGAATGGAGGCCTCTGCCTGCTCCTTACACCCCAAAGCTGTGCAGCAACAGAAGTGTTCTGGAAGTCACTCTGGGTCACGCTCGCTTGGAGCCAGAGGGGGATGGATTTACTAGGAAACTAATGAAGCTTTAGCTGTAAGGGTCCCTTATTGGCAAGTCCCGAGAATGGCCTAGATGGCGTGCTCCCATGTCATGTTTTTGTAAAGTTTATAGCACAATTATTTTATATTATTTTTCTTCAAAGGGACCCCCCCCCAATTATACAAGCTTCAGGGTTCACAAAGTCTAGATCCTCTGGTAAGGAGGTTTCCCACCTAGATCTCTGTCCTAGGGACTCTGCGTAACCACAGCCCTTTATGTAACACAAAACATCCTGTTGAAAAAACAGTTCACTTTCCCTCATTCATGTATTCAACAAATGTGCTGAGTGCCTGCCATGTGCCAGCCCTGGGCCAGCTCTCAGATGCATTGGTGAGCAGAACAGTCATGGTTCCTGTCTCTGTGGAGAATGCAGACTGACAGGGGAGAAGGGTGTGAAGTAATTGCCCAAATAGGGATGGGACTGGACCAGTGGTAGGTACAGTGAAGGGGTGGGGTGGGTGCTGAGAGCGAGCACATTAGGGCTTCCAGACTCTTCTGGAGGGTGATGTCAGGGGGGCTTCCCTGGAGAAGTGATGTTTAAGTGGGACTTCGGACAAGAGCATGAAGTGGCCAGGCATAGGGTGAGGGCTGGGAGGAGAGCTTCCGGGCAAAATAAACCCTGTGTGGCAAAGGCTGGGAGGGGTGGAGAGCTGAGTCAGTCTGAGGAGCCCAGGAGGGCCAATGCGGGTGCCGGGACGTGGTGGGGGCAGAGGATGAATCTGGGGAGCCAAGCAGGGGGTAGTCCCTCAGGCCACTGCCAACTGGTATTAGGGATTTTGACTTCCCAAGTATTTCTTTCTAGAAAAAATCCAGGGCTGGGACCAGACTGTGTTGGCAGGGTTTCAGCCCAAATAGTAGGCTCCTTTTATGACTCTTTGTAATTCTGCTCGCATCCAAGTCAAAACCATCTGCATCTGGAAGGCCACCCTCTCCAGGCCAAATTACAGACACCATCCTCCGAGGGACCATTGGCAATGCGCCACCTCCTCCCACAACGCCAGTCCTGCAGCCAAGGCCCAGCCTGCAAGGAGAGTCAGAGCACATCGGGTAAGGGGACAGGGTGAGGGCTGACCAGGAGTGGTGGCCAAAGAGGTCACCCAGGAAGCCCACACACAGGAAGCTGTGAGGTGGGGGTGTGGGGGGTCTGCCCCTGCCAGAGATGCTGGCACACAGAGTAAATTGCCCGTAAGCCTCATACTACAACACTGGCTGTGTGTGACTGGACCCACCCCCCGCGAGGTCCCAACTGCCCTTAAGTCATTTCCTAGAACCCCACAAAACCTGCATCAGTTTCCAGGGCCTGGATGGCTCACTCTCAGTCACCCCTGAAAGAAATACATCCTGTGTTGTGCAGTTAGGCTAAAACGTGGCTCCGCGGGATCAGCTTAGGGAACGATGGGTGTGGGAGGGGGTAGTGAGATCGGGCACTCAGCGAGCACCTGCCTTGGGGTGGCAGGCACCGTGCGCCTGGGCATCTGTACACGTGTCATCAGTTCAGTCCTCACCTACACCTGGGAGACGCCCGTGTCCCCGAGCAAACTGGGGACTCCTGGTTTGAGCTGCAGTTTCCGTTCACAAGGCGTTAGTTACATCCAGAAGTCCACAGTGGCCCTACATCCACTTATCACCGAAAAGCAACTTAAATTGCTTCTGCCGTCTCTCGAAAAACATCCAGGAGGATCACGTGTCTGTGAAACACAGCAAAACGTTGACTGCTGTGTGCTCACGCCTATCTGCCCCCGCCCCCTCATCGGAGCAGGGCGGCTGGGCCAAGATCTCTCACCGATCCGCCAAGTCCCCCCAGACCCTCCGGAACTTTCCTCTCACCGTTCCCTCTCCCTTTCAGGATAGTTCTTTCCTTCTCCCGACAGCCGTCAGGGTAGCTTTCCCTGTCCATTCAGTTCTGCAGGCACAGCTCCTACCTCTTCCCAAAGGTCTCTGACCCCAGAGACACACAGGTAGGTTTTGTGAAGCTTCTGTTGTTTGCGGGGAGGGGGTAGGAGGACGGAGGAGGAGGAAAAGGCCAGGGTCTGGTAATGCTAGAATCCACACCTGGCTGGCAGGTCCAAGTACCCCGCTCCCCGGAGTCGGGCTCTGCTGTCCATAGCACACGTGCTGGCTGAGTGACTACAGGCAGGGCAGGGATGCGGCCACCGGGCAAGGGGGCCAGGTGGCAGCGGGTGCAGCCTTCCCTTCATCAAAGGGTGCAGCCTGGTAGTGGTGTGCTGGAGACAAGTGTCCCTGCCTCTGTGAGGCCTCTGCTGAGAGTCGAGGGGATCAGTCAAGATAAACAAAGGGCAGGAAAATGCAGTGGTTCTTTTTCCACTGGGAATGAGAAAAAACACCCCAAGTTCTTCCACAACAGACACACCAGAGAGGGGCAGCCACCGTTTGGAGCGTCTCCCACCCTACTCTGATTGCCCAGTTCCCCCTCAGCCTGATAACCCCCCAGTGCTTTATTAGTGGCTACGGTTCCATTTCTTTCTTTCACCCTGGCTTGCTTAAAAATACTCCTTGATCTCATCATCAATGTCTGCACATTAGACTTATCTGGGGAACTTTCACAAAAAAGGGTCCCCCAGTCATGAGACCACTTAAATAAAAACCTCTGGGGTGTGGCTGGGACATCAGTACTTTTCACAAGCTCTGCCAAGGGGTTCTAAGAGAGATCCAGCATTGAGACCGTGAGACCCAGAAGCAGTTAGGACTGGGAGTGTCCTTATCGCGCATCAGGAGTCCAACCCCGTGAGGCACACGCATGAGCTGGGGGCCCAGGCTCTGGATGTGGGGGCACTCTGCCTGGCTCAGAGAAGCAACTGGCTGTGGCATGGGCAGGAGCTGGAGGCCCTCGCCCCCCAGAAAGCAATGCTGAAGGCAGGGAGAACCCGGCAGCTTTCCCGCCCCCCGGCCCTTTCTGCCCTTCTTCCACTGCTTCTGGAAGGCCTGAGCGGTGAGAACAAAACAAAGAGGCCCAACATCCAAATGGGTAACAGAAGAGGTAAAACTTTCACTATTTGCAGATGACTTGGTACCATATATACAAAACCCAAAGGACTCCACCAAAAAACTATCAGAACTGATAGATCAAGTCAGTAAGGTCGCAGGATACAAAATCAATACACAGAAATGCATTGCGATTCGATACACCAATTCTGAGTTGGCAGAAAGAGAAATTAAGAAAACAGTCCCACTTACAATTCCACCCAAAATAATAAAATACCTAGGAATAAACTTAACCAAGGAGGTGAAGGACTATAAACTGGAAACTATAAAACACTGGTGAAAGAAATTGAAGATGACACAGACACATGGAAAGATAGTCCATGCTGGGAGAACAAATACTGTTAAATGTCCATATTACCCAAAGCAATCTACACATTTAATGCAATCCCTATCAAAATACCAACAGCATTTTTTCACAGAACTAGAGCAAATAATCCTAAAATTTATGTGGAACCACCAGAGACCCTGAACAGCCAAAGCAACATTGAAAAAAGAAAGAGCAAAACTCACAATCCCAAATTTCAAGATATACTACAAAGCTATAGTAATCAAAATAGTATGGTACTGTCACAGAAATAGACACATAGATCAATGGAACAGAATACAGAGCTCAGAAGTAAACCCACAATTATACGGTCAATTAATCTCTGACAAAGGAGGCAAGAATATGCATTGGAAAAAAGTCTCTTCAATAAATGGTAGTGGAAAAACTGGACAGCCATATACTAAAGAATGGAATTAGACCACTTTCTTATACCATACACAAAAATAAACTACATAGATTCAAGACCTAAATATGAGACCTGAAATCATAAAAATCCTATGACTTCAGCCATAGCAACATTTTCCCCAGATATTCCCTGGGGTAAGGGAAACAAAAACAAAAATAAACTATTGGGACTACACCAAAATTAAAAGCTTCTGCACAGCAAAAGCCACAATCAACAAAACAAAAGGATAACCTCCTGAACAGGAGAAGATATTTGCAAATGAAATATCCAATAAGGGGTTAGTATCTTATACAACTCAACACCAAAAAACCCCAAATAATCCAATTTAGAAATGGGCAGAAGACATAAACAGACATTTCTCCGAAGAAGATGTACAGATGGCAAACAGACATACGAAAAGATGCTCAACATCACTCATCATCAGGGAAATGCAAATCACAACTACAATGAGATATCACTTCACATGAGCCAGAATGGCTAAAAAAAAAAAAAAAAACACCACAAGAAACAACAAGAGTTGGTGAGGATGTAGAGAAAAAGGAACCCTCCCACACTGTTGGTGGGAATGCAAACTGGTGCAGCCACTGTGGAGAACAATATGGAGGTTCCTTAAAAAAAAAATTAAAAATAGGACTATCCTATGATCCCGTAATCACACTACTGGGTATTTATCCAAAGAATACAAAAACACTAACTTGGAAGGGATACAAGCACCCCTATGTTTATTGTAGCATTATTTACAACAGTCAAATTATGGAAGCAACCTAAGTGTCCATCAATAGATGAATAAAGAAGATGTGAAATCTATCTATCTATCTATCTATCTATCTATCTATCTATCTATCTATCTATAGATAGATATTTTTCTGTCATAAAAAAGAACGAAACCTTGCCATTTGCAGCAACATGGATGGATCTAGAGAATATAATGCTAAATAAAATAAATCAGTCAGAGAAAGACAAATACCATATGATTTCATCCATAAGTAGAATTTAAGAAACAAAACAAAGAAAGGGGTGCCTGGGTGGCTCAGTCAGTTAAGCATCTGAGTTGTGGTTTGGGCCCAGGTCCTGATCTCATGGTTGGTGAGTCTGAGCCCCACACCAGGCTCTGCATTGACGGCATGCAGCCTGCTTGGGATTCTCTCTCTCCCTCTCTCTCTGCCCCTCCCCTGCTCATTCTCTCTCAAAATACATAAACATTAAAAAAAAAAGAAAAGAAAACCAAGGAACAAAGAAAAAAGAGACAAACGCAAAAACAGACTCTTAACTTTAGAGAATAAACTGACCGTTATCAGAGGGGAGGTGGATGGGGGGGGGGGGATGGGTGAAACAGGTGAAGGGGATTGAGGGTAGACTTATCACGAAGAGCACTGAGTGATGTAGACAATTGATGAATCACTATATTGTACACCGGAAACTACTATAACACTGTATGTTAATTATACCGGAATTAAAAACATAAAAAATAAAAACAAGAAACACAAAAATAAACCCAGAGAGGCCGAGGGCTGAGACTCAGTCACCACATCTCCAACTTTCAGCAGCCCAGAGCTGGGTTCCCAAACCCAAGGGAATTTTGGCAATTTATTAATCCCTATTAAATAGCCAGTCATTAATCTCAATTAACTTGATTGCTTAATTAAGTAGTGCAAATAAAGAAAAAGAGGAAACCCTCAAAATGAAAATGGCTCCTGGCACACGGACAGGCTGTGTGGCCTCCGCGAACCAGCATCAGGTGGGAGGTCTGAGTTCTGTTTGCCCTTCTGCCGAGACCCTTGTCAAGCACAGGCATTCACATTGCTAAGCCAGGGGTTGATGAATGGGCTGTTCCTGTTACCAGGGCTTTTGTTATGGATATGAGCAATGTTCAAAGAATTGGACAAAAATAAAACACAAGTAAATAAATTCAAACTGAAAATCATACCAAAGAGCCTATAATTTCTCTTTGCTACAGAATGCTTTCCAGACTGCTCTGTCATTAGTATTGCATTATGAACAATTGATTACAACCAGACAACTATATGATCATAATAGACAATCAATAGTTATTAAATAAATAAAAATGTTTCTAAGATCCTGAGCTAGGGTATCCATGGTTTACTTTGTTGCTGGATATTAACGTGTGTTCACTGTGGGGAGTTTGAAAGATACAGAAAAATGCAGGGAAGTCAACTTGAGATTATCACTATGAACAGTTTAGCATATATATAGCTCTAGTTTTCTTTTTCTATGTACATATACATATTTTTTTATGTTTGAGACAGATATACATACTGTTTTTAATGTTTGTTTATTTTTGAGAGAGAGGGAGACAGAGCATGGGCAGGGGAGGGGCAGAGAGAGAGGGAGACACAGAATCCGAAGCAGGCTCCAGGCTCTGAGCTGTCAGCACAGAGCCCAACGCGGGGCTCAAACTCACAGACCGTGAGATCAGGACCTGAGCGGAAGTCAGTTGCTTAACCGACGGAGCCATCCAGGTGCCCCCATGTACATACTTTCAAAGGTAAAATCTCTGATATGAAAATGAGTGGGGATGGGGCAGGTGGCCTGGAAGACTTTTAGGCCTTTGGAGTAGACGGTTGGTGGCCTGCCAGATCCCTATACCATGGAAGTATGCAACTCCCAGGGGCTGTCAGTGTTGGATGCTGATGGCTCACACTTGTATACTTCTCCTTGACCAAATGGGAACCACTAACGCCTGGCCATACAGGGAGGTTCTGCCTTTCTCCCTGCGGCAGCCCATGGCCAATGACCGACTGACGGTGGGGCAAAACCCTGGCTCTCCCGCCTCAGGGTGGAATACCGTCGCGGTCTCACTTGCGTTCCAGAGCTGCCCTGAGGATCAGACTGAGGTTAGCGTTCTTCTGCACCACCCCTGTGCTTAGTTTCTTCCCTGGTCTCATCCTACACGCTCTTCCAAATTTCTCTAGAGGGCACTTCTACAAGAATTCCTGGCTCAGGCTCTGCTTGGAGAGAACCTGACCTCTGACAGCTCCTTTCAGCTCCAGCTCTCTAGGACCAGAGCATGAGTGTAGAGCCTCACTACTTAGAGTGTGGTCCATGGACCGGCAGCCTCAGCATCATCTAGGATCTTGTTAGCACTGCTGAGTCTTGGGCCTCGTGCCAGTCCCAGTGAATCTGCATGTGTATCTACCAAGCTCCCAAGGAGATGTGTACGCACGTTGCAGTCTGAGAAGGCTGTCCTTGATTATTAGCACTGTAGAAGAGAAAGACAGCTCTGGATGGAACACAGTGGGGAGGATGATTCTTCTGTGGCTAACTTCCACTGGTGCCTGGGAGGTTGGATAACGCGTGAAGAGTGTGCTGGGATTCTAAGTCTTTGAGGGCATCCCTGCACACAGGGTAAAGAGTATCTTTTTGAGGAGACCAGAGACCGTAGAAAACACATGAGAAGCTGACAAAAACTGAAGCTCCAGCTGAGCCAGGGAGGGTGAGCAGTTCCTGGATGGGGAGGGCTTGGGTATGTCATGTGCAGTTTCTAATCCCTCCCCTCCCACTCTTTCACAGGGTGAGCCTTGCTCTCTGAGCTTCCTTCACAACATACAGGACATAAGGGGTCTGGACACGTTGATTTCTAAGATGCTCTGCGGATTGCACCCTGTATGGGTCTAAAAAGAAAACAAAAACTGGTTTCTATAACTGCAATTGTAAGCCTCAGGCAAAGATGACAGAGATATTAAATGAGAGAGGCTGTTGCTAGGATAATGGGGCCTACAAGGCAAAATTTGGGGCCTGTGAATGAATCCCATTCCACTGCATCCAGAGTGTTTTAGAGAAGGAAGGAAGGAAGGAAGGAAGGAAGGAAGGAAGGAAGGAAGGAAGGGAGGAAGGGAGGGAAGAAGGGAGGAAGGGAGGAAGGAAGGGAGGGAGGAAGGAAGGGAGGGAGGAAGGAAGGGAGGGAGGAAGGAAGGGAGGAAGGAAGGGAGGGAGGAAGGAAGGGAGGGAGGAAGGAAGGAAGGAAAGAAAGAAGGGAGGGGGGGAGGAAGGAAGGAAAGAAGAAAGGAAAGAAGGAAAGAAGGGAGGGAGGAAGGAAGGAAGGGAGGAAGAAAGGAAGGAAGGAAAGAAGGAAGGAAAGAAGGAAGGAAAGAAGGAAGGGAGGGAGGAAGGGAGGAAAGAAGGGAGGGAGGGAGGAAGGAAGGAAAGAAGAAAGGAAAGAAGGAAAGAAGGAAGGGAGGGAGGAAGGGAGGGAGGGAGGAAGGAAGGAAGGAAGGAAGGGAGGGAGGAAAGAATGAGAAACCACAGAGTGGCTACTCTCTGGGAGGTACATACAAGGATCAAGGGAAACAATGGAGTGGGCAGCAATCTCCCAGTTTGTGGAATCAAACGGCATGGACAGAAGGTGCCTGATATCCAAGAAGATTCCATGTCAAGTGAAACTGCCCCCTGCACAGCAGTGTCTCCCAGAGCTTGCATAAAGTATGGAGGTCAGTCACATACCTTGGAGCCACACCTATCTGGTCAAATTCCAGATGCCGAATGAATACGGCTGTTGCTGGAAAAACTTGAGCTGGTGAGGCTGTCTTCATACACCCCTCAGCAACACACCTTCCGTTGGAATTTCCCTTCCTTGTCTCAGATGCCCAGGGTTATTTATGCTGCAATGTGGTGCCTGATTAAGGCTAACCCTCTCCAGACATGGCCTCCGTTCCATAATTTTCTAAATGTAAGGTTAGTTTCCTCTTTGTGACATCCAATCTGGGAGCCACTCCTCACATGTGGCTATTTAAAATTTCAATTAATGGAATACAAAAAAGTATGATTCCTCAGTCACACTAACCACACTTGCAGTGCTCCCTAGCCATGTGTGGCTAATGGCCGCCATATTGGACAGTGCAGATAAAGAACACTTCCATTATCACAGAAAGTTCTATTGGACAATGCTGCTGTAAACTACTCCTGAGCTTTATTTACTTGGCAACATATCTGACCAGTTACATGAGCCGGTAGGAGTGGGAAGTATTCGGAATGCCTTCCCACTTCTCCCTCCACACGTCTCCTCCGTTGGCAAGTCTGCATATCACTCTGCCTTCAGATACCATCTGCTGTTCTCTGGAGAACATTCGGGCTCTGGGAATCTCTGTACCTCTTCTTCCGGCCCTTCGCCACCACACATAGCCAAGTTGTCTACCATCCACCACTGCTGAAGTCCCCCCAACACGGTCCCAGATTGCTTTCAGAGCAGCTGAAAAATAATGCGTGCCTTACGTCTGTTTGGGTTGCCAAAACGAAGTACCACAGACTGGGTAGCTTATGAACGACAGAAATTGCTCACAGTTCTGGAGGCTGGAAGTCCAATGTCCGAGTGCCAGCACGGTCGGGTTCTCGTGAGGAACCTCTTCCAGGTTGCTGACTTCCTCGCTTGGCAGAAGGAAGGCAAGTCAGCTCTATGGAGCCTCTTTTATAAGGGCACCAATCCTATTCCTGAGAGATCCATCCTGATCACCTGATTACCTCCCAAAGGCCCCGCCTCCAAATGCCAGTGCACTGGGGGTTAGGATGTCAACATATGAATTGCGGGAGGACGCAAACATTTAGACCACTGCAATGGTTACTGCTCATATTAATCATGATAGTGCGATTCTACAAGACCGTGAAGGTTTACACGACGTGGTATCACCTTATACTTGCCGGAATGGCTGGAATAAAAAACACAAGAAATAGCAAGTGTTGGTGAAGATGTGGAGGAAAAGGAACCCTTGTGCACTGTTGGTGGGAATGCACATTAGTGCAGCCACTGTGGAAAGCACTATGGAGCTTCCTCAAAAAAATCAAAAATAGAATTATATGACCCAGCAACTCTCACTCGGGGTATTTACTAGCAAAGAAAATACAAATGCTAATTTGAGAAGATATATGCACCCCTATGTTTATTGCAGCACTGTTTACAATAGCCAAGATATGGAAGCAACTCAAGTGTTCATCCATAGATGAATGGATAAATAAAATGTGTTACATACATATAAATATAACAGAATACTATCAGCCATAAAAAAAAAAAAGAGTGAGATCTTACCATTTGCAACAGCATGGATGGATAATGAGAAGTGAAATATGTCAGTCAGAAAAAGACAAATACACATATGATTTCACTCGTATGTGGAATTTAAGAAAGACACAAACGAACAAAGAGACAAACAAAAAAGCAGACTCTTAACCAAAGAGAACAAACGGGTAGTTACCAAAGGGGAGGTGGGTGGGGGGGACGGGGAAACAAAGGAGGACTGAGCAATGCACAGAACTGTTGAATCACTATGTTGTACACCTGACATCATGTTAATATAACACCATGTTAATCGTACTTAAATGAAACGAGAAAAATAAAATTTAAAACGGCCCTGGGCAGAAGATCCGCCAAACCTTTTCCTGCTTGCCCTTCGTGCATCCAAACCGTGGTTAAGGAGGCGTCAGAGTCTCAGAGATGAGGGCGAGGGCCACAAGGCACGGTTTCAGTTCCCTGCCTTTCACCTGCCCGTGGTGTGCCTCTTTTAGACCCTGTCCAATCCCCCTCAGGTACAATAGTCGTGGTAGGAGTGTTCAATGTCATCAGCTGTGGTACTTGGGGGAATAGGTTTACTCAACACCATGTGTCCTTAGGCCCAATTACTGCTCCCTCCTGGATGGATGCCTCGGGAGACCCTCAATTCAATACAGATTATTCAAACTATTTTTATTCGGTGACACGTGCTCTCAAGTTTCTTGTTCTGATTTTGTTTGAATGAGTTAAGCTCCTTTCAGCGTCCCCGCTTGCCTGAAATGCGGTGGGGGAGAACCTGGTACCGGACAGACCGTGGACTTCGGAACGAGACAGCCACTGTTGAATCACTGCTTTGCATATGGCGCCACCTTACCTGACAAATGGCCGCAGAAACACCTGCCTCGACGCTGTGGTGAGAGAATGCACGGGAAATTGCCCGCCCAGCCTCTGATCCGTGGCAGGGACTCAGCAAATACGAGCCTCCCTCCTCTTACTCCCCTCCTGCCCAACTCCAGGCAACACCCCTTTGCACTTCAACCCAAATTCACAGTTTTGAGTTATTTTCTTCTTCGTCCAAAGGCTTTGGATGCAGCGGCTTGCCGTTTCTTCTTTACCCACTGATACTTGGAAAGACGAGGCGCTCTCCATCTGCACTTTTCTTTCCCAGCTGTGCCAATTCGTCTGCAAGCTAGCAACCCTTTATTTTGCGGCTGAGTTTTGCAAGGCACAAGTAGGGGCGGGCACTTCCTGCCCTGGGAAATGGCCCAGGGATGATCGTCTCTGGGGGTTTATCAAAACTGCTGAATTGTGATTCTCTTTGCCAAAGCCCCTTCTACAGGATGTGGAGCAGATGGCGGGGTGGCACAGTCCTAAGCTGGAGACACGCGCTCACAAACAAAGGGGCTCTGATGAATACGCCAGGATGGTGTGCCTAAGTCTCCAAAGAGGGGAGGGACACTCAGTATAGACTGACAGGCTGGTTATAAGCAGGGCCCCCTGCCCACATAGTGCTTGTGGCAGCTCCATATACCGGAGCCCTTGTTAATCAATCAAGGTGTCAATCCAGATGGCCAGTGAGGAAAGGAGGGGGCCACAGGTGGAGGATTGGGTAATGGAGCTGGAACGGCCTTCTCCTGCACATAGTTAATGTATGAGGCGATATTCAATCACCTCCCAGCGCAGCAGTTAGAAGCCCCGGAGAAGCTAACTATGCACCGAATTACCACCCTGAAGACCACCAGAGTCGGGCTGCAGCTGAACGATGGTCCCGGACTGGTTCCCAACCATCCAACCAGCCAGGGAGGATCTCCTAGGGGCTGGATTAAGCAGGCCCACACTCTTCCTTCAAGCAGAAAGAGACGGCTGCAGGCTTCTGTCTTGTGCTGCTGAGCGAGGGCATCAAGGGATCACTTTCAATCCCATCCCACTTTGGAAAAGGCAGGCCTTTGGGAGGGAAGTCAGCATGGGGGACCAGGCCAGGGCAAGAACAGGAATGACAGGGGCACTGTCTGGGACCAAGGCTGGGGAGCAGAACCCAGAGGGGGAGCACCCATGTCAGGGAGAGCTGCATTTCACCCACAAGTAACTGTGTCACCCAGGGCAGACTGCGGCAGCTGGCTTTGAACAGGGTGGCCGCCTTGGCCACCCTGACTCGAGGCTGTCGATCCACACATCCTGGTCCTCGTGGAGCCCAGCTGACAAGTCCCCGCCAGCCCTGGAGACCTCTACACCCACTTGGCGGGGAGCTCTCAGACACAGAGAGAATGGCCCATGTTCACAGCGTTCTCTGATTTGTTCTCTGAGGTCAGAGCGAGGAGCGGTTGGGACAGAAGGCACCCTATTCATGGGCAGAAATGGTGTGCGCAAAATTTCAGTGGCGAGGAAAAGCATCACATATGTGGGGAGTTCAGCAAAGCAGGGGCATGTTGAATAGGCATGTTAACGTTCACGTGTTTCAGATGAAGCCCTCATCACCAGCTTCCCCGGATCTGCTCCTGTGCTCAGGCCTCCTCACCTGAGGATGAATAAAGGGACTCCATCCTTCTAGTTACCTCAAGCCAAACCCCCCTTTGTTTTTAAATTAAAAAATTTTTTCTTAATGTTTATTTATTTTTGAAAGAGAGAGTGTGTGTGAGTGGGGGAGGGGCAGGGAGAGAAGGAGACACAGAATCCGAAGCAGGCTCCAGGCTCTGAGCTGTCAGCACAGAGCCCAATGCAGGGCTCGAACCCACAAACCTCAAGATCATGACCTGAGCTGAAGTCGGTCGCTTAACCGACTGAGCCACCCAGGCGCCCCTCAAGGACAACCTCTTTAAAGTCACCTCCACCCCTCTCAAACCCACATTCAAGGTCTCAGCGAGTCTCGTTTCTCCTCCTTCAGGCACTTCGCCATCTAGGTTTAAACCACTATGCACCATCCCGCGGGGTGCATTCCAATCCATCCTCTGAACTGCATCCTGAGTGACCTTCCAGAACATCACCTCCCTTTTAAAATCCCCTCAGTGGTTCTCTACACCCCACAGGATAGAGCAAAACCTCCTTTACATGGCTTATAATGCCTTTTGGGATATGACCCCTTCTTATTGCCAGGCTCCTCCTCGACAACACTGCCCCCCACATCCGGCCCTCATATATACATACCATCCAGCCCATTCATTTGTTCATTTTATCAGTGACTCATGTATCAAATATGTGTTGAGGGCTTACTATGTGCTAGATTCTGTTCCAGGTACTGGCAATACAGCAATGAACAAAATAAATTATCTGCCCTGAGAAAGCTTATGTGCTTGGGCGCAGAACCCCAAATAGGTAAACAGGCAAATACACAGTATGTCAACGATGATAAGGGCTCTGGAGAAAGGTAGGAGATGGTTGGCAGCGATTTCCAGCGCTCACCTTAATCCAACTGCCCCCTCCTTCTAGACCAGGACCCAGCAGGGTCCCCCTCTGCCATCCCCTCCTCCCACCGAAGTTAGATGGGGTCACGTGACCAGTTCTGACCAATGGTGTGTGAGCCTTCGTAACGCGTCAGCTTAGGGCTAAAGTGTTTGCGGGCGTGAGGGCTTGCAAACCACCCACTTCCCCTGCAGCAACAACGAAGAGGCTTCGTGAGCCAAGGTAAGGAGACTGAGCAAAGGGGGTCAGGGAACTACGTCATGAACGGGAACGAATGGTGTAGGTCAAGCTTCTCAGACTTCGAAGCCCACACAAATCCCCCGAGGCTTTTGTAAAAGTGCAGACTCAGTAAATCTGGGACCGAGCCTAAAATTCTGTGGGTCCATAAGGTTCCCAGGTGATGCTGATGCTACTGGGCTGCAGACCATTCTTGGAGAAGCAAGCATGTAGGAGAAGTCAGGAAAGAGGCTTTTCAGAAGGACAAAGTGGTTGGCCGTGGGATTTCACCCTGCAATGCCAGTCTGTCTCAGAAGGAGCACGGAGTGGGGAGGACTCAGGCTCTTGGATTTAGGAATTCCAGGGCAAGAAGACTGACTGCGCATAGTACCCAGGTTTACCTGGACCGGGTGATGCCATGATCTTTAGTCCCTACTATGGATTCTGAAAGGCAAGCTCTCTCCAGGAGGCCTTCTGGTGGAATGCACGGCCTCCTTAGGGCCCCCAAGCAGGGCAGGGTGTCCCCTCTTCCACAGGAACAAGGGCAGGGCTGTCTGAGATGACCTCTAACTGATGCAGCTGGATGGGCATTCCCCAGGCTCTCCCTGTCCTGTGATGCGTCTGCACACATGTCTCAACCACCCCTCTGCGGGATGCGGTCATGTCTGCGGGATGCGGTCATGCTGACGCCCGCCTCGGGGACTCCCTCAGCTGTTGTGAAGAGCATCTGGGACCCCCTTTGGAAGGCCACAGTGTGAATTCCTCTTGCAAGACAACCCCGCTTCTGACAAAGGCCCAGGACAGGGGGTTGGAGGGGATCTCCACTCCCCAGATTCCTCCGGCTCCATCCAAGCTCACATTCCTCAGTAAGTCCCTCAATGCTCTCCCCCATATGACCTTTATTTTCATCTCTTATAACATCCTCCCAGCTGTCTTCCTCCATCCTCTGGCTTTCATCTGCGGCCGTAACAGTCGACGCCCCTTTCCCAGAAGACACCTTGAAATCCTGTGCCTCCTTTCTCTACTCCCCTGTGTGGCAACATTTCAAGGCCTGGCTCAGATTCCATCTTCTCAGGAAGCCTTCTCCGATTTCCCTGACAGAGTGAATCTCTCCGGTCTGTAGGAAGCCCCCACCATCCTTTGCACTTCTGTTTCAGCATTTCCCAGAGGCTGCTTCTGTTAGTTGGCTGGTTACGTGTGTGTGCTGGCCAACCCATTTATGAGCTTCTGGGGGTGGAAGGCTTTGCCATCTTCGTCTCTGTATCTGGGGCTGCCGTGTATGCTTGTGCAGGTTGGACACTGCACAAGAGCCCCCAGCTTGGAGGTGCGAGGTAGTGGGATCTGATGTAGGCTGCACGTTGCTCACCAAGCTGTGCTCCCTGGCAAGGGCCTGTATTGGCCCAGAGGAAAAGGTGGGTTTTCTTCTGTCTTCCCTAAAGACGCTGTACAGACAAAGAGGGGCCCAGTCTGTACCCTTCTCAACACCTGAGCATTTTGCTTTGCAGGTGACAAGAGCTTCATGAACGTTTGTGGGATCAGTGCAGTCCTGTTCTTCGATGTGAGTGCTACACGGTGATTCAAGGCCACTGGTCATGTCCACACCCTATTTCCCAGCTCTGTCTCTGTGAAGTCCTTGATGGATTTACTTTGTTATCCTGAAGAGGCTGCATACTTCTCTGACAGCATGTAAGAAATCTGTTCAACATCAACCCCTTTCTGGAAAGATCTCAGCCCCTCCCCCACAGACAGCAGTCTGCCTCTTTCTGGCCTCACGTGGGGGTCTTAGAGCCGGACCACATCTCTAGGTGGCTGGGGGAAGACCTATTACCAGTGAGGACTGGATCTAGCTGAACAAATAATTGTGCGTTTCTTTCCCTCAGAGTGAGAACTGTCCATTTTCCTATTTCCACCCTATTTCTGTCCAGCCCTTAGTGTTGTCAAAACTGCCCGCTCTTTGCCTAGCCCAGAGGGAGGAATCTTATTAACAGGAAATTTCCTTCAGGGGTGTCCTTCAGAGGCCACTTGGACCTCCATGTAGGGAAGCCACAAATGGGAGGGAGGAGGGAGGGAGGAGGGAGGGAGGAGGGAGTGAGGGGTAAGCTGGCCTGTCGCGGTCCAAGGGATGGCTGGTTTTGAACGTGTACCTCACTTGGAGAAGCTGTTCCTGAAAAACTGAGACTCCCCAGGTGGACCTTAACCTTTCAGCCTCCTGTCCTTCTTCCTCTGTCTTTGCTCCCCCTTCACTTTCCAGGACCCACATCTCTAGATGTCTTGGCTGGTCACCTTCCTTCTAGAAGTCTCTGCTCTTCTGCCTTCCACACCATGGCAGACTCCCGGGCTCTCTGTATCACTTCCCTCTGGCGTCCTTCCTGCTTTCCTCTCCCTCTGCCCACCCCTCGAACGCTGGTGCGCCTCCAGTCCTACACTGTAGGCTTCCCTGCTGGGCCAATGGTGATGTGCTGCCTTATAGCTTTTCTGTGCATCAACAAAGTACAAGTACACACACACACACACACACACACACACAGGTTATTTATTTTTAATAAATATGGTATCCTAGTAGGTGTATGGACTGTGCTCTTGATTTCTAATGATAGCACCATCATCTCCTAGTACCTGAGGCAGAAGTCTAGAATCCTCCTTGACTCTCCCTATTTCTGTGCTTTCCAATTTAACCTCCTAAATAGTTCTGGAATTGTCCTTCTCTATTTTGACTATCTCTGTCCACTCATCACCTCCTACCGGGATTATTACAATCATTTTCTAAAATTGGTCTTCTGTCTCCAGGTTGGCCTGTTTCAAATTAATCCTGCATATCAATGAAATGGTTTTTTGAGATGAAATTTATATCACATAAAAGCCATCATTTTGATCATTTTAAAGTGTACAGTTGTTGCTGGTATATTTCCAAAGTTATACACCCATCCTCATGATCTAATTCCAGAATATTCGAGCAGTATTTTTGCAATTCTGGTCCTTCACCTATTGGTGGGATGTGAAAAAAATTTAATAGTTTTGGATCATTATGGTTTTTAAAATTTTTTTTTAATGTTTATTTACTTTTGAGACAGAGAGAGACAGAGAGAGCATGAGGGAGGGGCAGAGACAGTGAGAGACACAGAATCCAAAGCAGGCTCCAGGCTCCGAGCTGTCAGCACAGAGCCCAACCCAGGGCTCAAACCCACAAACCGCGAGATCATGACCTGAGCCAAAGTCAGACGCTTAACCGACTGAGCCACCCAGGTGCCCCACATTATGTATTTTTTTTAAAACAAAGTAGCCATAGAATAGATCAAATAGAATAGATCATGGAGCATTGTAAAAGGTGAAAAGGGTAACTATTATTTCATGGAAATTTTGTTTCAGTTAGACTTTTTTTAAAGTATATTTGTGTGTGTGTAGTATGTGTTTCTTACTGTGGGTCATGTTAAAAAGAGGGGGAAAGGGAAAACCGCCATGAGTCTATGCTGTGTAGCTAGAGTACGTCCCTCCCCTCGCCTAATGCCTGTTCATGGCATTAGCTTAGTCACTTGTTAACTAAGAAATACTCTTTGACTGGGGCGCCTGGGTGGCTCAGTCGGTTAAGCGGCCGACTTTGGCTCAGGTCACGATCTCGCAGTCCATGAGTTCGAGCCCTGTGTCGGGCTCTGTGCTGACAGCTCAGAGCCTGGAGCCCGCTTCAGATTCTGTGTCTCCCTCTCTCTCTCTGCCCCTCCCCTGTTCATGCTCTGTCTCTCTCTGTCTCAAAAATAAATAAAACGTTAAAAAAATTTAGAAATACTCTTTGAGGGGCACCTGGGTGGCTCAGTTGGTTAAGCGACCAATTTATTTCTCCTTAGGTCATGAGCTCACGGTTCATGGGTTTGAGCCCTGCATTGAGCTCTTCACTGATGGTGCAGAGCCTGCTTGATCTCGATCTCTCTCTCTCTCTCTCTCTCTGCCTCCTCCCCATTCATGCTCTCTTCCTCTCTCTCAAAATAAATAAATAAACTTAAAAAAAAAAAGAAAGAAATACTCTTGGGGCACCTGGGTGGCTCAGTAGCTTGAGTGTCTGACTTCAGCTCAGGTCACGATGTTCCCGTTCATAGGTTCAAGCCCTGAGTCCAGCTCTATGCTGACAGCTCAGAGCCTGGAGCCTGCCTCAGACTCTGTGTCTCCCTCTCTCTCTCTGCCCCTCCCCTGCTTGCACGCTGTCTCTGTCTCTCAAAAATAAGTAAACATTAAAAATGTTAAAAAAAAAAAAAAAGAACTCTTTGAAAGCATTATGGGCTAGCCATGGCTCTAGGTGCTAGGGACATAGCAATAAAGAAGGTAGATAAAAACCCCTGCCTTGGTCCAGTTTATATTCTAGTTGGAGAGACCTAATAAGTGCTCTGGAAGAACAAAATCAAACAGGGTCAGGGTTTAGGAGTGTGGAATGAGAGAAGGAGGGTGTGGCAGTTTCGAAAGGAGGGTCAGGGCAGGCTTCACCAAGAAGTAACATTTCAACAAGACTTAGAGGAGGTGAGAGAATGAGCCACATAAGTATCTGGGAGAAGAGTGTTTTGGGCAGAGGAATAGACAGTGCAAAGGTCCTGGGGCAGGAGTTTCCTGGCTTGTTGGAGGGCTCAGGAAGAGCTTGTCAGAGTGTGCAGTGCGGGGCGGAGGCAACAGAAAACGATGAGGTCAGAGAGTCAGCTGTGGGCCACTATAAGGACCTTGGCTTTTACCGTGGGGAACATGAAGGCCACTGCAGAGCTATGAGCAGAGGAATGACAGGCTCTGGGTCACATTCTAACATGATCATTTACAGGATTCATGCTCCTTAGGTTGAGGTTCGAGGTCCCTTATATTTTGTTCCTGACTACTGTTCTACAGCCATTTTTTGCTACTTCCATCGGCAACAGCAACATGCTCTCATTTTTTTCTATGTACCGTGATGTCTCCCCACTCTGGGAGTCTCTCCACTGTCCCTCTCCCTGGAAGGTCACTCCTCTTTGGCCTGGCTCATCTCTACTCATCCTTTAGCACCCAGCCCAGATGCTACCCCCTGTTATAACCCCCTGCCCTTAGGCTAGGTGATGTGCACCCCCCCAACCCTCTAGAACCTTCCACGTATCTCTGCAGTAGTTTACTTTATAGTACTGTAACTTCTGTGTTAGCTTTCCTGTACATTTCCGATTCCCAGGGGACATGGGCTCTTGCCTTTTGCATCTTGTGACCCCACCATCTATACCTAGAACAGTGGTGCATGTGGTTCAAGGATGCATGAATACATGAATTGCTGTTAAATCCGCTGTTGCTTATGAGGACTCGGTGAGCTCAAAATCAATGGCTCAAGACCACAAAGTTCAATGCTCCCTGTTCCTTGCTCAGTGCACCTCCTCAACCAACACACTCCTCTCCTGGGTTCTCAGTGCACCTCCTCAACCAACACACTCCTCTCCTGGGTTCTCTGAGACTTTCCTGGTGGAGGCGGGGGAAGGATGTGATTCCCCATCATCCCTGGAGGAGTTTAATAGATGAGACAAACTGCTCAGTTGGAGGGGTGCAGGTGGGGAAGGTGCTCCCAGAGGAGGCGGCATACCTAAGGTTACGCTGTGCTCATTGAACTTGGGGGTCCCCTTGCAGTGTTTGGCTCTGCATCGAGATAAGTGCACACTGATACTTCACCACGTCCATTGTATCTCCTCTCAATGGCAGATTCCCTTTCACCCAAGGTGCTTCCTCAATATTAGACCCAGAGAAGGGGGGCCAGCCCAGTGTCCCTGTGGCCCACGGCGCAGACGGGGCTTTGGTATTTTTGAGAGCAAACTTGGGGATTCTCCTCCAACATCTGGGGGAATCCTGCCCCCGGTTACCCTACCAAAGCTTGGAGGTTAGGAAGGGAGAGAATCAGACTCCCCCACTAAGTTCCACTCTCCTGTAGCAAGAAATACTCCCAGACACACACAAGGACCGGACACTGTTGAAAATGAAATAAAAATTCAACACACCATTTTTCTCCTGATGGAATTGTCAGCTTTCCTTTCTTTCTCTCCTTTCTTCCTACAGGCAACCAAGAATCTAACTTTTCTAGACATACCAGAAAGCCCTTCTTCCAATAATTTTTGCAGCCTAGACATACCGTTCTTCTTCCCAGGTCCATTTCCTTATAAATATTCCAAGGTGAGGCTGCCAGCGGGTGATTTATTTACAAGGGGGTATCATTTCCTGCCGCTGTGAGTGGTGTCCATGCAAATGGCTGACTACAGCTCTCACCAAACTCAGCCTCCTTATCTATTTTAGATGAGACCAGGGTAATTCACTCCATCTCTAGTTTCAACTCCAGCCAAGCTAATAGGATTTCTGCTTTATAAATGTGAAGAATATGAAAAAGGGGAAAACTATAGAGAGGACAAGCCTAGCGAGTGGCTATTCTGATAGCCACCATTACTCATGACATCTGAATGCTGTCGCAGGAAGGGCAGACACACATTGAATGCCACAATGCTGGAGCCTCTCCCAAAGTTTCCCCAGTCAAAAAGGGAACATTACAAAAGGGACAAGGAGAGCCCACCTGCCCACTGCCAGGCCAGTCTTACTAAAGCGCTGCTCTGTCCAAAGCCTTCCTGGGCCTCCTCATCCCCTCCCCCATGGTTCTGAACCTTTTGGGGATCGAGGACTCCTTTGAGATTTCCCAAAAGAGTATGCCTATGCCCACGTGTGGACCACTTCTACTTGGGATCTCAGGAGATACAGTGGAGTGCAGGGCAGCAGGTATAAGGCGGCAAATACTGAAGGAGGTCAGAAGGGCGGAAATCTTAGGGGACTGGGAGAGTCAGGCCCGGTGGACTTGGCTACACAGAGGAAATGAGAAGTGCTTCTAGATAGGAGAGATTCTTGAAGGCGAAGGAGCTGAGATTCAGATGGCTTGCTTGCAGAGGAACAATGAGGGGAAGAAAACTAATGTTTGTCCAACATCTACTATGTTCTAGTCACTGTGATTTGTTCTAGAGGGACAAAAACAGGTGTGGTCCTTCACCTAAGGGAACACAGGGTCTAGTGGGGCAGGCAGCCAAGACCCAGGGTACCGTTCACAATAATACGAACAAGAAGCATCAGGGAGCAGTGGTCTGAACATAAAAGCCTGGAGGCTGTAGACGGGCTGCACTGGATGGGTGCCAATGACCTCTGAGAATCCGCATCACCAGGGCAGAGGGTTGGCTGCCCCTTTCCAGTTAGGGGTTGGGTCACAAGGGCCGGGACCGGGCCCTTGACTCAAATGAGTGATGCCTCAGTTAGGGCTTTTGGAGATCTTGTGGTTCCAGCTGGTTCCAGCCCCTTTGACCAGACGCAAGGTGGGGTCATATCTTGTTTTCTGGTGTGGTGACTCAGCTAACCAAAATAACTCGTGCTAGCAGGAGCTCTTTCTGCAACTTATGGGCTGAAGACGGGTATCCTGGGAAGGGCAAAAACTGCCAACCGGTGAAATGTGAGGACTCCTCCATCTGACTCAGCCACTAAGAGAGAGAGAGAGAGAGAGAGAGAGAGAGAGAGAGAGAGAGAGAGGCAGAGACAGAGAGAGAGACAGAGAAAGGGGGAGAGGAAGGGAGTGAGTGGATGTGAGGGATGGTAAGGGAGGAAGAGAGATGTTCTGGAATTAAGTGGGGGTTCCTGTAGTGCTGAGGACAATAAGTACCTCAGTTCCTGGCCCAGCAGCTGGAGAAGTCACAGGATGCTGACTTCCACTGAAAACAGCTTCTAGGTCCCAGGACTCAGAATGCCCTCCAAGGCACTGCAAAGCACACCGGCCAGGTGTTACCATCCTCTGAAAATGGATTCCTGTTGGGGCGCCTGTGTGGCTCAGTCAGTTGAGCATCCGACTTAGGTTCAGGTCATGATCTCACAGTTCATGGGTTCGAGCCCCGTGTTGGGTTCTGTGCTGACAGCTCAGGACCTGGAGCCTGCTCCGGATTCTGTGTCTCCCTCTCTTTCTGCCCCTCCCCTGTTCACTCTTTCTCTCTCTCTCAAAAATAAATAAACATTTTTTTAAAAAAACCTTAAAAGCAAAAAAGAAAATTGATTCCAGTTGGGTAGCTGCTCCCCTCTTACAGGACCCAGAAACTACCCCTTTAGTTGGCTCCTGTGTGGTCTTGCATGATCTGTTACCAGGGTCCTCTTGTCTTGACCCTCAGGTACAGGGTCTGAACATACACCTGGCTGAATCACTTACCAGGTGCCCTCTCCAAAGACCGCCTCATTCTGTGAATTGGAATCTGACAATGAGGAGGGATGCTACCTATCCTTCTTGCCCACTCACATCCAATCCACCCACTGAGGCTCACTCATTTCATTTCCACTTCTTCCATGTAGCATCAGCAAAGGAAGCTCACACTTCAAAAATGGGTCTGACACTATGCTGGGTGCTAACAACATCATTTCCTTTCAAGTAGACAGCAATCCCAAGACACAGAAATTGTTTAGCAGATGAGAAAGTTGAGTTCAAAGGGCATAGATGATTTGCCCGAGGCACACTGTTGGTTAGGGTAGAGCTGGAATTTGGACACCAATGGCTTCTGTGGCCTTATGCCCAGTGTCACAGTCACATGTCTCCCTCTCAAAGTCTGACCATGGTGCTGGAAGCCTAGACAACTCTTCTGAAAATGAGGATTATTTTATAGGAATAGCAAATGGAAGGAAGCCTTCTATCTGATGTGATTGGGACAGGTAGTTGGTTGATTAATAAAAAATTTTGGTTGTTCCGGGAAATCATAAAACAGGACACATATAATCTTATTTTGATGTGAGTCCAAGGCCTCTCTTTTAAAAAAGAGCCCTCGGATGACAATTTTCCCTGTCTGTCTCATATAAGCTCATGATTTCCATGTTCTGTTTTTATAAAGAGAAGAGAAACTTAAGTTACTTGCAAAAGAATGCGAGTGCAGAATCCTTCCATGTTTATACAAAGCTCCTCCGTGTGTGTGTGTGTGTGTGTGTGTGTGTGTGTGTGTGTTACAGTCATCTTGTCTGCATTTTATTCCGTAAGAATTTTTAGTGACTCACCTTTGTCAAGTTTTCCCAAAGCAACATGTGTGTCATAAAACAGCAATGAGTTTCTTTTGTTCATACCCCTCTCTTTGGGTTAAATTGCACAATTAAAATGTCAAGTGTAAGTGGCATAAACAGGTTTGGGAACAAAAATAATTGATTCTTGGTAAACATTTGATAGGAGCAGAAGTATAGGGATGTATCATAGATAAGCTCCTAGCTGGGGGCAGCGGTTGGTAGATTTATGCCAGGGAGTGGGGGCTGCTGAATCTGACCAGTTGGTTAAGGGGAGTTTGGTTAAGAGGCTCTGCACAGGACTTGACAGATCATTGAGGTGAGGATCAAGTGTAGACACCAGGTGTGAAAGGCTTTAGTGAAGTGGTACTCATATACTGCACCCACATGCCCCTCTCCCCCACTCACAAACCCTTCTGTCCTGGGGAACACTAGAGGGCCCCTGACCGGTGGTCAAGAGGCCCAGATCTAGTTCCCACTCTGCCACTAACTGCCTCTGTGAGTTTAGACAAAAGGCTTAATCGCCTCACCTAGGTTTTCTTCTCTATCACCCAAGGGATTGGGTGACACTGTCTTGAGAGGCTCTTATCATTAGTTCTGAACATCTCAGGGCCAGGCCTCTTGTTCACGCTTTTCCTTGAGTATCTCTGTCACCCCCAGGGTCATAGCATGCCCCCCAAAGTTTATCAACAGCCTCCCCTGTGTCCTGGGTTGAGCAGGAGACCTACATTTCCTGCTATTGACTTGGATGCCATACAAGCAGGATGAACAGATGAAATTTCTTAGACCTACTAAATCCAAAGGTATATATTCAAACAATAATTAAGACCATGTGGTTCTGAAGCAAACAGACTCTCATATAACACTGTAATGTATGATAAAGGCAGTATCACAAAAAAAACAGTGGGGAAAGGAAGTAACGTTCAGCGCTGGAAAAGTTGGGTAGCAGTTTGGGAAAAAGTCTTTTAGACTCATATCTCAAACTCTACAGTAAAATATATGTATACCTCAACATAATAAAGGCCATATACGACAAACCCACAGTTACCATCATACTGAATGGTGAAAAGCTCAAATCTCTTCCTCTAACATCAGGAACCACACAGAGATGCCCACTCTTACCACTTCTATTCTGCAAGGATTGGAAATCCTAGCCACCCCAATGAGGCAAGAAAAAGAAATAAAAGGCATTCAAATTGGAAAGGAAGAAGTAAAACTGTCACTATTTGCAGATGACATGATATTATATGTATAGAAAACCCTAAAGACTCCATTAAAAAACTGTTAGAATAAATGAATTCAGTAAAGTTGCAGGATGCCAAATCAGAATACAGAAATCTGTTGTATTTCTATACACTAGTAACAAACTATCAGAAAAAGAAATTAGGAAAACAATTCCATTTACAGTTGTATTAAAAAAGAATAAAGCGCCCAGGAATAAATTTAACCGAGGAATAAAAGACCTATACACTGAAAACTATAAGACACTGAGGAAAGAAATTGAAGACAACACAAATAAATGGATATTGCATGCCCGTTGAAGAATTAATATTGTTAAAATGTCCATACTAACCAAAGCAGTCTATAGATTCAATGCAATCCCTACCAAAATTCTAACGGCATTTTTCATAGAAATAGAACAAATAATCCTAAATTTTGTACAGAATCATAAAAGGCCCTGAATAGCCAAAGCAATCTTAAGCAAGAACAACAAAGCTGGAAGCATTATGTTTCCTGATTTCAAACTGCATTACAAAGCTACCATATCAGCAAAGTATGACATTGGCATAAAAATAGACACATAGATGAACGGAACAAATAGAAAGCCCCAAAACATAGAGCTCCCCCACCACCGCCCCTGCAATTGGGCTCACATTGACAATGCGATTGGGATTCCCTCTCTCTGTCCCTTCCACACTGTCACTCCCACTCTCTCTCAAAATAAATAAATAAACTTAAAAAGAAAAAACAAAAGAGAAAGCCCTGAAATAAACCCGTGTGTATACAGTCAATTAATTTATGACAAAGGCACCAAGAATGTACAATGAGTGAAAGCCAGTGTCTTCAATACGCAATATTGGGGAAACTGAACATCCACATGCAAAACAAAGAAACTGGACCACTGTCTTACAGCATACACAAATTTTGACTCAAAATGGACTAAAGACTTGAATTTAAGACCTGAAACCATAAAACCCTCAGAAGAAAACATAGGTGATAAGTTCCGACATCATCCTGAGTGGTGATTTTTTTGGATTTGACGCCAAAGGCAAAAGCAACAAAGGCAAAAATAAACAAGTGGGACTACATCAAACTAAAACACTTCTGCACATCAAAGGAAACCATCAACAAAATGAAAAGGCAACCTACTGAATGGGAGAAAACATTTAACATATATCTGATCAATGGCTAATATTCAAAATATATAAGGATACAACTCGTACAACTCAATAGCAAGGGAAAAATAATCTGACTAAAAGTGAGCAGAGAATATGAATAGACATTTTTCCAAAGAAGACATACAGATGGCCAACAGTACATGAAAAGAGCTTCCATATCACTCATCATCAAGGAGATGCAAATGAAAACCACAATGAGGTATCGTCATCTTACACCGGTCAGAATGGCTAGTATTAAAAAGACAAGAAATGACAAGTGTTGGTAAGGATATGGAGAAAAAGGAGCCTTCATGCTCAGTTGGTGGGAACGTAAACTGGCGTAGCCACCATGGGAAACAGTATGGAGGTTTCCAAAAAAATTACAAATAGAACTATCATGGGATGCAACAATTCCACTGCTGGGTATTTATGCAAAGAAAATTAACACATTAACTCCAAAAGATATATTACCTCTATGTTCACTGCAGCATTATTTACAATAGCCAAACTATGGAAACAACCTAAGTTTCTCCAATGAATGAATGAACAAACAAAATGTGGTGTGTGTGTATGTGTATATATACATATATTAATATATACACACATATATAATATATATTAATACATGTTCTATAATTATATATAATATATGTAATGGAATATTATTCAGTCATAAAAAAATAGTGAAATCTCACCATTTGTAACACCAAGGATGGACCTTTGTGGGCATTAGGCTAAATAAAATAAGTCAGACAAACAGAAAGACAAATAGCATTATGATCTTGCTTACATGTGCAACTATCCAACAACAGCAATGATAATGACAATGACAAGCTCATAGATACAGAGAACAGATTGGTGGTGGCCAGAGGCAGGGGGAGGAGGGTGGTGAAATGGGTGAAGGGGGTGAAAAGGTACAAACTTCCAGGTATAAAATAAATAAGTTCATGGACTGTAATGTATAACACGGGGACTACCATTAATAATGCCCTATTATATATTTGAAGGCTGCTAAGAGAGTAGATACTGAAAATTCTTGTTACAAGCAAAAACATTCTGGAACTACGTATGGTCCTGAATGTTAACTAGACCTATTGTGGCGATCATTTCACAAAACAGTAGTCTCCTTACTGCGAGGATATGTTCCAAGACCCCTGGTGGATGCCTGAAACCACAGAGAGTACCAAACTCTCTTGAGTTTTTTTCTACACATATATAGCTATGATACAGTTGAATTTACAAATTAGGCATAGTGAGGGATTAACAGCAATAACTAGTAATAAAATAGAACAATTACGACAATATGCTCTAATGAAAATTCGATGGATGTAGTTTCTCTTTTTCAAAATACCTTATTGTACTGTACTCACCCTTGTGATGATGTGAGATGATAAAATGCCTACATGATGAGATGTAGTGAGGTGAATGGTGTGTGCATCATGACACAGTGTTAGGCTACCACTGACCTAATGATACATCAGATGTTCTGGACCACGGTTGACCACAGGTAACTGAAACCATGCGAAGCAAAACCACAGATAATGGGGGGGACTACTATATACACAAATATTGAATCACTATGTTGTACACCTGAAACTAATATAATGTATGCCAATTATACCTCAATTAAAAAATAAATGGTGGATTATTCTTTTTTTTAAGTTTATTTTGAAAGAGAGTGAGTGAGTGAGCAAGCATGGGGGAGGAGCACAGAGAGAGAGAGAGAGAGAGAGAGAGAGGGAGGGAGAGAGAGAGAGAGACAGAAGGAGAGAGAATCCCAAGCAGGCTCTATGCTGTCAGTGCAGGGCTCGATCCTATGAACCATGAGATCATGACCTGACCGGAAATCAGGAGTCAGCCAACGGACTGAGCCACCCAGGTGCCCCAGTGATGGATTATTCTTAAATTTAAAACAAATTGCACTAAGGAAAGTCAGGAGAAAATATAACTGAATGTTGTCAAAGCCTCGGATAGAGGTGTCCGTGAAGTCTAGAAGCTACAGATAAATTCACAAAGGGAAAGAACAATAATTTCCATATGTAAAAATAGGTAAAGTATTTTATAAAATAAAGAAATAGGCAAAAAGGGGAAACATTTTTAGCTAAGATAAAACATTAATGGTTAATATATTTATATAGAACTCATACCCATTACTAAGAAAACTCATGAGATTCCAATAAATAAAGGGGCATAAATCATAGATAAGTTACAACAGAGAAAATTCAACTGGTATGGTAAAAAGCCCAACCCTTCTAGTAGTGAAATGAATGGAAATTAAAATAAGGGCAAGATCCACTAACTGAAGCAGAACATTAAAATCCTAGCATGTCTAGTGCTGACGAGGATAGAGGTGAATATCAATCCCAACCCTTTGGAAACTGATTTCACTACAAGAAATTTTAAAATTATTTTGTTTTTTTTTTGGGGGGGGAGTGGGGGCAATTGCTTGAAAAGCATCCTAAGAAGATAAGGTTCAATATAGATAAAGCTTTTTCTAATGAAGAAGTTCATCACATTTTTTATGGAACACCGTACGTGTTACAGAAGAGGAAAGAGTTAAGTATTATGTGGCACACTGACCCAATAAACTGTTTTGCAGACATTAAAAGAATCAAGACCGCAACGCAACGTGTAACATGGAGAGTATGGTTAATAACATAACAGCTCTGTATGGGGGTAGATGGTAACTAAATTGACTGTAGTGATCACTTTGTAACATATAGAAATGTTGAATGAATGTTGGCCACCTGAAACTAACATAGGATTGCATGCCAACTATATGTCAATAAAATAAAATAATAAACAACTCTGGAACACTACGAAAAAAAAAAAAAGATTCCCAACTGTAGCAAGGGTGGGGCGCCTGGGTGGCTCAGGGCACCTGGGTGGTTCAGTCGGTTAAGCATCCGACTTTGGCTCAGGTCATGAGCTCATGGCTTGTGAGTTCGAGCCCCGCGTCGGGCTCTGTGCTGACAGCTCTGTGCTGACAGCCTGGAGCCTGCTTTGGATTCTGTGTCTCCCTCTCTCTCTCTGTCCTTCCTTACCCCCACTGCCCCCCCATTCACTTTCTCTCAAAAATAAATAAACACTAAAAAAAAAAAAACTGTAATAAGGTAGAAAATTAAGTTTACATAGCAATTCAGTGAATCTCTTTGAGCTTCAAGTTTCTTTTTACTTTGTTATTTTAAGTGAAGTACAGTTGACATACAGCGTCTACAACATAGTGATTTGACGATTCTACACATTATGCAATTGAGCTTCAGGTTTCTTCTTAATGGAACGTGATGGTAATAGTACCTTCCTCCTGAAATGTTGTGAGGACTGAACGAGATGGCCCGTGCTCTGTGTTTAACCTGGCATGAGCCATGGGAAGCCTGCAGTAACTGTTGGCTAATGTTATGTTCATAATTGTCAACTGCAGATAATAAATAACTAGAACGGAGGATGAAAAAATAATAATAGTTCTGTTAGGGGGGTGGAGTTTACAGGTGATCGCTTCCTCTCTTTTCCAAACTTTATATATCGTGGATACGTTTTGTTTATAACCTTATCAATTTTATTGAGGTATAATTTATATGTCATAAAACTTACCCCTGTGAAGTATACCATTCAATGATTTTTAAAAATATTTATCTAGTTTTGAGAGAGAGAGAGAGAGTGCACATGCACGAGCAAGCGGGGGAGGGGCAGAGAGAGGGGGACAGACGATCCAAAGTGGGCTCTGTGCTGACAGCTGCAAGCCCGATGCAGGGCTTGAACTCATAAACCCCGAGATCATCACCTGAGCCTAAGTCGGGGCTCAACTGACTGAGCCACCCAGGCAGTCCCATTCAGTGATTTTTAATACACTTACAGAATTGTGCGACCATCACCACAATCCATCGCCAGGAAAAGGTCCCTCACGCACCTTTGTAGTCACTCCTCATTTGTACCCCAGCCCCAGGCACCAGCTGCTCTGCTTTTCTGCCTCATAGATTTCACCTTTTCTGGACATTTCATGTCAATGGGATTGTACAATATAGGGTCTTTTGAATCTGGTTAATTTAAATTTATAATCTTAGGAGTTAAAAAAAATAGCTTGCTACAGCTGTTGTAAAACAGAAACAAAGTATGTATTTTCCCTACAAAAGGGAACCAATAATGTGACATGATAGAGTATATCATACCGCATATATAAACGTATCAGACTAATACCTTGTGCACCGTCAGCCTATACAATGTTGTACGTAAACGAAATCTCTCCCTTATTTTTAAATGTTCTATTTATTTATTTTGAGAGGAAGCATGATCCGGGGAGGGGCAGAAAGAGAGAGACAGAGACAGAGAGAGAGACAGAGACACAGAGAATCCCAAGAGGCTCTGCCCTGCCAGTGCAGAGCCCCACACGGGGCTCAGTCCCACGAACTGTGAGACCACGACCTGAGAAGAAATCAAGAGTTGGACGCGTAACCAACTGGACTACCCAGGAGCCCCTAAATGATCTCTCAGTGAAACAAAACAAGACCAAAAGCAACTCCTGAGTGTGACGGTTCTTTACATTTGACCCAGCCTAGCAGTGTCCACCGGGGTTCTGGCAGGAAACAGATGACCCCTCATAAAGGTCAATGGAAAGGAGTTTAATAAAGGGACTGTTTGCAGAAGGGTTGGTAAAATTAAGGGAACCAACACTGCAGCATCCAAGGCTTCACCAGAGAGATGTTCCCACTTCTAGGCTAAAAGGGAAGGGCAGTGTTACTGGAACCTGGAGAGAGCTGTAGCCACAGAGGACAGGCCACCCGGTGGGAGCTGTGGCCTGGGAAGGAATGCAGTAGGCCGCCACCATGGCCTGCAGGGAGGGAGCCGGTGGATGGCAGGAATCAGTATTCCACCCTCACTCTCCGTGTTCCATCTCACCTTCTACTGGGACCCCCCTATTGGCTGAACCCAGCTGGCAGGCAGGAGCGTGAAAGTCCAGGTAACACAGTCCCTGACATCAGCTTCCAGGGCAAGAGCAGGGCAGAGAAAGGCCAAGAATGAGCCCTCAGAGGCCACAGAGACAAGCCAGCACACAGCTTTCCCACACGTGTCTCCCTCCCTCTCTACCTTCCTCCAGCACAGGACTTAATCACAGTGAAGGACTCTGAATGCTTTCCCCAGACCACGGACGCTCTTTCTGGATTCTGGACCTCTTGGGGCTTCAGGAAGATGGCTTCCCCAATGGGCATTTTATTCTTCCACAGAGCATTAGCATATTTCACTGTAAATATGTGTTGGCATGACCAACTCTGACAGGAAAGCATTGCTTCCCTGGAGGGGAATGGCTGTTTTATTCATGGTGCCTGGAAGGGTACCTGCCACACGGTGGGTGCCACATAAGTATTTGCTGGACCGAAGAGAGTCCTTTAATTCTTTTGTGCTTCCCCCACCACCCACGGCACCAACCCCAGTGCTGGCAACTGGCTTAGCGGATGGATTCTGGTATCCTGGTGAGAGATGAATAACCTCAAATTTTCAAGTTTCCTTCTGGGACAATTCAAGGCCATTATGGCCTCAGATTTTAGGAATATGCTAATAACCTAATGAAGGCGGGAAGAAAAGGCACGGATGTCTATTTTGTACAGAGGCAAAGTGATTTCCTTGGTTTCGAGCAGCTTAAATTGCTTCATTTTCTCCGTGGCAGCTATCCCACATGAAGGCAGCGTCTCTAACCGTTTTTTCTTGGCCCTGAAAGGAGCTTGTCACCTCTGGTTAGGGAGACATCAACCACCCATGAAACAGACCTGACAGGGTATACATAAGACAAAAGAGTGAAGCGGAACGAACTCGAAGCATGCACATACAGCTAATAGGAACTCTGTCAACAGGACAGAAATTATCAGACATTTTTCCCACTTAGCTGGTTCTCAAACTTCTGCAAAAATCTTCAAAGGAAAGAAAAAGAAACAATAATTTTCAGATTCAGTCACCCTCTCGGCCAAAATAGATGCTTCTATGTGCAGCCTCGAGGCCAGTGGCATTTCCTGACTGACCGTGGCCGTGAACATTCCATTGGGGCATCGATTTCCAAATATTGTCCCTAGCAGGGAGGCTCTAGGCTGACTCCCAGCCTCCTGGCCCCACGGCTCAGAGGATGCTTGGGAAGCCACAAAATTGGGATGAGTGCCACAAGGCAGGACGGAAAAATTCCCAATGCTGGGCCGCAGGGCAGAGTTGTCTGGAAAGAGGAGAAGGGATGAAGTGTGGGAGGACAATTACTAGTTCTGTGGAAAAATACAGAATGAATCCAACATCACCCAGATAACCCTGCAAATCCCCTTCCAGGAACAGTCCAGAGAGCAGTGTGGAGTAATGAGAAGCTGATCCTCTGAGAAGAAGACCCATTTTCAAGTCCTGGCTCTTGTTCTGCCATTTACTGGCTGGGGGACCTGAGGGTTCTTAGGAATCTATAAAAAATAATTTCCTGTTGGCTCCTTCCGAGGAAGGCAGCATAACGTAGTGGAAAGGGCATGGCTTTGGAATCCTACAGATTGGAGTTCGAATGTGAGTCTATTATTTACTGGAATGCACGATACCGCTTTTATGTAGGATTTTTAGCCGGGCACATAGCCACCAAGGTAAACGCTATGTTTCTCAGCCTTCCTCATGGCTGTACATGACCACATGACTAAGTTCCAGGATTGTGAGTGACAGTAGGTGTTTGGCTTCCTCATCTGCCCAGAAAGTGAAGAAGTATGTCCTGCCCTCCCCCCTTTCCTGTTGTCTAGAAAGCAAACTTGTGTGCGACTTTGGATCACACAAGTGCCCCAGGTGACTGATGGAAGCAAACACAATTCATTTCTGGAATGATGCAGTGACTCTTCAGGCCTCAGTGAATTCCACAAAGTTCCAAGGCACATATACTCACAGTAAAAGGCAAGACACAGACTGAGAAAAAAAAAATATTTGCAAATCACGTATCTGACAAAGGACTTTGTCTTAGTTTGGGCTGTTATAACAAAGTACCATAGATTGGGTGGCTTATAAACAACTGAAATTTATACTCAAAGTTCTGGAAGCTGGAAATCTAAGATCGGAATGGTTCGATTCTGGTGACAGCTAGTTTCTTGTATCCTCACATAGCAGAGAGAGGGCTAGAAAGCAGTCTGGAGTCTCTTTTACAAGGGCACTAATCCCATTCATCAGGACTGTACCCTCACGGCCTTATTACCTCCCAAAGGTCCCACTTACTAATATCATCACAGTGGGGGGTTGGGATTTCAACGTATGAATTTTCAGGGGACACAAACATTCAGTCCACAACAGACATGTATCTGGAATATACAAAGAACCTTTCAAGTCAATGATAAGATAAACAACCCAATTAAAAAGTGGGCAAAGGATTTGGACAGACATTTTACCAAGAAGAGAACCGCATAGCAAATGAGCACACGAAAAGTTGTTCAAAATCATTAGGGAAACGCAAACTAAAACCACAATAAGATACCATTTCACACCTACTACCACGGCTATCACCAGAGACAGATAATAACAAACGCTGACAAGTATGTGGAGAAATCGAAATCCTCAAATATTACTACTGGCAGGAAGCTATTTCGGAAAACGATGTGTCAGTCTCCTAAAAACTTAAATTTACGCTATGACCCAGCATTTCCACTCTCAGAGAAATGAAAACATGTGTCCACGCAAAGACTTATGAAGTGTTCACAGCATCCTTAATCATAACAGCCAAAAGGAGAAACAGGCCATTAGTGGAGGGATACGCCAAATGAACTGCATCCATACAATGGAGAACCAAGTGGAATGCGAAGTGAAGACGCCACACAGAAAAAACCACATGTTAAATAATTCCATGCATGTGAAATGTCCGTAAAAGGCAAATTGTGGGAGACGGAAAATAGACTAGCGGTTGCCTGGGCCCAAGAGTACAAAAGGTCTTATTGGGGTAACATAGAAGTTCTAACACTCAGTTATGATGATGGTTACAAAACTTGGTAAACTCATTAAAAACCATTGAATTGCATACTTAACATGGGTGAATTTTATGAATGTAAACTATATCTCAATGAAGTGAAAAGACCTAGGTTTGCAGCCGCTGTTAGGCTGCCATGGCTTCTAATGCCTCGCTGAGCTCCGCCCGAAGCACAAGGGTAGGTAAATAAAGAGGTGTCCACGGACGTCGGCTCCTACAGAGCAGATCCACCAGACCCTGCGAATGCACCAAGGGTAAAGCCCAGAGGAAGCCACCTGCTACAAAAGCTACTCGCAAGAGGGCGCCCTCTCCTGGAGGGGTGCCGAAACATCATCGTTACAGGCCTGGTAACCGGCCCTCTGGGAAATTAGCCGTGATCAGAAGTCCACTGAACTTCGCACCCGCAAACTTCCTTCCCAGCAGCTCGTGCGAGAAATTGCTCAGGGCTTTAAAACAGATCTGTGCTTCCAGAGAGCAGCTATTGGTGCTTTGCAGAAGGCGAGTGAGGCCTATCTGATGGGCCTTTTTGAAGACACCACCTGCATGCTATCCATGCCAAACGTGTAACCATTATGCCCAAAGACATCCAGCTGGCACACTGCATATGTGGAGAACGTGATTAAGATTCCACTATGATGGGGCGCCTGCGTGGCTCAGTTGGTTAAGTGTCTGACTCTTGATTTCTGCTCAGGTCATGATCTCATGGTTCAGGAGTGTGAGTCCTACATCTGGCTCTGCACTGACAGTGAGGAGCCTGCTTGGGATTCGCTCTCCCTCTTTCTCTGTCCCTCCCCTGCTCGCTCTCTCTCTCTCTCTCTCTCTCAAAAATAAAATAAATAAACGTTAAAAAAAATCCCCTATGATGGAAAACATTTCATTCTTAAAAAAAAAAAAAAGAAATTCTCTTCTTTTTGTTATTGGTAGTTCTGAATATTACATTTTTTCCCCATGGGGTCAAAAGGTACCTAAGTATCTGACTGCGAGTGGGAATCAGGCACTGGCAGTATTTCCATTTTCATTTATGCATGAATTTTTAATACAAATGCAGGGACTTAAAGCATTAATGCAAATCAAAATGTTTCTGTGAACACATCTCAGCAATTCAACTTTACAACAATGACAAATAAAACTGTTACATTTTTCTGGACAACGCCAACATTTGGATTTATTTTCTTCTTTTAAATATTTATTTTTGAGAGACAGAGCACAAGTGGGGGAGGGGTAGAGAGAGAAGGAGACCCAGAATCGGAAGCAGGCTCCAGGCTCTGAGCTGTCAGCCCAGAGCCCGATGTGGGGCTCGAACCCATGAACCACGGGATCATGACCTGAGCTGAAGTCGGATGCTTAGCCGACAGCCACCCAGGCGACCCTGGATTTATTTCAAACACAAGTAAATTTCTTATGGATAGCTACTAAATGGTATTTGTAGCATTTTTATCATACAGTAGATTCCATCCATTCACTATACTTTGTGAGGTATCTTACATGGAAGCACATGTTTCTAATGTTGTCTGTCTTCTGTGCTGTTCCTGTAAGTTTGCTATTAAAATACATCCCACTATAAAAAATAAAGGTTAAAAGACATAGATTTTTATGCACTGAACTTTCTTTTCAGAACAAGAGCAAAAGTCAAATTAAAAATGTTTTCAGATAAACAAAAACTAGGAGAGGTGATGAGCAACAGATTTTTTTTTATTAAAGGAGTTTTTAGAAGACATATATACATATATATTAATTTTTTAATGTTTTTTTTTTTGAGGGACAAAGAGAGACAGAGCATGAGTGGGGGAGGGGCAGAGAGAGGGAGACACAGAATCCGAAGCAGGCTCCAGGCTCTGAGCTGTCAGCATAGAGCCCGATGTGGGGCTTGAACCCATGAACTGTGAGATCGTGATCTGAGCCAAAGTCGGACGCTCAACCAACTGAGCCACCCAGGCACCCTGAAGACATACATTATCAAGAAGAAAAAATATGTGAGAAGGTGGAGGATGCTAAAAGAAATGATAAGCAAATAAACCAGGAAGGGAAAGAAATTTATGTTTTATTTTTTAAGTTTATTTATTTTTGAGATCGAGAGAGAGAGAGAGAGAGAGAGAGAGAGAGACAGAGAATGAGAGCATGCAGGGGAGGGGCAGAGAGAAAGGGAATAGAGGATCCAAAGTGGGCTCTGCGCTGACAGCAGAGAGCTCAGAGACCGATGTGGGGCTTGAACTCACAAACCGTGACCTGAGCTGAAGGCAAACGCTTAACTGACTGAGCCACCCAGGCACCCCAGGAAAGAAATTTATTAACCTGACCCAAGGCAACTGCAAAAGCTCATGACCAACAGTATACTTAATGGTGAAATGTCAGATGTTGGCTCTTTAGAAACAAATTCAAGCAAGGACGTGTCCCATCACTACTTCTCTTTAATTTTGTTCAGGCCAAGTGTAAAACAACCAGAAAAAATAAAAGAAAGAAGGATCAGAAAGGAGGAAGTAAAACCACCCTTATTTGCAGATTGCATGATTATCTTCTCTGAAAACCTAAAAGAATTTATAAATACATTATTAGCATTAATACGATTTTTAGCAACATTAACAGATAAAAAATCAATACACAAAATCTAATTATATTTCAACCCACCACCAACAATCAGATTGAAAATGTAATTAAAATGATAAGATTGACAAGAGAAATGAAAGGTACAGAGTAAAGGTTTACTTAGGAGTAAATCTAACCACATATGTGCAGGCTTTTTATGGATAAAATTGCAATAATTTCCTAAAAGACGTTAAAGAAAACTGAGATAAATTAAGAGCTACAACATGTTCTTTGGTAGGGAGATTCACTATTGTAAACATGTCAATTCTCCGCAATGCAGTGCCACTGAAAGTCCTAACAAGATCATTTGCAAAACTTGAAAAGCCTATTCCAGATTTATACTGAAGAGAAAAAGGTCAAGAGTAGCTAAGACACTCTTACAGAAGAATAAAGTTTTGGGAATCATACTGCCATAGAGCAGGGCATTATTAATATAAAGTAATTAAGACAGAGTGCAGGAGCAGAGATAAATAGACCAATGGAGTAGAAGAGAGAGATAAGAAACAGACTTAAACATACGTGGAAACTTGGATGGGCAATTCAATAAATGATTTTAGGACAATTGGTTATCCGTGGGGAGGGAAGGTGTGGACAGAATCCCTACCTCACACTCTGTGCAAAAGGAATTCCATTTTGGATTCCATGTGGATTAAGCACTAAATAATGAAAGACAGATCTATAAATGTGATCAAATTGAATAAGAACTACACACACACACAAGTGCCTGTAAAATCTGGTGAAGACTTAAATGGGATGTAGTGCAGTTAATGGTATTTACCAGTGTCAGTTTCTAGGTTATTATATTGTACTATAGTTTGATAAGATAGCACCATTGGGGAATGCTGAGGAAAGGGATCACAGACCTCTATGCACTATTTTTTTTTTAATTAAAAATATTTTTTTAGTGTTTATTTTAGACAGAGAGACAGAGTGCGAGCGAGGGAGGGGCAGGGAGAGAGAGACAGACAGACAGAATCTGAAGCAGGCTCCAGGCTCTGAGCTGTCAGCACAGAGCCCGACGCGGGGCTCGAACTCACGAGCCATGAGATCATGACCTGAGCTGAAGTTGGAGGCTTAACCCACTGAGCCACTCAGGAGCCCCAGTATTTTTTTAATTTTAATTTTTTATTTTACAGAGAAAGAGAGAGAGAGAGAGGGAGGGAGGGGGGAAGAGGGGCAGAGGGGGAGAGAGAGAATCTCAAGCAGACTCTATGCTCAGTGTGGAGACTGGTATGGAGCTCAATGCGATGACTCTGGGATCATGACCCCAGCTGAAACCAAGAGTCGGATGCTCAACCAACTGACCCACCAGGGTGCCACCATGCACTGTTTTTGCAAATTCCTGTGAGTCTACAATTATTTCAAAATTAAAAGTAATAAAAAAGTGAAAGGAAAAGTTATAAAATGTTTAGAAGACAGTATAAAATGTTTACGACCTCGAGGTGGAAGAGAGTTCCTTTAGCCAAGATTGAGAGGCAGAAACCATAAATATAGGTTAATGAATAAGATTACATTGTAGAGTTGGGAATTTCTTCATGAAATGATGCTATACAGAAAATAAAAATGAAGAAAAGACATGCGCCACACATACGATCATCATTAAACGATTCGTACCCAGAATACAAAAATAACTATGAATCACCCAGAAAAAGAAACACAACTCAATAGAAAAATGGGCCAATATATAACAGACATTATTGGAAAAGAAACACAAATAGTCCAAAAGTATATGAAAAAAAAAAAAATCTCCCCGTCTATTTAGTAATCAGGGATGTGTTAGATAAAATCCCAATGAAATATCATTTTACAGCCAAAAATATGGCAAAAACTAGAAAATGAGACAGTATCAAGTGTGAGTAAGGATGGAGAACAACAGGAACTCGCATACACTGAGGATTAAGGCACAAAGTCGGGACATCCACTGTGGAACAGTGTTTGGCAGGGGCCACTAAAGCTGAACACATGCGTGTCACGTGACCCCACAGTGTGCGGGTAAGCAAGAGTAGGAAACGACACAAATGTGCATCAGTAGCTGAAGAGATACACCATAGTACATTCATATGATCGAATACTAGATAGCAATTAAAAATGAACAAATGCTAAGTCTGCAAAACAAAATGAATGAATCTCACAAATAGCTTGCCTGAAAGAAGCCAGACACTAAGGAATATACAGAGGAGGGCTCCAGGCCCAGAACAAATCGAGCTACACTCTTCAGTGATGCATACATAGGAGGTAAAAGAAAAGCAAAGCAAGAAAATGATTGTTCAAAAGGCAGGAGAGCGGTTCCCATGGGGGCGGGGGGTGGGATGTGCTTTTGATCAGGGAGAAGCAGGCAGACGTCATCCGGGCTATTAGCAAATATTCTCAATCTAGACGTGGGTCATGGTTCTATCAGCACCTACTCTGTAATTATTTGTTAGTTCGTATGGTAGATGGACTTTTCTATATGAATATGACCCGATGAAAGAGGAAAAAGGGTAGAGCATATACCATTCCACACTTCTTCCGTCAGAGTGTTTATCACCAGGTTACATTCAAATCCAAGTTACGTGAGAGCAGGAGTCCCGTCTAATGTATCCTTGCAGCCTTGCCGAGCACTTGGTAGTTGCTCAACAATTAACTTGCTGCTATTGAAAATTAAGCTCGGGCTTATGAAACAGCATCTGATTTTACAGCCTAGCTTAACATTTTGCCCAGGAGTGACAGGGCAGGACTCAAGCAGCAGCCTTACCTGCATGCAGACTCTGTGACTAGCGGAAAGCAGAAGGCGGAGCAGAGGCAGAGGACACATCCAGTTGACTCTGCTAGGCGTCGTCTCACCGCCTGTATTCTATTAGACAACTTGTAGTTGAAAGTTACAAGCTCGGCTGGTCGGCAGCCTCATGACTAAGCAACTCCATTCTCTAGAGCTTTCAACATACCGATCTTTGGTGGGATGGTCTTTGGCAGGAACTGCCAGGGAAATGTTCCTGCATGGAGCCAGCTCTTGTCTAGAGAGGCACCTCTAGAAACTTCAAACAATGACAACCGCCCCAGGGTTTGGGGTACAGTTTATGGTTCCCTGCTTGTGACCCAACATCAAATTACTAGGCCCAGCTGCCTGGAAGATGACACCCGCTTGTCTCTCCTCCGTGGGCTCCAGGGGACACAGAAATGAGGAGGAGAAAGGTCAGACGGTCTTTTGTTGCACAGGCAAATTGTGGCCTAGTGGTTCGGGCAGAAAGTCTCCATTTCCGCCTTCCTGCCTCCACAGGCTTGGAATCAGGTCATTGGCTCATTCTGAGTCAAGTTAACCCTAGTCGTGGTTGAGTCATGAGGAAAAGCCCAAGGAAGTTGGGGTTCCCACATGAAACGGTCTGCGTCGAGTCACAGGGATCGTCACTTAGTGTTCAGTTATTCACTCAACACGCAGGCACTGAGGGCCAACAGTGGGCAGGCCCCGACCCTGATACCGGGGTCAGCGTCCAGCAGGGGAAAGTCATGTCACTGTCTTAGACAAGGTTGATGCAGGTGTCGTTCAGGAAGAAGCAGATACGGTAGAAGTGGCAGTCTCAAGATACCACTCAGTTCTAGAGGAGTCTCCCTGAGTTTGGAAAGATGTAGTTTCAGGATCAAGGAAAGGAAGCACCTGACCATACCACCTGATCTGTCACGGCAAGTGCTAGAGAAGGTGGGGGGATGTAAATGCTTACCACATAAATTCTTGGAGGCCTGGGCTAGAAAAAAAGACACAGACGTTTGGGGAAAGACCCCCAACTTTTTTTTTTTTTTTTTTTTTTTAAATTTTTTTTTCAACGTTTTTTATTTTTATTTTTGGGACAGAGAGAGACAGAGCATGAACGGGGGAGGGGCAGAGAGAGAGGGAGACACAGAATCGGAAACAGGCTCCAGGCTCCGAGCCATCAGCCCAGAGCCCGACGCGGGGCTCGAACTCACGGACCGCGAGATCGTGACCTGGCTGAAGTCGGACGCTTCACCGACTGCGCCACCCAGGCGCCCAAGACCCCCAACTTTTGAAGTTATGTCAGGAAGAGCAATTATTCTTTTGGAAGAGCTGTGTCTTAGTACTGTGTTAGAGACAGCAAGCTTGGCTATATGTGTAAATATGTATGTTTACACTGCCCGTCTCCGCGGCCCCACAGCATTTACGGAGCTCCCTCTAATGCCCGGACTGTAGCTGGGTGACAGGAGACAGGCTGAGCCCCTCATCATTGAAACACAATGGGCTCCATGCTGTGATATGACTACATGAGACAGCGTGTCCTTTTTCTCAGAGCACACGTTTTACCTTGATCACTCATGCCAAAGAATACAAAACGTCTGGTGATCACGCAAGAAGCATGTCTGTTGAGTTATAAATGTTGACTCTGAGAGGTGACAGGTGAGTACGGAGCTGTTTATAAGCAGCGTATACATTTCTGACCATTTACGTAGTTAACCTTCTTGGATTAAAACTTAGATTTCCCACTCCACGTAACGTGGGTTTTTTGGGTTTTTTTTTGAACAGCACATGAAAGTGTTTGTGTGAAATGCAGGTATTCCCGACTGTATATTTACTTAATCAAAAGACTTTTGTGCCTTCTGGACTCTTATTTGTTTAATTATGGATTTGAACGTGCTAAGAAGTATAAAAATAAACTATGACAGGAGCTTTGAGAAATGGTGGCAGAAATATTAATTAAGCATGAGAGCAGAGAACAGATAGACTGCAGGATAGATCTGAAACTCTACAACTGAAGGACCTTCTTTATCTATTGTGAAGAGAGAAAACAACCTTTAAAACTGAGAAGATTGAAATCCTATGGGGCTGATAAAAAAAAAATAAAAGAAATACCAGATACAGAATGTTGAACAAGCGATAACCAATGCGGGAACACCGTACCGCAGGATATTCATACTACGATAGTGAGCCCTACGCTGGGGAGTACATTGTGAACGCCTGCTGAAGATTTTGGACGTTAGCCACAGCACATTTGGAAGCCAGCTGGGTACTGTGAGACCTGGCATTTTATAGGTAATCATGGTGCCATTGTCCTGTGCAGTGAAAGAGCGGGACTGCAGTCAGGGAGGCCAGGTGGGAAAAGAATGCAATTGTCTAGAGAGACGGGATGAGTCTGTGCCAAGGTGGAGGCGGTAGGATGAAGGGAAGAGCCGGTCTGAGAAGCATGTTAGGGACAGAGCTGACACCTTGGTGTCACTTGGGTGATGGAAAAAGAGAGCCAGAGAGAACCACGCGATTCTGGTGAGGGTGAGTCAAGGACACGGAGGTCGCAGGCTGAGGAGCAGGCCTGAGATGGGTTTGGCATCGGTCATGTTGGGGTCCTTGTGGGAATGTCACAGGGATCACCTGGGGAGAAAGCTTACAGTGGGAAGGAGCATTTGAGAGGGCAGAGGAAGACAGTGGAAGACGTGGAGAGATTAGTTAGCCTAGAAAAGCAGGTCTTATCATCTTAGCAATGAAAGCAATCCCCCTTATTGGGAACATGGTCCCAGGTTCGTGGCCTACGTGACCTCTTTTCCCATGATCCCTCTGCATTACTGACCTTTCTATGTTCTTTCCCACATTGCCCTGGTGTGGATCATAGACTCCTGGTTCTCGAGGGGGAGATCAGCTCTGGGGCTCCCTCCCTGCTCCACACACAGGCCAAACCAGCAGCGATTCTTGGCCTGTAGGGTGAACAGCATGGAAGGATCCCTGTGCCCCTGAGCTCTCAAGAAATAGCCCCCATCATGGGAATCTGTAATTTTCAATGCCCCAAAGCAGTCAGCTTGGGTTCCCCCCCCCCCATAAAAGCCCTACCCTAAAATAGGGTCTTATGTCTCTCTCTTGTTCAAACCAAAATGCACGTCAAAAGACAGTTTTGCACTGTGCCTGCAGTGTGGCCTCAGAACTCATGACCAGGTTCCTCATGGGAACAGAGCCAGGGTAATGCTCAGGAACCGGTCGACAGAGAACAGTCTTTCCTGGAAGAGCACATTCTTGAGGTCCCAGCCTGTGGCTGGGTGCACAGTGTTCACCGTAAGAACCTGGACAAATGTTTGCAAGTGTCTGTCCTGTGTCAGGTGCTGTGCTACGCCCTGGGGATGGGAAGTGGCCCGGCTGCCATTTTCTTTCTGTCTGCTCCAAGCAGAGGTATGGCAGAGACTTGAAGTCTGTACGGGCCAGGGAAGCCCATCTTAGGTAAGTCCCGAGTGGACAGTGAGGGAGGCAAATCCATTACAGAGAAACAAAACAGCAAAAAGAACATCATATGAAAGAAATCTGGTTGTCAGCCTTGCCTCAAACCCCCAATTTCCAAACCTTAAAAATAGGAATGTCTCTGAGAAGATTATTTTTACAGTAATAAGAGTTTGGATTATATTTGAGTTTGAGTAACGACGGATATTAGATATTGCAGTGAAGGAGAAACAATCAAAGGTTAAACAAGAAACTTATCAGATGGAGCCAATGATTTTGTATTTCTTTTAATTTTCCATAAGTTGTGTGTTGAAGCCTCACTTAAAACTGTGTTTTTTTACATTATAGAGTAAAAAGTTATTTTTAATTGTTCCTTCTCTACTATTCTGACATTTAAAAAGGATCTTTCTATAAAAACATAACTGAGTAGACTCTTTGGATTATTTGCGCAGGCCTAAGGGAAATCTATCTGTGAGATTTCAAGATTAGCTCTAGGTATCACTACTCAGTTGGCAGAAGCTCATGTGAACGGCAGGTGTAAGAAAATAATTAAACAACTATGAAGACATATATGTATAAAAATTATTATATACATATAATATTATTATATATTATATATATTATATATTATAATAATTATATATTAATTATATATTATTAATTATATATATTATATATAATAATATATATTATATATTATTTTTATGTATAAAAATATTATATGTATTATTATCATGATACTGTTTATAATAATGAGAAAATGAAAACACACTAAATGTAGAACGAGAGAGAAATGAACAAATTATCATAGACATAACTATTCAAAGTAGTTCTGTATTGCTATTAAAAATGATGGCGTGGGGCACCTGGGTGGCTCAGTCGGTTAAGCATCTGACTCTTGGTTTCAGATCAGTTTGAGCCCTGCATCTCGCTCTGCACTGGCAGCTTGGAGCCTGCTTGGGATTCTCTCTCTTTCCCTCTCTCTGCCCCTCCCCCACTTGTGCCGTATCTGTCTCTCTCAAAGTAAACAAGTAAACTTTAAGAAATGATGACATAAGGGTCCCTGGGTGGCTCAGACTCTTGATTTTGGCTCAGCTCATGATCCCAGGGTCCTGGTATGGAGCCCCGCTTAGGGCTCCACACTATGGTTGAGATTCGCTCTCTCTCTCTCGCTCTCTCTCTCTCTCTCTCCCTTTGCCCCTCTCCCTGGCTAACATCTTCTCTCTAAAATAAAAAAAATTAATTAATTAAAAAAGAGAAAGTTAAAAAAATAATGATGTAAAGTATATTTCTGGAGGTTTGGATGTGAGGTTGGGTACACGCATCATACACTTGACTCTCCCTAGGATACTGGCCAATGGAAAATCACTAGGCAAATGGAATTGAAATATTAGCTTTATTACTAAGTAGGCAAACACCAACAGCCCTGAGTGCAGGACTGTCTTGGTCAACTGGCTGGGAGAACAGGTCTTGGAAGTGAATCCAGGGTAGAGCCTCCTTCCCCTGGATGAAGACCTGAGTGCTTGACTATGGGGACAGCTGGACCCACAGAACTGGCTCTGTATCCGGACCCCAAGCCAGCTTCCTTCCTGGACTATTGGTCTGTCTCATCTGCCTAATTATGGTCGAAGGGAGAGCGTAAAAGAAGCAGGTGCTGGGCCTGGCCCTGGGGGGGGGGGGGGTCACCAACCAGAGACAAGAAGCTAAGAAGAGTCCAGTGAGCCCACCTCATAAGAGCTGAACTTTTAACACTTTAAGCCCTGCCCACTAGCAAAATGTGGCCCAATGTTGGGCGTCACCCAAAGAGCTGTTTCTGCTCATGCGAGTAGGTGAGTATAGAGAGAAAAACCCAGAAGGCTGTGGTCCCTCCAACATTCTCCAAGGAGGCAGAGAAGCTCCCTCCTCCATTTGCTGTGGTAGGAATATGACAAGAAGGAGAACAGTGTCCCCTCTTCCCTGATACATATTAACACGACAAGAAAATACATGATGTGATTATTACATTATATTCTCAAGTATCAACTATAACATTTTTTTTTTTTTTACCATTAGCATTCATTACTTGTACACTGAAAAGAAGTACAAATAAAAAATACATTCGGGGAAACTGGGTGAAGGGTGTGCCAGAATTCTCTGCATTACATTTGCAACTCTTTTGTAACTTTTACATTATGTCAAAATAAAGGTTTGGAATACACTAGCCTTGCAAACACTATCAGATTATGGGGAAAATACTTGAAATCATAAACACATTCAGGTTTATACATGCTTTCTGTCCTAGCCAAAATGGAATCCAGGGACTCACTGTACCCACCAACTTGAAATAACTAAAAACCTGGGTGAAATACATGAAATAATGGTTTTCAAGACGTTGGACAATAGGCACTGAAGGTCAGTGTTCTCTAAGAGCTGGGAAACCACTGTGGAGGTGAGCCCTATAATTACCCAGCTTGCTACATGGAGTTTCCAGGTGCACAGGGAGAGGGCACCCAGGAGGAGCCCTGGTGGTCTCTCTGAGTTGAAAAGGTGGAGCAAGGGGGCACCTGGGTGGCTCAGTTGGTTAGGTGTCCGACTTTGGCTCAGGTCATGATCTCACAGTTTGTGAGTTCAAGCCCTGCGTCAGGCTTTGTGCTAACAGCTCAAAGCCTGAAGCCTCCTTCAGATTCGGTCTCCATCTCTCTCTGCCCCTCCCTCCCTCCCTCTCTCTTAAAATATAAATAATCATTTAAAAAATTGAAAAAAAAATATGGGGCAGGAACTTCAGGGAGGTCAAGGTGACTAGATTCCACAGGGCCGAGTACCAGACAGGAGCAAGCTGCCCAGAGAGAAATTCTAGAGATCTATAGAGCAGTCTTCTAAGTAGTGAACTGTGCATTCATACAAACAAACTAGTCATGGCTGGAAAAAGAACCACCCTGAAGGATTAGGAGGAACAATTCTCAGAGGTCACACAGAGCTGAAAATAGTGCCTATTCCCATAAACCAGACTGAAAAAGCTCAAAATTCACAAGGTACTGGGCAAAATACACAGGAAAGTTCTGCCTCAGTAGTGGGGAAGAGCTAATTCTAGGTGGACTACTGCTCCCCCGTCACCTAACAAATCATAAAAGACCTAAAAGCACCATGTTGTTGCCAACTAATTCAACTGTGTCCCAGGACGAAGCTTGAGAATATTTATAGGAATACAGGAAGGTCCAGTGCCCAACAATGTCTGGCAGCAAACAAAAAGTTGTTGGGCATGCAAAGAAGTAGGAAAAGAAGAACCACACAGAGGAGGTACGTTGACCGGTCGAGACTGCCCAGAGTTGACACTGAAGGTAGAGTCAGCAGAGAAGGACGTTAATAGTTACGATAACGGTTTTCCAGATGTTCAAGAAAGAAGCTAGAGGAACATGTCAAGTGCTAGGGTGGAAGATATATTTTAAAAAAAGAGGCAAATCAAACTTCTAGAGATGAAAACTGCCATGTCCAAGGTTGGATTAACTAGACATTGCGGAAGATGGGCTAGTGAACTTGAAGGCAGCAGTAGGAACTACCCAAAATGAACCGATAGAGACTAGACAGAGAGAGAAAAGACCAGGAGAAAACGGGCAGAGCATTGGTGAGCCATGACATAATTTAAAACAGCCTAATTACATGTGTAATAGAAGTCTCTGAAGGAGAATGGGAGGAATCTGGGCAACAGAAAAGATTGCTTGAAGAAATAATGGCCCAAAATGTGCCAAATTTGATAAAAACTGTAAAACCACATGTCCGAGAATCTCAACAAACCACGGGCATGAGAAACATGAAGAAAGCTATGCCAAATAACACCGTAATCACTTCGCTCAAAATCAGGGATAGCGAGAAGCTCTTAAAGGCAACCAGCGGAACAAAACAAGTCATGGACAGAGGAACAAGGATAAGAATGACAGCAGTTATTTTTCTTTGGAAACAATGTGAGGAGAGTGGAACAATGTCTTTTAAAGGTTGAGGGGCGGGGGGGGGGTGGGGAGCCAAACCTGTCAACCTAGAATTCTATAACTAGCAAAAAATATTTTCCAAAACTGAAGGTGACATGAAAACCTTTTCAGATGTACAAACGCTGAAAGAATCCATCACCAGCAGAAGTGCATTATAAACAATGTCAAAGGAAGTTCTTTGGGTAGAAGGGACAGGACACAAGCTGGAAAGATGGACCTAAGCAAAGGAACAGACAGTTCCAGGAACTTTAACTTCATGGCTAAATAGTAAGATTTTAACATTATGTAACTCTCTTTAAAAGACATTGGACTGAGTGAAAATCATTGCAATACAGCGTGGAGTTTATAAAATATGTAGACGCATGTGCGTAACAACAGCACCAAGGCTGGGGTGGGGGGAGAGAAATGGAGCCGTTCTGTTGTGAAGTTCTCACAGCACCTGTGAGGTAGTGTGATTCTACTTGGAGGAGGACATGGTAAGTGAGGAGGCACCGTGTGCTTTCTGTTGGTTAGAGAAGGACAGATGGGGTGGGGAACGCAGAGGTGAGGAGAACCCATGAAGAGAACTCCTGGGAAGGGACCTGGGCAGGATGTGGGTACCACCCCCTGGTTGGGCAGCTCTGCGGGGCCAGGGGACATAGGAAGAGGCCAAAGCCCGCCTTGAACAGCGACAATTTCTAAGATTCAGAACTGAACTGAAGAGAAGCAAAAGGGTTCTTTGTAGAATCCCCTCTTACAGGCTCCGCCTTCAGCCTTCACGTGTATTATCCCAGAACAGAGCCAAACCAGCTTCCGTATTCCCAGCAGATGCCATATTGCAGTTGATATTTTTGAGGCCAAATACCATAATGTCGTTAGGTGAGACATTCAGATGTGAGACTGAGGAGCTGGAGGGAATAAACACAGTGAAAGGAAGGCATGATTCAAAGACCAAGTTAGAGTCTACGTTGACAAGGCTAGACTGCATGAAATCCATGTAAATCAAGCTTCTAAATATACAGGGAAAGAGCACAAAGAAACCCACATCTGCCTCCTGGGATGCTAGGTCTCTCCACATGTAATAAAGCATCTAGCTGGGAACATTGGGAGAAAGGATTCTCTCCCTTTCGCTGACGAAAAATCCAAGGCATGCGGAGAATGATTTGCTCAAGGATATGAGCAAATAATGATAATCAGAATCAGGTCTAAGACTCAGGTTTCTTGACCTCAATTCAGATTTCTAGCTCTTTTTAAGTTGGTGGATCTTTAAAACTTTTAAATGAAGTATAATATATAGGCAGGGAAGTAAACAAACAAAGGATCAGACACTGACCACGCCAACATAACTAGAGCCCAGATCAAGAAAGAGAGCCTTCCCAGCCCTGGAAGTCCACTCCTGTCCCCTTCCAGTCACTATCCCCTCAAAGTAACTACTATCCTGACTTCCCAAAGCATGGAATACCTTTGCCTGTTTTTATACTTCCTAGAAATGGAAAAATAATTTTTCTTTTGCTTTTGGTTGTTGTAGTTAAACATTATTTTTGTGAGTTTCATCTATATTATTGCATGCATATTCAGGTAGACTATTCATCCCCAGAGCTGTATCGTGTCCCATTATTTCATCAGACAACCATTTATTTATTTCTTCTACCAGATGCCAAGGACACTGGAGTAGTTTCTAGTGCAAAGCTTTTGTAAAGAACGCTGTCATGAAATTCTTTTAGGTGTCTTTTAATACAAGTACACAGCTCGACTGGATACATATTTAGGACTAGAATCGCTGAGTTTTAGGATATGTGTATGCTAAGAATTAGTGGAGGGGTCCCTGCTTGGCTCAGTCGATTGAGCAACTGACTCTTGATTTCAGCTCAGGCCACGATCTCACAGTTTGTGGGATCGAGCCCTGCATTAGGCTCCATGCTGTCAGCACGTGCTTGGGATTCTCTCTCTCTCTCTTTTCTGCCCCTCCCCTGCTTGTGTGCACTCTCTCAAAACAAATAAACTTAAAAGAAAAAGGATTAGTAGATAATCTAATTGTCACATTTGAATTTGGGTGATCAAAATGTAAAAAATCACCTGACTACAAAATTTTGTATTTTTTTGTATCTGGGCATTTGCCTTCTATTGCTGTATAATTGTCTTTGCAGCTACATCATTGAGGAGTGGCTCATGACTTCATCTGCTTTGTATCTCTATGGTGCTGGGGGCTTGGGGCTGGGTACAGAGTACCTGCTACGTGAATTCTTTCTTATTCAAATGTACAAAGAACTGCATAGACACAGTTCTGCTTCCAGGAAAGAATCACTGACTTCAGACACACATGGGAAAGACAAAATAGCTCAAGAGAAAGAATAACTAAGCCAAGACGGGTTTTAAAGTTGAGAGCAGAGATCATGGCTCATAAATCTATCAGTCACAGTAGCTAACACAGTGCCTTCCTCATAGGATGTGCTCAATAAATATTTGCCAAATGAATGGAATCAAGATAGAAATGATCATAAATTGGTTTTGTCACATACAGCTCCAAGGAAAGTACATTTTGATATGGGAAAGCAAATACAGACTGGGTAAACGTTCGGGGGTCGGGGGCGGAAACGTGCACTAATCTGACCCACAGAAAACATTTCACGTAAGGGACGCAACATAAGTGTTTTATTAATTTTCTGGCCACTTCTCCCAAAACAGAGAAATCCTGGCTCTCTCCTCCTGATCCCTAACAATGTAAAACTGAAGAGTGGATGAATTTGAGTGACTGAAGGTTGAACTTCATTCCTCAATAACCAGATGCATAGGAGAATATTTGGAAAATTTCATTAACACCAAAGACAGTGGATCTCTCGAAGAGACCCGACCTCAGAAACTCCAGGTAAGATGTGGGCTGGTGGTAGGGACACAAGACAGTGGGGGCTTGACCCCTGGCCCAGGCTCCAGCTTTTAGGAATAAGGCCAAACTTCTCTGTCTGCGCAGCAACAACATTCACAAAGGCAGGCTTAAGTCACAGGGAACAAAGATGAGATGCCAAGGCTTTTCCTGAAAGGGATTTTTTGGAGAAAGGCAAGTCTTCAAAAGAAATCTGAACTTGACAGTGTCTTGAATCCCTCAACACACCCTCAGGCCTAAGCCGACAGAGAGCAAGTTACACAGATGTGTGCATTTCTGAGGAGGGCAACACAAAGGAAGCGTCTCTCGTCCATTTCTAAGCCAGATAGAACGAAATGTAAACCTCTGTGAGTTATGCTCAGTGGCAAGTTCTGACATCTCACAGGAAATCAAGTTTCTGCCAAGGAAAAGCCAAGAGTTTTTGGTCAGGACCCAAAGAACTTTTTCAAGCTTCTCATTAGCAAGCCAGAGAGTAATATGAGGTTTCTAACCCACTCTGTGAACCGCAGTATCTCCCCTTACTTAACATCAGAAAAACCGAAGACTGCTTTTTAAATGGACAAAGAACTCAGAGTGGCCTGTCACAGCTCTCCTGCAGGAAAGGGGGACAGTGAACCCTTTCCAGGGTGGCTGCGGTCAGCTGTGCCAAGCCCAGTCCTGTTGGGCCTTACAGAGAAAAGAAAGGGGGTGAGGATGGGGGGGAGGGGTGGTAGGAAGGAAGAGGAAACTGAACACCTACTCTGTGCTAAGTTTTTTATATAAAGTGTTTCACTTGATCCTCAAAGCCACTCTGCAAGGTAGGTTAATAGTATCCCTATTTTTGTGGGCAAAGGAATAAATGCTTGCCTAAAATCACATGGCCAGTCCCCCTTCCCCTAGGCAAGTGGGGCCCCCGCTGCGGGCCTCATGCTCTAGAAGGCTTTGCTTTGGTCTTACTCTGGCCATACTGCTCTCCATGAAGTAAAAAGTTCCAGGGGCAAGAGATGTGTGCCTCCCCCCAACAGTGGACGATGCTCCAGGTACCTGGAGCCCTGGAATTCTCTGTCCAGATGGCCCCGCCTTCTTTCAAGGCCCACAGAGGCCTCTTTCCTGGGTTCATTCTCCTGAGTGGGTGCTGGGATGTTGATGTGTAATCCCAGGCCCCGGGGTGACCAAGGAGGCGATGCTGAAAGGGCTGTGTGAGCCATTTGTCTGCACACATACACGTGAGGCTTCTCATGATGCACGACAGCGCTGAACGGGAGAGGGTGGGAAGAGAAGGGAGGGTCAGGCGACAGAGAGGGTAGGAGCTCGAGGCTGGGTCTTCTCATTCCATCACGTCAGAGCAGAATTCCAAGTAGTCTGGGAATTCTCAATCAAAGATGGTCTTCCAGGTCACTATGAAGGTCTATTTGTCAAGGTTGGAGGAAAAAAAAAATCCTATTTTTAACAGTTTGTTATATGTATATTTTATAACTCTTCAGTACGGAGGTATATGGCCTGGGGCCTTCATTTGGGCCCTTCCCTGGGTCCTGCAAATGTTGGTGGTGGGCCTGCCTATAGTCAATAAAGAGGTGGAGCCCAAACCTAGCTCTGTCGTCTGCCAAGGGTGAATGCTTTGGTGACTGCCCCATGACGCCTGATCCCACAGAGAAGTCAGGGGCAGGAGCAGTGCTAAGTATTTTATGAAAATTGTTTAACAGAAATTATTTCTGACAATTTCCCATCACAGGTCCTGAGTTGCTATGAACACACTGCGGGGCCCTTAGAAAGCCAGCCAGTTCTCTGGGTTCAGTTCCCTCCTCTGGGAAATGACATCTGAGGAGTCATTCAGCTTGAAGACATTAGGAGTCTAAAGAATAATACAATTTGTTTCCTCGCTCTGCTTGGGGGTTTCAGCAATAGGTCTTTTAGGATCGCGAAGTGCTTTAAAGAATAACAACAGTAAACGATAACATAAAGAACATGATGGTAGGGGAGTAAAATGAACGGATCACCTCAGACACTGAGCGCCTGAAAGAGGACTTTGGCAACCGTGGTCTTGAAAGGTCAGGGGGGCCAGAGATGGCAGTAGGGAAAGAGGGTGGTATGTCAGACATCCCTGAATGACGGACAACAGAGGCACAGGAAAGCTTGTGTTGGGACCAGCAGGGCCTGGCCCAGGTGGCAGCCAATCTGTCATGGCTCCTGCCTGTCCCCGGTGTCTCTTGGAGGAAAAGGAGCAGAAGGCATGGTGCAGACCCAGGACAGGCTGAGGGCAGGGAGGGGGCCAGGCCCAGAGTAGGACGAGACCCTGACTGTCTTACTGGGGCACTCGCAGGTGTGGATCCTTCTGTGGTAGGCCCGGGAGCAGTGTTCCTGCCTCTTGATCTCCATTACTCGGTTTTCTTTCTCTCCACGGAGAATCCCACCTTCCTCACCCTGTCCAATTGGCTCTTTCCTATCCATTAGCCTGGAGAGGCAGCTTGGTACTGAGCCTCTCACTAGGGAGTCACATGGTCTGTCACCCCCTACTCTGAGCTGTTGATAATCAGGCCCGGGTGAGATATGACCCACTTCACCAGAGAAGCAGGGCTGAGGGGGGTCTGTGGTCCCACAGGTCTGTGTCTGGCTCCACAGGTGTGCAAGGGAAGGCTGTAGCTTGAAACCTACGGGATGGAAGGGGCCTGGGCTCTAGAGCCAGAGGATCTGGAGTTGTTTCCTTGCTCCCTTACTTACTGGCTGTGTGCCTTTAGGCAAGTTCCCGAATTGTTCTGAGCCTCCATTTTTCTAATCCGTAAGATGGGAATAATAATTTTCTATCCTATAGGGTTGGTTAAGAAATATATTCGATAAGAAAATATATTCAAAGACTTTAATCTAGGGACTAGTTCAAAATAGGGACTGCTTAAATAATGCAATATTGCCTGTTCCAGGCACAAACTGCAAAAAAAAACCAAACAAACATCCCTTCTGAAGTTCATCTGGAGCGAAACACCATGGCCGCTAGATACATGCTCCTGGTCTTCCAGAGGGTTCTTACATTTCATCATCCATCTTCCTCCACTGAGGGTAAGCATCTACGCATTATGCATGGAGGAAAGCCAAACGGACAGCGTATAGGAGGAAGAATATCAGGATTTGTGTGTTGGGGAGAAACACTTGTGGCTCAATTAGGCGGGACCCAGCCTCCTGCTGCAACCTCTGCTGTAGCAGCTGAGTCAGACCTGGTGACACAGAGAGACCTGGGTTAGTAGAGCAAAATCCGTAAGACACGCAGGCAAAAACCTGGGTTATGGTAGAGACGAAGAAGCGTTATGTGACATGTTGTGACCCCCAAAATGAATAAGAAATATTGTTACAGTATCTGTGCTCAGCGGGACAGTCTTGGGTAAAGAGGGGTCCAGGGGGTTGGGGTCAGGGTAGGATCACAGTTGCTAGTACAATGAGGTAAGACTAAGGTCACCGGATGTGAGTGTGTTGGCTGTCTACTCATAGCTCCAACTTCCGGTCATGCAGACCCCCGGACCTGTGAATGATGGGTACGGGCTTAACGTAGAGATATTGTGGGTTTGGTTCCAGACCACTGCAATGGAGCAAATATTGCAATAAAGGGAGACCAGTAAAGTTTTTGGTTTCCCCGGGCATATAAAAGCTATGTTTACACTAATTAAGTGTGCAATGGCATTGTGTCTAAAAAGAAAAAAACCCGTACATACCTTAACTTAAAAATACTTTATTGCTAGAAAATGCTAACCACCATCTGAGCTTTCAGCAGGTCATAATCACTGATCACACATCACCATAACAAATATAATAATGATGACAAGGTTTGAAATATTGTGAGAATTACCAAACTGACAGGGACATGAAGTGGGAAAGTGCTGTTGGAAAATCATAAATACAGAGAACCAACTTGTGGTTGCCAGCAGGGAAGGGTGGGGGGGATGAGCAAAGTAGGTGAAGGGGATTAAGAAGCACAAACTTCCAGTTATAAAGGAAGTAAGTCATGGGGATAAAAATTTCAGCATAGGGAATATAGTCAATAATATTTTAATAACATTATATGGTGACAGATGGTAACTACACTCACGTGGTGAGCATTTCGTAATGTACAGAATTGTCAAATAACTATGTTGCACACCTGAAACTAATATAACACTGTATGTCAACTATACTTCTATTGAAAGAAAAGAGGGGCACCTGGGTGGCTCAGTCGGTTAAGCGTCCGACTTTGGCTCAGGTCATGATCTCGCGGTTCGCGAGTTCAAGCCCCACGTTGGGCTCTGTGCCGACAGCTCAGAGCCTAGAGCCCGCTTTGGATTCTGTGTCTCCCTCTTTCTCTGTACCTCCCCGGCTCACACTCTATCTCTCCCTCTCTCTCAAAAATAAACAAACATTAAAAACTTAAAAAAAAAAGAAAGAAAGAAAAGAAAAATGGTACCAAGAGAGTTACTTGACACAAGATTGCCATAAGAGCTCCAGTTTGTAGAGTTCCAGCTGATGATGGTGATGTAGGAAGACTCTGAACTCACCCCCACCATGGGACAAACCTTTTAAAATAGAACAATTTCTCCTGAAAGAGAACTGAGGGCTGACCGAACAGCCACTGAGGAACTAAAGATATCGCGAATGGCAAGAGAACACAGCAAGAGAGACAGAAACATGCCATGGTTTAAAAGCCTAACTAGCATATGCACCCATGGTTCTAATCAGCCAGCAAGAGTCACCAGGGACACAAAGCTGCACAGGGGACACCATACACAAGACCACTCCTTCAACTTTAGGAGAAGTAGGCATTTTGCCTACTCTGTGGAAACAAACACAGAAAGTCAAGCAAAATGAGGAGACAGAGGAATATGCTCCAAAAGAAAGAATGAGAAAAAAAAAACTCAGAAAAAGAACTAAATGAAACAGATTAGCAACATGTCTGATAAAGAATTTGAAGTAATGATCATAAAGATACTCACTGGGCTGGAGTAGAGTGGAAGAACTCAGTGAGACCTTCAATAAAGAGATAGAAAACGTTAGAAAGAACCAATCAGAGTTGAAGAATGCAATAACTGAAATAAAAAACACACTAGGAAATCAATAGTGGGTCGGAGGATGCAGAGAAGTGCATTAGTGATCCTGAGGACACAGTAATGGAAAGCACACAGCTGAACAGCAAAAAGAGAAAATAAATGTTTTAAATGAGGATAGATTAAGAGACCTCTGGACAATATTAAGAGAACAAGCATTCACATTATATACATAGGGGGAGGAGGGGGAGGAGGGGGAGGAGGAGAGAGAGAAAAGTGTAGAAACCTTATTTGAAGAAAGATAACTGAAAACTTCCCTAACCTAGGGAAGGAGATAAACATCCAAGTCCAAGAAACACAGAGAGTTTCCAACAAGAGGAACCTAAGGAGGTCCACACCACAGCACATTATAATTAAAATGTCAAGGTTAGGGGCACCTGGGTGGCTCAGTCAGTTAAGCGTCTGACTTCAGCTCAAGTCATGATCTCATGGTTCGTGGGTTCAAGCCTCACGTTGGGCTCTGTGCTGACAGCTCAGAGTCCGGAGCCTGCTTCAGATTCTGTGTCTCCCTCTCTCTCTCTGACCCTCTTGCTCACACTCTGTTTGTGTGTGTCTCTCTCTGTCTCTCAAAAATAAACACTAAAAATTTTTAATTAAAAACGTGTCAAGGTTAAAGATAAAGAGAGACTCTTTTTTTTAGTGTTTTATTTTTTTATTTTTGAGAGAAAGAGAGCACATGCGAGAGGGTAAGGGGCAGAGAGAAAGCGGGGGCAGAGGATCTGAAGTGGGCTCTGTGATGACAGCAAAGAGCCTGATGCAGGGCTTGAACTCATGGACTGTAAGATCATGATGCCCTGGGCTGAAGTCAGATGCTCAACTGACTGAGTCACCCAGGTGCCCCAAGATAAAGAGAGACTCTTAAATTTTTTTTTTCAACGTTTTTTATTTATTTTTGGGACAGAGCGAGACAGAGCATGAACGGGGGAGGGGCAGAGAGAGAGGGAGACACAGAATCGGAAACAGGCTCCAGGCTCCGAGCCATCAGCCCAGAGCCTGACGCGGGGCTCGAACTCACGGACCGCGAGATGGTGACCTGGCTGAAGTCGGACGCTTAACCGACTGCGCCACCCAGGCGCCCCAAAGAGAGACTCTTAAAAGCAGCAAGAGAGAAACAAAAAGTTGCACACAAAGGAAAACCTATAAGGCTTTCAGATAATTAAAAAAATTTTTTTAATATTTATTTTTGAGAGAGAGAAAGACCGAGTATGAGTTGGGGAGGTGCAGAGAGAGAGGGAGACACAGAATCTGAAGTGGTTTCCAGGCTCTGAGCTGTCAGCACAGAACCCAACGTGGGGCTCGAACCCACAAACCTTGAGATCATGACCTGAGCTGAAGTCAGGCACTTAACCAACTAAGCCACCCAGGCGCCCCAATCAGCTGATTTTTCAGGAGAAACTTTGTAAGCCAGAAGGGAATGGCATGATCTATTCAAAGTGCTGAAAGGAAAAACAAAACAAAACAAAACAAAACAAAACTATAACCAAGAATACTCTATCCAGCATGGTTATTCAGATTTGAAGAAGTGATAAAGAGTTTCCCAGACAAACAAAAGAGAAAGGAACTTATTAGCACTAAACCAGCCTTAAAAAAATCTTAAAGGGACTTCTTTAAGTGGAAAAAATGGCCATAATTAGACATAAGAAAAATATGAATAATAAGATGTAAAATGTGACAGTATATATATAAAATATAGAGAAGAGAGTAAAAAAGGGAAGAGAGGGGAAAAAGAAAAAGAAAGAAGATTTTTTCTTTTTAGAATGTACTTGAACTTAAATGACCATCAAATTAATATGGAACGCTATTTAATTAGGATGCTATACATGAACCTTATAGTAACCACAAACCCAAAACCTACGATAGATACACAGAAAATAAAGAGAAAGAAAGCGAACCAAAACACTATAGACACTCACTGAAAATAAAGAAAGAGAGAAAGAGAATAATAAAGGAACAAAGAAGTACAAAAACAATTAGAAAACAAATTTTTAAATGGCATTAAGTACATTCTATCAATAATTACTTTAAATATAAATGGTTTACATGCTCCAATCAAAAGCTATAGTTGTAGAAAGGATGAAAAATCAAGACCCAGCTATATGCACCTCCAAAGACTCATCTCAAACCTAAGGATTACCCTCTTTGTCTCTCAAAAATGAACAAATAAACATTAAAAATATAGAACAGAATAGAGACTCCAGAAATAAACCCACATTTATATGGTCAATTAATCTACAATAAAGGAAGCAAGAATATACAATGGGAAAAAGAAAGGCTTTTCAATAAATGGTGCTGGGAAAATTCAACAGTTACATGCAAAAGAATAAAAGTGGACCACTTTCTTACACCATACACAAAAATGAACTCAAAATGGATTAAAGACCTAAATATGAAACCTGAAATCATACAAACACTAGAGGAGAACACGGGCAGTAATTTCTCTAACATCAGCCATAGCAACATTTTTCTAGATATGTCTCTTAAGCAAGGGAAACAAAAGCAAAACAAAAACAAAAACAAAAAACCCCCCAAAAAACCCAAAAAACAAAAAGCAAAAAACAAAACAAAAAATCACATTGGGACTAAATCAAAATAAAAAGCTTTTGCACAGCAAAGGAAACCATCAACAAAACTAAAAGATAACCTACCAAATTGGAGAAGATATTTGCAAATGATGTATCTGATAAGGGGTTAACATCCAAAATATGTAAAAAAAAAATTATATAACTCAACACCAATAAACAATCTGATTGAAAAATGGGCAGATGACCTGAATAGACATTTTTCCAAAGAAGACATACAGATGGCCAATAGACACAGGAAAAGATGCTTAGTATCACTAATCACCAGGGAAATCCTAATCAAAACCACAATAAGATATTACCTCACAGATATCAGAATGGCTAAAATCAAAAAGACAAGAAACAAGTGTTGGTGGGGATGTGGAGAAAAAGGAACCCTTGTGCACTGTAGGTGGGAATGTAAATTGGTACAGTCACTGTGGAAAACAGTATGGAGCTTCCTCAAAAAATTAAAAAATAGAAATACCATATGAACTAATAATTCCACTATTGGGTACTTACCTAGGGAAAACAAAAACACTAACTGAAAAGATGAATGCACCTGTTATGTTTACTGCAGCATTATTTACAATACCTAAGACATGGAAGCAACCCAAGGGTCCATTAATAGACAATTGGATAAGGAAAATGTGGTGTGTGTGTGTGTGTGTGTGTGTGTTTATGGATATACACACACATGTATATACATACATAATGGAATATTACACAGCCATAAAAAGGATAAGATCGTACCATTTGAGACCACATGGATGGACCTAGAAGGTATTATGCCAAGTGAAATAAATCAGACTAAGAAAGACAAATACCATATGATTCCATTCGTAGGTGGAATCTTAAAAAAAAAAAAAGCCAAATGAATAAACAAACAAAAAGCAGAATCAGAACAAAGCAATGGCTGCCAGAGGGGAAAGGGTGGGGGCCTGGGCAAATAGGTGAAGGGGAGAGGGATATACAGGCCTCCAGTTATGGAATGAATAACTTGCGGTAATAAAAGCACAGCGTAAGTAATATAGTCAGCGATATTATAATGATGATATGATATTATATTGTAATAGTAATGTAATGGGACAGATAGTACCTACGCTTGGGGTGAACATAGCGTCATGTATCTATTTGTCAAATCCCTAAATTGTCCACCTGAAACTAAGGTAACATTGTGTAGCATCTGTGCTAAACAAAACGACGACAAAAACCCTTTCAATCTGTAAAACACGCAGTATCTGCAAAGCACAGCAAAGCAAAGAGCAGTAAAACGAGGTATGCCCGTACCGAAGCTGGGCTACGCAGTAGTTCTTGGAGAAGCACTGTGACTGAAATGTGTGCACAGGGGTCTAGAAACAAAAGCGAGAGGGCAGTTGTTTCTGCCTCTCTGTGTGTGTGGCATGGGAGAGATAAATGCCAATAGTTATTCCATCAATACCTCCTGTAAATCTTCATCCTGCACCTCTCTCCTCTTCTTCTTTGGCCAAAGTCCCCCCTTTTTGACAGGGCATCATAATTGCTGGAATGATTCTCAGCCCCGCAGTTCTTTGACATGCATAAGACTTGGCAGGCTCACAGGAAAATGAGGTCATTTTACCAAATCCTTGTAATGACTGAAACCTGTGCTTTCTAGGGTGGGCGGCGGGTGGGAGTGGGGGAGGGGAGTGACCGGGGACAGAGGTACAGACAACTGAAGCGTCCAGGCTAGGGAGCTCTCTCCTCCCTTGGGGAGGTGTGATGGACAGAGGTCTTTCATGCCCGAGAGTGGGTTTCAGGCCCCTGCTAGGAAACCTTTGCCCCTCTGTGCTGGGGGAATGGCGGGGCCAGCCTGCTTTTCCCAGCTGCTTCGCGCATTACATCTGAACCTGTTTATTTTAGGAAGGAACTCAATGCGGCAGGCCCAATCTGTGATCTGCCGGGGCTCACACATACCTGGGAGTGAACCAGACCAGGCCACCCTTCCGGGGGGGGGGGGGGGTTGCGCAGGTTGCGCAATCAAAGTCATCCCCAGTAACATTAGCTGGGGTGACAGCCTTTTGCGTCCTGCCCTGTGGAGTTGCCAATTCACATTCTCGAAGGGCAGCAGATTAACAGCTGTGGCTTCTCTCCCTACCTACAAGCCTGAGATCTGAGGGCCTCCTCCCATCAGGCACGTCTTTGGGAGTTAAGTGTTTTCAACACTACAGAATAGTCCGTGCTTATACGACAAACTGCTTCTTGATTACAAAGAAAGAAAGAAAAATTTCTCCGAGGTTCTAATTCTTCTCTAGGTGAAGCCTTTCTTTCCGGTGCTCTTTTGTTTTTTGTTTTAAATTTTCTTTCCTGTTTACTTTTTTGAGAGAGAGAGACAGAGACAGAGAGACTGTGGGGGGAGGGGGCAGAGAGAGAGAGGGAGAGAGAATCTCAAACAGGCTCCATGTTGTCAGTTCAAAGCCCAACGTGGGTCTTGATCTCACTGAGCAGAAATCAAGAGCCAGACACTTAAGGGACTGAGCCACCCAGGCGTCCCCTTTCTGGTGTTCTTTTTAAATGTCCCCATAAGTCTCTACAAAGGTGCACTGGGAGTGCCAGTGTGGGGAGAGGAGGGGCAATGTGTGGGATGAGAAGGACAGACAGCCAGTGTCTGATTTCAGCTCTGCCTCTTGGGTCCTTGGCCAGATCATATCATTTCTCTTCTTTAGCTTATCTGTTATGGGGTTGATGTCCGCCTTGACCCCTTGGGGTCAAGATAAGTTAAAGGGCACTTTGAAAGCTGAAAGGCGGTAGGATTATTGTTATTCTGCTGTATGGTCAAAGTCAGGTTATTCTGTCTCGTGAACTCTTCTGCTATTTAACATGATACACATGGAGGGCCCAATAAATTCAACCTACTAGTAATGTGTGTTAAGAACCTATTATGTGCCAGGAATTGTATTAGCCACTGTAATGGCTAAAGTAAAAATGAATATAAAGATGAAGTTTACATGATTTCTATTTTCTTTTTTTTAACCTTTATTTATTTTTGAGAAAGAGAGAGCGCGAGCAGGGGAAGGGCAGAGAGAAAGGGGGAAACACAGAATCCAAAGCAGGCTCCAGGCTCCAAGCTGTCAGCACAGAGCCTGACGCAGGCTCGAACTCACAAACCGTGGGACCATGACCTGAGCCGACGTAGGACCCTTAACTGACTGAGCCGCCCAGGCACCCCCACATGATTTCTGTTTTCAAGTTTACTGCATTTTAAGTGCCATGTAAGCACTTACGGGCTGTATATGTAGGAGTTGACAAACAAAGGACATTTCACTTCCATCGACCTTTGGAATCCAGAGTTGACATGTAAAACCACAAACACACACACACACACACACACACACACACACACACACACACACACGTCCTCACTCCGTTCCCCGTTGTGACTCTGTGGTTACTGCTCTTCTGTCTATAGCTGAGATACCCTGGCGTGGGGCACAGAGGCCCCCTGGGATTGCAGCTAGCAGGACACGCAGACGGCGGCCTTGCAGAGAATAGATGCTTCAGTGCTGTCAACACGGGAACCTGTAAGGGCCTTTGAGGTTGTTGGTGTGGCTCACTAGGGGGAGCAGGAAGCCTGGAGACAGTCAGACCCGGGCTGTTGATGACCAGCCCTTCCAGTTAGGGATTTTATTGTGTTAGCTTCAGCAAGACTGAGCCTCAGATTCTCTGCCTGCAAAGGTTCCCCCACCTCGGAGTTCTATCCGAGGAATGAAATGAGACTCTGACGGTGGAGCACTAGACAGAGAAAGCTCCCCTTGTCCACCCGCCCGGGGAATCTTATTCATCTTGTTTAGAAACAGTGGCAGCCCATCATTCATTCATTCTACAAGCATTCGTTGTGCGCCTCCTGTAGGCCAGGCACAGCTGCAGACGTGGAATAGAGCCGTGAGCAAACCGGCAAGGCCCCTGCTCTCCTGACGTTCATCTTCCAGCTTCGGTTCTTCTTTATCATAGGATCCTTCCCAAGGACACAAGGGACTCAAGTCACATACGGCATGTGGACTTGGCCCTGTTCTTCTGACGTGGCATAGTTGGCATGGCTCTATTTTACAACTTCCTGCCTTATTTTAATTGCTGTCTGACATCTGGGAAAGAACTAAGTCATGGTTTAAGTCTTAGTCGGCTCCCAGTGTTTGCTTGGCCCGTGACACGGTTGCTCTCAGGCTGCCCCCAAGAGAATGCCCATAGGGGCTCCACAGACAGAAGAGGTGTGTGGTCTGGAAAATTGTCTCACCAGCAGCTGACAGCACAGGGGAATTAAGTGCATTGCCCTCGGGTTCTTATGGAGCCATGCAGGGAGGTGCCTGGCCACCTGCTTCACCGAGAGCCCAATGGTGGTGCTGGGTCCTGAGCTGGGGCCTGGCCTGGCAGCCAAGGGCTGGGTTTCCGTTAGATCCTGCAACGACTTTGCCTGGTGACCTTGGACGGTCCTGGTTCTCTGCACTTCAGTGGCCTCATCCTCCAACGAGACCATCATTGGCTTGACCAACCACAGGATTTTTATGAGGACCAAATAAAAGAACAAGAGGTTTCCTTGAGTCAACACACACACACACACACACACACACACACACACACACATAAAGGCAACATCTAGCAATAACGAAAATGGTATCATTCCAGGACCATCTCATTGTCTGTATGTTAACATCACATTATCCTCTTTCTGCTCATTTTCTCCCTCAAGCATTACTTTTCCCTGGTAAAGAAAATGGAACCTACTGCAGGCTGCAAATCTGTGTCTGGAATTCTGTGTCCAGAATTTAGCCGTTTGCATTTGCAACCATAAAAGCAAGGAGAGTAGAGAGCAACAAAGGAAATACGTGTGGGGAGCGGGGGGAGGCAGAAATGATGGTTTGCTCTGTGTAGCAGACAAACCACCAGACTTCCTCCTGCAGGAGATGTGAGGCCAGCCAGGCCAGAAGTCAGTCACACATGGCCAGGATGAGTCCCCCTGTTTGCATCCAGCCAGGGAGGCTGGGGGACGGGTGATTGTGCCTTTCCTCATCCAAGGCAGCCACAGGATTACTCTCTCTTCTTACCCATGCAGGGCCTGACCTCCCACTGGAGCCCAAGGGGCCACCAAGCCAGCCTAGGGTGGGGCAGAGTGGGGGCTCTGTCTTCCTCCAGGGCTCCTAGTGCCCTAAAGAGAGAATTGAACCTATACCATTCAACTCAGTTCAGGCAAGTCCTCCCCTGGTGGGTGCAGGCCTGGAGCCTCCTGCCCTATTCCCTTCCCGCCTCTCCTGTGAGGGGTCCACAGAGTGAGGATCTGTGGTCTGAGCCTGGAACAGCAGCCAGTGCCTCACGGTGGGTGGAAGGGAGCTAACATAATGGAGTGCATGCATTGGGCACCTCATTGTAGAGACAGAAGAGGGTAAAAGTTATGGATCCTGAGATTATTGGGTTCAAATGCTGGCTCTGCTACTCACTTGCTGTGGAGCTTT